>NC_135544.1:8156345-8756345 GCF_045843805.1 Urocitellus parryii
AAGAGTAAATGGGAGCCAGAGCCTTTGGCTCATCTTCCTTCAGCAATCTATGTGAGTAATAAACTCTCTGAATCTAAAAGTCGCTCACTGTATCTTGACAGTCGAGTCGTAGCCTTGCCTTGTCTTGTATTTGCTTGATGATCTACTTCCACGCTCATGTAGATGGCTGACAGAATTCAGTTTCTTTTGTATGCAAGCTGAGTCCTCCTTTCTTGGCTTGCTGTCAACTGGGAATTTCTCTCAGCCCCTTAAGGTCACAGGCATTCCTCATCATGTTGCCACCTCTATCTCTACGCCAGCAATAGTACAGAGTCCTTCTTATGCTCCAAATCTAACATTGACCTCTGCCAGATTTCTTCTTCCTCTTTACAGAAGGTTTTGTTTTAGAGATCATTTGGTGAAATTGGGCCCATCTGAATTATACAGGGTAATTTCCCTGTTTTAAGGTTCAAAAACATAATTTGCCAAGTTCCTTTAGCCATGTAAGTTAACATATTCATAGAAAGTAGGGATTAGGGTAATTAGGGTACTTCTACCTTTGGAGATGCATTCTGCCCATTGTAACTAACAGTGACGTTGGTATTTCACTAGGTCAGATCTATTGTGAAATTTTAGTTCTTGTCTTGGCTGGGTGGTTTCAGAGTTTAGTTCTCCAGCACTCTCAGCTACTCAAGCTCCTGCAAGATGTTCAATACTATTCTATAAATTCCTCTACTGAATATCAGGTCCATTTTTATTTCTTTCAGCTCAACTTCAAACTGACACAGATCCACATCATTTTCAGCATGGTTTACAACTCTTGGATGATATTACTTGGGGCTTAAATTTGATTTTTGCCAAGTAATTATAGCCCATAGATTGCTTTAAAATATCTTTTTTTTTCTTACAGTTCTTTAGTAGAAATGACACCTTGGTGTGAGAATCCTCTTTTCTTTTTATTGATAGAGTCCTATCTGAAATTTGTGGTACCCATCTCTATAACTGTCTTATGAAGTAATTCCTACATTTTTGTCTGACCATTATAGTGGAAAATGATTGAGAAAGTAGTTACACAAAGACCAACATCTTATCTCTCACTCCCAATGCCCCCCCTATCCTCAGTTCTATTTGCAGTCAATATTTTTTATACATACATCATCTAAAATTGCAGAGGAAACAATCACTCAATACAATTCAGTTGCCTTCTCAAGTCTATACTTTGAACTCATTGTCACCCTTCCTCCAGGAATGCATCTGGAATAATCCTGCCATATCTTGTATCTCTACTTACCTGAGATACCACCTGCATTCTCATCTCTTTACTGTCACTTGTATTCTTCTCCCCTGACTGCACTGAACATTTCCTAATCTGCTTCCTACCCTTCTGGCCCCTGAAAAGTCTCCCCTGTTCACCTTGGGCCCCCTCACCTGTAAACAGCAAATCTTCCTCCAATTCTTGATCACTTTGCTTTGGTAGAGACTTGGCTTTCCCCAAAGGACTTCATTTCTCCACAATTCTCCCCATCGAGGCCTTAATCTTCCTCCCCTTTTTCTTCACACTGCAGGGCCATGCAGCAGCAGCACAAGTATTCTCATTTGCCCTCCTGACTTTTCCATACCCTCTGTCTTCTTCCTGCCATCTCCCCACGAGAGCCAGCAAGACACAGAGGAGGGACCACTTACTTCCTGTCATCTACAGACAGCTTGCTCTTTCCCATGTCCTTGCTGAAGAAGTGATTCTTGCAGTCTCTGTTCAGGTACCTTCCTCTGAGAGCTTTCCATGACTCTCCATTTGTTTTCTAGTGCATCCCTTGGTCCATTTTCTTCCAAGCTTCTATAGTCTAAATTTTTTTATTGTTACTCATTTAGATTGTTTCTCCACATTAGAAGAAGTCAGAGTTGTTTTATATTTCATAGACTTAATATTAACCAGTTTTCCATCACTGTGAAAAGACACCTGAGATAAACAATTTAAAAGGAGAAAAGTTTTAATTTGGCTTATGATCCCAGAGGTTTCGGTTCATGACTGCTTGGTTTTATTGCTTTTGGGCCTCTGGCAAGGTAGTTCATCATGGTGGAGAATGTGTATCAGGTGAAAACTGTTCACTCAGAGTAGCCAGAAAGCAAAGAGAAAAGAAGAAGATGTTGAGGTCCCAATATCTCTGCCACTTTCCAGAAGCACCATCTTCTAGGAACCAAGTCTTCAACACACATGGCCTTTTGGGGACATTTAAGATCCAAATCATAACAGATATAACTGTGTATCTAGAATTATTTGTGATGCTTTTAGAAAAATTACCTAACTAAACTTGGGTTAAATTTTTACTTCATAGCTACTTGAAGTTCTGTCTTGATATTTTATCTAAATAGCCAATTCTGCTAGTACTACTGATACAATAATACACTTCTTTCTCACTAACATTCCTTATTACATATGATGTACTCATATAAAGTCTGTTCTGGGATTTTTCTACTGTCACTTTGATGTATTTGCCTGATTATTCTACCAAAGGCAGACTCTTTTGATTATTGTGACTTGATAGGCCTTGAAAACTGGATGAACATAGCTGGTTTGAAATGGAGGTGGCAACATGATGAGGAACGCCCATGGCCTTAAGGGGTTGAGAGATTTCCAACTGAGAGCCAGCAAAGAAATGGGGACTCAGCTCACATCCATAAGAAACTGAATAGTGTCCACAACCTGCAGGCACTGAGAAGGAGATCATTGAGCACACACAGGACAGGAATTGATAGGGCTAGTTTCTCTTTTCCTTTTAAGCATCTCATGGGAAGTGTCTTGCAAATTTACATTAATATTCAGATGCTTGGGGTGTTTTCAAAGAAAAAAAGAAAAACTAAATTTGATTACATAAAAGTTGAACTTCCTTATGCTACAAAACATCAGAAACAAACTTAGAAATAGTATTTGCACAATATGTATAAGTATATGGGTAGGGGTCAGACAGACATGGTGATTCCCTCAGAGGGTATCACATCAGCCTTGAGCTACCCCATCATCCATCAAATTGCATGATCGCCCAACTGTCACAGAATGCTCAGGGAAAGACTGGGAACACTCAGCTCAGCCTTTCACTTAGGAAGATGGAGGAGCCAATTTGAGAAAGAGCACAAAGCTTGAACACAATCAAGATTGAATGCATCCGTAGATCTGACCTGTGGACTGGACAGAAAGAAGAAAATTGAGAATGTCTGGAAGAAAGTACTAGAGCCTACAGATGAAGTACAAAGATTTCCAAGAAACAAGTGAAATTGGTGTGCCCATTACCCCCAACTGTACCACATCCTAACCCTTGAGAGACCTCTGTTGCCTGAGGAGAGACGATAGTAGGAAGGATCAGAAGGTCTCAATGATCTGGTGTGGGAAACCCCTCCCCCAAAACCAGACAAAAGTCATGGAGGTGCCTACCTTATGGTCAGTCAAGGCAAAGAGTGCTGGGTCTCTTCAGGAATGTGGAGGAACAGCATCAGCTGTGGTCAAGGACAAGGGGGCAGAGGAGCAGTCATGACTCCATGAGACAGATAGCTGATTTTCTTGTGAGTTCCTCCCTGTTCCCTAACCATGTTCCTAGAAAATAATGTGATAAAGGGGGAGGTCCCAGAAATGCTTGATCAAAGAGGTGGAGATTCTGGGTTTGAGGCCTTACTACAAAAATTTAATTACCAGTAGGTGAGGTCAGGAAACCTATGAAAAACAAATGAAAGAACCACAATATTAATATTCCTAAAAGATGTTCTTCACTGGAACATAGGAAAGACTGGCTTTCCAATGGGGGGAAAATGGTCTAAGGCTATTAACAGATCATTTACTGGTGAAGAATTATGACTTACAATGCACATATACAAATGCTTATTTTTAAAATAAAAGAAGAAATAAAAATGAACATGAGAAAGTACATTAAAGTTTCAATTGAGCCAATATGTAAAAAATGTCAAATGTGATAATGTTGGTGAAATGGAGAAGGCCTAGGAGTTTCAGGAAAAATAAAAACAGCACAAGCTTACTAAGAAGACATTGGCAATAAATATCAAATATTTAAAAATGCTTGAATTCTTGTACATAGTAATTTCATTTTTAGGAATTAATCCAAGAAAGTCACTAGAAATGGAGAAAAATATTTACAAAGATGCTTATTGTAGCATCTTTAAAAATAAAAGCATTGCAAACAAATGCATAGGAAATATCTAAATAATCAAGATAATACAGTAAGTATTACACTGCCATTAAAACAATGTTTAAAAGTAATGTTAATGATTTTAGTTGAACAATATCTAATGTTCAACACAAGAACCAAAAAAAAAAAAAAACAGTATAGTGTGATTACCTTCAAGCCATAAAATCACTGAGCTGTACCTCAGGCATTACCCTGGCCCCTGAAATCATTTTATGGATGAAGAAATTAAGATTCATAAAAGAAATTAAGAATGAGAGAGGATAAATAAGTGATGTCCCCAAAGTCACAGAGTTGGTTGGAAGCAGATGTAGGACTGTAATTCTAGTTCCTCGATTTTCCCTTCGCTGTTTTTGAGATTTGTTCACTTGGATTTTCATACAATATGCATTTTCAGAGAAGTCCAACCTCTACCTGTATCAGTACATCCTCATTGTGTGTGTCTGTATCTCTCCATTAGTATTACCTTTATCAAACTTTTTTGACTCTCAAATTGCCTTATCTCCAAATCTTTGTCTGACTTGGTAAGGGGAATTCTTTTTAAAGAACTTTGCATCCTCTCTTTTCTAATACTTTTGTTCTTATCTGTACTATACCTTAATACTTTAAGAAATATGCATTCATGAGGAAAATGTTCCCAAGTCTTCTCGAATTCACAAAATTTAATATACCACTATAATTCTCTCTGAAAAATGCCTAAAAATATTACTTAAAATTTTAAGTGACCCCCCCTTAGACAATTAATGATTCTATGAATTCAGAACTAAAGCCTTTTATGAAGCTATTAAAATAAATTCTGGCAGAAGCAATTGCTGAAATAGTTTCCCAGATTGCTTACTCTTGTTTTTCTGTACAGTGCACAATTCTGAGTTGAACTCATTATTTAATTCCTAAATTTTCTTTTCTGCTTGAGAAATATAATCATTTAACTTTGTTTAATCTCAAACTTAGTTGTCAATTTTCAATACAAGGTCTTTTTTTTTTTTTGAGAAACAAGTATGTGTTTCTGTGTCCTGAGGGCTTTTTATTTTGGATTGCGAGTTTTTAATTCAATCACAAGTCACAAACACTGAATATAGAACAGAGCCAAGTTACTATTTAAATTCCGAGAGGCCAACTAAGATCATCTACCAGGAGACTTGGCATCTTAACCCATTCTGAACACAAAGTTCAAGTTCATGAGACTTACAAAATGACATTTTAATATATATGCCCAAATAACTGAAATTTCATTGTCATCTACAAATGCCAAGTCTGTTCTTTTTTCTTATGGGTTTGTATTTCCAGTAGGACCTTCAGAGTCTACTTCTTAAATTATCATATGCCTACCTTTCTGGCTTCCAACTAGCTTATGAAGGTGTTCCTAACTCTGTCCCCAACACAATCTTAAGCATAACAATTGCTCAGTACTTACCTGTTTGCAAACATAGCGGGTCCAGGTTGTCATGGGACAAAAAAAGACAAAAAAAAAAAAAAAAAAGCAAAAACAAATGTTTGTGGGAAACCTCTGTGGTCTTATACAATCAAACATTTGATAGTCCATGCTATCCCAAACCAAGTGCTTGTTTTACTTCAAGAGATTGAAATGCACCCTGACCTATCAGAGGTTCTTAACAATGAAAATAGATTGACAATTATACAATTCCATATAATGAATAAAAAGAAGAAACTTCATCATGAATGTATAATTGAGAAATCAAATTCCACTGTCCCTGGCATGAAAAAAAGTACACATGGACACTCAAATAGTCATGTGCTTTCCTTCCCTAGCAAATACCAGTTCACTTCAGATCTATCGTCTTGCTGAGGACTATGAATCTAGGATGAGGTGACCTAGGGGTATGCTCTACTCATTGTTACAGCATATGTAAGACTGAAAAAGTAAATTATTTTCTATTTGAACTTAAAAATATCATCCTGGTATAAATTCACATTAAATAAAGGAAAACTTTTTTCCCCAAAAAATGACAAAGCTCACCAGCTGTTAATACCTTTTTGAGTCAAGTAAATGAATCTCAATTAGATTTCACACAATAAATGTCATTGTGCCTTACCACAATTCCCACATGCAATCATGAACAGGTACTCACGATTTTACCTCCTAAATAACTTTCAAACCCATCTGCCCTTCTCTGATCCTTTGGCCATCCTTCAATTCCACGATGCCATACTCCCTGGCTTGGCTTTGACAACCGTTTTCCATTCTAATCTCCACTGCTGCCATGTCGTCTGCCTATTGCAGAGACAGATTTAGATAAATAAAAATCAAGGGTCTGGTCTCTACTCAAAAGGCTTTGGAGGCTTTCCTGTACTAGCAATAATCAAATGGACAGGATCAAAATCCCACCCCCCACAGGGCCCTGTACACTTGGTATGATTCCAGTCACCTCCCCTGCCAGTGTCTGCTCCTCCTCCTCACTTCAGAATCCTGCTGCTCTCAACCCTGATTTGTTGTCTTATGACCTAGAGAGTGGCCCCTGGGCCTGAGTGACAGGAAAAGGGAATGGGAGGTGAGATTGTTTATTTTGGTTTGTCCCAAGTGATTCTCATCTTCAGAGTTGAGAAATACACCTCATGGATAGTTTGGGTCAAGTGACTTTGTTTTGAATTCTTCTTTACTATTTTTAGTTTTATTCTATTTTAGGTTAATAGAGTAATAATTAAATAATAATAATAGTAATAGTAATAATAATTAAAAACACTTACAGGAACAATGTGATGTTTTACTGCATTTAAACATGGTGTAATGACCAAATCAGGACAATTAGCATACCCCTCACCTTAAACATTTATGATTTCCTTGTGGTGAGAACCTGCAACACACATACAATATGTATTTTTAGCTGTAGTCTTAGTGCAGTAGAACATCAGAACTTACTCCTTCTATCTGACTATAATATTGTACTTTATGAACAGCCTCTCCCAGCTCCACCTTTATGAGATCAACACTTTCAGATTCCATATGTTTTGAATCTTAGGGAAATGTGCTATCTGTTCATAGTACTTGTTTTATATTATATTTGATCATTTGTTTGAAAGTTTCCTGGGAATAGGGACCCTGGTGACCACATAGTAGTTTTTCAGTAATCTCTTGTTCTATGGGTGAGTAAAGGAACACCTAGCTACAAGATAGGTGATTATTTTATCTAAAATATTTGCTATGGTAGAGTGCCTATTCATTATAGAGACTATGAGAATGATGTTTTTTAAAATACCTATAATCTTACCACAAAAGATAACAAGCAGCCTTCATTATATTTTCTTCTACTCCTCTTTTTCCAAAGCATACATATTTAAATATTTCGGGGACAATATTGTATATTCAAGGTTGTTATCTTTATATAAGAAAGCAATGTTGTTTGTGATAATTTTCCATACAGGGTATGACAGGATAATAATCTACCAATGGATTTCTTCATTTATTTATCCGTTCATTTAACACTTCAGTATTTTCCATTATTTCTCCTTTAAAAGTATAAACTATCTTAAAGAAATGAGAGAATTTTAGGATATAGATGTATTTAATCTGATTTAGAGATCATATCCATGTATTGAAACATCACGTGCTACTCCATTTATGTCAAATTTTATTTATCTTTTTAAAAATTAACTTAAAAATTAAAATATATTTTTCAAGTGGTTTTATTCCCAAATTCTGATTACTTCCTAAGGACAGATAACTAAAAATTGACTTATTGAGTCAGATAGGTGAATATTTTGATATTTGGCAACATCTACATTTTCAACAACAATAGATGAGGTAATACTTTTTTACTCATGATGAAGAAAATTTCCTCTTATTTGAACTTTCAGATCATTTTCAAATATTAACTTTTGTCTTTATTACTGAATGTTCCTGTTTCCTTTCTGTTTTGCTTGTAGTGTTTACTATTTCTTAAAAATTTATGAGAGTTATCAAAATTTCTACCAATTATTTCTTGTAAAAATATGTTGCTTGATTTAATTTTATGATGTTTATAAAATACAAAGAAGTTAATTTCCATACAAGCAAAGAAATTCATTTCCCTGTTGTGATTATTTTCATTCTTTTTATACTTTCAAAGTCTTTGCCTCTATCAGATCAAATAACTAATGACTGAATTTTCTTCTAGCTTTTAGTTTCTTTCGTTTCTTTAGACATTTATGTATAGATCTCGTTTCTGCTTTAAAGAATAGAGCTCTGAAATTAAGAGGAGACATAGTTTGAAGGAAAGAACTCAGACTTGAGCTTCTATTCCTGGTCAGTTCTGTGCTCTAGACAAGTTAACTCATACTCTTGAGTAAAATCAGTATCTTAACACCTGCCATCCAAGACTCTTACTATGAAGGAGGTGGAAAATGGCGAGATACCAAGAATGTTTCTGCTTTCTTCTCCCCTAGGCACATATGTTTATTCTTGCATCTGATGACATTTTCTCACCTGGAATGACCCTTTCTGTTTCCTTTCTTTGTCCTCTAAAGTCTACCAGTTCTCTACTACTATCTGGTCCTTCAGACAACATGTGATCCCATGTTCCTCTTTAGGGTTGCACAGTTGAGGCTATAATTAAGTATCAAATGCTTCTTCATAGTTTTTTACTGCCTTTTGTATATTTGCCCTAACTGCACAACTTCTCCACTAAACTCATCTTTTACAACGTGGAAAGATTTTGCAAGATGCTGTGGAGTACACACACACACACACACACAAAATAGATGGGTGATTCTCAGCTGAGTGATTTGTTGATTTATAAAAATGAAATTAATTCACACGAATTTAATACCCTTCTCTCAACCTACCCCAACCAACAACTTGTGCCTTGAAAAGATCAATGAAGGGTTGACCTAATTCCAGACACGGATACTAAGCGCATGATGGCAAATGACATAGCAGAGATTATATCCCCTTCCTAATGCAGTTCAGAGCAATAGAGCTATTCTCAGCTTCTGAACATAGTCTCTAGAGTACAGACCTCACCCTGAAGTAGTTCTAGATGCACCTGGCCTCATCTCCCAGAGTGCACACCTGCTTGTCTTGTAGGGGACTGCAGCTCCTTCAAAGCATTGCTGTCTCCTAGTCTGGCTGCTCCTTAGGAGAATTCTCCTCTGATCCATGCAGTCTACAAAATACTGCTAATTGGGAGGTAGCTGGCTTCATCTTTTCCATGTGCTCTCTCTTCCCTTTTCTCCACCCTCCGCCCCCTTCTTTCTCTCGTTAGACTAAAGAGGTCCCCTTAGATGCAACATGATTTTCAAATCAGAGCAGCAGAGGCAATCAGGATAGTTATATAAGGCCATTAAAGATCCTTCATTAACATCAAGTGCCCCTTTGTAATGAACCATGTGGCCTGGAAGGAGGAAGGAGGTTTAACCTCTCTGCAGGGAGGCAGCCTCAGATGCTGAAGTTTTCTGCCCAAGATAAAGGCAGCAGCTTGCAAAGCACCCATCTGTAAAGCAATCTGCAAAGCTTAGTGGTGAGAACACTTGTCTGGAGTCAGTTAGACTGGACTTTGAATCACAGTCACCATTTACTAGCTTGGATACCCTGGGAAAATCACTGAATTCCCCTGCACCTCAAATTTTTAATCTTTAAAGTAGAGAAATTTATATCTCCTGTGCACCATTGTAATGACTTGGTGAGATAATCTGCATAAAGTTTTGATATGGAACCCTATGTTCAATAAATAACTATTATTATTACTCTTGAGTATCCAAAGTTGAGAGTTTAATGCTTTAAATTTATAAAACACTTTGTAGTACCAAACTTGAACCCTGTGTGAGCTATGAATCAGATGGAATCGGTATTTTATCTCCCAGGATTCTGGACCCCCTCCCCTCATTTACTCCCCCACTACTACCACCAGATTTGTTAAACAGAAAACTCAAGAGTCAGAGCCATCCCACGAGGGTCCAGGATGCTTCTCACCTGGCCACAAAAGCCCCCTTGACTTATTGGTGAAGGAGCCACAATTCACAGAGGCCATGATTCCCCTGTGAATAATAAATTTCTAAATGATGAGCACTGGTTTGCTTTTGTTGTTTCCACTCCATCTCCTAGGTTCCAGCCAGGCAGTACTAAAGCTGAGAAGTCCAGCTCTTGTGCACTGTCAATTTGTTTAATGATTATTCGAGGAGCAGGTGATTTCTATTAGAGTGCAAGTGACAGATTGCCCATTAGCTGGAAATTCGTGTTTTTCAAACAAGAAGTTCTCAGCCAACAGGGAAGCAAAGCTGGCTTGTCTGCCTCTTCAGGCACTACTCTGCCCACTTCCAGCCCCAGCAAAAAGGTTAATGGGTGGTGGAACATCTGGGTGATGTTTGGCCAGGCCAACACACGAGACTCTGAACATATCCACTACCACCAACCAGGAGGAGAGGAAACAGGGTAGGGAAAATGACTGCCAGTGTGTGTTCCAAGGCTAAAAAGAAGATTCTGGAAACCTGGAACCCCAAGGTTATTTTCTAGCTAAAGGAAGTTGGTAGAGAAGACTCCTAAAGCCAGGGAAGAGGCTCCTGGACCACTGTGCATGCCAACAGCAACACAGTCTTCCCAGGGGAAACTAATGGAAATTTTTCCTTTTCCACCTTGTTTTGCATTAGCACATTGATGGGAACAAGTTTTAAGATTCTCCTATGTCTTGATTTCTGTGATGAGCCTTGATTGACTATGATCGAGATCATTCTTGGTCTTCATAGTAATAAAAGCCAATTCTAAACAAGACATCTGGAGTGAAGAAGGAACAATGTTATTTGCTATTTTGGACCTTTTATTAAATTTTCTAGCCAGGCATGATGGCAGTTGCCTGTCATCCCAGAGACTTCAGGAGGCTGAGGCAGGAGAATCGCAAGTTGGAGGGCAGTCTCAGCCACTTAGCAAGACCTTGTCTCAAAATAAAAATAAATAAATGAATGAAATAAAAAGGGCTGGGAATGTAGCTGAGTGGTAAAGTTCCCCTAGGTTCAATCCCCAGTACCCTCCCCCCCAAAAAAATCTAAACCAAGGATGGTGATCCAGGGCATGGATTAACTGTTAACCTAAGTTACAGATCTCTACCATACCATACTTCAGAGAAGAAAGGTATTCTAAGCGCTTCCCAAACTATGAGACTGATGTGCACAGCCCAGTATTTCTCCTTTTAGCATCACTGAGGTGAGCCAGGGCTTTTGCCAAGAAGTGGGGGTGATGGTGGATAAAGGGCTCTCCTTTTATCTCAATGTTTCTCAAGATTTTTTACTTTTTCCTGCTCTAAGCAGGATGTGGTTTCTGAAGATTTTTTTTCTTTCTCTATCTTTTTCTTTTGGCATATCCCAAGGCAAAAAAAAAATCTTTTTTCTTAAAAATAGATAAATAATTAGGAAAAGAGAAGGTGGGTGTGGTGGCAGTGATGGTGACAGAAGTTGTTGGTAGCAGTGGTGGCAGAGGTTGGAGGACTTTATGGGCAAAAGTTAGTTGACATTGCCCCCTTGTGGAAAGATTCCCAAAGAACAATCTTTACTCTGGTGCAAAAATTGCCATAGCACTTTGGTGGAAGGGGACCTGGCCTTTGGCATTAAGGATTACAGACAGTATCAATGATAAAAGAAAGGGATAACTTGTTCAGAGGAGGACATTCGGTGGAGTTTGGCTTTCGTGACAAGCAAATAACATCTCACCACCAAATTGCTATGCTTCTCCTTCCACTATCTCTCCTGGCCAGAAAGGATTTGATTCTTATCTCTTGTGTAGTACTCCCCTGCCACCCGCCCCCATTAACTCAATGCTTGTTAGAAGTGAGATCAGAAGATATTTTAAAACACTCAGAAGATTCAAAGGTTTTACGAAATAAGCTTACTATTAGTCTTTGATGACTATAAACCTTCATAGGTTTTCTTTTTTTCTCCAAAATCCTATTTGGTTGCAGTAGCTCCAATCTGCTTTCATAGATTGAAGAACTAATTCCTCTTCCTGAATCCCAGTTTCCTCCCTTTAAAAAAAAGTATGACTAAAACTAGGGGCTAAGCATATTTAATGCTCAATGATTTCTGTACCCCAATACTTATCTATATACCTTTTGCATATTATGTTACAAAAACCCTTAGTTCAAGGACATGCTGGAAAAGAAAATAAGTGTATTAATGTGAAGAGCTTTATATCAAGGGCTTTTCATATAAAGGCAATTAAAATAGACAAATGCAATTAAAATCACAATACTGATGAAGAAAGCCAGAAATACCAATAAAGAGGGCAGCATTATCCTTTGATGGGAAAAAGAGCAAAGGCTGGGTAAGTAAGCAAATTTCTGTCTTAGAAAACAATTAACCCATTCCAAGCCATTTCACTCCCCTCATGCACACATCATATATCCCTGTTTTGGATTTTCTTTGAAATGCGTAGATCAGGATGAATTTTATGTTTGGGAAGTTATTTTGTATTTCTGGTGTTTTAGTTTCTCTCATGAGATAATTGGAAACTGCTGTGCCGTCCCCAAACCAAAGATGGAGCTAAAGACCGATCCTTTCATGTTTCGCCAAAGCTTGCAAGGAGACAGGGACCTCGGGGAGGAGTGTTTGCAGGAACATGCCAACTCAGTGGGGACTGACAGGGAAAACATGGCTTTCATCTCCTGTGCCATTGGTTATAAGTGTTCTTTTCACCTAAGCTTCATGTTGGGACTCAAACAAATGCACAGTTTGTTGTCATTAGGATTTTGGAAGCAGGCTCTGCACAGCACCCACAGGAATAATGCAACCAGGCCCTGGGACAATGGTCTGGGATTTGCTGCAGCTTCTCAATGGTAGACCAGTCATTTCAAACAGGAGCAGTAGAGAGGGTGGGCAGAGGGATGGCAAATCATCAGGGCATTGGCACTGCAGCCAGGATTGCTGGTTGGAACTGCCAACAGTGGGCCTCTGCTGTTGTCTCCCTCACCCCACTCTTGCTGCTGAGCATTAAACATTCAGATAAAATCACCAGCTTGATGTTCAGCTGGCCTGATTGCCAGAGACTGATTGCATTATTCATTCTCCTGAAAAGATTTTTAGGACTCTCAAGGATCCATAGATATTATATTTTTTAAAAAGAAAGAAAGAAAGAAAGAAAAAACTCCAGAGTTTTCAACAGTTTAATTTATCCTTTTGTTCTTTAAAAAAAAAAAAAAGAGAATTGCAGAAGATAAACAGAGAGACCCCAAATAGAAAACAGGTTTAGGGTGAGATTTTTGGAAGCCCTGTATGTTATAGGATTGGGAGACTCTCCATCTCTTCTTCTTCACTTCCCCTTTCTAGGTGGGTTCCTCCACCTTCTTTTAAAACAACGGTAATAAACAAAGGCAACAAAACACAAACCAAAAACAAACCTCTTGCTCCTTGCCAATTCCCTATAAAATACCTCCATCTACTGGTCAAATGACGAATGTTCACATCTTATCTTTTTGTTGTATTTGTACCACAGTGATTTATGAAAAATGCCCTCCAAGCACTTAATGCATTAGTTAGGAATCACAAATTTTAAAAAATTAAAGAGATTGAGGAAATTTTTCATTGCATTTCACAATTCACCCAAGTGTTGTGTTTGTATATTGGGAATGCTTGCATGTGGACATACATACACAGTTTGCAAACACCCAAAATGAGAAATAACTCCGTACAATTGTAGAATGCAAAATAATAAGAAAAGATTAATGAATGGGAGCCTGGGGGGGAGAGAGAGAGAGAGAGAGAGAGAGAGAGAGAGAGAGAGAGAGAGAGAGAGAGAGAGAGACTGACTCTCGGGCAAACTACTTAAGCCTATTCCTAGCCAGACCAGAGAGGGAAGGTTCTGGTTTCAGAGATGGAATCAGACACAGTGGCCCAAGTAACCATGCTCCCTTCATGGATGAAAGTAACTCCATGAGATCTAAAGAGAAATTAAATTGGATTCCAAGAAAATTTTTTAAAGACAACACCCTTTCATCAAGACTCACTCCAAAATAATTCAATCTTCTTCTTCCCCTCCCCTCATTTTTATAAAGAACCCTTTGGACACCAGGTGTGGTGACAATGCCTGTAACCCCAGCACTTGGGGGGCTGAGACAGGAGAATCCAGAGTTCAAATCCACCCTCAGCAATGGTGAGGCACTAAGCAATTCAAGGAGACTCTGTCTCTAAATAAAATTCAAACTAGGGCTGGAGATGTGGCTCAGTGGTCAAGTGCTACTGAGTTCAATCCCTAGTACCAAAAGAAAAAAAATAATAATCCATTGGAGGAATGAAGTCAGACACTGGAATGCGGTAAGATGTTTTCAATCTATCATATAAATAATCTAGGACTATAGGAAAAAGTTTCCCTCATATGTAGACCCTGAGAGCGAGCCCAAACACCAGTCTGACCTTCTCACCCTACAGATAAGAAGATTAGGATTCAGGAAATATAGGAAACTTCTCCAAAGTCTCTACTTCAGATTTTTACCAACAAATTCTACAGAAAATATAAACAAAATTTAAGGTACCTACATGGATTTCAAATCAAATTGTATTATTTAGAACACCAGCCTTTTCAGTGCTCTTCCTTTCTAAAAAAAACAGACCCACACACCCACCCTGGACATCTAGCTATGGCATTTCAATTCCTATCACAGTAGGACATCTTGTTGTGGACCGTCCACAGGGACAATAGAATTCAGAAAGGACAAGTTTCAGTAAAACACGGATCCAAATAAATAGGATCCGTGTTTTCTTCAAAGGCAGGCTTTCTCACTCTCCCTATTGGTGAAATTAAAGAGAGAAGTTAAAGTGAAAATGAAAACCAAAGGTGGAGTCAAGAAATCACTTGGTGACTAAAATCTGCCCGTGCACAAACCTGGAGGAACCAAGCTTTTCATCTTTCACATTTCCCAAGTGATAAGCACATTCCAGCAACAGAGGTATTTACCCCAGAGACAGCTTACATGAGGCAATTCCACCACCACTCAAGAGCTCTGAAGGAGGCAATTGTTTTCAGCCTTGGCTTTAGACCCAGTTCTGTAATTGTCTACTGTGTGAATGGCAGCCCAAGATTTCACGATGAGTGTTTGGTCAATGGTAATGGATGATCTTTGGGAACAAGAAATAAACCTACTTGTAAAAATAGCAAAAGATAAGGTTCCAGAATTTAATGAATGGATTTGGGTCCTTAAAAGATAACATTGCAACATCATCTATTGCTTTCAAAAGCATTGCAAACATCCATATACGTCCATTCATGAGTACTACTAGGCATTCTGTAGAAATGAAGTGCTTACTTTCCCAGATAGGCCATGTTTCTTGAAGAGAGTAAATCATTAAAATTAATCATTTATTCAATCTCATTATAAAGTCTAATTTTTTTCAGAAAATCTGAGTACCCAGAGGTAAATTACAGAGATGTCTACAAAGTGAAGCAAATTTTCTAATTAAATGACTGATATGTTAAAAAGAATTCATTTGAACTTTAAAAAACACAAACAAAAATACTTGACAGCAAGCATTCTCTTCGTTTCTTAGATTTTATTGCAAGGGCTTGGCAGCAAATAGCCCCAACCAAAACCCAGAAGAACCATCTAGAAATCCAAGGTCAACTTGACGACTCTAAAAAAAATACCATTGTCCAGAGTGTGTCTTCAGTCTAACAAAGCCTCCCCTGGTCTCCCCACCTATTGGGCTTTATAATCTAACCATTTCACCTCTGGACATTCCTGTGCTCATGCAAGAATTTGGGGGGACGACTCATATCGAAACTATAACAGTGAATGACTTAGTTTACAGTCCCTGAAGATTCAGTATTCCATTCACCCGACGTATATTTGAGTATGTCTAATTGATTCATTGAATCAACAAATATGTATTAAATTCATTGCATCTGCCCAGTGTGTGCCAGGGACCCTATGAGATGCTGGGTACAGAGTGATTAGTAAGACAGGTGATGGACAGTGCTTGTGGAGTTCAGAGTCTTGGGAGAAAAGATAGGAAGGAAACCCAGTGGGAGGCTACGAAGTACAATGAAGACAGGCTCAGAATCGCATTCACAGATAACAAGGACATGTGGTGGGGTTTTCCTTTCCACTGGACGGTCAGAAGGAAGTGCTGGGACCTAAAGGAATGGAGAGCTGAAGTATGCCACCAGGCTGCCTCGAGAGCCACAGGTGTCCTAGGCAGAGGGGACAGAGACAGTATGCTGCAAAAGTCTGAAGAAGAAAACTGTTTCTATGTTCTCTTGGCCAGGAGGAGGTGGTGTGGCAGGAACACCAAGCAGCTGGAGATTCCTGGAGTGCAGGGTGACCAGCCATCTCAGTTACGTCAGGACTGAGGGCATTCCCAGGGCACGGAGCCTAGGCCCCTTCTGGAGAACTGGAGACTGGGTCACCTTAGGTTCAGTGAGTTAGAAGATCACTTACTTTGAAACCACCTGCATGCTTTTAGTCTCCGGTGCTGAAGCTAATGATGTTATTATGTCGGTAGCAGATTATTAGAGAAACAAACCACCTAGGTGTTTGAACTGAATCAAATGGGGAAAAGGAAAAAGATGCCAGAAATACCTTCGAGAGGACTGAAATACTTTGTAAATATTGAGTGGCAGAAATCAAGAAAATGGGAAAATACATTGGTGGTGATAGCTTAATCATTACCTAAGAGAAAGCAGACTCAGGGATATGGGTAAATTTTGACTTGGAAACTCTGATCTTGTTGTCTGAATAACTACAAGCGTGTGTGTGTGTGTGTGTGTGTGTGTGTGTGTGTGTGTGTGTGTGTGTGAAAGAGAGAGAGAGAGGCTGGGGAGAGAGAAAGACAGGAGGAGGAGGAGGAGGAGGAGAGAGGAGAGAGTTCATGCATGTCTAAGGAACAAATGATTTCTTCCTCCCTTCCTTCTTCTCTGCCTCTCACTCTCTTCCTTTGTCATCTCTTCCTTCCTTTGTAATCAGTGCTACTAAGAAAAGGAACTGACATGATACTGGCATTTTTTGTTGTTGTTATTCTTTGTTTTATGCTTTTCAAAATATGTTCATGCTATGTTTTTGAATCTTGACAATGATTATATCAAGTAGGTATTGTCCTTGACATCAAATCAGACCGTGAAAATTAAAGTGATTTGGTAGACATTACACATGAGCTCAGCCGAAGGACCCAGGCTTGAGTTCAGGACTTCTAACTGCTAGACCAGAGTTCATCATAATCTCACCCTAGCTCAATGACAAGATGCTGTGAAAATGCAAGTGTCAAGGAAGGAAGTATGACTGGCAGCAGTTCTAGGAATTGCTCCTGCTCTCTTCAGAGAATAGCCTTCCCCAGAGCAAAGTCATGGTGGGCTCCCAGGGATCACATGATTTCCCCTATGTCTCGTCTGCTCCTGTCGGGTCCTCTTCCTGGTGACTGGTGCAAACCAGGCCCTCCATCAGACTGATATTTCAACTGCCACCTGTGCACACTGTAAGGTAGGATATTTCTCATACCTCTGAAAACACCTGGATACAATGAATTTCTCCCATTTTGAATTTTACTTCTGATGGGCCAATCATTTTTCTGACAGTGTAAGAATAAAAGCAAGAAAGAGGAGGGTCTCCAAAAGAAGGGATAAGGAAACCCAATCTACAGGCTGAAGTAGTAACCAAACAATGGTTGCACTACTAAAACTGCTCTTTACAGTGCTGTATGATAGACTTATCTCATTCAAAGGAAAATTTAAAAAAATTATTTCAGTTTGAAGGCATCTTGTTTTCTCAAAATTATATTTATTCAATGAAAACAGCATAATGTGCTGATAACATGCATACCTAATGAAATGGTTATTATAGTCAAATTAAAATCACATCTCACCTTTGCATGTGGCCAGTGCACCTAGCATCCACTATTTTAGCAAAAATTTGGAATATACTAAAATATTATTAATTATTCTTTGTGTTACACACTGGATATATAGAACAATGTATCCTACATATCTACAACTTTTTAAAATGATAAAAATTTGAAGCTTTCCTCCTCTGTTCGTCTGATATGATTGAGGGTGTGGCCTGCTGTCCAATATAGAACCAACTCATCCACATGCATATGGGTTGAATGTTATTTCACCCAAAAAGTTGTTTGGGGATTGTTTGATGAAATAAGCCAAACAGTTAGCTAGCTACCAAATCAGTAGGATCATGGTCCCAGAGGATGTGGTTCCCTTGAGGTCAGAGAGAATGAATGTAACCATCAGATCTAGCGACCTCATCTTCTGACTACCAATGTGGTGAGGTCCTAGCAGTCCCCAGGTGATGACCAACTTGAAGCCTGCAGCATGGTAGCATGGTGGATGGAGTCCTTTCCCCCGGAACTCCTCATTGGTCGTCATGCGGCATTCAGATGCTGTAATACCATGAACTCTACTTCCTGGAACGGTTACCATGCCACCATGACATCACAGAATAACCCGACCATTCCGTCTCCTGATGTATCAAGCTAAGCTACAAGAGGAAAATGGGGAAGACTTTGGGAAAACGACCTGCACATCTGAGGTCCAGGCAGCGTTTATCCTCTCCTCCTTTGTGACCTTCTTCAGTGGACTCATCATTTTATTCCTGTGCAGATTTCTCTGGAGAATCATAAAAAAAGGGGGAAACTTCCAGGGAACCGGATTTGTCTTGGTCAGTTTCCTTATTTGGGACCCCTCTGTAGGAAGATTAGTGATAGGTTTGACATGTGTTTGTGTCGAGCAAACAATTTAGGCTTCACTCAAATTATCAGGCTAATCTTAGGGAGATAGGACCCCAGGCCACCATTCCAAAGCTTGTAGACCTGTTTTCACCCACTCACCTTGGGGGGAAACAGTGTCTTCTGTTTCTGATGATGAATGTCAGTTCTGGAAACTGAGGTCACTATTCTGACAAAAAAAAATGTCCATAACTATAATGTCTGTACTCTACTTATAATCTTAAAAAGACAATTGTTTTAGGTACCACAGGGCACAGGAAGGCAAAAAGGAACAAGATATCAATGTCACCCTCACTTTAGTAAATCATCCACGCTTATGTGCCCACATGAGTATGCTGTCTCTCATGTATGATGCCAACACAGTACACCTACATCAGCCACAAACACAGACAGTTTTTATACCCAAGTCAGCTTTGCAAGTGTTGGTGTTGTGGAATAACAGCTGGCGAATGATGATGATAAGAAAAAAGGACACCTTAATAAGAGGAGGCATTGCTTAAGAGTTTGAAATAAAGCTCTCAATGCTGCCTCATGACTGTTCTATAACTAAACGTCAAAGGCAAAGTGTTTTACCATGCCCTGTGTAGTTTTCTTTCCAGTTTGTCTCTCAAATTTTGTTCTCCCAACAGTTTATAGTAATTCATATAATAGAATACATATTACCTGTGCTTCATAATTAATATAGAAAATTTATTTAAAACATTTAACATGAAAGAGCAATATAAAATAATATAATGTACAATTATGCAGTAAATTTTAAAAGTTATGGGTAATATGCAATTTAGGTTTCTATAAAATGTAACCAATGTTGAAATTTATAAATTTTATAGCTGAATTCATGCTAGTAATAATTATTTCTACATTAAAGAATTTAAGCAGTGGCACAAAAATATGGGAAAGAATTCTGAGATACTGACTTAGGTGTAAATAGACATGGCGAATCTGCCTCCAGATATTTATTTTTTGAAAACTATGCAACAGAATTTGTAGAATTTTAAAATCTCCTGAGTCTTGGTACAGGAAGTATTTTTTCTTCTCCTTTAGATTCATTTTTATGTAATTGTGAAAACATGAACATATTTGTCAGTTCATATTTATTATATTTTTTATCTCCAACTTTGGGTATAATTCAGTCCAGGTATATCTTTTAATTTCAAATATTAAACAAGTGTTACAAAATGTTAAGAACCTGGGTGTAAGCAGCCAGAATACTACAGGTTCTGCTTTCAAATTTAAGGACAATGTTTGAGAAAGTTTGAGTCTCTTCTCGATAATTTGTTATATTTAAATAAGCCTTAGGAAATGTTGGCCAAATGCAAAAATGTCACAAATCTTGTTACTGTGAAAATTTCTTTTAAAAATTATTTGGAGAGTTATAATTTTCCCATTCTCAAGGATTTACTACCTCCATAAGTATGATTCAATTATATCTTGGAGCCAACTTTTTTCCACAGATGGTGCCTCCAGTTTTAAGATGAAATTCAAATGAGTATTCCATATTAACGCCATATTAAGTATTTTTGATAAAATCTATTCTCAGACAACATCTCAGGAATGCACATTCTGAGTCACATGTATTTAAGGACAAAACCATTGATCAGGATGTCTACTCCATCAGACTCTTTTAATGAGGCTTCCCTACATACCGTTCAGAAAATATAAGTATAAAAACTGAATGATCTTGAAACCCTAGCTCCATGTAAAATGAGCTTTTCAGAAAATCCAAAGGACTCGGTCAGCTTGTGGCTGCCCTTATTATTCAGCATCCCTCTCTCTGACTGTTCTAGACTCTGTTAACAGACATGGACACTGCTCTTGAGCAAATTATTTCATTCTTCTGTAACCTGGTTTCTTTAGCAATGCAAAATTGATTTAATCATACCTACTCTACAACATCCTGTTATGATAACATTTCAAATACAATAAGTAGGGGTGTTCTGCAGATGTAAGGAAAGATGGTGAATTGGGGAGAATATGATACCAGGTAAGAAAGCAAAGGCAACAAAACATTTTTGCAACTCTCCACCCTCCTTGTTGTTTAAAAAAAAAATCAGATATTTGAGTAATCACTTAAATATCACTGTATATCCTTTATAAATTTTTCTTTCATCTGTGTATTTTGATGGAAATATGTAAAAACACTCATTCCTGGAGCAGAAAGCAGCTTGCTGCTCCCAGTTCTGAACATGACAGCCATGTCAGTTTGGAGGGTCTGGGGCTCAGAATAGGCAAGAAAGGCAAGCAGAAAGACTGCAGAATTCCGAACAAACAAAGCTGTGCAGAAAATTCAGAGAGACAAACTCAGTAAGATACATTCTATGAGATACTGGATAAGCATCTTTGATGTTCTCTGGGTTGGGCAAGGAAGAGTGATCTCTGGCTGATACCATGATAAGAGCCTTCATCAACAGAAATAAGGCAGATAGCATTCTCTGAGTTACATCTCACTCTGTTGATTTCTTTCTCTTGTTTATAGGATTTCCTCTCATCAGGTAGCTTTCACAGCAGTACTTTAAGAAGGCTTTATTTTTATGGAGTATTCCGTGATCGTATAGAAATGTTGCTTTCAGCACAGACCTTTGTGGGGCAAGTGCTGGTAAGTATGTTCTCAGTGTTAACTGGCTAAAGGACTTAAGCCACAGATATGATTAAGGCTCAGTATGTGCAATTTTTTCACCCAAGTAAGCATCTACTATTCCAGTGGTTTTATCTACCTCCCCACCCCCACCTCCCTGTGTCTACCACTTTCTATCCATTCTTGTGCTTTACTTATCTCTGTACTGAATATAATACTGGGCATTAGGTTTTATAGTATTGCTAGATGTTTACAAGAAAGAAAGCTATAAATTAGGGCAAAGGTTGTGTGGATTTTATTCTCTTCATTAGTAGATGGGTGAATATATTTTCAAAATTGACATTTGGTGCACTAATCTAGCCTAAAATGTACACCTACTTTCCCCTTCTTCCAACAGACCTCTTTCTCTTTTCTTCATTACACAAACTAGCTGTTTTTGCCTCTCCATGGTTTCCACTGCTTTACTTCTCATTGTAATTTCAGTAACTTGAACATATTACAACTTAGTTTAGGCATTGTATCCTCAGGGAATCATACCTTATCCCCACATCAGTCTAAAAGCCCCTCCTCTAGCCTCTGTTAAATCCACTGGACACTGTTATTAAAATTATCTAGACACATGCCTTTCTCCCCTAGTGCACTGTGAACACCCTGAGAAAAGACTGTGTCATGAAAATGTGTGTTTCCCATGGTCTGGGAATAGCAGATGCCCTATCAACAAACATTGCAGTGATCATGATTTCAACGGTACAGTTTGTTCTAAAGCAATAACAAGGAAATTCCTTCTATGATCTGGGATGTGCTGCCATCAGATGGTGATATAGTGGAAGTAGGTTCACATGATCTAAAGATCATACTTTGTTCTTTATAATTAGCAAAAACATGGCTCTTTTCTAGTTGGTGTTGCTAATTCAGGTATAATCAACTGCTAAAGTTTGCTTGGAAGTATATAAGTAAAAGTGCTTTCATTAAAGCTGCATGAAATGGTGATCATCCGGGAGTGTGCCTCCCTTTCTTCTGTCTTCTAAAGTTTCAGTTTCTTTTCCTGAAATCCCTGTGGGTATGACCTGTTGCGGAGGATTTTGCGATTCTCTTTGATTACATCAAGGATTTCTTGGTTAGGATCTCTTCAACTGTTTAAGTCGTATTTGACTATGTGAGTATGTATAATACTGGGAAGAACACATTAAAGGGCACTAGAGGGAAGCAGAAGACATCTTATAACACTCACCATAGGAGCATTGCATATGGGGGAAGGTGAGAAAGAACTTATCATTGATTGTGCACCAGTAGAAATTCCTGTAATGATGGGGAAAATGTCCTTTCAACCTGTAACATCTAATGATGATCTAGTTGGAACACCAGAAGAAATGGAATAAATGTTAGATTAGAATAAATACTCTATCTCAAAAGGCATAATTGAGTTTATTAGAGGTTCCAAGTCAATGTTTAGGAAAGAATGAGAAGAGAATGAAATGGATTTTAGATTTCCTTCCTTCCTTCTATTTGTCTTTTCTCTGTTTTCATAGAAATTCCCTTACTTTTTTAAACAAATAGTCAACCACATGCTAGGTCAGTACTCTAGACATGATAAAAACTGTGGGCAAGAGACTTGAACTTAATTCTGGTGGTGGTAGAGGAGATAAATACATACCTAAATCAATAAATTCAGATGCTAATCCATAGTATTATGAATGATGAGTTTGCAAGTTGTGCTTGTTAAGGAGATAGATCCCATTAGATAGAGGGATAAGAGAAGAAATCTCTGTAAAGGCAAAATTTGAGCTGAAACATGAAGAACTAGTAGGCTAATGCAATTGAAGAGTGAAGGGAACAGGATTGCAGATAAAGGAAACAAACTTGTGGAAGCAAAGAGCTCAGGTTACCACAAGTACCAAAAGAAGTTTCATAGTCTTAGAGACCATGGAAGGTGGGAGACAGTAAGGTCTAAAAAGAGACTGGAGAATAGTTCAAGGGCTTGTGCTTCACAGGAAGGAGACAAAGTTCTCAAAAGGAACCATTGTATACTAATGTAAGGGAAGCCATCTAGGATCTTATAGCATGAATGGGTTGACATGATCTGATCATGTTTTTAAATTAAAGAGGCACTAAAGGCTGAAAACAAAGAAATCATGGAAGGTATACTGGCAAATGACAATAGAAATTAGAAAATTTTTGATATCATGTAAGTTAAATTCACAGCAAAAAAAAAAAAAGCATGCCAAGTAACTCATATTCATTTTCTAGAACTCACTCACTTAACAAAGTACCATCAACAATGGCTTAAAAACAACAACAATGTATTGTCTCATAGTTCTGCTGGCTAGAAGTCCCAGATCAAGGCATTGACAGTGTTGTTTGCCTGTGAAGCTGCAAGGGAGAATGCTCCATGCTTTTCTCCATGCCTGTATTCTGTCTTCTGGAAATGTGCTGGAAATCTTAAGACTCTTCAGCATGAAAACACATCACCTTTCCCTCTGCCTTTATGTTCACATGGTGTTGTCCCTGTGTGTGTATGTATGTGCGTGTGTGTGTGTGTGTGTGTCTGTCTGTCTGTCTGTCTATTTACCTGTGTCCAAACTTTCCCCTTGTATGAGATCACAAGTCACGTTGGATTAGAACCCATGGTGTGACCTCATTTAACTTGAGTGCATCTGCAAAAACCCTAATTCCAAACAAAATCATATTCTGAGGTCCTAGAACTAGAACCTCAACCTATCTTTTTGGGGAGGAGCTCAACATGTAGTCCTTGTAAAGACCAACATATGACATTATGAATATTATCATACCAAGAATATAACTTCAAAATAATACATAAGTAAAAATACAAAGATGAAAAGTGTAATATTAAAAAATCACATTGGTAGTATTAGATTTTAGTTCACTTATTTCATATTAGAACATACTAAATCAAATAATAATCATTATAAATATAAAGACTAAAGTAGCTTAATTAATGTCAGTTTATTGAAATGATTAATATCCATGCTCTGAAAAGAAAGATTACGTTTACAAATGTTTATGCTTCATTTGTAGACTTTTGGCATATGTAACAATGATAACTATAAACCTTAAAAGGTAGAAGCAGGGACTGGGATTGTGGCTCAGTGGCAGAGTTCTTGCCTTGCACATGTGAGGCACTGGGTTCAATCGTCGGCACCACATAAAAATAAATACATAAAATAAAGGCATTGTGTTCATCTATCACTAAATAACATATTTTTTAAAAAGTATAAGCAGACAATATCACTGTACACCGTGCAATTAAATATATCCAAAGAAAGTAAGATATCAAAGACCTAACAGTTAAAAGCCTGTTTAAATGACTTTTGAAAAATTACAGAATATTTAGAGAGTAAAGGCAAGGAAACTATTAGATATCACTTGCCCCTGTAGTATAAATTGGAAGTTGTTCTGAGTTAAATTCATAACATGTAAAAGTTATTTTGCTAAATATAAAATAATTAAAATAAGTGAATTAAGCATTAAACTAAAAAAATAATGAAAACAGATTAAATTCAAGAAGAATAAATTAAAAATATAGAAATTAATAAGCTATAAAACAGCTGACATTACAAGTGAACAAAATTTAGAAAATCATTAGTATAATCAGGGGAAAATTTACAAATACTTGAATTAAGACATTAAAGTGAGAAAATAAATACAAATAACATGGAAATTAAAAGATACACACACACACACACACACACACACACATATATGCAATTAAGTTTAAAAACTGGATGATTCCCCATAACAATGTAAATTCTCAAAACTGTCCATAAAGAAAAGAAACTTAGACCAATTTTTTTTTTTTTTTTAAAGTAGAGTTGTCAAAGACCTCTAATGATCACCATTATGCACCTCTCCTCTCCCTCCTGTGGGAAACTGATGGCTTCAAGGTCTAGCCCAACCCATTTTTTGAGTGGAAATCTCTAATACTAATTAAACAATTCCTGAACGAAGAAAATAAAATAAAGTGCCCCGTTTTCTTTTTCAATGAAGAAAGCACAGTGTTTCTATCAAAACCACCAAAAATAGCAAATAAAAAAATCTACAGACAAATCCCCTTAATACTTTAAGAGAGGACACATGGGTTACTACTCAAGGAAGAAGAACAAAAGGAAGGAGGTAGAGGGGAAGTGGGGGTGAAGGAAGAAAGAAAAAAAATAAGGAAAAATTGAACAAGAAGGAGACATCCGACAAATGAAAAGAAAAGAAAATGAAAATTCTCTTCCAAACAGATGTCTCCTTGAGACCTTCTAGAAGAGAACAGGACAAGACATCAATTAGCTGTAGAGGATCTATGGGCTTGAAGTGATGGTGCATCACAAAGCATATTTTTATAACCATGACTTGTGGAAGAAATTTTCTTCTGAATTTAATTCTATATATGGCCCTGTTCTCCTATTCTTAGACAATTATTGTCTTCCTTTTTTTTTTTTTTTGGTTGTCATTAGTTGTGTAGATGACTATGCTTCTCTTTCATTTTTGGCTAGAAAATTTGGAATCGAAATTATGTCATTATGTCTTATTTTGGGCAAGTATATCCATTTTTATCGTAATTCTCGCATCATTTAGTGCCTCTATGCTGTTTTTCTGTCTCCTCTGAATCCTATTTTTTTCAGGTAATCTGGGATTCTGTGTCTTTGTATTCTGCCTTAAGTCCTTTATGCAGATGCATAATCTTTTCTGTGAATGTGTAATCCTCTCAGTAGATGAATAGGCCTGAGCAGCAGCCGCAGCTCCAGTTGTTAACCCTAACACACAGGAGAACTAGCACCAATGGAGCAGCACAACTCATTCAGAAATGAGAATAGTTCTAAAATGATGCTGGAAAGTGGGTCAAATAAAGATTATTTTGCCATTTTTTACTGATTTTCCTTCTACAGAGAAAAACAAACAAGCAAACAAACAAGCATGAAACATGGGAAAAGATCAGTCTCTTACTATGTTCTTCACGGACACTGTGTGTTTTAAAATAAGATAAGCCTGTCCACCAACTTGAGACGAGTTGTCTCTTTACCTATATTTTTTGTAGATTTCTATTCATTATTCTATAGTCTGAATAGATACCACCAAGCATCAAGGATTTATTTTGGTGAATGGCATAAGATTGTGCTCTAGTTTAGAGATCTTTGTCATATATGTAAAGAAAAGACTGATAGGAAATGTTCCACCATGCTTACACTAACTTGGTGAAGTAAAATTTTTATGAACTGATTTTGTGGATAGCTGCACTGTTGTATTTATATGAACATAGTACCATATTCAACAAGTACAAAGGATACATTATAAGAGCTTCCTCACCCCAAACCAAGAAGCAACCACTGCCTTGAGTTTCTTCACATCTAAAAATGCTCCGTAACATTTTCTTTAGGGGTGTAGTCCACTTAAGACAACTCAACTCCTCCCTTAAGTTATATTTATAAAACTATAAACATCCAAGTAATAAAATATTTTACTCCTTGAGGCAAACCTTGTAGAGAGTAAGCCTAGTTGTGCCAGTGAAGGTTAAATCAGATCTGAATTCAAGCTAGTTCATGGATACTGTATCTTTAAACAAGGATACATACTTCCCTGAGGAAGGGGAAGGAAGACAGGTCATCAGCAGATGTCGATGGATGTGGGCAGGTGCAGGTGTTCTCCAACTTTCTTAGCTGTTATTTCCTAAAATCCATCTATCTGAATAACCCTCATGCCAGTTCTTTTTTCCCAAACCCTTTTAATAGTGCATTTTATAAAAGAGAGCTATCATCATTACCTCCTTTTGATAAGTAGAAATTATAACATGAGGATGAAAATGTTATCTATAGAATTTTATGAAGAAGTTAGTTAATATATGAGGATGAGTTAACATATTATAATATTTATATGAATTCATAAGTGTGAAAATATACAACTAGTGTATATAGGTAGTGATTATTATTGATATTTACATCATCAAGCTATCTCAGTGTTGACATCTATAAATATAAAAAGACTAATATTGATGCTGAACCCTGTCTCATTCTAGAAATAAGTAATATTCCTCTGTGCATATATTAATTTTTAAAAATCCATCTTGTGGTTGGATTTTTCTATAAAATTTTATCAGTTTTTAATAATACCTTTATTGCTTTGATCAACTCTCTTAATAACAATTGTAATGAAAAATCAATCCAGAAGAAATTTATGAAATAATATTTAAACACAGATATCAGGAAATTTTGATTTTCTTTTAGTTTCTTAGGCTGCCTAGAGATTTCAAACATGTACCTGCATTTCTGCATTGGATTATTATTTGTTGGAGATATTAAATAGTAATTACCAAATCAACATGATGTTGTATATTATAACCACGATGATCATAAATTTGGGATTTCTTTGGTTCTCCTGATGCAATTATTAATAGAATCTCATTTTCAACAATTTATAGTTTTGCACAATAAATTATTTAGCTATATTAGTTTTAAATAAAAGTTTTGATTTTTAACTCTACAGGACATTTTCCAAGGAAAAGGAAACAATGAACATAAAGTGTCTTTGAAGGGCTCCTTAACTTCACAGTAGATCATACTCCACCTTTAGTTAGAAAGAAACATCTCTCTTTCTTCTCTAATTCATACCTTTCTTCTTCTCACTTGATGTGCCATAATGATACCTTTTGATTTCATTTAACTTCCCTGCAGGTTTATATATTTCATGAATCTCTTTTTAAAAATAGTTTTATGCATCAATTCTATATACATATTTATACCACACAGCCACTGGATCTTCAAACACAGAGCTCCATGTCATCACTGGAACAGGTTTGCTGAGTTCTCTTCTGAACCCTCTTCCTAAACTCATCCTTCTCCTCTGTCAGCTCCACCAGAGGCTTGTTGTGGTAGACTCATCAACTGGGTATTCCAGTATTAAAGACCATTTTGTCTCTACCTAATATGACTTAGGCCAGAAGATACAGGACAGCACTACGCATGTCTAGTGACCAGCCCCACCATCCTGGTGTAGTCTCCTCCCCGGGAGACAACCATTCCAGATGACCAAATTTCCCCAGATTCTTGAGTTTTGTTTGATTTATTAGAATATTTCCTCGGAGTATTTCTTTGACTGTAGACTTTGACAAAAAAAAAGTTGTTACTTTTATTAGTGCCTGGTTCATCTTTAAAGTTGTGTTAAATTTAATTTTGATTTCTTCTTTGATTCATGATCACTTTAGAGGAACATTGTAGTAGGTCTTCATTTTCCACAAGAGGGGCTTTTATTGGAAGTAGGGTGGTTATTCTTTCTACTTCGGTAGAAATTTATCGTCCAGAGATGACATTACTTGCATGATTTCCACTTTGTGAAATTTATAAGAAATTCTTTTTTAAATTTTTTTATTTATATGTGGCAGCAGAATGCATTATAATTCTAATTACACTTATAGAGCACAATTTTTCATATCTCTGGTTGTATACACAGTATATTCACACCAATTCATATCTTGTCCTTTGGATAATAATTATCATCACATTCTACCATCAGTAATAACCCCATGCCCCCTCCCCTCCCTTCCAACCCCTCTGCCCTATCTAGAGTTTGTCTATTCCTCCCATGCTCCTGTTCTCTATCTCACTATGAATCAGCCTCCTTATATCAAAGAAAACATTTGACAATTGGTTTTTTGGGATTGTCTAACTTCACTTAACATTATCTTCTCTAACTCCATCCATTTACTTGCAAATGCCATGATTTTATTCTCTTTTATTGCTGAGTAAAATTCCATTGTGTATATATGCCGCATTTTGTTATCCATTCATTTATTGAAGGGCATCTAGGTTGGTTCTACAGTTTAGCTATTGTGAATTGTGCTGCTATAAACATTGATATGGCTGTGTCCCTGTAGTATGCTGTTTTTAAGTCCTTTGGGTATAGACCAAGGAGAGGGATACCTGGGTCAAATTGTGGGATCATTCCCAATTATTCAAGAAATGTCCATAATGCTTTCCATATTGGCTGTACCAATTTGCAGTTCCACCAGCAGTGTATGAGTGTACCTTTTTCCCCACATCCTTGCCAACACTTGTTGTTATTTGTCTTCATAATAGCTGCAATTCTGACTGGAGTAAGATGGTATCTTAGAGTAGTTTTGATTTGCATTTCTCTAATTGCTAATGATGATGAACACTTTATAATGTATTTGTTAATTAATTGTATGTCATCTTCTGAGAAGTGTCTCTTCAGGTCCGTGGCCCATTTATTGATTGGGTTATTTGTTTTTTGGTGTTTAGCTTTTTGAGTTCTTTATATGTCCTAATTATTAGTGCTCTATCTGATGTTTGAGGGGTAAAGATTTGCTCCCAAGATGTAGGCTCTCTATTCACCTCAAAGATCTTTTTAGTTTGAGTCTATCCTATGTATTGATTCTTGATTTTAATTCTTGTGCCAAAGGAGTCTTATTAAGGAAGTTTGGGGCTAATCCCACATGATGGAGATTAGGGCCTACTTTTTCTTCTATTAGATTCAGGGTCTCTGATTGTATTCCTAAGTCCTTGATTGATTTTGAGTTGAGTTTTGTGCATGGTGAAAGCTAGGGGTTTAATTTCATTTTGTTGCATATAGATTTCCAGTTTTCCCAGCAACATTTGTTGAAGAGGCTATTTTTTCTCCAATGCATGTTTTTGGCAACTTTATCTAATATAAGATAATTGTAATTTTGTCAGTTAGTCTATGTGTCCTCTATTCTGTACCATTGGTATACCAAGGTGCCAATACCATGCTGTTTTTGTTACTATTGCTCTGTAGTATAGTTTAAAGTCTGGTATAGTGATGCCACCTGCTTCACTCTTTCTGCTAAGGATTGTTTTAGCTTTTCTGGGTCTCTTATTTTTCCAGATGAATTTCATAATTGCTTTTTCTATTTCTATAAAGAATGTCATTGGGATTTTGATTGGAATTGCATTAAATCTGTATAGTGCTTTTGGTAGTATGGTCATTTTGATAATATTAATTTTGCCTATCCAAGAGCAAGGTAGATCTTTCCATCTTCTAATGTCTTCTTTGATTTCTTTCTTTATGGTTCTGTAACTTTCATTATATAGATCTTTCACTTCTTTTGTTAAGTTGATTCCCAATAATTTTTTTAGGCTATTAAGAATTGGGTAGTTTTCCTCATTTCCCTTTCTGAGGATTTGTCTCTGATATACAGAAATGCCTTTGATTTGTGAGTATTGATTTTATATCTTGCAACTTTGGTGAATTCATTTGCTAGTTCTAGGAGTTTTCTTATGGAACTTTTAGGGTCTTCCAGGTATAGAATCATATCCTTAGCAAATAGTGACAAATTGAGTTCTTCTTTTCCTATGTGTGTTCCTTTAATTTCTTTCATCTGTCTAATTGCTCTGGCCAGTGTTTTAAGAACTATATTAAATAGAAGTGATGAAAGAGAGCATCCATGTCTTGTTCTAGTTTTTAGAGGAAATGCCTTAAATTTTTCTCCATTTAGAATGGTGTTGGCCTAGGGCTTAGCATAGATAGCCTTTATGATGTTGAAATAAGTTTATGTTATCCCAAGTTTTTCTAGTGTTTTAAACATAAAGGGGTGCTGTATTTTGTCAGATGCCTTTTCTGGGTCTATTGAGATGATCATTGTGTATATATGCCACATTTTTTAATCCATTCATCTACGGAAGAGCATCTAGGTTGGCTCCTCAGTTTAGCTATTGTTAATTGTGCTGCTATAAACATTGATGTGGCTGTGTCCCTGTAATATGCTGTTTATTCTGTTTTTAAGTCCTTTGGGTATAATCTGAGGACAGGGATAGCTGAGTCAAATGGTGGTTCCATTCCAAGTTTTCCAAGGAATCTCCATACTGCTTTCCATATTGTCTGCACCAATTTGCATTCCCAACAGCAATGTATGGGTGTCCCTTTTCCCCACATCCTTGCTTTGTTTGTCTTTATAATGGCTGCCATTCTGACTGAAGTGATATGGTGTCTTAGAGTAGTTTTGATATGCATTTCTCTAATTTGCTAGAGATGATGAACATTTTTTTCATATAATTGTTGATTGATTGAATAACCTCTTCTGAGAAGTGTCTGTTCATGTCCTTGGCCCATTTATTAATTAGTTTATTTGGTTTTTTGGTGGCATATATACACAATGGAATATTACTCAGCAATAAAAGAGAATAAAATCATGGCATTTGCAGGTAAATGGATGCAATTGGAGAAGATAATTTTAAGTGAAGTTACCCAATCCAAAAAAAAAAATGGCGAATGTTTTATCTGATATCAGGTGACTGACTCATATGGGGTAGGGAGCCAGGAACATAGGAGGAATAGACAAACTCTAGATAGGGCAGAGGGGTGCCAGGGGAAGGGAGAGAGCAGGGGCTTAGCAATGATGGTGGAATGTGATGGACATCACTATCCAAAGTACATGTGTGAAGACATGAATTGGTGTGAACATACTTTATATACAAACTGAGATATGAAAAATTGTGGTCCATATGTGTAATAAGAATTGTGATGCATTCTGCTGTCATGTATTTAAAAAATAAAAGCAATTAAAAAGAGAGAAGATCATATGATTCTTATTGTTAAGTCTATTGATGTGATGAATTACATTTATTGATTTCATATGTTGAGACAACCTTGCATCCCTGGGATGAATCCCACTTGATTGTGGTGCATGATCTTTTTGATATGTTTTTGTATTTGATTTGCCAGAATTTCATTGAGATTTTTGCATCTATGTTCATTAGAGTTATTGGTCTGAAGTTTTCTTTTTTGATGTGTCTTTGCCTGGTTTTGAAATCAGAGTGATATTGGCCTCATAGAATGAGTTTGGAAGTGCTTCCTCTTTTTCTGTTTCCTGAAATAAATTGGAGAGTGTTGGTATTAGTTCTTCTTTAAAGGTCTTGTAGAACTCGGCTGTGTATCCATTCAGTCCTGAGCTTTTCTTGGTTGGTAGACTTTTGATGGTGTCTACTATTTTGTCACTTGAAATTCATCTGTTTAAATTCTGTATATTATCCTGATTAAATTTGGGAAAATTATATGACTCTAGAAATTTTTCAATGCCTTTGATATTTTCTATTTTATTGGAGTATAGGTTTTTAAAACAATTTCTAATTATCTTCTGTATTACTGTAGTGTCTGTTGTGATATTTCCTTTTTCATCACGTATGTTAATGATTTGAGTTTTCTCTCTCCTTCTCTTCATTAGCATGGCTAAGAGTCTGTCAATTTTATTTATTTTTTCAAAGAACCAACTTTTTGTTCTGTCAGTTTTTTAAATTGTTTCTTTTGTTTCAATTTCATTGATTTCAACTCTGATTTGGATTATTTCTGTCTTCTGATGCTTTTGATGTTGATTTGTTTTTCTTTTTCTAGGGCTTTGAGATGTAGTGTTAAGTCATTTATTTGTTGACTTTTTCTTCTTTTAAGGAATGAACTCCATGCAATGAACTTTCCTCTTAGAACTACTTTCATAGTGTCCCAGAGATTTTGAAATGTTGTATCTGTGTTCTCATTCACCTCTAAAAACTCTTTTCATCTCCTCCTTGATGTCTTCTCTAACCCATTGTTCATTCAGTAGTATATTATTTAGTCTCCAGGTGTGGGAGTGGATTTTATTTCTTATTTCATAATTGATTTCTAATTTCATTCCATTGTGATCTGATAGAATGCAGGGTAGTATCTCTCCTTTTTTATATTTGCTAAGAGTTGCTTTGTAGCATAGTATATGTTCTGTTTTAGAGAAGGATCCATGTGCTGCTGAGAAGAAAATATATTATCTCGTTGAAGGCTGGAATATTCTATATATGTCAGTTAAGTCTAAGTTATTGATTGTATTATTGAGTTCTATAGTTTATTCAGTTTTTGTGGGGGAGATCTATCTAGTGATGAAAAAGGTATATTAAAATCACCCAAAATTATGTGTTGTGGTCTATTTGACTCTTAAACTTGAGGAACTTGAGAAGAGTTTATTTGATGAACATATCCACTCCATTGTTTGGGTTGTATATATTTATCATTGTTAAGTCTTATTGGGGTATGGTTCCCTTGAGCAGTATGGAGTGTCCTTCTTTGTCCTTTTTGATTGACTTTACTTTGAAGTGTACTTTATTTGGTATGAGGATGGAAACCCTTGCTTGCTTCCACAGTCCAATTGTGTGGTATGATTTTTCCCAACTCTTCACCTTCAGTCTGTGAATGTCTTTATATCTATGAGATGTTTCTCTTGGAGGAAGAATATTATTGGGTCTTTTCTTTTCTTTTCTTTTTTTAATCCAATCTGCTAGTCTATGTCTTGATTGGTGAATTTAGACCATTCAGGGTTATTATTGGCACATGATTTGTATTCCCAGCCATTTTAATTTATTTTTGGTATTTAATGTGATTTGGTTTCTCCTCTGAATAGATAGATTTTCCTTTAGTGTAATTCTTCCCTCTTCTGATTTTCATCATTGTTTTTCATTTCCTCTTTGTGGAATATTTTGCTGAGGATGTTCTGTAGTGCAGACTTTCTAGTTGTATTTTTTTTTACCTTTTGTTTATCATGGAATGTTTTTATTTCATCATCAAATCTAAAGCTTGGTTTTGCTGGATATAAGATTCTTGGTTGGCATCCATTTCTTTCAGGGCTTGGTACATGTTGTTCCACGATCTCCTGGCTTTGAGGGTCTGGGTTGAATAACCTGCTGAGATATGAATTGGTCTCCCCCTATATGTGATCTGATTCCCCTCTCTTGTGGCTTTTAAGATTCTATCTAATTCTTTATGCTAGGCATTTTCATTATAATGTGCCTTGGTGTAGATCTGTTGTAATTTTGTACATTTGTTGTCCTGTAAGCCTCTTGTATTTGGTTTTTCAATTCATTCTTCATGCTTTGGAAATTTTAGGATATTATCTCATTGAAGAGATTGTGCATTCCTTTGGTTTGAAACTTTGTGCCTCTATCCCAATAACTCTTAGATTTGGTCTTTTGATGCTGTCCCATAATTCTCGGATGTTCTGTTCCTCGTTTGTAACTTTCTTCACTGTGTGATCAACTTTATTTTCCAGATTGTATACTTTGTCTTCATTATCTGATGTTCTTTCTTCCAAGTGATCTAGTCTGTTGGTTATACTTTCTTTCTTTTTTTTTCTTATTTTATTTAATTTTATTTTTTGTCAGAACATTTACAGGCTTCTCTCTTGGCAATTTTCAAGTATTCTAACCCAAAGTTTGTGTCAGGGACAGTCTTGCAGCTTGATAGTTTGGAGTTCATGGATCATAAAGGTGTTTCATCTATGGGGCTTTTGCAACTTGCTGTATTTTCTTTTTTTAAATTTTTTTTATTGGTTGTTCAAAACATTACAAAGCTCATTATATATCTTCTTTCATACATTTGACTCAATTGGGTTATGAACTCCCATTTTTACCCCAAATACAAATTGCAGAATCACATTGGTTACACACTCACATTTTTACATAATGGCATATTAGTGACTGTTGTATTCTGCTACCTTTCCTATCCCCTACTATCCCCCTCCCCTCCCCTCCCCTCCCCTCCCATCATCCCTCTCTACCTCATCTGCTGTTGTTCAATTCTATCCCTTGTTTCCCCCACCATTCCCCTCACATCCTCTTCTATGTAATTTTGTGTAACATTGAGGGTGTCCTACCATTTCCATAGGTTATACTTTCTATTGAGCTTTTTTATTTTATTTATTGTATCCTTCATTTCAAGGATTTCTGACTGATTTTTTTTTCAGGGTCTCTATCTCTCTCTTGAAGTAATCTTTTGCTACCTGTATTTGGTCTCTCATCTCATTGTTGGAGTGATCAATTTTTGCCTGTATTTGCTCATTTAGGTCATTCTTTAATTCACAGATCATTTCACCTTCTAAACTCCTTCTCTGACATTTCATCAACTTCGCTGTTCATAGGTTCTGTTATTATAGTGCACTGGCTTTTTTGGGGTACTTTCCTCCCTTGTTTTCTCATGCTGTCTATGAGTCTTCCTTCCCTGCAGTGTGAATCTGAGAAATTACAGTTTCTTCCCTATATTCTTGTAGTACCTGGACAGATTGTCTGAACCTCACCTTGATTTGGGGCTTCCAGATCTGCTTGTGTCCCTCAGTGGATGCTACTGCATCCTGGGTCTGGGACCTGCCTAAGTCGGAGTGGGTTGATCTGGGCCACTGGGCTTGACCTCCCGTGGTAGTACACTGGTCAGAAGGGGCGGAAGTGCACCAGAGACTAGGCTCTGGTGAGTGTCTGCCCTAGTAGGAAAGGGGTGGACCAGGTGTGCTGTGCACCTGGGCCCTGCAGTGGCCAGTGTGGGTGGATCTGCTCTGCTTTTTATTGATAGACCTTTTACCAATAGGAAATGTTCATTTGTATTGAATTTAATGTGTTTCTCTGGAATATTTTAGTATGTAACATTGACTTGCCTGCTTTCATTTTATGCAAACTTGTTTGGGGTTTCTTTGCTCAACTCTCTTTTAATCTTACTTTTATTCTCTTTTAAGTGTGTCTCTTGTCAATGTCATGTAGTTGGATTTTTGTTCTTGCATTGATTTAAGAATACATTCATTTCTTAATTTTCCAGGGGAATTTTATCATTCTCCTTTATAATGATCTGTTTTATTGGTCTTTAGAAATTTAAAAATTTAGTTTGCTACCCCAAAGAATATCTAAGTATTAGTGGTTTTAATAAACAAATAGGAGATCTATTAGTAAAGATAGGAGAATGGACATGTGATACACAACCAGAAACCTGTTGTTAATTCCGTTAATTCTGTTAATTTCTCAGCCTACTGAAGAGACAGAATTTATGCTGGTTATAAATTTTGAGAAATGGGCTAAAATATTAGCTCCTCCACTTTCTAGTTTGTAATCTTGGACAAGTTGATTTTTCTAAATTGGATTTATTCATATAGTACAAATGTAAAAAGAGATTATAATAACCTCATTATATTGTAGAGACAATTACATAATAATACATGTAAACCACTCAAGGCATAGTAAACACTTAAAATAAGCTGGTATTTACATTTGTAGTTTATTTTTATTACTTTTTTATTTCTTGGCATCTTCTAATGTAGGTAATTCTATTTTTAAGAGAATATTAAAAACAATAGGTATATCAAATTCACTATTTATTTCTCTGTATATCTCTGTGTGTTTTATACTTATACCCTCCTCTTGCTTGATACTTTTTGTGGAAATTTTTTTTCACACCACCCTTTTTTCCTCCCAGATATTGTTGAATTGGTTTGAACACTGAGTTTCAAACTGCATTTATGTATGACTGTGTGTGTGTGTGTGTGTGTGTGTGTGTGTGTGGTTTTGCATGTGGTGGTGTGGTTGGGAGGATTCATAGCATTATACATCTGTAAGATTTCTTCTTTATATTTGCAAAGTTGAAATTTACGTTAATTTTACCAGTTTTATGTACCATGTTTTTATATATTTATCTTTCTCAATTTCTCCTCAAGTCCTTCACATAATCTTCTTTTCTTCTTGAGCACTTTACATTTTCATTTGCAAAGGGACGTCCTTTGCTGTTTTTTGAGTTCTTCCTGATTTCTTTCAATAATGTTGTCCACATGTGTTATATTGACCTGTAAGGTTTCTTGGATTTTACCAAGCCATGATTCAGACAGGTTCCTCTATGACATTTCTTGAGTATATGGCTAGATAAGATTTCCCATTTACTGTAATATTGATTACATTTGTCAATTTATATATTATGAGTTTATGCCAACCTCAGCATTTGATCCTGAGGTATGAGTGTAATACTGCACCTCAGTATTTGATTCAGTGTTTGATACATAATGTATTAGCTTTACAAAGTTTCCCATGTTCTGAATATATGTAGATATGACTGCTATGTTTAAGGGGGAATAATCTATGATTGGGGTAATCTCTTCAAATGTATAATACAATAATTATGACCATTCATACATAATTTCTTTGTTAATATAATATCCTGATATGTATAATTGGTGTCCTCTAGCTGAAATTTGATATTTATGATAATTGCATGTTTGTGGTATTTCTATGATGAGATAAGCTATCAATAATGTTTCACATGAATGTTGAATTATGTGTAGTGATAATCTCGTGATGCTGAACAACCAGAAGGCCTGGATGGGTAAATTTGTGCCATTTCTTATTGATCAAGACTTAATGTAAAATGATCCACTTTGCATGCTATTTCTGATGTGTTGTCATGCACTTTCTAGTACCTGTTGCATCCAGTTATGTTGTGTTTGAAGTCTAATTTGAATCACATAGTGCATGAGAGTTTGTAGACAATTTTTAATGATATCATGATGTCCACTTTATGGTTCAGGTTGTAATTGATTTGTTCTTGGTAATTCTACCAATTGTTGTATTTTTTTTAGTAGGGAATAAATTTGCTGAATTGATGTAGATAGTGCAGTTACTGTGTGTGCTGTTGATGGCTGAAAAGCATTCAAGTTCCATTTAAAATTAAATTAAGTTTTTCTTAATTTCCTGAACTTCAGCTTCCTATATTCTGGAAATTGCTAAATGTGCTCTTATGCTAAGTACTACAAACAATTATAGGTGTTTTCTTAAGTGGTATCTGTTAGTGGGTGGTTATTCAGGTAGGTTCTATGCAGATCTATTATATTACTTTAACACCACACAATGTGCCATTGCTTTGGCTGTGACAAAAATCATCCTTTCTAAGTTATATGTGGATCCTAACTGGTGTTGGTTAGTAGATGATTCTAACTAAGAAGTGCATTGGGGTTTACATCGATTGGATTTGTAAAGCTTTGGTGCAGGTAGTGTGAGTCCTTTTGACCACTGTGTACTGTGCTGTTCTTATGGACTGTGTGTCACTTCAGCATACCCTGCATATGTAGCAGGGTTCCTCCTGAGGCATGGTTCCTACAGCAAGATTTAAATGATATGCCTGAAGCTACAGTTGGTAACCGTATGTCCTGCAGTGTCAGGTTGTGTTGTCCTGGATATCATATGAAAAATGGACATCATTCCAAGATTTTTATATGAAAATAATAATGTGTGAGTCCAGGGTCAACAAGGGTTGCTTTATCAAAGATAATTTTTGTGCCATGTCGGCCACTACAGCGAATCCTTTCTTTCGATAATGTCCTTAAGGATCTTTGGAAATGTGAATGTTATGTCTTCCTGTATATAGTCTTGTATTGTGCTAGTAGAAGTGGGTTTATGTAATAATTTGTGTTATTTTCATAGGGGTCTATATTCTTAATGTTTTCTATCTTAAATTTTGTTTATATATTATTAATTTTGTATGTCTTAAATATTGGAAAGTATGTCCGAATGGCCAGTGTGATTAGTTCATTTGTGCACCTAGTTGTAGGGACTGAGATTGTAGATTTTCTGTAGTTGTCATGTTCCCTATGTCCTGTTGTCCGATAGGAATTTTCAGCCATGCCAAGATATCCTGTGGGGAGATACTTTTATCTTTAGTTTTGATCTGCACTTGAAAGGTAGCATGTTAAGTATTTCTAATTCCTTTCTTTCTATATTTTCATAGATACATTTAAATAGGAGTGAGGATTTCCCTTAATTCTATGTTCTCTCTGATTTTGATTGAAATAAGCCTAAAGCAATTTTAGTTAGAAAGTCAGAAATTCTGGCATTAATTGTAATTCTCTTTTTAATAGTCCATTAAAATTTTCTGTATATTCTGATGCTATAGGGTTATGTGGTAAATGAAAATTCCATTGTATATCCCAGGTGTACTGCCCAGGCTGCAAAATGGGATCTCTGATGACTTTATATTGTCCCACGTGGCCCTCAGGCTGCATACCATAACATTAATGCTATGGTTGTAAAAGGCTGGTGGCTTAACTGCTTCTACAGCTGAACTTAATTCTGTGTAAATTTCTACCATTGTTACTGTATATTTTTGTGGGTTTGGTATTGTATTTGCCCTATAAATTCTATTTGCAGGGTATATCTGCAGAGATATCTGTTGGTATTCTGTATTGAAATATTGTCAAAGAGTTTTGGCATTCTTCACCTCCTCATATTAACCCTTTGCATCTCATGCCATGTTACTTTTTGGTTTCTGTCTGTCTCCATTTGTATAGTTCACTGGTGCCCACATGTTCTTTGAGTGCATGTGTAATTAATATCTTATGTAATTTTTTCATGTGGGTCTTTCTTAATTGGCTACTTCTCTCTTTTCCTTGTTATTTTAATGCTTGGCACCTTGGGTATTTCCCATGTGTCATCTTCTTCCTTTCTAAGTGTTACAGTTGGAAGTGTATGTCTGTAGTTGTAATCTGCATTCTTTATGAATTTTACTTTGGGTATTTTATCCTCCATTCTTATGCTTTGTGTTAGTCAGTTTCTTACTTGGTTGTATTTAGTTGTTTTTCAGTCTTCTTCCAACAGGGTGATATGTGTGTGAATGTGAACCTGATGTTAATTTTGTGTGTGTGTGTGTGTGTGTGTGTGTGTGTGTGAGCCTTCTTGTAGTGCTCTCCAGTATTGGTGTGACTTTCCCTTGTCCATTTATTTTATAATCATTTTGTTTCCACTTGTGTGCTCACAAGCCTATTAAATATACATATTTTTTCATTCTTCAATTATGCATTGTCTGACTGTGAGTACCTTTGCTATGCATTTGGCACATTGCACAGAAAATGAAAACCCTTACTTCATGAGGACCATATTATCTTGGGTTCTCAGGGCTGCTGATTTCCATTTATTTTCCTTTGGGCTATAGACGTTGATCTATCTGTAAATCAGTCATTATGAATGTTATTTAACTAGGCGGAATTTGTTTTGCCCTTGGAATGAATTATATTGCCATGGATTTGTTTTGCCCCTGGAATGAATTCCATCAAGTCTATCTCCCTATTGTGAAGATCTCTGATTGGCCTTTAATGTCAGTATTCATGCTGGGTGTGGTGGCACATGCTTCTCATGTCTCGAATGTTCTGGCTGTCTGCCAATGCCTTCATGAATGAGCATTGTTGATGTCCTAGTGCATCTATTAGTTAAAATTTCTTTACGTCATTTCTTGCTACTATATCATATGCCTCTGCATATGCATTTCTGGCAAAATATCATTGCTGGAGATTGCTGTTTTTAGTGGCTTGATATAAACCTAGCCATTTAAAACTATCCCCAATTTAGTAGTATTGCAGTAAGGGCTTTTGTTAAGCTTGATGTTCTCCAGCTTACTGCTATCCTGGTCCTATGATGACATGATTTTGGGTGGTTAGCTATAAGCTTAACAGCTCATGGTTTAAATTTGGGTTTCTGCTAAAGAGAAGAGTTTATGCATTTAGAATATGCTTAAGGCTATAATATTTATCCCTCTACCCCACAGGGGTACTAGGCAATCAACATATATGATTTGTTTCTGCATAAAATCTGTTCTAAGTTTTTGCAATTCCACCCTTGTGTATTCTCTGTCTTCTGGTGTATTTTGAAGTCTTTGTTATCCATGGATATAACATATTACTGTTTTTCTAGTTTAAATTGGTTGTGCCATATAGATCCCCCTGCAAGGATCATTATAATCTCCTAGGTAATTGGGATGAGGGCTCCATGGCCCCAGGGATTGGTCTACTTGCCATCAAATTATCTGCATATTTATGTTTCCTATGTCCTTTAACTGCCAATTGTTTGGTTTTGTGTCTGTCCTGATCAACTTGTAACAGGCTTTTTTAACAATATTGCAAACACCTTTTCTTTTGCTGTCATATATATATAAATGTGTTGACATTATTATTATTAGGATCCCTTATACCTTATTCCATATTCTCTGCATCTGCCATTAATAATTTTCTCCTAACCTTCTGGCATGTAGGATGCCATGGATTCCCAGAGGCAACCAACATTTGAGGGTGTTCTCTGTGCACTTTTTCCCTTATCTTTCTTCCCAGAGCTAGCCATTTTACTTTTAATTTTCTTGTTCACTCAAATAATATTTTAGTCTTGCATTACTCAGTAGTCCACCTTATAGAGTTGTAATCATACATGTGTGTCCTGAGGTTTGCTTCCCTTCTTTTTACTGCTTTATTCGACAATCAGTACCAATGTACAGGTAATTTGCTTTCCCAGATCACCAACCTTTGGCCATTGATCTGTACAAAGTCAAGATGCGCCCTCTTTTCAGCACCCAAGTTGAGTTTCACCTCAAATGGTTTACACTGCAGGGCAAGACAGGTCTTGGATTCATGCAGCAAGATTATGGTTTCTGTCATCAAGTCCCTATCAAAGTATGGATCTCACATTTTATCTTTATTGCCAAATGACTTATTTGTTTGAAAAAATCTGTATATATCTAATTATTTTGCAAGTGGATTACTCATTGGATTTCATTTTTACTGAGTGCAATTCTATGACTATGACAATTGTCAGGAACAAGCTATGCCATTAACATACACTGGACATATTTGTATATTTCTACAATGTCATCATTTGTTGAATAACAGTAAATTCACAAGTTACATCATTCCCACTTGTTGCAATTCTCTGAGTAATTATGGGTCACTGGATAGCTCTAAGCAGAGGTAATCACAGTTTCTTTTATTTGATTTTAATCTTAATTTTAATAACTATAACACTCAAGTCATACATCATACTCCACACAATAATATATATATATAGGTTACTGAAAGAGAAAGGGTTAAGGTGACCACAGGGTTACAGATTACAGTGCCAAAGGTAGAGACAGAACAAATAGGAATGCAAAGAGTCACTGCGAGTGATTAGCTAAGGGTTTTCACAAACCAGTTCTGAGAGTTGTCAAGGCAAGTCTTCCAGGGTGTCAGCCTGAAGTGTCAGATTGAAGTGGGAGTCTGTCTGGTAAGTCTTGTCTTAGGAAGGAGAAACTGCTGAGCTGAAGAGAGTTGGAGTTTCAATGCTCTAGCAATCTGCCTTGGCAAGAGCTCATGATGAGTGACCAGGGGATGGAGTCAGTGTGCCACAGTGTCCATTCATGGTGTACTCCTTCTTGTATGGATTTTTTTATGGAACTGGTGAAAGGTTTACATCAAGTGAAGTTGGTACATGCCTGTGTCTGGTGTTTCTGATATGATTCGAGGTGTCCACGTGTCCAGGAGCTCCTTGTTTAGTTTGATAAGTAGTCATGACAAAGTTATGTATCAATTTGTGTCTTATGGTTGTTTTGTGCAGATGGTTGTTGTTTATTTGTACAAACAAGGTGTAGAGTCATTCTATCTTGGCACTTGTACTCAAAATGGAGTAACCACTGCTCTTAAAATAGAGTCAGTCAGTACCAGGCACAATCTATACACCATGGAGTAACTCAGACCTGGACACAGCCTGTTACCCACATTTATTCTCTTTAAATTGTAGATAACCTGATGTTTTATATTTTCTATATAGAGGAGTATGGGATATCTTCTTAAATGTGACATTTCTGTGTGTTACCATCTGTATGTCCTTTTAATGTTTCCTGCCTGACCACATTTTAAAAAATATTTATCAGTGCCTTATACTTATATGTAGTAGTGGGGCTCATTTTTGATATATTTATAAATGCATATAACAGTTTGCTCCACTTCAATCCCCAGTGCTTCCTCTTTCCTTCCCCTCTTCCCTCATCCTGATTCTCTTCCTCTACTTGGTTGATTATTTATTTATTTATTTTAATTGGTACATTACAATTATACCAAAAATTTTAATGGATTTTAATATATTCCTATGTGCACATAGCATAATTTGGCCAACTTCATTCCCCACTTCTTCGCCTTTCCCTATCCTCCTTCCTCCCTCTTGGTCCCCTGATTCTACTATACTGATCTTCCTTTAATTTTCAAGGGATTCCATTTTTTTCTGTCTAGCTTCCTCATTATGAGAGAAAACATATGACTCTTGACTTTCTGAGTCTGCCTTATTTCACCCAGCATGATGTTCTCCAGTTCCATCTATTTACCAGCAAATGGCATAATTTTATTCTTCTTTATGACTTAGTAGACCTCCATTGTGTATATATACCATATTTTATTCATCCATTCATTGAAAAGTATTAGGCTAGTTCCAGAACTTGGTGATTGTGGATTGTGGTACTATCATGTTGGTATACATATATCGCTATAATATGCTAAGTTTAATTCTTTGGGATAAATACCATGGAGTGAGATAGCTGGATCTTATGGTGGTTCCATTCCTAGTCTTTGAAGAAACTCTTTATTGCTTTCCAAAGTCTACTAGTTTGCTATCCCACCAAGAATGTATAAGTGTACCTTTTTCTTCACATCCTCACCAATAATTATTGCTATTTGTTTTCTTGGTGGTTGACATTCTAATTGGGGTGAAATAAAATCTCAGTGTAGTTTTGATTTGCATCTCCCTGATTGCTAAGAAAGTTGAACATTTTTTTCCTATATTTGTTGGCCATTTGTATTTCTTCCTTTTAAAAAAATGTCTTTTTAGATCTTTTGTTCATTTATTCAGTGGGTAATCAGTGTTTTGATTTCTTTATATATTCTCATTATTAAGCCTCTGTCAGAATAATAGTTGGCAAAGATTTTTCTCCCATTCTGTAGACTCTTTTCATGCTATTGTTTCTTTTTCTCTGCAGATTTTATTTTTAATTTAATGTCATTCTGCTTGTTAACTCTTGGCTTTATTTCTTGAATTTTAGGAGTCTTATTAAGAAACTTGATACCTGTGCCACTATGTTGGAACATTGCACCTGTTTTCATCAAGTATTTTTACTGTTTCTGGTCTAATTCTTAGGGTTTTTATTCAGTTGCAGTTTATTTTTGTGTACTGTGAGAGGTAGGGATCAAGTTTTATTTTTATAAATATATAGATACGCAGTTTTCCAAACACCATGTGTTAAAATGATAATCTTTTCTCCAACATTTGTTTCTAGCACCTGTGTCAAGAATCATATGACTGTATTTATGTCCATTTGTCTTTGTGTCTTCCAGTTTATTCCATGGGTCTTCCTATCTGTATTTATGCCAATCCCATACCATTTTTGTTATTATAGCTCATAGTATATTTGAGATAAGGTATTATGATGTCTCCAGCCTCACTCCTGTTGTTCAGAATTGTTTTGACTATTGTGGGCCTTTTATTCTTCCATATAAATTCTATCACTCTTTTTCCTAGTTATGTTTGAATCTGTAGAATGCTTTTGGTCATATGGCCATTTTGATAATATTAACCCTACTGATCCAAGAACCTGGTAAATTTTTCCATCTTCTAAGATCTTTCTCAGTTTTTCTCTTCAGTATTCTCTAATTTTTATTGTAGGATTCGTTCATATCCTTATTTAGATTTATTTATAAAGTTTTTTGAGGCTATGGTGAATAAAGTAGTTTTCCTAATTTTTTTTCTCAGCAGATTCATTATTAAGTAGGAAATTGATTTTTGTATGTTATCTTGGCTCGTACTATTTTGCCGAATGTGTTCATCAGATCTGGAGGTCTCCTGGTGGAGTTTTTTTGGATCTGCTAAGTATAAAATAATGCCATCGTTAAACAGATTGTTTGACTTTCTCTTTTCCTATTCATATCCCTTGTAACATTTGGAATGAGACTTGTTTACTTGTTTCTTCTTGTTTTAAGAGGTCTGGGACTTGTGCATCTATTGAGATATATTCCTCTTTCTCTTTTGTGAGGAGGTCTCTTGGTATGTAGTTATCTTTTTGTAATAAGCCCTATGTTATTGATATCTCTTCACTTCAAAATGTAGGTTCAGGGGGTTCAAGTGTTAGTTTGAACCACCAATACCCCTCAATTTGTCACGGCAGGACTGCTGATTTAACTCACTCTGATTGAGCTGCCATAACACTGTGGGCTTTTTTTGAGTGATCATTTTGGAATATTTCTCATTTTTCTATAGAAGTAGATGGGCAAAAATGAGACCTGACAGATGCCCCTCTCTTGTGTTTTCCAACTTGGGGCCTAGTCATTGATTTGCGGGGGGTTGTCTCCCCCATTCAATGAGTTAAAGCATTGATGAAACTGGAATGAGATCAGTCTGTGTCTGGAGGAAGGTGTACAGTCACTCTGCTGAGTTACAGGTGTGGTTCAGCTGAGGAAGCCCTACCTTGTGAATTCATAGTGAACCAGTGACTTCCCAGCCCCTCTCAGAAAAAAGGGAAACAAACAATAGCAGCAATAGTAATAATCAGTACACAGCTTTAGAAGAAATGGCACATACACAATTAATTACCACAGAAGGGAATGGCGAGGCAAGCATTTAACAACAGCATCAGCAATAAAAAGCCACTAGCAAAGTGTACAGCAGTTTTCAACTCAGCAGTACTAATCACTCAACAACATGAATGGTGGGGCAGGAATTATATAAACTAAATTTATTTTTAAAGGAATTATATATTCCAAACTGTTCCTAAAGATAGTAAAATTAGGTTCACAGAGAGAAGAGAAAATGGGGTGAGAAGAAAAGAAGTTTTAAAATATTCAAAAGGCAAACAAGTAAAGCAGGCAAAGAGAGAGCATGTGATGGCTATAAAAAAAAAGGAGGAGTAAAAAATAACTAAAAAAATAAATAACAAGAAAGATAAAGAGAACAAGCAAATTGGATAATTGAAGGGAGAAGAGAGAAAAACGCAGTAAGAGAAACAAAAACAAGAGCTTAAAAAAAACAAAGCAAAATGTCAAACCAAAACAAATAAAAAGCCCTTTTCCTCTAACGTTAAAGCAAGGCAAAATGACAGAAGAATAAGGAAAGAGAAGAAGAAAATGATAAAAAAAATAAATGAATTTATGTTTGCATATGAATGTGCCAGTCAGCACAACCAGAACACACACACTCCCATTTATTCTCAGTGGAAAAAGAAGAAAAAAGAAAAAAAAATCCTAATGCCAAATCGTCTTCACTGAGGAGATCAAAACTGTCCATAAGGACGGGTTTCACTGCCTGCACCTCACTGTCCTTTTCTCCATTTCCTCTCAGGCTGTGTTAACACTTAGGAAGGACAGGGCTGGGGGATGTCAAACTGTTTTGTTGGTTTGTTTGTTTGTTTTTGTTTTTTAGTTGCTCACTAAGCTGTCTGCTAGATTGGCCAGGACCTGAGGCTGGTTGTAGTAACTCTCAGTTTCCTTTCTTGCCAATTTGTTAGGATAGAATAGAGAATGGTGACAACTGGAGTTCTGACCACATAACGAGGTGGATAACCTCCTGGTGGACTGATGCAGAGTTCTAAATGTGACATGCAGGCAGCTGGCATTTAGTTCTGACCTTTCAAACTATGTCCTAAACTATGTCCTATGTATAAACTATGTCCTATGTAACTGCTCTAGAGAAAATACTTCCACCCAGGCTTCTGCTGAGCAGATGCCAATCTGTGCTGGGCATCCAATCTCTGGAGGGGTCTCTGGGAGAAATCCACTATTGGGGCAAAGTGACCAACTGGATCTCTGCTGGTCAAGCATAACCCCACTGCCCATAAATGCCATCTTCCCAGGATCAGATACAGAGTTCAAACCTGTTCACTTTCTTTCCAGCTAGTTTTGCAATCCACCAAACCAAAAGGGAAAGCTAGCCATACCTACCACTCCATAGCCCCCGCCTGAGTCCCCTTGGCTGCAATCCCTTCTGTGCCTATCTCAGTTGGGCTCTGCCAGGTGGACTCCAGATCTAATGGCAAGCACATGCAGGGATAGTTGGCTGATGCTTGTTATGAATCCCTAGGCTCCCCCAGCAGAAAGCTGCTGTGGCCAATTTAATATGGCATCCCTCCTCAGCTCTCTGCCCTCCCTGGAGGAGCAGGGAGCACTCTTCATATACCAGCTCGCCACACTGCTGCCGGGTCACTCAAGTTCAAACTGCCCCTCTGTTCCTTGGGTTCCCCATACGAAATTTTCTTTGCAAATTCAATCTTTCTGATAAGGTTGTCCATCTCCTCTGCAGTAAACTAGCACCACAGTGCTATCAGCTAGTTTCCCAAGATATTCTTTTTAATCCTATATTCAAAGCATACAAATTTCTGTGTGTCTGTGATTTTAATATTTAATTTTGGTGTATTCCCTCTGAAAACCTTCTCACTGAAAAACAGCGTTCCCACTGTATCCTGAGCCTCTCCTGTTGCCGTCTTTCCCCACTGCAAGAGAACAGGTCTATGGCTCATTTGTGACAAAAGACTGCTGGGCTACCTGCTTTGTCCCAGAGATGCCACGACCCTGGAGATCATCCGTCCTATCAGTGTTTGCTGGGGCACGGAATGCTGGCTTGCTTCCATGGGCCACGTGTGTGTCACAAGTGGGAGCCTTCTCTAACCTCTTCAAGTAGGCATGTGGAGGAATAAGGGCTCCAGAAGAAAATCAAAGTGTGAGGAGTATTGAGAAAAGATTTGCCAGCAATCAGTGTGGGAAAGTGGAATATGTTCACCCAAATGAAGGGAACCACAGATGGAACAGTTAACCATCAAATATTATCAAGACTTCCACACCTCTGCCCCTTCCCCTTGCATTTCTGAACCCCTTTACATTTCTCTACTTTAATTTCTTAGCATTTATTTTCTTATATACCATATGTTTGTTTAGCATATTAATTATCTTTATTTATTGTGTAAGCTGTATGCTAAATGGGGACAGAATTCTTCATACCTATGGTTTACAGATGAACAGAACTGTACTTGGGTCACAATAGGAGCTAAAGAAATATTTGCTGAATTTGAGTAGGGATTGAATTGGGATCAACAAAGAGCAATAGAACCATCCCTGAAAGTAGGCAATAAACACCTTCCCGGAGAGCTACAGGGTGGGGGCCTCATGACCTAACACCAGTCCGGTGAGACATTGCCTGCTCCAACCTCCCCTTCTTTCCCTCCCACACACTGACCTATAATTCTGTAGAGGCCAAAAGCAGTGTAGTCAGTGGAAAATTAGAAATCAAAAAAGAGAAAGGGTTAGTAGAGAAGACACTGAACAGCCCCCACCCCCTTACCAATACAAGGAGCTTACCCAGGGAACATCTGAGCTGAAAGGGAATGAAGCCTTAATTGTAAATATATTTTAGAATTTATCATTGAACTACATTGGTCTGAAAATATTAAAACGCTGGATGGTTTCAGAACTAGAAATAACCGGGGGAATGTTTAGTTACATAGAGCCAACCTGAAAAATCACAGAGGCTGCCAAGGATTTTATTTAAATGCATTGAGGGCTTTGAATAGGCAGTTTTCTAATTACATTTCACAAGCTTGGCTTATTTCAGGCTAGACACATTGGTATGTTGAAAGCACTCGTTTTCTTCTTCTTACTTGCAGTACTTCACTTTCTGCCAAAATTCTGAGTATCCTTTGGGATGGATATGTTTGTAACTGTTTCTTCTACCATTGCCAGTTCAGGTCAAGGGTCTTCATCCTATAGCCTCCATTTTCTAACATATAATGAAGTACATAACACATGGTAAGCATTAAACATTTGATAAGCTCTAGGGGTAGCAGGAAGAATAAACCATTCATTTTAAAGTGTGTGTGAGTCATATTAGGTAAGTAAAGTGCATGCATGTTTATTTAGTAAAAGGTTCAATCCATTTTTCTTGGATGAATGAGTGATTGAATTAATTAATTAAGGCTAGCATACGTGAATGTGGGAATAATTAGTTACACATATGTAGCAGGCAAGGTAAAAAGAGAAAGCACATTTCCTCTTGTCCCCTCTCTACCTAGCAATAAATATACACAATAGAATTTATTTTAAAGTATTTTTTTAAAAAAGAGACAACATAATTTTGTTTATTTCATGTCAATAAAATGGATCTCCCCTTCTCCCCTATCTTTGTTTCTATTTCTAGGTGATTCTTGTGTTTGTACTAAGCATCGGGTCTCTTATAATCTATTTCATCAATTCTACTGAGTGAGTAAAAATCGTGTTACTCTTGTCTTCTACATCAATAACTTATACATCTACTCTAGAATTTTCTCCTTAGGAATAAGGTTTAATATGTTTTCACACAACAAACATGTGCACACACTCACCAAGCTCATAAAAAATGGCAAATGCTTAAGTGCCCAAGCAAGCATGAACCCAGTTCTGCACACACACAATAAAATAAAATAAAATAAAAAAGAAAGAAAGACAAAGTAAAGGAAAAAAAAAGTGTGAGTTTGCCCTGCATCCTGCCATCCTACATTATTAGAAGAAATTGGTATGCACAGATAACCTTAGAGTCTTTGGCATACCAAGCCTCTAGCTGTCCTCTCCTCACTTAATTAACTTAATGAAAGCTTTTGAATTCCTCAGGTGTTGAAACAAAGGTCCTGTGGTAGTTTCAGAGTTTCTCAGAGATTTTAGAGAACTTTGAATGGTTTTGAGTAAGGAACATGTTAGATCTCACCTCAGATAGAGGAGAATACTGTGGCCTGCTGTCTTCTGAAGGCACTCCTTTCTTACATTAGGATAGATTATTTTTTGAACTAAAGCCAACCTAATCTTGAACTCTATGACAATCACCTGGGAATTATATCAAATTTTTAGCTGAGATAAAATTAGGATTTGCAGGGCCATAAATGTTAGGCAACTTTACAGAACCTAGGGAGAGTGGTAGTCTTTGCTTTGTAAAATTCCAAGCAGATCTTTTAGGAAATTTTCTTTGAATTTGGTTCAGTTTAGTCCACTTGACAAAGAATAGCTCTGTATCAAATTCTGGAATCTTGCAAATTCTATCAAATATCCCAACTAGATAGATAGTCTTGCAAACCAAGAAGAGTCACATTATCTTTATGGCTCTGAATACCAATGAGAAAATTGAAATGAAACCAATAAAGCCTATGACAGAAATAGAGGGTAATTTTCCTGTTATTGTTAGCTCCATGGGTGGTCCAGTGGTTTTGTTTATGCATAGCTGTACTCCCAGGAGAAAGGTAATTTTCGTCAGATCTGAACTTAACTGACCATTCGTGATGAATAAAGAGAAAATTGCCTATCCTCTCCTTTTATTTGTCCTTTATAGTTATAGCTGTTTTAAATGTTCACCTTTACAAACTGCCCTCATTTCTTTGCCAGCCCTGTTGGAAGCTGTTCTTCATATGAAGACAAAACAATCCCTGTGGATTTGATTTTCAATGCTTTCTTCAGTTTCTATTTTGGGTTGAGAGTAAGTACCAGGGGGAAATGTGGGTAGACACACAAACACAACAGGAACAACTTGAAGAGACCTGCCTGTGCCTTAGTTACACCATCTGCACAAGTTTTCCAGGCTGGAAAGATGAAGGGTCTGTTCTCTACGTTGTTAAACATATAATAAGGCCTTAATCTTCTCTCTCCTGCACTTGAAACTGTAAGCCAGTTCCAAAATTCCAACACAAGTAAAAACAATTCCTTTATTAAGTACCATCACCCTGTCACAATGTCCTCCTTTCTCACCTACCACTAGGAAAACTCTATTAATAATCACAAGCTAGCAGAGCTTGAAAAAATCTCCAGAAGATGCCATTGTTGGACTAATGGTATGTGTGCAATATGGCAATGTAAAATACTATTGTATTGTAGTTTCACTTATGTTACACACATTTATGAAGCAATTCTTTTATTCCATAGACATTTAGTAAGTACTCATTCTAGTTTTTAATGTATTTATTCATTCCATAATTATGGGAGACTATATGCATATACCTTTATATGTACATACAGTATAAAATCAAATATTTTATCCATATTTTATCCATATGAGCATATTGTTTATGCAAGTGTATATACACATACAGAAGATGTGAATTTTTACTACCTTCCTATAAATCTCACTCTCACCACACTTTCCATCAAAATCTTCTGTTATAGCAGACTCTCCCTCTGGAAATCTAGTTTTCTTAATCTAAATAGCAAAGTTCATAAATACAGGCATGGTCAACCAAGGTTCTAGGAAGCTATACCTTTTTCATTGTAGATCATCCTAAATCATATATCTTCATAGCACACAATGGGGGTTTTATTTATGTAATTTCATTATCAGAAAACTCTAGGAGCAATAAAAAGGTGAAAATGCTTATACTGAAATGTGAGAATTAAGATTCAGTAAGTAAAATGCATATATGTTTATTTATTTAACACCCACTAAAAGTGCAATATCTGCATCTATGTAAATATATGTACATTTATAATAACTACTATAAGATATATTTATATAGATGCAAAGTTGTTATAGATGCACATATATTTGTTGTGTTTGCACATGTATAAGATAGAACAAGAACAAAGCTTCAGTTGATGAATGAAATGCAGTTGGATAATGTCATCTCTCCTGTTCACTTTAAAATTCCTGAGCATGACAGAATTTTGAATTTTTTTTCCATTTGATAGTTTTTGGCAGCTGATGACAAGATCAAGTTCTGGTTGGAGATGAATTCCATTGTAGACATTTTCACCATCCCACCAACATTTATTTCTTATTACTTGAAGAGTAATTGGCTAGGTAAGTATGCTGTTGGAATCAATAACAATATATAATGGGGAAAAAAACCTCTCACCATCATCTATAAGTGTTTATCTTTCATTTTCTTTGAATCCTGACTGTTATTTTAAAAATTCCTCTCCCTAATCATGTGGTTTTAGATGGTGTTTACAGAAATCTACTTTTGCCCTCAACACCTAGCAGTGTACCTGGTATAGAGTAAGCATTCCATTGTTGTTGATGGAATGACCACAGCCACAATCTGAGAGGAAAAGATCAAGAATCCTATTCTCCTGTGGCATTATTGTGTGGGGATCCCACATGCACTGGGATAAAAAGCCTCCCTTTGTTTTCAAAAGCTAATCATCATACCTACACATGCTGCAACATGTTTGGGAATTACTTAATGAGTTGTTTTGCCTTTAAAGTAGATACATTGACAGTGCATTTGTAGTATGTAGCTTTAATTGCTTTTCATGTAATCTTATATTTTTATTTCTTATCTGTAAACATATACCAGTTTCCTGGCTACCATTATTAGAAAGCTGCATAAAATAACACATCCGACAAATATTGAAGAGTTTATAGAAATTGGATAGTCAAGAGTTTAAGTGCTTGATGAAAATTTGCTCCCAGTTCAAACGAAGAGAGTAAAATGAACAGTGCTCATTTCATGGAAGGCATGCTTTAACATGCTTTCTATTAACTCTACAACTATATAAAGTAGATATTATTAGAATTTCCAATTTAGAGATGAGGAACTATAGAAGTTAGAGAATTGTCTGGGGTGACATTGGCTAGTAAGTGTCAGGACCAGGATTTGAACTTCAGCTCATGTTCTTCCCCTCTTAACACTACACTACATTCAGACATTTCAGGGAAGAAAAGAATGCATGTAATTCCAGTCGTGTTATCATTGAGGCTGCTCCCTGGGGTGACCCTCTTCATTTGGAATCTTTCTCCTTTTGATTGCTCTGTAGGTTTAAGGTTTCTAAGAGCTTTGCGGCTACTGGAACTCCCCCGAATCTTGCAAATTCTACAAGCCATCAAGACAAGGTAAATGCTAGCTTTGTCTGGCTGTACTGCTTGTTTAGTAGTTTGGATTAGAAGGAAAATGTTAACTGGACCTCAGGCTCCACTCAATTCCCAACAGAATTTCAGTGTAAAAATCATGAAGTCCCTCAGTATTCATATTATTTATTCATTTTCTCCCATCATGGTACACTGGCCCCAAACTTTGTGATCATTTTAAAGAGACTGTGTTTTTTTGTTTGTTTGTTTGTTTGTTTTTTGTAAATTCCAGTTGACTTCTTGTTCTAAGTCCCTCCACCAAAAAATAAACAATAATTCAAAGGCTTTGGCTCTACACATTTTTTTTAAATGAATCATGTTTCTCCTTGCCAAGTAAAATAAGAAGCATTTTTTTCAAGTTTAGGAGTATAACAGTTCCTCTGTAGGTGAGAGTTGTCCATTTGCATCAGTTAGCTACGCTTGCAGAAATAAAGTCATGGCACACTAGGTAAAATTTTACCTAGATGCATGGTTTGATCCCCAACCTTGGGGAAAAAAAGAAGAAGACCTACCTACATATCTTCAAAAAACAACAAAATCCAAACAACTTTGAGCAGCAATGCATCTAAAATTTAAAGCAGTTTGGTCTGTTAACTACTCAAAGTCTACTCACCCCTATATTTTCTACATTTTCACTAGAAAAATCAAGTATTACAAGCCAGGTGCATTTCATTGCTAAGAGTTTGTGTATTGTGGAGAAGTCGGGGAAGGAAAGGCTATTCTTGTGTGACAAATGGTGCTGCCTGAAAATCACAGAGTTTTCAGCTAAACTCTTGGGCTTTCCTGGGGTGACAGGAGGATCTCTGACCCTCTTCCCTCCAAGATTCTGCTCTGAGTTCAGCAATCTCAGGGACTCTACATTTCTGTGATTTACTCAAAATTTCATTTTGCAAGTCCACTCCCTGGATTGCTGGGTTTATGCATTTTTTGTACTTTTACTTTAGACAACATAATAATCTAGTAGATTGATCTTATGATGATCCTCATGCTGTGTATTTTTAAAGGCTATATAATAGAAGGCTAATAGATATTACAGCAAAATTCACAATTTGAAATAAATAGGACCAGTTGAGTTAGAGAGCCGGGTTTTCCAGACTCTACCATGTATGAATCAAGCAAAGAATCTTGTAGTAATGCTGATTAGTAGCTAAGGGTGGGGCTTGGAAGTCTGTATTTGTCATACCTTCCCCTGGGAATGTCATTATTTCAGGTGTATGATTCAAATCTTGAATAGAAAGCAAAATCTAAAAGGATGAGGTTTTCTTGTTATTTTGGAGCCTGTTTGAGGAGACCCAACAGCTCTTTGTCTTTCTTTCTCTAGTAATTCAGTGAAGTTTTCCAAACTGTTATCAATAGCTCTCAGTACCTGGTTCACGGCAGCAGGATTCATTCACCTGGTAAGCATTGCATCAGGATGCCTAACAGTGTGCCTGTCAATGTCAGCAACCTTTCTTCAAAAAATGGATAGGAATCTGCATAGAACAGAGGGTTAACTTTTTACTACCCCTATATAGGGCTGTTTCTCACCTTCATATCTCAAATATGTGTCGATCATGATCACACCTTGATAATCTGCTCTTAGGGAAAGAAATAATAAAGTCTGAAGTTATGCATAATAGGTAAAATTTATTGCTAAATTTCATGGAGATCTAGGGATTCTCAAATTATTTATATATAGATAGATAGATCAAATGTGAAATTGATGTGAAGAATGTGAAAATTGAAGTGGGAGGTTTAAAGCCTAAAGAATCCTTAATCCTTTGAGAAAAACAAAATAGAAAATATAGGAGCAGTCCTGTGGCCTTGACTCTATCTCTCAAAATCATTTATAACAATAACAAGAACAAAAAGTCAAACCACTTACCATCCTCAATTTATCCAGGAAAGGTTAAATACTAAATGCACACTATTATGGGACTTTTGAAAAATCTGAAGCCAGCCACATTCCTCTTTAGCACTTAAGCAGGGGGAAAGTTTTTCTTGAAGATGTGTCACAGCAGGAAAGGCAGATCCTTGAGTGTAGAGAATTAGACCTAGAGTCATGCAACTACCAGGGGAGAAGCAATTATCAGTGTTCCTGGAGAGATTTGCTGGCCATCCTAGAAGGCTGAAGGAGAAGCCATTCTGACCTGTTGTCTTCAATGGCAATTCCAATTAGAGGATTTTCAGCTAATGTGCCTATCAGCATGTTTTATTTTACTTAATTATGTTTTCATTTTCTGTTTTCTATCTTTTTTTAATTAGTTGCTAACTTTTATGGAGCACTCACATAAAAATCCAGATTTCTAAATTCTTTAGAAAAATGCAAGAGTGGGGTAACCCCACACTCTCAAGGCCACCAAGAGTCATAGTCATAAAAATCCAGATTTCTAAATTCTTTGGGAAAATGCAAGAGTGGGGTAACCCCACACTCTCAAGGCCACCAAGAGTCATAGCTGAAGAGTGACTGCTCCCTGTGTAAAGCAGGTGCTCTTGGGTTGGGCATGGCATCTGCCTGACCCACTTAAATCATTGAAGTCTCTTGCTTGTCCTCTCTCTAAGCATGTGAGCCTATTACCCCACTGGGCATGCAGTCCCCCAGCTGAGGAGACTTCCAGGAAGGCTGCATGCAGAGAAAGGAGAAGCAACCAAATGACTTGTGAATTAAAGGGCTCTATTTGAGTCACACTAATTTCCAAAATGTAAAAAATCTAGTGGGACTATGCTCATTAGATTTATTGGGAGACTGTTTGAAATGACAAATCAAAATAAAAGTTATCATGATTCCAACTCAACACCTTTCCATACTCACAATATCCTGCTGAAAGTTGATACCGACAAAAGATGAGCATTAACAAGAGATGAATCAGTGTGGTACCTAAGATTCAAATCTGTCAAAAATAACAAGGTGTCGGGGAAGGGATAGAGATACCACTATAATAGTAGTTACATAATACCAATCATTACAAGATAATTTGCCCAGGGGAACAAAGAAAAGTTAGGAAAATCCCTCATTTTGAAAAAAAAAAATGCAGAGAACTATAAAAAAGACTGAAATCATCCTTCATACAATAATTTATAAGGTTTTGACTATGGAATTATTAAACAATTGGAGGAGCAGAAGAATAGGTTGAGAGATAACAGAGAAAAAGAAGAAGAAATTATTACAGAGCTGAAATCATATTAAAAGAAACCAAAATAAAATGACACAAACATGTTCAGAAACATGCATGACAGGACAAAAGAAAAAATACTGATTTAGAAGATACATAATTGTGGAGAAGAAACATGAAAGATGGATAACAAGATTGATTCAACAAAGTATAAATATCATAAGTATTTTCAAAGGAAAGGATGCAAAAAAAAGGCGCCAGAAAATTGTTTGAAAACACGGTTGTGCATCAATAGATTAAAAAGTACACTGTATTCCAGGGAAGATGACTCTAAATTATTATTATTTGGGGGGTGGTGGGTTCCAGGAATTAAACTGAAGGGTATTTGACCACAGAGCCACATCCCCAGCCCTGTTTTGTATTTTATTTAGAGGCAGCATCTCACTGAGTTGCTTAGCATCTTCCTTTTGCTGAGGCTGCCTTTGAACTCGTGAGATCCCCCTGCCTCAGCCTCCTAAGCCACTGGAATTATAGGCATGTGCCACATCACCTGGCAACTCTAAATTATTAATTCCAATCATGTTTTGGAACAATCATTGACTGCCAAGGATAAGGGAGAGAATCTATGCAGAAGAAAGCAAGACCCACAGAAAAGGGGAAAAAACTAGCATCATATTTCTTGGTAGCTTTACTGAATACCAGAAAATGATAGAGAAATGTCTTGAAGTTTGTGTGAAAAAAAATGTAACCTATTTTATTACTTTAAGCATCCATGGGAAAATAACACCTGTGAAACCCTTTCAGAAATGTATCCTGATCAAAAGCAGCTGCAAAGGTCATGAATCAAAACTAAAAACAAAACAAAACAAATGGACAGTCCATGATGAAAAACAGCATTAGTGATTACTGACTTAATTTAAAAGACAGTCAATATAACCAGACACCTTATGGTTACAAACTAGAATGTGCATGTGCCACAAGACTATAACTAATATAATGTTAGTGGAGAGGTGAGAGAAGATGGGAAAGTATCCTAGTATTCTCCTTCTACGTGGTGTCCCTTACCTAAACTGCACTGAAAGATAAAGTTTAAAAACATGAGATTCAGTTTTGAAATATGGAATTTGATAATGATTCAGTATCTAAACACTGGTCCATGATCCTCTGCCTTAACTTTAACTTACTTCCCATCTTGGTCTAATGGGTTGATGCCAACATGGTAAGAGAAAAAGCATAGTGAACAGATAGATCAGCTTAAGGCTGCCAACTCTCTTTCCCCATAAACTACATGGGCAATTTAAAGAGATGCTGGGAAAGTAGCAAGGGATTTGAAACACTGAAGTAAGAAATACTCCCAAAGACAGTGAGTTAAATTTTAAAGGGCTATTTAAATTATTTTCAAGGATATTCTCAGATTGAAATCAATTTGCTTTTCTTCTATAAATGTATTTCTCAGGGATAATATTGAATCCCTGTGCCAAGATGTTGTGAAAGACAATGGAGTTTAAGCTTCAAGGAAACTGTCCCAATATACAGGAGTGACTTAAATTTGGCTTTCATCTGATGTATACTAGTCTTAAAAATAGTGAAGTCCCCAGGAGTCAACAGAAGCAGATTGGTACATGTTGCAACAATATCTAGTATCAGCCATGGAAATTAAGTATGAATATACATCCTCTTTTCTATTTTGGAGTGTGGGGTTAAAGGAATAAACAATTTTAACCCTCTGCCCCATCAAAATTAGGAAAAGGTCTGTATTTGGAACATTGCTTTTAAAAATCGATCAAATACATGTGCAAATAACATGACTTCTGATCCCAATTCCAGTTTTTAATAACAAAACACATACTTTCTCCAGACATCTCCAACATTTTATCATCATTGTTGCTGGAAAACATCTAAGAAATATGTAAACTAAGGGGGAAAAAGTCAAAAAAAAAGGGAAAAAGGACAATTATGTATAAATACATACTTATAAATTATACATACTTATAAATTGTATATAAATATAAACATATATATAAAATGCATGGCATATATAATACATAATAATAACTATTATGTTATATAAAATATATATTATATTTTACATATTTAAAATACTCATAAATGCCTGTTACTACATTTACTTAATAGAAAAAAAAGATAATATAATAAATTTAGTTTTCTTAAAATGTAAAGACTCCAAGGGAAAAAACAGGAAAATATTTTTCAGAGGTTTTTTTTTTTTTTTTTAATCACTAGAAATATTTTTGCAAGGAAAGGGGGAAATACTTGGGAAGGTTGTCTATTTTTCTTATACTAGTATTTATGTACTTAAGCTCACTAAAATGAAGTACTCATTTACTAAAATGTTTTTTTTTTCCTCAATGGTGTTCCTAATCTGGTTAGTAAATGAAGATGAGTGGTAACTGCTTGACCTGAGAGACTTTGGGGTCCCTGGGCTCTAGTCTGCCATGGCATGCTTCATGAGAAGAGAGATGGGGCAGTGGCCTCCACTCCATGGAGCATTTCAGATACAGAGCACAAGCCACACATGGCCTCAGGTTCAGCAATATTCACAATGAAGAGAACTCAGGCTTTACAATCACACCTGAAATATGCAAAGTCTTCACAGCAGCCTCAGAATCATTTAATTTTTCATTTGGAAGAAATTAAGTGAGATTAATTTGAGGTCCTGCCTATTTGTTCTAAGCCTTCCCTTAGATTGCATTCAGAAATCTAAGTCTTTTCTCTTTAAACAGGTGGAAAATTTTGGTGATCCCTGGCTCAAAGGTAGAAATTCACAAAATATAACATATTTTGAGTCCATTTACCTGGTCATGGCAACAACGTCAACCGTCGGCTTTGGAGATGTGGTAGCCAAGACATCCCTAGGACGGACCTTTATCATGTTCTTCACCCTGGGGAGTTTGGTGAACAATATTTTTAAGCGTATTTTGAATGTAGTTATATGAACTGAAAAATACTGGTTAGTCACCAGAGGTAAAGGTTTGGAGCAGGTGTCATGTGAAAATGAGAAGATGCATAAATTCCATATTTTATAAACTGCATCCCCAAGAGCCCAAGGTACAATTTTTTGGTTTCTAGGGGTGAAGGATGGTAGAAAAGGGAGAAAACTTTCCTTAGCCTCTACCTCGATTTGAATAAACCGATCTTCCTTCATCTTTTACCATCAAATTAAAGTCTTTCTTCTGAAGAAGGAAATTTGAGATTTGATCTAGGGAAAGTTCTATTTCATCCAGCCCAAATGAGTAAGCTCTTACCCAGCAGCATTTAATTTCAGATAAATGAGCATCTATTCTTGGTTTAGGAATATATTAAGGGCAGAGGAAGGCTCCTTTTCTTTTAATGAGTTTTATTTTAGTTACTTAAAAACTATCACAGAGCTGGGTACAGTGGTGCATGCCTGTAATCCCAGTGACACAGGAGGCTGAGGCAGGAAGATTATGAGTTCAAAGACAGCATTAGCAACTTAGGGAAGACCTAAGCAACTTAGTAAGGCCCTAAGCCAGACCCTGTCTCTAAATTTTTAAAAGGGAGTGTGTGGGGATGTAGGTCATTGGTTGATTGTTGCAGAGTTCAATCCCTGGTACCAAAAGGAAAAAAAAAAAACAATAAGAGTTCTGTACTGCATCTTCTTTCTCATACCCTCCTGTCCATGGTGTTACATCCTTTCATCTCAATCATTATCTCTTAAGCTCCCTCAGCCCCATGATCCTTTCATTTTTTCCAAGGCCCAAATAGTGCAAAGTCAGAATCAAGAAGGGAATTGAAAGTTATGAAGGGCAAAACCATAAGAGAAGTGACCTTCCCCTTACCTTTGCTTTATCATGTTGTATGCTGAAAAACATTTTATTAAATTTTAGCCAGATCCAAAGGCCAATCAAGAAAAATGGTCTCCCTTTTAAAATGCAGATAACTGTCATATCCCCTGCTAGATGGAAGAAAGTTGTACATGACTTTTTTTTTTTATTTTATATTCTTGGAATTTTGGAACATTTGTAAAAATAATGAGACCTTATTTTGGTCTAGTTTTCCACATATGAGAGAAAACATTCAACCCTTCACTTTTTTGAATATGGCTTATGTCATAAAGCATCATGTTTCATTCATTTATCAACACAATTTAATTCTTTATAGCTGAGTAAAACTCCATTTTGTATGTACATATGCCACATTATCTTTATCCATTCATTTGTACACTGGCACTTCAGGTGGTTCCATATCTTACTATATCACTACGGTATATTGATTCTATTTTTTTGGGGGGTATCTACCAAGGAAACTAGACTGAAATAAGGGGGGAAAATAGAGAGGAATTTCATGAAAAAAAAAGATCAATGGAACAGAAGAAGGGGATTGATGGGGAAGTAGAGGGATGGGAAAGGAGAGGAATGGTGGAATTGAATTGACCAGAATATGCTATGGATATATATGAATATACCACAGTGAATTTCATCTTTCTGCTTTTTTAAAAGCTATAAATAAATTGAAGGAAGACCAGTAGAATAGAGGAAGAAGAACAGGGGGAGGGTTTTGGAGCAGAAGTACTGGGGACTGAAGGTAGAACAAATTATATTCCATGCTTGGATGAGTGTGTCAAAATAAACCCCAATATTATGTATGACTATAATGCACTGATAAAATATAATGAGACCTAACATTTTATTTGCTGATCCTCTTAGATATTATTTGCGAACTATATCCCTGAAATGGTGGAACTTTTTGCTAACAAAAGGAAATACACCAGTTCCTATGAAGTGGTCAAAGGGAAGAAGTAAGTATCATTTAAGTGTAATTTCTACTGTTTCACATATTCCACTAGGCAAATACCTTATAATAGATGCCTACTAACTGACCTGGTTACAGATCAAAGGTGAACATTTTGGCAAGTTTTTTCATCACTGAAGGGACTGTACTAGAATCAATACCATACAAATAAATATTTGATACAAACTACTATATAGACACTTATAAGGACATTAAATCAAGTAGGCAAACTTAAATAACAGAGTGGCAGGGATTCTCCAAAGAATACTGACATTTAATTGGGAATAGAAGACATTTGCAATGGAAATACACATTCTGTAGCAAACTATGAGCATATTTAAGGAGGTAAAGGATGATTTCAAGGTGAAATGAAAGCTGATCACAGTGGGTCATGCCTGTGCTACTAAGTTCTTGAGAGGCTGAGGTAGGAAAAGCTTTTGAGCACCAGATAAAAAATAAACGGTTATAAGTAGGGGACTACAGAAGAAATATTGAAAAATAATTATTGGCTACAAAGACTAATAAAGGGGTGGTACCAGTGTAAGGTTGAATAGACAGTTGTCACTCAGATGCCCCTGTAGAAGCACTTCTTTGTGCAAGGTTTTTGGGGATCTTGTACAGGTTGTGGTCTGAGTGTCTTATGTGATAGTTGTTATCTTGTAATTTTGCATAAAAACTGCTCCTTCATTACCTTCTGTCTTTTCTTTCTTTCTTTCTTTCTTTCTTTCTTTCTTTCTTTCTTTCTTTCTTCCTTCCTTCCTTCCTTTCCTTCCTTCCTTCCTTCCTTCCTTCCTTCCTTCCTTCCTTCCTTCCTTCCTTCCCTCCTTCCTTCTTTCTTTCTTTCTTTTAAACACCAGTGACTCCATTTTTATTCCAAAAATATGTAGAACTAAAATGACAGATAATGTTATAATCCACTGTCAATAAATAGTAGTGATTTGGGCAATATTTCTACATTCTTTTTAAATATTTTTGATTGTTCTAATTAGTTATACATAGCAGTAGAACGCATTTTGACACATCACACATAAATGGAGTATGACCTCTCATTCTTCTGGTTGTATATGCACAAAGGGTCGTAATGTCCTATTCATTCTACTATCATTTCTACCCTCATATTCCCTCTCCTCCTTCACTTTTCTCTATCTAATCCAAGTCTACATTCTTTATCACTATCTAATCTCTTGTGTTACTAATTGTCTCATTCATTTCCATCATATGGTGAACTTTTGGCAAACTTTACATAATGGATAAATTTAAAGCCACAATTCAAATTTAAAATAATTAAGGTAATTGAGTTGCCTTAGGTAAAACTCCCCTAAACCACTTGGAGCTCATTTTTGGGGCAAAGATTTGCTACAGTGAAGAACAATTTTTTACCTCCTTCTACAGTGCTTCTAAAATTATTGATTTTGTCTAAGTTATGACTATTTATTCCAAAGAGGAAAACTATATATGGAAGTGTTTTTATTCTGTTTTCTTCTGAACTTATGTTACCTTTGTTTCCATTATTATTTTTCACATCTATGAAGAAAAGAAGGCATTGGAGACCTTAAATGTAATATAATTGTTTTTCATTTAGTCCCCATAATAAAAAGGCACATTGGAGATTAATCCCTTTGGAGAGATTTCTTAACACATTTGATTAAAAAAAAATTTTTGTTAACCAAGAAGTATAAATAGAAAAGGAAATATATTTTGAAATTAATGAAAAAATAACTAAGATAAAGTAATGGAATAAACCAGATAAGCCAAAGTCTCAAAATCTGAAACTTTTCATCTCAGAAAAGGCATATGAAATGCATGAAATATCAGCCACTAGGATTAGGAAATTTTAGGTTAATTTAGGCTAGAATTATTCCTTCTGTTTTGGGGAAATAGTTTTTGCAAATATGCTAAGCCTAAGAAAATTGATGGCTGTTTTTCATCCTGAAAACATTTATGTCTATAACTATCTTATATTTCTCTCCATATGGCTTATTTTGTCATATATACCTGATAATTTTAGATGTGGAACTGATCTAGAATAGGAGACCAGCTCAACAACAATATTTCCCATTTGCTACGGAAAAGTGGATTAAACCATTCTGAGCCTCAGTTCCTCAATGAAAAAAAAAAAGTCTATATCAGAGCATCAGAAATCCAAGGGAGAAAAACTGAATGAGAAATCCATTATAAGTCATAAATAGCTACAATAAATCAAGCAATGATTGTGCTCCTGAAAAACTACATGCAATTCAGTTGTTTGGAAACATGCCATATTTGAGATGAGCTAGAAGACCACAGAAGTCTGGTGCTTTTGTACATAGGAGATGCAGCTCTTAGTGTTCCTATTTAAAAAATCTGAGGATTTAAAATCTAAATTTATTTGTAATCAGGGTTAAGCTAATTGTCATCCCTAAGACCTAATAAGAAGCTATAATCAGTGGATTCTACCAACTACTGGTAGAAAATTGCATAAAAAATGAACATGTACATACATTTCCCTTGTCATTATTCCCTGAACAACTATTTGCAATGGGAGTACAAGTTCCATAGCAAACTATGAACCTATTCAAGGAGGTAAAGGCAGTGTACTAACTATTTACATAGCATGTACAATGTATAAGGTATTATAAGTAATCAAATAATTATTCAAGTAGACAGGAGAATCTGCTAAGTTATATGCTATCAAAATATCATTTTAGTTTTTGGCGGACACAACATCTTTGTTTGTATGTGGTGCTGAGGATCGATCGAACCTGGGCCGCACGCATGCCAGGCGAGCTCGCTACCACTTGAGCCACATCCCCAGCCCACAATCAATATATCATTTTATATGAGAGATTTGAGCATCTGCAAATTTTGGTATCTTTGGGGGTCTTGGGATCCACTCCCTGTGGATATGGGGAATCCACTCCCCATTGTACTTTTGTTCTTCAGATGACCCTTCTGTCTATTCTTCTTACCTAGGTTCATTGTAGTCTGTGGAAACATCACTGTAGACAGTGTGACCGCTTTCCTGAGGAATTTTCTACGTCACAGGTCAGGGGAAATCAACACTGAGATTGTTTTTCTGGGAGAGTAAGTATATCTGTAAGGTTCATGGGTTCTAAATTAATGCTCAAAATATTTACACATACTTTAATGGGAGAAAGTTACCTTTATAATATTCATATAAACTTTAGGAAATAATGATAAATAAGAAAGAAAAAGAAGAGCAATATCATGTCCAGAGTTAACCTCTGCAAATATTTTGGGATATATCTTACCAGATGCTTTCCTAAATGTATTTTAATATTACTTAAGTGGCTCTATTAGCTGGCGTTTAGTTATTCTACACGTGCTATTATCATATTTGACCATAATTTTGTGCACAAATCTTATGTCATACTTTCTTATTACTAATTGAACTGTTAATTCTCAGAATGGGAAGTGGGAAGTTCAAATGGAAGCAGAAAGGATTGGCCTTCATGGTGTTTTTGTTCTATCCAGTACACCTATCCACCAGCAGAGTTCAAATCAAAGAGTTTGTCAAACACCAGGGAATACATATTTAATACAGAGAGATTTTTAAAGCATAGTTGAAGTGTGTGAAATGAATTCTTATTGTTTCATTTTACAATATTCAATTTTAGTTCCCAGTAAAATTGAACAATTGTGTGTGTTTTAACTGTTCTCATTTCTTTTTGAAATTCCTATTTCTTTTATGGTCTTCTATCAGGGGAGTCATCTGTTGGCTTATTGACTTTCAAACACTCAATATATTTTGATATTCGCTCTTTTGTGTCTTTTGTTGTGTATACATGTTCCACTGTCTTCTGCCTTTTAATTGTGTTTGTGTTTTTAATATGGAAGCACTTAGTTCTCATGTGTTCTAATCCAATAACTCATTATTTCAGCTCTTTGCTTTTCTGACCTTCATAGGCCTCTCTGTTACAGAATTAAGTGAATATTTTTGCAGTGTTATTATATTTTCATATAATGATTTTTAATATTCAAGCTCTCTGGGATTGATTGTGTGTGATAATAACAACATTATTTTACTCCAGTGATTAATCAATTGTTCAAACATCATTCACTGAGTAAGTTAGGCAGATTTGAAATAGCATTTTGATCTTACACAGGATTGTATGTGGGATTGCCTTGACCTTCATGCATTTTATAGTTGAACACTCTGCACAATCCACCATGATTTTGAATCATCACATATGTGATCTACAATAACATTTATTACTTTATGCCGCTATTGATGGACAGTAGTTTTGTTTCCACATCATTGCAGAAATGGATAACTAATACAAAAGAAATGATACTAGAAGTGGAGTACTGTCTTTCCAGGAGCCAAAATACCCTTTCCAAGGTAGGCAGAGACTGGAAGGTTTTCATGGATATTGTTGGCAGGGCTGGAAAGACCATGACGAAATTGCTACCAGGTGCTATAGGAAGCACAACCAATGTTATCATTATAGAATTTTTGTAATAATTTGTCTGGAAATAGCATGGATGATAGAAAATGTACCTCATGAAATTATGAAGTTGGCTAAGAAGATTTCCCCTAAAGAATACTGAGTCTCACTTATTTTAGTTTAATCATAAGGATATTATAAGGAATTTGTTTTAAATGAGAAATTCTTTAGTTTTCAAGCAGAACAAAGAGTAAGTATAAAAGTCCCAGAACAGTCTCTCCAAGTAGCTAAAAATATATCACAGAGAAAATGACCTCAGAGGAAAAAAAATTCAAGTCCAATGTGCACCCTTATAATGTCTGCTCTCAGGGTCAGTCTCCAATCAAGAATGTGACTATCAGGTTCTTTAGACTTCAGAAAGATGTAGAGCAATGATCTATAGATGCTCTCAGTCAGGCCAAAGGTCTTCAAGAAGCTGAGACATTCTTCTAGGAAGCTTTACATTCTTTAAGAGAAACTGTCTCCACGAATATGAATATGATCATGACATAAATCTGAATAAGATTTTTAGAAAATATTCAAGTCTTAAATTTTACTAGTAATAGTCCTGACAGTTTAGAGTAAAAGGGATAGAGAGAATGCATAAGAAAAAGCATGCCTCTAAGCTCCTAATCTAGTGCAAGCAGAAATCAGGTAGTATTGTAAGGGTCCGGCGAAACGTCGGAGTAAGAGACCACAAGAGACTGTCTTATGCAAAAGCAGAAGGGTGGGTTTATTTGGACACCAGCATGCTGGGGCCCGAGCTCTCTATAGCAAAGAGAGATAAAGCCCTGAGAACAGCTTGAGCAGAGCTTATATACTTTTCTTGGAGAGGGTAGGGAGGGAAGTTCATTGACAGGTCAGGGCGAGTGAGCAGTTTGCCTGCAACCGAGTGAGGGAGTGTATCCTGCAGTTTGGCAGTTTGGGACAGCACATTCTGGGAACAAGATTAGCAAACAGTTCACAGTTGGGGACAACACATCCTGGGAACAAGATTTCAACAGTGTTTTGTTAAGCATATAGAAAAACAGAGTGACATGTACCTATTTTATTAACCTTTCAGTATCAGGTACTTAAGTACAAACGGAGGCCATCTTACTAGGGAAATGAAAGATGGGGATTCAGAGACAAGTATCAAAGAAAAATGAATTAGTTCATGAGGACAGACCTGAGCAACTGGACCATAATCAAAAAAAAATATTCTCTGCTCAGGAAGTAAGTGATCCCAATAATATATGCTCACATGGAGTTCAGAATTTCAGAGAGATAGACTTCAGATTTCTATGTGCTCTCCATTACCACCCACTCCCTTATTAACTGGGAATATCCAGTACAATTTTTTTCTCTCTCTACCTCATAATGGTATGTCAGTTGATGATGTGAGAAGCTATTCAGTTCACAGTTCACTGGTCTTGGTATTAGGTGGAGCTATGTGTCAGGAGACACATGCAGATCTGAATCAGATTTAGGTGAGAAGATCCAGGAGTTTGAGGTGATGCCATAAAGATATAGGACTTTGGGGGGAAAGTGAGAATGTTTCGCGCAAGATAAGGATATGAATTCTTCTGGCCGGACAGAGGGAAGACTATGGTAGATTATTTTTAAAGAAGGTTATTCTTTCCAAATACTTATACATAATCCATTCTTCCAACCAAAAGTGGAGTCCCGTACTCCCCTTTATTAAATCCAGGGTGGTCTTTTAACTTAAATCTGCTCTTGCTTTTGATTCCTTTATCTAATAAAATGTGTACAAGTGACAGTGTGTCCATTATGGCCAACCATCTTTGAAGAGTTCTGACAGCTTCTGCTTTCAGTCTACAATCATCCATTCAGATGGAGAAAGAAGCCCATCCAGCTTCCAGCCATTTCAGATAGCACCATTGAGTCAACAGACATGTAAATGATGTCATCTCAGACACTGTATCCCACTAAAGCTCTCAAGACACATGCAATCATAGAAGTCACTCCAACAAAAACACATGAAGCAGCACTATCACCCAACTGAGCCCCATTGAACCAACAAATGGAAGCAAGTCATATTCACAATTCCTTGAAGATAGATTTATCTTCATTTCTTTGAAGCCCCTTGGCTTGAGTAAGAGAATCTTCAGGTCACCTTCCAACATCTTTCTGAGCTCTGAAAAAAACTGTTGTATCCTTGATTGGAGCCTGACCCTAAGATCAAATGCTATAGGTGTGCACACTGGACTTGATTTTTTCTCCTGAGGTCATTTTCCCTTTGACACCACTTCTTGCTATTTTAAGTCACAAAGGTCCTGCAAGAATTTATACAAAAATGAATAACTGATGCAGAAATGAACCCATTTATTTCTTTGGTAATAAAGCTACAAAAAAATCTAAGGTATGTTTTGAAATTTCACATAGTTCAATTACTAACTCACATTTATAGAATTCAAAATACTGGTTACATGGAACAAAAACTATGGCTACATTAAGCAAAATACATAAATTGAAATCATCAGCTTTCCTCTGAAGCAGCCAGATAACTAGACTTAGAGATGACACAATAAGGAATGAAGGTGATACAATGCTTCTTTTCTTGAGTAATTTTGATTATTATCATGCATGAGGGGGTACATGGCTATAGACTTTATCATCTTTTCTTGTTTTCAACGAATATATATTATATACTTTTATATGTGCTATTTTTCATGATACAAGTTGAAAGATGAGAACCTTCTGTGGTTTACAAAAGATGTCATTTCTCAGACTGAAAAAATTTAATAATGCTGATAAAGATAAATGAAAATCATGTACACATAAACTTACTTAAGATGCGGAAATCAAAACAGGGCAAAGAGAGGCAAGCATGTTGTTGCTGTTGTAACATAGAAGGGACACCTAATTCAACACTGTTAGACATGGGATATATTGGGGTGGTCATCCAGGAGAACGTTACCACTCGAGAGAATAGTGCATGTTCCTAGAGCAAAATATTCATCATGAACTCTCACCCTTTCCACTTTCCCCAGTCCTACTACTCAGAGATAACCACCCCAACTTTATGTTATTATATTTCTTCCAACTTTATAATTATGTTTGACTATTATTTTGACTTCTCAGTTGTAGGCAGGATGAACCACCACAGATTGCAGATGAGCATTGCCCAGCTCCCCACGACTACCTCCTTTCATCATTCCAAAATAGTTATCTTAGAACTTGCAGTTATAGGAGAGTGTTTCTATCATGACAGGAATAGTGTTTATATCATTATGACTAATAAAAATTGTTTCTTGCAGATTCAAGTAGCATGTTATGATATACTGTACTGTATGTCTCCTCAAAATTAATTTTCAATACTTACAAGATTGTCTCTCTTTGTTATATGTCTATCATATACACTACATCACAGAGGATATATCCAGATGATATATCACAGGTATACCCTGACATTTTTTTAAACTACTCCAACATTAAGCAATACAATAGGAACAAAAGTTAAGTGAAAAAAAAACATTTAAAAATATTTTTTAGTTGTCAATGGACCTTTATTTTACTTATTTATATGTTATGCTGAGAATCAAATCCAGTGCCTCACACATGTTAAACAAGTATTCTACCGCTGAGCTACAACCCCAGTCCTAGGTGAAAATTTTCTAAGAGTTGCACATGGGCTATTGAAGTATTTAAAAAAATATGCTAAGACTTCTATTTACTTTTAACTATCAAGGAAATAATTAAGAATCATGCTTAAAACTTTTTAAATCTTTTTAAAAATCTTATTTTATTGGTTCTTTTTATTTATATGTGCTGAATCCATTTTGGTAGAATTATAAAAGCATGGTACATATTTTATTCTAATTAGGACCCTAGTGCCTCTCCTTCCCTTTCCTTATCCCCTGCTCTCGTCCCTCTATTGATTTTCTGCTGTTTACCCAGTTATTTTTAGGTAATTTTTTATTTGTTCTATTTGTTATACATGACAATGGAATGCATTTTGACACATCAGACATCAATGGAGTATAACTTCTCACTCTTCTGGTTGTACATGATGTGGAATCACACCAGTACTGTCCAATTCATCCTACTATCCGTCCTACCCCTAGACCCCTCCCACCCTTCTCTGGCCTCTGCCTAATCCAAATTACCTCTATTTTATCCTAGCCATGCCCCCACTGTGAATTAGCATCCGCGTATCAGAGAAAACATTCAGCCTTTGTTTTGGGGGGGATTGGCTTATTTCACCTAGCATAATAGTCTCTAGTTCCATACATTTACCTCCAAATGCCATAATTTCATTCTTCTTTAAGGCTGATTAATATTTCATTGTGTATATATACCATTAATCCATTTATATGTTGAAGGGCATCTACATTGTTTCCATAGTTCCGCTATTGTGAATTGAGCTGCTATAAACATTATGTAGCTGCATAAGTGTAGTATGATGATTTTAAGTCCTTTGGGTATAAACTAAGGAGTGGGTTAGCTGGGTCAAATGGTGGTTCTATTCCAAGTTCTCTGAGGAATCTCCATGCTGATTTCCATAATGGTTGCACCAATTTGTCGTCCCACCAGCAATGTATGACTGTATCTTTTTCCCTACATCCTCACGAACATTTATTGTTTCTTGTATTCTAGATAATTGCCATTCTGACTGAGTGAAACAAAATCTTCAGTGTATTTTTTTTTCATTTCTCTAATTGCTAGAGATGATGGACATTTTTCCATATATTTGTTGACTGCTCATATTTCTTTTTTCTTTTTTTTTTGAGAAGTCCATTTAGTGTCTTTTGCCCATTTATTGATTGAGTTATGTTTTTTAGTGTTAATTTCTTTTTAGTTCTTTGTATATCCTGGAAATTAACACTCTACCTGAGGGGCAGGTGATAAAGAATTTTCTTCCATTATGCAGTGTCTCTGTCTCTATCTCTCTCTTTCTCCTCACACTCTTGATTCTTTCCTTTGCTATGAAGGACATTTTTAGTTTGATGTCATCCCATTTATTGATTTTTTAAATTTACTCCTTGTGTTTTAGCAATCATGTTATGGAAATTGGTTCCTAAGCAAACATGAAGCAGTGTTGGGCCGACACCTTCTTCAAGTATGTGCAGAATTTCTGGTCTAATTCCTAGACCTTCAATCCACTTTGATTTGCATTATGTACAGGGTGAGATAGGGGTTAAATTTCATTCTAGCACATATGGAATTCCAGTTTTCCCAGCATAAATTTTTTTTGTTTATTTTTTATTGATTTTATTATTTTTTAAAATACACAACAGTGGAATGCATTACAATCCTTATTACACATAGAGCACAATTTTTTGTATCCTTTTATATAAAGTATGTTCACGTCAATTTATGCCTTTAAACATACTTTTTTTTGCATTACAATTCTTAATACACATATATACCACAATTTTCATATCTCTTATTGCTCTGTAGTATAGTTTAAGGCCTGGTATAGTGATGCCACCTGCTTCACTCTTTCTGCTAAGGATTGTTTCAGCTATTCTGGGTCTCTTATTTTTCCAGATGAATTTCATGATTGCGTTTTCTATTTCTATGAAGAATGTCATTGGGATATTGATTGGAATTGCATTAAATCTGTATAGTACTTTTGGTAGTATGGTCATTTTGATAATATTAATTCTGCCTATCCAAGAGCAAGCTAGATCTTTCCATCTTCTAAGGTCTTCTTTGATTTCTTTCTTTAGGGCTCTATAGTTTTCATTCAATAGATCTTTCACCTCTTTTGTTAAGTTGATTGTCAAGTATCTTTTTTTTTTGAGGATATTGTGAACAGGGTAGTTTTCCTTATTTCCTTCTCAGAGGATTTGTCACTGATATACATAAATGCCTTTGATTTATGGGTGTTGATTTTATATTTTGCTACTTTTCTGAATTCATTTACTAGTTCTACAAGTTTTTTGGGTCTTCCAGGTATAGAATCGTATTGTCAACAAATAGTGCTACTTTAAGTTCTTCTTTACATGTACTTATTTCTTTCATTTCTTTCATATGTCTAATTGCTCTGGCCAGTGCTTCAAGAACTATGTTGAATAGAAGTGGTGAGAGAGGGCATCCCTGTCTTGTTCCAGTTTTTAGAGAGAATGCCTTCAGGTTTTCTCCGTTTAGAATGATGTTGGCCTGAGGCTTAGTGAAGATATCCTTTATGATGTTGAGACATGTTTCTGTTATCCCTAGTTTTTCTAGTGTTTTGAACATGTAGGGGTATTGTATTTTGTCAAATGCTTTTTCTGCGTCTATCGAGATGATCATATGATTCTTATCGTTAAATCTATTGATGTGATGAATTATATGTATTGATTTCTGTATGTTGAACCCTAGGATGAATCCCACTTGTTCATGGTACACAATCTTTTTGATATGTTTTTGAATTTGATTTGCCAGAATTTTATTGAGTATTTTTGCATCTATGTTCATTAGAGATGTTGGTCTGAAGTTTTCTTTCTTTGAAGTGTCTTTGTCTAGTTTTGGAATCAGGGTGATATTGCACTCATAGAATGAGTTTGGAAGTATTCCCTCTTTTTCTATTTCCAGAAATAAATTGAAGAGTATTGGTATTAGTTCTTCTTTAAAGATCTTGTGGAACTCAGCTGTGTATCCATTCAGTCCTGGACTTTTCTTGGTTGGTAGTCTTTTGATGGCTTCTTCTATTTCCTCACTTGTTATTGATCTGTTTAAGTTGTGTATATCTTCCTGACTCAATCTGGGAAGATCATATGACTTAAAGAATTTATTGATGCCTTCACTGCCTTCTATTTTATTAGAGTATAAGGTTTCAAAATTATTTCTAATTATCTACTGTATTTCTGTAGTGTCTGTTGTGACATTGCCTTTTTCATCACGTATGCTGGTAATTTGAGTTCTCTCTCTCCTTCTCTTCATTAACATGGCTAAGGGGCTGTTAATTTTATTTATTTTTTCAAAGAACAGCTTTTATTTTTGTCTATTTTTTCAATTGTTTCTTTTATTTCAATTTCATTAATTTCAGCTCTGATTTTAATTATTTCTTTCCTTCTACTGCTTTTGCTGCTGAGTTGTTTTTCTTTTTCTAGGGCTTTAAGATGTAGTATGAGGTCATTTGTTTGTTGACTTTTTCTTCTTTTATGGAATGAACTCCACGCAATGAATATTCCTCTTAGTACTGCTTTCATAGTGTTCCAGAGATTTCCACATGTTGTGTCTGAGTTCTCATTTACCTCTAAGAATTTTTTAATCTCCTCCTTGATGTCTTCTATAACCCATTGTTCGTTCAATAGCATATTGTTTAGTTTCCATGTGATGCAGAAATTTTTATTCTTTATTTTGTCATTGATTTCCAATTTCATCCATTATGATCTGATAAAATGCATGGTAGTATCTCTACTCCTTTGTATTTTCTAAGAGTTGCCCTGTGGCATAGTATATGGTCTATTTTTGAGAAGGATCCATGTGCTGCTGAGAAGAAAGTGTATCTGCTTGATGCTGGTTGATATATTCTATATATGTCAGTTAAGTCTAAGTTATTAATTGTGTTATTGAGCTCTATAGTTGGTTTATTCAACTTTTGTTTGGAAGATGTGTCCAGTGGTAAGAAAGGTGTGTTAAAGTCATCAAGATTATTTTGTTGTGGTCAATTTGACTCTTGAACTTGAGAAGAGTTTGTTTGATGAACATAGCTGCATGATTATTTATTATTGTTATGTCTTATTTGGTGTATGGTTCCCTTGAGCAGTATGTAATGTTCATCTTTATCCTTTTTTATTAACTTTGGCTTGAAGTGTACTTTATTTGATATGAGTACAGAGACCCCTGCTTGCTTCCACAGTCCATGTGAGTGGTATGATTTTTCCCAACCTTTCACCTTCGGCTTGTGTATGACTTTTCCTATCAAACGAGTCTCTTGTAGGCAGCATATTGTTAGATCTTTTTTTAATCCAATCTGCTAGCCTATGTCTTTTGATTGGTGAGTTTAAGCCATTAACATCCAGGGTTACATTGAGACCTGGTTTGTATTTCCAGCCACATTTGTTTATTTTTGTAATTTAACTTGACTTGGTTTTACTTTTTGATGTTTTTCTTTTAGTGTGCTACCTCCCTCTGCTGGTTTTCATTGTTGTTTTCCATTTCCTCTTTATGAAATATTTTGCCAAGGATGTTTTGTAGTGCCGGTTTTCTAGCTGTAAATTCTTTTAACTTTTGTTTATCATGGAAGGTTTTCATTTCATCTTCAAATCTGAAGCTTACTTTTCCTGAATACAAGATTCTTGGATGGAATCCATTATCTTTCAGAGTTTGAAATGTGCTGTTCCAGGATCTTCTAGCTTTCAGGGTCTGTGTTGAAAAATCTGCCACTATCTTAATTGGTTTACCTCTATATGTAATCCAATTTCTTTTTCTTGTGGCTTTTAAAATTCTCTCCTTATTCTGTATGTTAAGCATTTTTCATTATAATGTGTCTTGGTGTGGGTCTGTTGTGATTTTGTGCATTTGGCATCCTATAGGCTTCTTGGATTTGGATTTCTGTTTCATTCTTCATGTCTGAAAAGTTTTCTGATAATATTTCATTAAACAGTTGCTCATTTCTTTGGTTTGGACCTCTATGCCTTCCTCTATCTCCATAACTCTTAAATTTGTTTTTTTTATGCTATCCCGTATTTCTTGGATGTTCTGCTTGTGGTTTCTTATCATTTTAACTGTGCCGTCTACATTCTTTTCAATATGATATACTTTGCCGTTGTTGTCTGATGTCCTATTTTCTAAGTTTTCTGCTCTGCTGGTGATGCTCTCATTTGTGTTTTTAATTTGGTTTATTATTTCTTTCATTTCAAGAATTTCTGCTTGGTTTTTTTTATAACCTCTATCTCCCTATACAGGTGATATTTTGCTTCTTGGATTTGTTTATGTAGCTCATTGTCAAAGTGATCTTTCACTGTCTGTATTTGTTGACTAATGTCTTCTTTGAGATTCCAAAACATCTGTTTAATGTAAATCCTGAAATCTTTCTCTGTCATTTTTTTCTGCTGTTTCTGTTAATTATTCTAATAGTGTGTTACCTTGAATTGTTTGTGGTACTTTTTTCCCTTGTCTTTTCATGTTGCTCACGTTTCTTTCCTGCTCTGTGGGACTGGTGTGTGATTGTTTATACCCTATAGATTTGTAGTGCTCTTGTATAGTTCCAAGACCCCTCCTTTGTGGGGAAGGACAAAATTGACATTTCCCAATATCAACAATACATCACCTATGAGTAAATTATTGTTATTAAGACACTTATAGTTAGTCTCAATGTCTAGAAATGTTGGATTCAATTATTATTTAAAGTATAATCTGTAGTTTCATAAAAGGTATACAGTTTCTGATGGCAGACAGAGAACTGGTGGTTGGGTATACGACATTATGTTAAGGTGAAAAGATGTGAGGGTATGTGTTAATATAACTTAGGAAATTTGGAGGATAATTCTAATGAAGAGGGTTAAGTAGCAGGGGAATAGATAGGAGATAATTTAGGGTAGACATGTGGGAGGACAGTAGAATGCATAAAAACAAACACATACCTGTATTTAGAAAATTAAAAGAAGTAAAAATATTAAAAATTAGGAGGATGAAAGAGGAAGAGAGGGAGGAATAAAAATAAAAAGGAAAGAAAGAAGGAGAAAAAAGAGAGAGAGAAAGAAAAGGGGGGCTTATGCAATTCCTCTACATTATATTATTCTGGCAATTCAGTTCTTAAAGTTCTATTTCATGCAAAATTCTTGGTTTCACATACATTGGGGTTATTAAGACCAGAGGAGGAAGGGTAAATGAGAAAGGAATAGGATAAAATGGAAGAGAAGAAAACAAACAAAAACAAAAAACAAACAAACAAAGATGTTCTTAGATTTTAGTTTTCTTCTCTTCTCTTCCAGTAGGTGGAGTTGTCTATTCCAAGCTTTAGTCTCTGCCCTCAGGATGGTGTAGGTAACCGGTGTGAGAAGACTAGAGCTCTCCCTCTCTTGCCTGGAGCTTTCCTAATCTTGGTCTTTCTGAGTTGCTCCCAGTTTTTAGATTCCTCCCCTCTCTTGCTTATCAGGTCTCAGCTGCGGGACCTCTTGCCCTCCATCCTCAGATAGTGCCAGGTCAGCAGCACCCTGGCCGCACTGCACTCCTGTTCTACTGAGAGCTGTTTTTGTGCTGATGGTCACTGTGCCGAGTTATCACAGCTGGGGGAGGGGGAGTTGGAAACCAGGTACCTGTTCAGTAGCAGATCCAGATCCGTGCTGGTAGCCATGCCCACCGAAAGATGGTGAGAAAAGTTTTCCAAGATGGAGTTTGTCTGTTTCCCACTTTGAGGTGTCTGGTGAGGTGGGGTGTCTGGTGAGGTGGGGCAGCTGGGATGTCCTCCTGCTGTGGCTAGAACGCAGTTGGGAGCAGAGTGTAGTCTGGAGTCTGCCGCTCTGCCGAGGTGCTGATATGGTGTTTCTGCTCTCCCTCTTGAGAGCCAGGCATGTGCTCAAACTGTGGCCTTTGGGACCCAAGTCTGGAGTCTCACCAGAACACAGAGGCTCAGGGTTCTGCTTGGTGCTCACAGCTCTGGTGGATTCTGTGAAAATCCTCTGTATGGGGTCCTGTCACATGCTCTGAGATGCTGTAATCCATCAGGGCAAAAGCCCGTGGAGAAGCCATCTGACTGTTTTCTCAGATTCATGCACAGAACAGCCAGAAACTGTATCTCCTCTACTCCGCCATTTTAGATCTTCTGGACAAGTTCTTAAAAGTAGGAAATGGCTTCAGCAGGCAGAGCTCAACATGCCTGTTCTCCATTTTTTTTTTTTTGTATTTCTAACATTCCAGGATATGGTGTTATTTTATTTTTTTAATCATTTTTATTTATATATGTCAGCATAATGCATTATAATTATTACATATGTATAGCCAATTTTTCATATCTCTGATTATATACAAAGTATATTCACACCAATTTGTGTCTTTATACATGTACTTTGTATAATGATGTCCATCACATTCCACCATCATTTCTAACCCCATACCCACTCCCTTCCCCTCTCACCTCTCTGCCCTACCTAGAGTTCATCTATTCTTCCACAGTCCCCTCCCTACCCCACTATGAATCGGCCTCCTTATATCAGAGAAAACATTCAGCATTTGTTTGTTTGGATTGGCTAACTTCACTGAGCATTATCTTATGTAACTCAATCTATTTTCCTGCAAATGCCATGATTTTATTCTCTTTTATTGCTGAGTAATATTCCATTGTTATATATGCCACTTTTTTTATTCATTCATCCATTGAAGGGCATCTACATTGGTTCCACAGTTTAGCTATTGTGAATTGTTCTGTTATAAACATTGATGTGGCTATGTGGTCTTCTAGTATGCTGTTTTTAAGTCCCTTGGGTATAGACTAAGAGAGGGATAGCTGGGTCAAATGGGGTTCCATTCCCAATTTTCCAAGAAATCTCCATACTGCTTTCCATATTGGCTGAACCAATTCGCAGTCCCACCAGCAGTGTATGAGTGTACCTTTCCCCACATCTTCGCCAACATTTATTGTTATTTTTCTTCATAATATCTGCCATTCTGACTGGAGTGAAATGAAGTCTTAGAGTTGTTTTGACTTGCATTTCTGTAATTGCTAGTGATGATGAACATTTTTTCATATATTTGTTGATTGATTGTATATCATCTTCTGAGAAATGTCTCTTCAGGTCCTTGGCCCATTTACTGATTGGGTTATTTGTTTTTGGGGGGTGTTTAGCTTTTTGAGTTCTTTATATACCCTAGAGATTAGTGCTCTATCTGTGTGTGAGGGGTAAAGATTTGCTCTCAAGATGTAGGCTCTCTATTCACCTCACAGATTGTTTCTTTTGCTGAGAAAAAACTTTTCAGTTTGAGTCCATCCCATTTATTATTCTTGATTTTATTTCTCATGCCAAAGGAGTCTTATTACATATAATGGAGATTAGGGCCTACTTTTTCTTCTATTAGACGCAGGGTCTCTGATTTTATTCCCAAGTCCTTGATCCATTTTGAGTTGAGTTTTGTGCATGGTGAGAGAGAGGGATTTAATTTCATTTGTTGCATATAGATTTCCAGTTTTCACAGCACCATTTGTTAAAGAGGCTATTTTTTCTCCAATGCATGTTTTTAGCACCTTTGTCTAATATAAGATAATTGTAGTTTTGCAGGTTAATCTCTGTGTCCTCTATTCTGTACCATTTGTCTACCAGTCTTTTTTTGGTGCAAATACCATGCTGTTTTTGTTACTATTGCTCTGTGGCATAAATTAAGGTCTGGTATAGTGATGCCACCTGCTTCACTCTTCCTCCTGAGGATTGCATTAGCTTTTCTGGGTCTCTTATTTTTCCAGATGAATTTCATTATTGCTTTTTCTATTTCTATGAGGAATGTCATTGGGATTTTGATCAGAATTACATTAAATCTGTATAGTGCTCTTGGTAGTAAGGTCATTTTTATAATATTAATTCTGCCTATCCAAGAGCAAGGTAGATCTTTCCATCTTCTTTTTTTTTATTTTTTAGAGAGAGAGAGAGAGAGAGAGAGAGAGAGAGAGAGAGAGAATTTTTTAATATTTATTTTGTTTTAGTTTTCAGCAGACATAACATCTTTGTTTGTATGTGGTACTGAGGATCGAACCTGGGCTGCACGCATGCCAGTCGAGCGCGCTACCAAATGATACACGTCCCCAGACCCGATCTTTCCATCTTCTAAGGTCTTCTTTGACTTCCTTTTTTAAGGTTCTGTAATTTTCATTATATAGATCTTCCGCATCTTTTGTTGATTCCCAAGTATTTTTTTAAGCTATTATAAATGGGGTAGTTTTCCTCATTTACCTTTCTGAGGATTTGTCACTGATATACATAAATGCCTTTGATTTATGGGTATTGATTTTATATCCTGCTACTTTGCTCCATTTACTAGTTCTAGAAATTATCTGGTGGAACTTTTAGGGTCTTCTAGCTAAGAATCATATCATCAGCAAACAGTGCCAATTTGAGTTCTTCTTTTCCTATGTGTATCCCTTTAATTTCTTTTGTCTGTCTAATTGCTCTGGCCAGTCTTTCAAGAACTATGTTAAATAGAAGTGGTAAAAGAGGGCATCCTGTCTTGTTCCAGTTTTTAGAGAGAATGCCTTCAATTTTTCTCCATTTAGAATGATGTTGGCCTGGGGCTTAACATAGATATCCTTTATGATGTTGAGACATGTTTCTGTTATCCCTAGTTTTTCTAGTGTTTTGAACATGTAGGGGTATTGTATTTTGTCAAATGCTATTTCTGCATCTATTGAGATGATCATATGATTCTTATCTTTAAGTCTATTGATGTGATGAATTACATTTATTGATTTCTGTATGTTTAACCCCAAACTTGCATCCCTGGAATGAATCACACTTGATCATGGTGCACAATCTTTTTGATATGTTTTTGTATTCGATTTGCCAAAATTTTATTGAGAATTTTTGCATAGACGTTCATTAGAGATTTTGGTCTGAAATTTCCTTTTTTTTTTTTTTTGATGTATCTTTGCCTGATTTTGGAATCAGGGTGATATTGGCCTCATAGAATGAGTTTGGAAGTATTTGCTCTTTTTCTATTTCCTGAAATAAATTGCAGAGTATTTTTATTAGTTCTCCTTAAAGGTCTTGTAGAACTCGGCTTTGTATCCATCCAGTTCTGGGCTTTTCTTTGTTGGTAGACTATTCATGGCAACTGCTATTTTGTCACTTGAAATTGGTCTGTTTAAATCACGTACATCATTCTGATTCAATTTGGGCAAATTATATGACTCTAGACATTTATGGATGCCTTTGATATTTTCTATTTTCTTGGAGTACAAGTTTTCAAAATAATTTCTAATTATCTTCTGTATTTCTGTGGTGTCTATTGTGATATTTCCTTGTTCATCACATATGTTAGTGATTTGAGTTTTCTCTCTCCTTCTCTTCATTAGCATGGCTAAGGGTCAGTCTATTTTATCTATCTTTTCAAAGAATCAACTTTTTGTTCTGTCAGTTTTTTCAATTGTTTCTTTTGTTTCAATTTCATTGATTTCAGCTCTGATTTTAATTATTTACTGTCTTTTACTGCTTTTGGTGTTGATTTGTTCTTCTTTTTCTAGGGCTTTGAGATGTAATGTTAAGTCGTTTATTTGTTGACTTTTTCTTCTTTTAAGGAATGAACTCTATGCAATGAACTTTCCTCTTTAGAACTACTTTCATAGTGTCCCAGAGATTGTGATATGTTGTATTTGTGTTCTCATTCACCTCTAAAAACTTTTTTCATCTCCTCCTTGATGTCTTCTGTAACCCATTGTTCACTCAGTAGTATATTATTTAGTCTCCAGGTGTGGGAGTGGATTTTATTTCTTATTTCATAATTGATTTCTAATTTCATTCCATTGTGATCTGATAGAATGCAGGGTAGTATCTCTCCTTTTTTATATTTGCTAAGAGTTGCTTTGTAGCATAGTACATTTTCTATTTTAGAGAAGGATCCATGTGCTGCTGAGAAGAAAGTAAATAATCTCATTGAAGGTTGGAATATTGTATATATGTCAGTTAAGGCTAAGTTATTGATTGAATTATTGAGTTCTATCTTTGTTCGACTTTTGTGTGAGTATCTATCTAGTGATGAAAGAGGTGTGTAAAAGTAACCCAAAATTATTGTGTTATGATCAATTTGACTCTTGAACTTGAGAAGAGTTTGTTTGATGAACGTCGATGCTCCATTGTTTGGGGAATACAATTTATAATTGTTAAGTCTTGTTGGAGTATGGTTCCCTTGAGCAATATGTAGTGTCCTTCTTTGTCCTCTATGATTGACATTAGCTTGAAGTCTACTTTGATATGAGGATGGAAACCCCTGCTTGCTTCCACATCCATGTGAGTTGTATAATATTTCCCAACCCTTCACCTTCAGTCTGTGAATGTCTTTTCCTATGAGATGAATCTCTTGGAGGCAGCATATTGTTGGGTATTTTTTTTTTGATCCAATCTGCTAGTCTATGTCTTTTGATTATTGAGTTTAGGCCATTATTATTCAGGGTTATTATTGAGACATTTGTATTTCCAGCCATTTTTGTTTATTTTTTCCTATTTAATGTGACTTGGTTTCTCCTCTTATTAGATTTTCTTTAGTATAATACTTCCCTCTGCTGATTTTCATCATTGTCTTTCATGTCCTCTTCATGGAACATTTTGCTGAGGATATTCTGTATTGCAGACTTTCTAGTTAAAAATTCTTTTAAATTTTCTGTATTATGGAAGGTTATTATTCATTATCAAATCTAAAGCTTAGTTTTGATGGATATAAGATTCTTGGTTAGCATCCATTTCTTTCAGAGCTTGGTATATGTAGTTCCAAGGTCTTCTGGCTTTGAGGGTCTGGGTTGAATAATCTGCTGAGATACAAATTGGTCTCCCCCTATATGTGAACTGATTCCTCTCTCTTGTGACTTACTTAATTCTATCTTTATTCTGTATGCTCTGCATTTTCATTATAATGTGCCTTGGTGTAGATATGTTGTAATTTTTTACATTTGGTGTTCTATAAGCTTCTTGTATTTGGTTTTGCAATTTGTTCTTCATGCTTGGTAATTTTTTTATATTATCTCATTGAAGAGATTGTGCATTCCTTTGATTTGAAATTCTGTGCCTTCCTCTATCCCAATAGCTCTTAGATTTGATCTTTTGATGCTATTCCATAATTCTTGGATATTCTGGTCATGGTTTCTTACTATTTTAATTGTGTGATAAACTTTATTTTCCAGATGACAAAGTATATCATCATTATCTGATGTTCTTTCTTCCAAGTGATATGGTTTGTTGGTTATGCTTTCTATTGAGTTTTTTATTTGATTTATGATAGCTTTCATTTCAAGGATTTCTGACTTTTTTTTTCAGAGTCTCTCTCTCTTGAAGTAATCTTTTGCTACCTGTGTTTGCTCTCTTACCTCTTTGTTGGAGTGATCAATTTGTGCCTGTAATTGCTCATTTAGGTCATTCTTTAATTCACAGATAATTTTAATTATGAACCTTCTGAAGTTCTTCTCTGACATTTCATCAACTTTTCTGTTCATGGGTTCTGTTATTATAGTGTCCTGGTTTGTTTGGGGCACTTTCCTCCCTTGTTTCTTCATGTTGTCTATGTGTCTTCCTTTCTTGCAGTGTGTATCTGCAATATTACAGTTTCTTCCTTATATTCTTGTAGTACCCTTACAGATTGTCTGTACCTCACCTTGATGTTGAGCTTCTAGACCCTGCTGGTGTCCTCCAATGTATGCTACGGAATCTAAAGGTGGTGGTGGCAATAGCCGAGGTAACTCGAGATAATAGTTAAGGTGCCCCAAGATGGAAGCAATCTGTTACATAGATGGGACTGAAAGGGTGGGTCTCACAGTCCCTTTGGGATGCCTGCTCTGAGATGCAGCTGCTTCTAGGCCCTGTCTATTGTCAAAAATTTAGGGGCTATGGCATGAAGAAGGCTATGGTGATGACGGCTGTATCCCAAGCTGGGAGTGGGTTAGGCGTAGGCTCCCAGATGTGGGAGAGTTGGCAGCAAACTCAGACCTACCCTTTACCTGGGTCCTGAGAAAGTAAGTATGGTCAGATCTGGGCTGGGCCTGGGCTCCCCTGGTAGTCTGCTGGTTGGAAGAGGTGGTCCTGTGCCAGAGGCTAGGCTTCCACGCGTGTCTCCCCAGCACCATTTTTTGAGGAGGCTATCTTTTCTCCAGTGTATGTTTTGGGTGCCTTTAAAAAATTTGTTCTTTTTAGAAATACATGACAGTAGAGTGTATTTTGACATATTATACATACATGGAATATAATTTCCCATTCTTGTGGTTGTGCATGATGTGTAGTTACACTAGTCATGTATTCATATTTGAACATAGGAGAGTTATGTCCATTTCATTCTACTGTCTATTCCCATCATTCCCTCCCTTCCCTCATTTCCCTTTGTCCAATCCAATGAACTTCTATTCCCACTCCTCCACCCCCACTCCCATTGTGTGTCAGTATCCATATATCAGAGAGAACATTTGGCCTTTGGTCTATTAGTATTGGCTTATTTCACTTAGTATGATTGTCTCCAGTTTGGGGTACCTTTGTCTAATATGAGATAACTGTATTTATGTGCATTTATCTCTGTGTCTTGTATTCTATTCCATCAATCTTCATGCCTGTTTTGGTGCCAATATCATGCTGCTTTTATTACATAGAATTAAGATATATTTTTAAATGAATAACTATAAAGTGAATGTTCATGTAACTACCACTCAAATCAAGAATTATTCCCTTGATAGTTAACCATTATGACGCTGTCCAATTACAACCCCATCGTTAGTCCTCAAATTACATTTCCAACATTGTATCTTATAATATTTAATTGTCACATCTCCTATGTTCATTTAGAATATTTTTTTTCATTTTTGAAAACATGTAAATAGGTTATAAATTTACTTGCTCAACATTAAATCTGTAAGTTTCATCCACATGGCAACTAGATAGGGCCACACTTATTTTCATTGCTTAGTACTACATGACTCCATTATATGAATACACTGCAATTTTTCTGGATCCACTCTACCGTTGGTGGCATTCCCCTCCCCTAAGCCCCAACATATTTTTGCTGTTATGAAAAATAGTGCTGTGGAAATTCTCATATTTGTGTCCTGTTAACCAGGAATAAAATTGCAAAATATAAAGCTTAAATATCTTTCTGTAACACAATCTTCTGCAGAATGTTTTTGCCAATCTGTATTTCCTCCAGCAACCACAGAAATTGCTGTTGTCCTGCATCTTACCAACACTTGGAACTGGAACACTATATCCTGTCTAATGCTAATAAAAATCTTTAGCCATTCTTGTGAATATTATTTTATAAAATGATGGTCTATTGTTATGGTTTTTATTTAAGTTTTCTTCTTATTAATGAGGCCAAGCATATTTCCATATTTCTAAGTCATATAGAATCTCTGAAATGAAATGATTGTTATGTTCTCCATTTTTTTCTCTTGAATTTGTAGTCTTTTTCTTATTTATATAAGATAATGTGCAGTATAAAACTTTGTAAATTATATACGTGATTCTACTTATTTAATGTTCAAAAAAGTTATCAATTCATGGCTCTATGCTACTTTTCATTAAATTTACCCTGTTTAATTGTTTTCTATTTCTTCTTGCATCTCTGATCTTCCTTCCCATTTTTATTCTTATCAAAAATAAAACCTTTACATTTTTCTTAAATTCAAATCTTCCAGTAACAAATTTTTGTTGATGATGATGATGATGATGTAATGATTTATTATTTCTCTCTTGATTACTGAAAGATAATTTCATGGATATAAAATTATAAACTGACAGGTTTTTTCTTTAATAACCATGGAATTATTATTCCACTGATTTCTGTATTTTATTGTTGCTATTAGGAAGTCAGTTGAACTCTCTCTTTAAGGAGCTATCTTCTTAGAAGATCATGTGTTTTACTTACTGTAAAAAGTAGCTTAATGTGTATGGGTTTGATTTTCTCTTCATTTATCATGATTAGCATTCATAAATCTTCCTGTATCTCTGGACTGCTGTCTTCATCACTTCTGGAAGATTCTCAATTATTTATTTATGTATTAGCTATGTCACCATTTTCTCCTCTCACTTCTGGGACTCTTAAATCTAGCTATGCTTGTCTTTTATGTTTTGCTTTTTCAAATATATTTTCCTTTTATATTTATTTCTCATTCAAAATTTTTTTGCTGTTTCAAATATATTTCCCTTTTATATTTATGTCTCATTTTAAAAAATTTTTGTACCTCTGGATACTTTATTCTGACCTAGGTTCCAGTTCTCTAATTGTCATTTTATCTGTGTTTAATCTATTTACAAACCCATCCATCGAGTTTTTAACTCCATTTATTGTTTTGTCCACTTTTCTACTTGATTTTTGTGGGGGGGTTATAATTTATTTTGTAGAATTGTGTAATTTTTGCACTAATTCTTCATCAGTTATGCAACTTACAAATATCTTCTTCCAGTTTGAAACTTCTTTTTTCACCAATTATAATATCTTTGATATTTAAAAATCATTAATATTATTATAGTCAAATTCACAATTTTTTATATTTGACATTTTTTTAATTTTGTCTAGAAAATATTTTCTTATTCTAATATTTTAGTTACATTTAAATGAAATTTCCTCTAAGAATTTTTTAAAAAATCCTCATTTAACTTACTAATTTCATAAGAATTCCATTTTTATATGGTAAGATACATGCATAAAATCTTACTTGTTTCTTTGCCAATGCCAGTTATTGAACAAAGCCTTTGCCTACTCAGGGATCTGACTTGATACTACTGTGAATAGGTCTTTTCTTTTCTTTCTATCTTATCAATTTATCTATATTTTCATCAGTAATAAATGTTTTTATTGCTGAAGATCTTATGGTGAGTCTTCTATCCTTTATTTCTTTCATTTTCTACAACAGCTGACAAACTTTTCTTGGGCATTATCTTTCATATAACTTTTATAATAGCTTTATTGTGTACTATTAAAAATGTAGAAATGTGATGTGAATCTGATTGAAACTTTAGAATTCAGAATTGATTTCTTTATGCTACACTCTTTGCAAGTCTAATAGTACTGTGGCTATCCATTTATTTAGCTTTCATGTATTGTCTCTTAATAACATGGGGTGGATTTATAGGTAGAGAGCATATGCATACAACTATGTACATAAATGTATGTGTGTATATATGATATAGAAAAACCTAATTAACTTTTGTATATTAATACACATAAATTTCTCTATCATTTTTAATTTTTCTGTAGTAGTATTAGGTGCTTCAGTGTAAATTATAAAATAAATCATTCCAAATAAAGGCAGTTCATTTACTTCTTTTCAATCCTATGTGTATAATTTATTTAATTTCTTATGACATTTACTTTACCTATATATATGATGTCTTCTTCATTCAATTTATAAGCCATTTTTGTCTTTTCTTTTTTCTCCATTTGTTTTATCATTTTTGCCTGTAACATTAGGTTATTTTTCAAAGAAGCAACTTTTGACTTTGTTGATCTTCTCTGAGTTTATTCTAATGTTAGTGTCCAAAACTATACATTTCCCCTAAAGAACTGTTATTATTTTATCCAATGGCATTTATGTTTAATATTTTCAACACAATTTATTTCTAAGAATAATTTTTAAAAATATTTTAATTTCATCTTAACCTGCAAAATTTTTACCAGTTAATTTTTAAATAAGAAGAAAGTTTTTATTTATTTTATGATTTTTAACTTATAAATTAAATATATTCAGGTCACAGATCATAATATGTACAGTAACATTTTTGTAATGTATTGAAGTGTTTTTTTATCAACTTATTATCATTTTTAAGTATTTTTGTGTCCTTGAAAATATCAAGTTTTCTATATGTTGATTATAGGATTAATAAATATCAAACTATTGTGTTCACAATACTTGATGATTTTTTTCCTGCTTGATCTGTCAAAAACTGGGAGAGATTTGTTGAAATTACTCATGACATTGGCAGATTTAATTTCTTTCTCTGACTTTGTCTATTTTTGCTTTATATATTTAGAAAACATTATATGAAGTTCACATTTGTTTTAAAATGTTATATCTTTTGAAATCTTAGATCACATAGTAAACTTTTTCATACTTATTAATTTATTTATTGTTTCTATGACACTACCTTGATTTGTATTTTCTCACATCACTGATTGCTTAGGCCTGAGCTACAGACTCGGCCCCTGGAATTAGGTAGTTTGTGTTAGCATCACCTAATCACATGGGTTAATAATGAAAGATGGATGTTTTCCAAGAGGAAACTAGGGTTTTAGTAAATGCACTAAATAAGTTCAACAACCTCTAAAACTAAGCCAGTCATCTTTTTCCCATCTTTGTCACCACATATTTTTTAACCAGGGTCACTCCTTCTTTGGAATTGGAGACTATATTTAAATGCTACTTGGCCTATACAACTTTTATCTCTGGGTCTGCACTGAAGTGGGAGGATCTGAGGCGAGTTGCGGTAAGATTTTGTTCTTTTCCTTCTTGTTTCCATAAACCACAACATTTAAGATGATAAGTGTACACTGCTACTTCAACAGCTATTATTCCAGATACTTACATTTAATTATTTCACTAAGTTATCTAGGATAGTTTTACAAGTTTCTGAGATCTGAAAAAGTTATGAATAGCAAAAGTGTTCTATCTTACCACCCAAGGAGGATTCTTACCAGAAGACAGATTAGTAAAGGTTAAATGTTTTATCTGATATGCAGAAGCTAATCCAAAATAAGCTGGGGGTGGGATAAAGAACAGAATACAAGAAATATCAGTGGAATAGACAAAGAGGAGTGAAAGAAAGGGAGGAGAGATGGGATGAGGAAAGACAGTTGAATGAATCTAACCTAATTTTCCCATGCACATACATAAACATACCATAATGAATCTCACCATCACGTACACACACAAGACACTAATTTAAAAAAAACTATAAGTAAGTAAATGTCAAAAACATCAGTAGGACAGAGGGAAGGGAACAGCGGGCAGAAGGAAAGAAGGGGATGTGCTGGGGACTGAATAAGAACAAATTATATTCCATGCTTTTATAATTATGTCAAAATGAATCCTACTGTCATGTATAACTCAAAAGAACCAATAAAGAAAACAAAAGCATCTATCAGCTTTAACCAATTTCTCCAAAGCATCCTAATACACTTTCTTATAGAAGCATGAAGGAAAACAGCAGAAACCCCATTAAGATAGTGACTATAAGTAAGGAGCAATAGCTGACCCTTTAATTAGGTTTGGTTTTAGGTAAAAGCCAGCTGCCTAATATGTTCTAAGTTTCATAGACCTGATAAACCAACACATTTCAGTTTAAAGCAAAACAAGTATAAACACTTGAATCAGAAAAATGACAGATACCATGTAACCTTTCTCTCTCTTACCATTCCATATTATAAGCACCATTTTCCATAATTTCCTAGAATCTTAAGATTTCCATCTCAGCTGTCTTAAAAGGTAAATAAATATACAAGCAGTTGCTGGAAAGGTCTCACTGCTCATCACAAGACATAAAACAATGGCGATGATGGCAGGAAAAGCACAGCTTTGTACTTAACCCACTTTACATCAACCTTACGTCTGCATTAGAGACCCTGTGGTCTGGTCCATCCACTGGAGTCCTCTGAGATCTGCAGCATTTGTGTGATCCTGATATAAAGGCAGCCTTATTAAATTTCCTTTTCAAGTGTGTTCTCTTTCTCATTGGCAAATTTAGGATTACAATATAAAAAAGTGGGGAGGGGAGCAGTAGAATATTTCCCACATAATTAACAAGACAGTTGCTGTTTAATCTTGAAGAGTAGGTGGAGTCTGCGGAAGCATGCTTGATTATAGCCAACCCCTTGTGCAGTGATTTACATGCTGAAGACACTTCAAATATTATGAGGTAAGAAGCTGGCATTATGTTCCAATGCTGATATTTGTTCTACCTCTATTAAAACAAATTGCAGGGCACAGGACTAAACAGGATATATATCGGGGATTGGACCTACAGGAGCACTTAACAACTGAGCAATATCTCCAATCCCTTTTTATTTTATTATTTAGAGACAGAGCCTCCCTGAGTTGCTAAGACTGGCCTTGAACTCTCCATCCCCCTGCATAGGCTGTCCTCTGCCTGGTACTTCACATGATTATTAGCTATCTGAATTTTAAAAGCAAGCATACAAATAACTGATTACTGTTTAGATAGCACTGTTATGATACAGAGTCTCTCCTCCTCAAAAGCAAAGATTCCCATTTATGAATACTATTAATGTACTTTATTTATTAGGACTTCCCTTCAGTTCAGTGTGATGTACTTGTGAATATTGACAAATATTTTTAGGATGCATAGAGTGTTTCCATCTTTTCACTATGAGCTTATATGAGATGAGGAGGAACTTGACTTGTGCTGGCAGAGATTCAACTGATTGTGAGGGCAATGGTATAGTGCCTAATCCACATGCACTTCCAGTCCCCAAAGCAAAATAAATATACATAGCTGAAGATGCCTCTGCACATAGCAATAAAAAGCTGAGAACTTGCACCATGCATAATACACGGCATATAAAATAAATCTTAGTTTCCTAATTCATAAAATGAGAAAGTTGAAGTAGACGTTCTATGAGCTATTCAAACTATAAATAGCAAATAAATCTGCTTTTTTTCTGTAATTATTGTGTTTGGGTTTAAAGGCTAAAGGATGTGTTTATTTTCTCCCAAGAACTTGTTCCAGAAGACCATAGTCTTCTCTTTCCAAGCACTGACATTTTTATAGATTTGATTTACTTAGCCACCCAAATATGGCACTCTTCTGTGCATGCTATTAAATAGAACAAATTTAGGAAATAACAGAACACTGAATTTTGTAATATACTAAGTTTTCCTAAACTACCCACCTGACATTTTAACTTATTTGAATTATAATTCAGAGTCAATATGACAGCTCACTAATGAGAGTAATTGTGGCTTTTGCAGGGTGCTCTCTATCAAAAACTATTACCCAAAGACTAGAGTCATCATACAAATCCTTCAGTCCCATAACAAGGTAAAGTGACACCCCTGAATGCTCAACCTCTTCCTACTGAGATTATGTGAACCCTATTACCATCTAATGGATCTACAAATTAGAAAATATTTACCAATCATAGGTGAAATTTGGTGTATGATTAAGATTGTTGATCACTTAAAGATGTCAATGGGAATCAGAATTACCTTAAGCCATCTGACCTAATTTTGCAACTCCAGCTATTTTTGTCTTGAAAAGTAAGAGCAATTAAACACTAACCACTTTTCCAATTATTCTTATAATTCCTTGACCTGAGCACCACATTTATTCCCAAGAATGAAGAGTAAATGATTTCAAGGAAAATTAAATAAAATCTGCCAAGAGCTTTATTGAGGTATGTGTGTATTCTTAATGCTTGACCTACTTTCTACCATGAAACAGGATTTCCTGCCAAAGATTCCCAGCTGGAACTGGAGTACTGGAGACAACATCATCTGTTTTGCTGAATTAAAGCTTGGATTTATGGCTCAAGGCTGTCTGGTGCCAGGCTTGTGTACCTTTCTAACGTCTTTATTTGTTGAGCAAAACAAAAAGGTAACTTTATAAATTGATGTTGAATCTTGGCTCCTTTCCCATGTCCCACATATTAGGATCACAAATAGAAAAAAAAATTGAGGAAAGCAAGAAGTAAGTCCCCAATAAACGAGATTTGATTTCTGCTTGATCTGAGAAGAGATTGAGAGATCTAGACTGAAGTTCCAGGTTCTTCTTTGGTCTTAAAGAAGTCACTTGTCTTATTTCTGTAGTATTTATTTGCAAACAGAAATCATAATTCTTCTTCCCTACATTTCAGAATGCTATCAATGTAAATACATTCAAAACTTTGGAAGCACATGGAGTTATGGAAGGTAGAAAAATAAATATCCTATTACTAGCAGAGAAGTCATATTTAAATTTAAATAAAATACGAATAATATAATAATTTATGTTAATAATATATATATGATACAAATAATAACTAAAATCTAATTTTCCAGATTATTTTGGGAAAATCCCTGCAGTAGTAAAAACAGTAATCACTGATGAGTACTTACTGTGTGAGTTGTTTCCCCTCAGGGATATGTTAATGTATATCCTAGCAGTGGATTGTGAAGCTAACTAAGTTGATTGTATAGTTAATTAGTGAAAAGGAGACCAAGAATTCCTGGATCCACAATCTTGCCATTATGCCCTTTGCCTCTACTATTGGGTATCCACCCATCGTCTTCCACATCATGCCTTTGATATCTTTTCCTGAGACAAAGTAAGGGCCTAAGATCCTGTTGGGATGAACTTCTACAGCACAAAGTGTTGTCATCTGTTATAGTTTAGATGTGAGGTATCTCCCCAAAACTCATGTGTGTGACGATGCAAGTATGTTCAGAGGTGAAATGATTAGATTTTTATAGTTGTAAACTAATCAGTGGATTAATCCATTAATAATACATTAATGGTAACTGCAGGCAGGGAGGTCACTAGAAGGCGTGCCTTTGGGGTTTATATTTTATCTCCAGGGAGGGAAGTCCCCTCTCTCTTTGCTTCCTGGTTTCCATGTCCTGAGCCGCTTTCTTCCACCATGCCAATTGGCGAAGATGCTCTGACTCACCTTGGGCCCAGAGCAATGGAGTCAGTGCACCAAGGACTGAACCTCCAAAACCATGAACCAAAATAAACTTTTCCTCCTCTAAGTTGTTCTTCCCATTCCCTTTGGACACTTTGGAAAGCTGACTTAAATATCATCCAAATGCCATTCTGATGCAATGCTCCAAGAGAAGAGTTCAAACCCTGGACTGGGCCTGGTATTCCAGAAGCCTTCCTGAGAGTGACTTTTCTGTCCATTTAATTCTGAATTCAGGTCTGCTATTTTGTATACCCCATTTCCTTCTTGGCCACCTTTTGGGAATTATTTCCTCTGTTAAATACAGATTGTTGCATCTTTTCCTATTCTTTCCCAGTGCTATTAAGGAAAAGCAAAAAAAAAAAAAAGGTAAAAGATCCAATAGCTAGCAAAATGCTAACTGAAACAAATATTCTGAAATTCCTTCTATAAACATAAACAAATCTAATATACAGACAAAAAGAGATAACCACCTGGCAAAGTGGCACAAACCCAGCAATTCAGCAGGCTAAGGCAGGAGGATGACAAGTCTGAGGACAACTTCATCAATTTATCAAGGCTTTCAACAACTTAGCAATATGCTGTTTCAAAATTTAAAAATAAATTAAGAAAGAAAAATGGTAGGAGATGAAATTCAGTGATAAAGCACCCTGGGTTCAATCCCTAGTAGTATTTAAAAAGGGTGGGTAGATGCCCATTAGGACAGAGATGACCATCAGGCAGTAGGAAATAAGCTTTGATAAATATATAGACACACACACACACACACACACACACATATGTATATACACATACACACACTATGTGTGTATATTATACATATATATAATATGTGTATATATGTGTGTGTATATATATGCACAAACACATATATATACACATACAAACATATGTATGTATGTATATTATACATATATATATAAATAAAATAAAGTCTGAAACTCCTTCAAAAATTCAAAAACCCTAAACTGGACAGAATCAGGGCAAGATTTAAAGCTATACTCTACCCTGGTGCTTTAGAGTCTGTAACACACCCATTGACTTTGGTTTAGTACCAGGACTTCAAAGTTTTATGTCGCATTTTTCTCAAATTAGGTACATACTTTCCCTGTCAGTTTTTCCATCAATAAAATGAGGATCATTAATTTCACACTCTCAGTTTTCCAAATATTAATGTCTATAAAACTTATGAGTACTCAGATTAGAAGACATTAAACCAATCCCATGTGTTTTAATTATATGTTTAATATTGTGAAAAATTGTAGTCTGAAAACTGTTTCTAGTTGGTTACAGGTTCAGAGCCTTGAACTCATGGATTCTTCTATCCAGAATCCTAATGCTCTCCTCCCTGATCTCTTAACTCAGGAAGTTTTCGCCATCTCCATGGTTGTTATTTTTACCTTCTTACAAAAATTGAAACGGTAAAAGATTGGAAGCACCAAGCCAACTCCCTTGGTAATTTAGACTTCAGTGGTGGTGTGAACTGCCAAATGAGGGGAGCCCTCCTTAGGAGGGGAAGTGAAGAGATTGGAAAATGGGAAGAGTCAGCTGAATCTTGGTGTGGAGGAAGAGGGTCAGGGCAAGGTGCTGAGTTATTTGAAATAAGTGGTCCTTCTTAGCAGGCCAGTTTTAGAACCACAAGAGGACCATCCAAGGAGAATTTCTGAAGGGGCCATTACTCTCCACAGTGAGAATGCTCTGCTGTTCTTTACTGATCTTTCTTTTATTTCGGTTGAACTCCCCCACCCACCGCCCAATGCTTTTCCTTTCTCAAATGAATCTGACCTAACTTTCTTATCTACATATAAGAATGTGCCACAGTGAATCTCACCATCATGTATATCCACAAGATACTAATTAGATAGATAGATAGATAGATAGATAGATAGATAGATAGATAGATAGCAAAAAGATCAGGAGAGCAGAGGGAGGAGGGTAGGGTAAAGGGAAGTACTGGTGACTGAATTAGAGCAAGGTCTATTCCATGCTTTTATAATCACATCAAAATGAATTCTAAAGTTATGTAACAAAAAGAGTCAATTAAAAAAATTGAGAAAATGCTCCAGAGTCTATAGAAAATTCAGATTCTCATCTGAGACTCTGGATTGTAAGGGACTTGTGCTGTATCTATGAGAACAGCGTGGTGGCAATTCTCATGTCAGCAAGTGGCAAGGATGAAGAAGGGTCTTACGCCAAGTCCAGGAGGAGTCACTCAACAACCTCCCTTCAGTCTACATTCAGCCTTTATTAAGACATACCTTCCCCTTCACCTCTCCCAATTGTCTAGAAGTCTACTACTATCTTTGATTTTTTACATTATTATTGCCATTCATCAAATTGTATCTTTGAACTCATCTGAATCAATAAAGGATTCTTATTCTGGGTAGAAGGCATGATTATTTTTCTTTGTAGTATCTGGTTCATCAGCAGAAAACCAAGATGTTTCAAAACTCGTTCTAAACAATCACCTCCGGAGAGAGAAAACTTCGATTCTTCATTATTGCTCCCATCTTATCGTTGTCACTAACTCAAACACACAGACCACTGTGCTGAAATTAGGAGTGGACCAGAGAGAAGAATTCTAATCCTCAACCAGAGGCTCAAATGCTGTTGTAGATAGGTTTTTTTTTTTTAATTATTGTTGTTGTTGTCTGTTTATTTGTTTTGTTTTTGCTGTGACCAAAATACTGGGCAAGAACAACTTAGAGGGGGGAAAAGTTTATTTGGGGTTTACAGTCTCAGAGGTCTCAGTTCATTTTTGCCCAGCTCCATTACTCTGGGCCTAAGGTGATGCAGCACATCATGGGCGGACGGGCCCAGCAGAAGAAAACTGGTCAGCTCCTGGAGAGATCAGGAAGCACAGAGAGATGGGGATATAGGAATCATAAGAAAGATGCACCCTTCCAGGGCACCCCCGCCCAGTGACTCATCTTTTCCAGTCATGTCCCGCCTGCCTACAGTGACCAGCCAGTCATTCAAACTAGGATGTACTCATTAGGTGAGAGCTCCCAAGATCTAATCATTTCACCTCTGAATATTCTTGCATTAACAGAAGCTTTGAGGAGGGATTTCTCATTTGCAAACCATAACAAGACACTGTCTGGGAAGGAAATTAGTCATGGTGTATCTTCCTCCTTCTGAACTTTTTAGTGAAAATTGTTTCAGTTCTTTCTTTAACATTTGTCCGACTGTACTTTACAACATATCTCCTTTCTGTGGAAACTGGTTTGCTGCTTAGAAATATATTCAACCTGTATGCACACCTTCCATGGAACATGATTATGTGTTACAGATTTCTCCTAAACAGACCTGGCAAAAATATTTCTTGAATAGCCTGAAGAACAAAATCCTGACTCAACGTCTCTCTGATGACTTTGCTGGAATGAGTTTTCCGGAGGTTTCCCGGTAAGTTGAGTGAAATACTTTCCCACACTCTTGCCACCACAGCATTCTTTCCACACTGTTCATGGAGGGTTCACTGTAGGCCAGAGTCCGTGACAAACCCTGAAAATGTAAGAATGAATAACTCGGAGTCCCTGCAAGGATACTATGCATGAAGGATAGTTTTGTGTCAGTCCTAGTTGGTACACTGGCTCAGTGTGCCTTCAGGAGGATTGGAAAACTGCTTTTCTCCCCAGCATGGAACACAGGGTTAGTCATAGCCTTGTAAACTGGCACCCTGCTTCTCTCTCTGTCCTCTCACAACTCTTTGTCTTCCTTCCTAGGCTGTGCTTTGTGAAGATGAACCTTATGCTCATAGCCATCGAATACAAGTCCCTCTTCCAGAGTGGTTACTGGTACCAATAAGGCTTCTTCCCGTTTTTTTTGTTTTGTTTTGTTTTGTTGTTTGTGTGTTTGTTTGAGAAAAAGCTTTATGATTAAGAATTTCTTAAAGATAGAAACATAACTAAGCTTTTGGCCATAAAAAATATAAAGATATATATATAGAGATAAAAATATAGAGAGAGACATAACTAAGCCAGTCTCTTGGGCACCCAACCCAGGGTCCCATTGCTATGGTGCTCTTGGTGCTGTCTTGAATTATGGTTTAGAGTGGTTTTCCTAGTAGCTGACCATTTTGTTTTTGTTCCTAGTACCATGCCATGGTTCTGCCTTATGAGCAGGAGAGAGTAGAAATGGTCAAGTCTCAGAGTTGTTCCTTTTAACAACATTATCAGATCTTGAAAGTCTTGACCATAAATCAATACCATGAAATAGTATTATTTGGAAGAAAAATACTCCCATGAACTCTAGCCTTAGAAAATAAGATGCAACATCTCATAAAATGGGAACTTGACTTTTCTACTGAACAAAGTCTGCTGTTGGTTGATAAGGTTGATGAAAGAAAAAGGTAACATCACCAGACCATTCTCATTTTTTGAGAAACTGTAAGTGGATAATATAAGAAGTTGTCATGTAATAAATAATAAAATTCAGGATGAACTGAAGTACATAAACATAAATGAGAGAAGTAAGAAGGAAAGTGAATCAACTATAGTAATATGGAGATAAAAATGCCAAAATATAAAGTGGTGACTAAGTGGTATGGAGAATTAAATCAAGCCAAATTAAAATCAGAACACTAAACTCCCACTATGATTTGTTAGCCCTGTGGCCTTTGAGAAGTGTTCATTTTTTGTAGATTGAAGAAGGAAAGTTCATGAATCTCTAAGACCCCTGCCAGCTCTAAAATTGGTATTACAAGAAATCCTAGAATTATAGGAAACATTAGAAATTAAGTAATTCAGATACACCGTGAAGGAGTTATTTTGCATAAATGGCTTGAAAGAAGAAAAGCACTCTCTGAATAGGGAAGTTGCAGAAGGTAGTCGGGAAAAAGAAATCAGTGGGGTACCATCAGTTGGATTCATTAGGAAGAGAGTAACCTATTGTTTGATCGGCCAAATCTGTTTAACAGTTTTTTCGTGCTCAAGAAGATCTCAATTTCAACAGAATTTCACTATTTCAAGAAAATTTCACAATTTAAACCTATGTATCTAAACATCTGCAGAAATGGGACTTTCTACCAGAAACAGGTCCTCATTAAAAGAATAGTGTCAGAATATTTAACCAGGCAGTTTGGGTTTCTGACTGGCAAAAACTTTATCAAGTTTTGGTAACATCCTTGGCCTTCAAGAACCTGATCTATGCATCAAAATTATTTTCAAAATTCAAAGGACAAAGAGATTCCCAAATCCCTTATCTGACTACAAAATCAAAATCTCCCGTGGTGGGACCTCAGACATTTTTAAAATCTCTTTAATTTCTCCAGTTTATTCACCAGCCTCTGGAAATTGGCCTTTGGACCACAGGCTGTTCGTATCATTTCCAACTCTAACACTCTAGGTTTCTTTAAGCTTTATTAAAATGACGATTAGGACATTACAAACCAGAGACATGAATGTTTCGCAGGCAGCCAATTTCCACATGGATTAAAGAGGTCCTGGTGCTGTTTACCTCCACTACACATCTACCTTAATGGAAAAAGGACCTGCTACAATAGATTTCACTTTAGTTTCTCATTGGAAAGTCAAGTGAATCAAAAGGATTAAATCCTGGCTTGGGGAATGTATTGATTATAGTAATCTCTCACATGGCTGCTGCTTCATGATCATAGGCATTTTAGGTACATTCATTCTCATGTCCTCTAATCATGCAGTGCAATGTGTGTAATTAGTAGCTCCATTTTGTGGTTGTTCAGAAAGATTAATTAACTTTTCCAAGTTCACACAACTCTCAAGTGGCAAAGCCAGGTTCTGAATGCATACAATCTGGCTCCAGGGACTATGCTTCTGATCACCATTCTGTACTCAATCCACCTCAGTCACTATTGGTAGAAAGAAGACTAGACATCTCAATAGCTGGGCCTCAGGCCAGTGTATTGAAATACCAGGGGAAACCTATCTTTTGTCTTCATTCATTTTCACTTATAACTGATTCACTTAAATGTGCTCTAAAATTTGCAAATGCCCTGGACTATCATAAGGCATTGTCTTCGGGAATAATTTGTCACCTGCTAAGAGATTGTTTGATCTGACCCTAGTCAGGCAATGTAATGAGTTTGTTCCAGTGGCAAATATTCTGTAATAGAGCAACTGGCCAAGTAGGGAAGATCAAGCAATAACTCTGGTTTGGAAAGGTCCAAAAAAGTTTACCTCTTTTCTCAAATTGTGACAATACCTTTGTAGCTAGATATTTAACATGAGTTCAGAGAACCCTCCCACCCATAGCATCCAGACAAAGAGGGAGAAATATGAGAAACTCAATAACATCAATGCTGTGACTCTACTTTGTGTACAACCAGAGATATGAAAAATTGTGCTATATATGTGTAATATGAATTGTAATGCATTCTACTGTCATATATAACAAATTAGAATAAATAAAAAAATGTTAAAATAAAAAAAACTATAATAGAATACTGTGGCAAGCAGAATCATAGATACAAATTTATAAGACAAAATTTCCATATAAGCAATAAGAAAATAGAGAATCAAATTGTCTAAGTAATGTAGAATAGGCATAATTCGAATGGTTCCCGCTCTCAAAAACCTTGCAAACAAAATAGAAAAAGAAGAAGAAGTAAAAAAAAATGTTTAACTTTAAAAGCTGCATGGATAAATAAACAGAACTTTTGAAACCAGCTGGGTAATTAGATATAATTCCATTTTAAAGATGTGTGGCCTGTGGATGAAAAACCCTAGCATCACCGTAAGACAGGCAGCTATGAGGTCCTGATTTATTTGCAGTTTGATAGGCATGTCAACATAGCATCATGTGTCTGAATGGGTTGGACCATCTTAGATTCATGACACAACCCAGGAGGAACTTCTCTTCAGTGTGGCTGTGTATGCAGCTTAATAGTCAGGTAGTTGCATGGTCCCCTCAGCATATTTAGTAGCAGTCAAACAAAGGATTACATTTAGTCACATTCACATTTTCCAATATGTTTGGCAGAAAAAGAAGATTGAGTCCTATTAACTCAGAAACTTAGGAAGTCCCTTGGTAATGACAGAATGAAATACCACAGAAAATCATCCTCAGACATCAGAGGGAAAAGTTATTGTATTTGTGTTTTCCATTTTCAGTGGTCTGATACTAAATCCACCTGCACAAATTAAGCTACGGAAGAATACATTAGGATTCTTTATTGCTGAATCTCCAAAAGAAGTCAAAAGGTAATTTTTTTTATTACCTTATGGGGGTGGGCGGTGCCTAAAGCAAATACAACATAATGAGGCAGGCTGAATCAGTACACCATAGCTTCCTAGTGTGAAGCCTCACATAAGTCATTCTTGATTTGCTTTCATTGTCCAGAGCCTTGTTTTACTGTGCCACCTGTCACAGTGATGTGTATAATCCTGAGCTAATTGAAAAATGTGACTGCAAGAGTAAGAGCCGACATCACCTCTCAGGTAATCGAACTTTATATTTAGCTGCCCTTAGCCCAGCTTTTAACATTCTGGCCAAGGAAAAAGAAGAGGGTTCCATCAACTAAACGACAATTCCCCTTGAAATTTGGCCAAGATGAGTCATACTTTTTCCCACTGGGTGTCCAAAACCTAAGATTTAGTCTAACTCAACTGCCCTAAGGACAAATGAGTTCCAAAAGATATTAAGTAATGTCCAAAGTCACCTAACTAGTTAGTGGCATCACCAAACTCAATTCCAAACATGCGGACTTTCAATCCATTCCTTTTTCACTCTTTCACACTGGTCTTCCAACTTTGGCCTGATAACTCATGCTGTATTTTACTGTTTTCTTGGTCATGAGGATGTCACCTCCTGACTGTTCCTTGTGAATTCTGTTTCCACAACAGATGGCAGGCAGTTTAAAGTTTATTCATTTTGACGCAGTGGCAAGGGAATGTCACTTTCTCTAGTTTTTCTCCAGGGCTTAGCAACAACCATTTTCACTTAAATGCAGGAAAAGGAAAATTAATCTTAAGTAGTTATGATAGCTTAGTCTCTTCTGGTTTAAAAGTTAGTTTCTTCCAGGTGCATTCAGATTCTTTGGGTAAAATCTCAGTGTTTCAGAATTTAAACTCAGTCAATTTAAAATGTACATTTTATAAGAGGGATGTTTCTTATTCCTAAGATTATTATTCTCTCCTTATCTTCAGAACGCTACTTAAATGCAGAAATAAACTTGCTTAGCATCATGATTGTTCCTATAGCAAACAGCAAATACAAATTCCTCCTGAGGCACGCAGTTCCTTGTCCCCTTTGGTCTGTAATTGTCACCCTCTGTGACCCTCACATTGGCAATCAATAAATCTGTTCCATTTAGTTTGCAGTCATTTATTGTGGAAACCCATTGTCCTTGTCATAGTCTCTATTCTTGAGGTCTGTGAAACCCTCCTTTTCCATAATTCCAGTCTCTTTGCATTCTCTCTGTTACTCTGGTCCCTCTGCTGTTTGGGATTTTTTTCAGTCTCCCCATGTGTGTTACTCAGCTTTCCATCACTGTGACAATGAGCCTGAGAAAAATAACTTAAAGGAAGAAAAGATTCATCTTGGCCCACAGTTTCAGAGGTTTTGGTCCATAGTCACTTGGCCCCATACCTTGGGCTTCAGATGAGGCAGAACAGCATGGCAAGGAGTGTGGGGTAGCACAAAGCTGCTCAACTCAGGGTGACAGGGGAAGAAGAGAGAAGGAGAGAAGAGACCAGATATCCCTGTCTGGGGCTTGCACCCAGTGGCCTATGTTTTTCAACTGTGTCATCAGCTGGGGAACAAGTCTTCAACACATGAGCCTTTGGGTCACATCCAGTCCAAAACCATAACAGCCTGTATACATGTCTGACAGGTGGCGGGATCCTAGGTGGGTGCCCTCCTAAGACTTCTCTCTGCTTGCACGCCCACACTGCCCTGCCTCTTCCTGTGTAGTCTAGTGGCATTATTACTTCACAGGTTTCCAGGTAGTCTACCAAGAGAACAGTGAAAGGGAAACTCCTCTCTCATACCCTCCCCTTGCCCATCACAAAACTCTCACGTTTTCCTTTTTCCTACCAATCTCTCACCAGCCTAAAGAAGTAGATCGTGTCTGTGTGTAAGGGTGGGAGACTGTCTCAGGGGTCTAGGATCTCTTTTATTTAGTCGTAGATTCAATAACATAAAATAAGCACCATCCCCAATGCAAGTGTACAATTTAGTGGAGGTTAGCAAATGAACAGAGTTGTGCAACCGTCACAACAATCAATTTAGATCATTTTTCTCTTCTCAAAAAGAAACTCAACACCTGATAGCAGTCACTCCCAGTTTTCCCCTACCTACACCTACGGAAACCACTAGTCTGTTTTCTGTCTCTACAGTTTTGCCCATTCATTCACAAGAGAATCATACAAAAATTCACTATATACAGTTATACAACCTATCGCATTTTATATGACTCCTTTAGAAAACTCAGTCACACTCTAGCATGGATCAATACCTCACTACTTTTTATGAATAAATAATATTCTGTTGTATGCAAATACCTTGTTTTGTTTACTCACTCACCTGTTAACTGCTCTTAGGTCTCTTTCAAACTTTTGGATGAATGTTGCCAAGAATGCTGCTATGAACATTGACATACAGATCACTGTTCAAGTTCCTGCTTTTGGATTTTTCTATACATATACTCAGAAAGAGGATGCCTAAGTCAAATGTTCATTCTTTGTTTTAATCCCAAGGAAACACTATTCTGTTTCCACAGCAGCTACATCATTTTACCTTCATACTAGCAATGCACAAGTGTCTCTATCTCTCCACATACTCATCAACACTTTTTAACTCCCCGTATTTTTTGTTTTGATCTTCAGTTATAGTCATCCTAATGGATGATGTGAAGTGATGTCTCAGTATGGTTTTGATTTGAATTTCCCTGATATTGATGTTGAGCATCTGTTCTTGAGGATCTCATTGACCAATTTTGTATCTTCTTTAAAGAAGGTAGTACTTAGATCCTATTTTAATTAGGTCATCATCTTTCTATTAAGATGAATTGTAGAAAGTCCTTAGATAGTCTGAGAACCCATCTCTTATCAGATATATGATTGGAAAATATTTTCTCTCATTTTGTGGTTTGCATTTTCATTTTCTTCAAATACTTTGAAGCATATTTTTAAGTTTGATGAAGATCAATGATGTATTTTTATTCTTTTGTCATTTGTGTTTTCATGCAATATCTAAGAAGGTTTTGACCAACCTAAGGTCATAAAGATTTGCACTGAGAATTTTGGGCTCTGACAATTAGTGCTGTGATCCATTTTGAGTTGACTTTTGTGTATAATGTAAGGAATGAATCCAACTTCATTCTTTTCACTGTGGATATTCAGATATCCCAGAACCATTTGCTAAAATGATTATTCTTTTCTTATTGAACTGTTCATGGCAATCTTTAAAAAATATATAATAATTAATTAAAATGTATGGGTTTATGTCTGAAGTCTAAATCTAAATTTTATTTTATTAATCTATGTCTAGCCTTATAAGTACCATACTATTTTGATTATTACAGTTTTGAAATAAGTTTTGATGTTGGGACATATGAGTTCTCCAACTTTGTTGTTCTTAATCAGGTTATTTTGGTTATTGTGAATTTCTGCATTACCATATGTGTTTTAGGATTGGTGTGTAAATTTCTGTAAGGAAGCCATATGGGACTTTGACTGTGATTGTGTTGAGTTTATAAGTCAATTTTAGAAATATTGATATCTTATATTAAATAATCCAATCTATAAACATTTTACATCTGTTTAGTTCTTTAATTTCTTTCAATAATTTTTTTGTTTAGTTTTTAGATCTCAGGTCTTATATTACTTTTGTTAAATTGTGTAGGTTTTTACAGTTTTTATTATTGCAAATGACATTCTCTTCTTAGTTTCATTTTAGAGATATGATTCATTATAGCATATAGACATACACTTGATTTTTTTTTCTCTCTCTCTCTCTCTCTTTTTTTTTTTTCCGTACTGTGATTGAACTCAGGATCACTTGATCACTGAGCCACATCTCTAGCCCTATTTTGTATTTTATTTAGAAACAGAATCGCACTGAGTTGCTTAGTGCCTCACCATTGCTGAGGCTGCCTTTGATCTCGCAATCCTCTTGCCTCAGCCTCCTGAGCCACTGGGATTATAGGTTTGTGCCACCACGCTCGGCACAATTGATTTTTGTAGATTGATCTTGCATTCTGCAACCCTGCTGATACCAATACTTTATTTGATTGCCTTCCATTTAACTTCTTGCCTAGTTCTCTGGCAGATCCTCTAGGATATGTTGAATAGAAGCAGTGAGATCCCACATCCTTATTTCATTCCTACCTCAGGGGGAAAATGTTCAGTCTTCCACCATCAGGTATCATGTCAGCTATGAATTTTTCATAGATAGCTTTTATCTGGTTGAGGAAGTTCTGCTCTATTCCTAAATGGTTAAAGTGTTTCTCTCGTGAAAGGTTTTAACTTGATTTTTTTCCTTTTGTTTCCTTTCTCTTTATTGAGATAATCATGCTTTTGTCTTTTACTCTGCTGATATGGTGCATTACATTAATTGATTTTCAGATGCTAAACTAACCTTGTGTCCTGAGATAAATCCCACTTGATCATAGTGTGAAATCATTTTTATGCATTGCTGTATTTGGTTTGGCAACATTGTGTTGAAGAATTTCACATCTAAATTCAATAGAGATTTTGGTCTGTGGTTCCCTTTTCTTATGATGTCTTTGTCTGCTTTTGCTATCAGGGAAAAACACTTTATTGTTTGAGTTAGAATGTGTTTCTCCTCCTTCATGTTTTGGAAAAGCTTGAGAATTAGTGTTGATTCTTCTTTGAACATGCAGTAAAATTTTACCTGTGAGAGAATCTGGGGCTAACAATACTTTTTTTGATTATCAATTTACCATCTTTCCTTATTCTTAATTATGCAGATTTTCTAATTCTATTTTTGATATATTGTACATTTAATCTCATTCGCATAGAAGCATTTTTGTAATTTCCTTTGTGATTTCTTTTTTCCCATTGATTACTTATGTACTGGTTGTTTTAATTTCTACCTACTTAGAAATTTATCTGATTTTCTGGTTTTGTTGCTTTAGTTCATTTTATTGTGATTGGAAAACATACATTTTATTATTTAAATTCTTTTAAATTTATTGAAACTTTCTTTGTGGCTTAGTATGCAGTATATCCTGAAGAGTTTTCAATGTACACTTGAGAAGAAGATTGTGCACTCTTGGTTTGTCAGGAGGAGTATCTATACACATCTGTCAAGCCTAGGTCTTTATAAGGTCATTCAGACCTTCTGTTTGCTTTCTGAGCTTTCTAGTTGTTCTAGCTACTATTGAAAGTGAAGTGCCGATGTCTTCAAATATTATTGTTTTTAAATTGTCTATTTCTCCCTTCAAACCTGTTCATTTGAAACATACTCACACATTTTTCCTTTATATTTTCCTATGCAAATATTCCATTGTAGATGTTCTTTACTTCTTCATGAGGATTTGTGTAAAACATTCCTTCCTTTCAACCTCAGGGACTCCCATTAGTATTCACTCTAGGACTTACATCCTGTGCTAGCGACAAACTAAGATTTGTCAGTCTTAAAATGTTCTAATTTATTTGTCACTTTTCATGGATGGTGCCACATGGAGAATTCTTTATAGGCAGTTGTTTTTCATTCAGCACTTTATTTAATGTCATTTCTTTCTGGTCTCCATTCTTCTTGATTAAAAATCACCTTTCAAGGTTGTGAGGAAGCTTCCTTTGTAAATAAAGAATCATTTTTCTCTTGCGGCTCTGACCAAAATTTCTTTTTGTCATTGGGTTTCAACACTTTGATTATGAAGTGTCTAGCTATGTAGATAACTTAGAATTTATACAACTTAAAGTTTATTGAACTTCTTAGTTTTGTAGATGAATGTTCTACATGTAATTTAAGAAGTTTCTTGTCATTAGTTTTTCAAATATTCTTTCTATCTCTTTCTTTTTTTCCTCTCCTGTACCTTTCATTAAATATGATAGTCCATTGAATGATATCCCAAGGTCTCTTAAACTCTGTTCAGTATTCTTTATTCAGTTTTCCTCTGTCACCCATACTAGATAATCTCCATTGATGTATCTTTGAATTTGTCAATTCTTTCTTTGTATCCTGAAATTTGATCTTGAGCTCCTCTTGCCAGTTTTTCAGTTCAATTACTGTAATTTTCAACTCCAGGATTTCTACTTTGTTTCTTTATATAATTCATAACTATTTACTGACATTCTGAATTTTTAAGTTATGCTCAAATATTTTAGTTATTAATGTTTTTTTCTTTAGATCTATAACTATATTCAAAATAGCAGATTTAAAGTGTTTGACTAGTAAGTATAATTCTGAATGTTCTTAAGGACAGTGTCTATTAGTAGCTTTTCCCACTGGGCATTGGTTATACTTTATTGTTTCTTTCTGTGCCTTAAAATAATTCGTTGAAAACTAGACATTGAAATGATTATAATTTGGCAGTTATGTAAATCAGAGTCTCTTAGCCTCTTTCTTAATGTTTCTTGCTTTCACTTTTATAATTGTCATAATTTGCTTAGTGATTTTTCTGATCTAATTCTGTGAAATCTGTATATCTGCCATTTGTAGCCACTGAAGATTCTGTTAGTTTAGTGGTCATCTTATACTTGGACAGATTTTGTTAAATGCATGGAACCAATAATTCTATATCAGTGTTTGTCAAAGGATTCTGTACTTGCATTGAGTCATGCCCTCAGTATTCAGCTGGATAGTTGACCACTCTGCTTTAACCTTTACTTCCTGTTTGCACAGAAACTCAAAATCAGTTACAGATCACAGCTTAAGGCCCTTCCTGAGCATCAGCACAACTGTGCATAATGCTAGGCAAAAGCATTATTATTTAGATTCCCAGGAATATTACAGAGCTTCCCAAAATACCTATGCACATCTCATTCTTTGGTCTTCCCTTTCGGATATAGTGTAGGCTATTGCTTCCCTAAGTGCTATGTATTTCCTCAGGTACCTGTGCTATTAAAAAACTCATTAAAACTCTCTGGGGAGAGACTTTTAGTACTAGGTAATTTCAAGTGAGGTTGAAGGAAAAAAAGCATTCAAGTAGTTCATCCAGAGAGCTAACAGACAAGTCAAATAATGACTCTTCCTTGGAAATAAGGCTTTGAAAGAACTGAAGTTGTGCTTTCCTCTTCTGCGCCATTATTTTTTCAAGGCTACCAATAAGCTGAGGAGCTGTGGGGGAACTGGTGTAAATTAAAACATCACAATCTTTTTATTTTTTATTTGTTCTTTTTATACATATCAGTAGAATGTATTTTGACATCATACATACACAGAGTATGACTTCCCATTTTTATGATTTGTACATGATGTGGATTACCCTGATTGTGTATTCATAGATGAACATAGGAAAATGATGTCCAATTCATTCTACTGTCTTTCCTATTCCCATCGCCCCTCTCTTCCCTTCATTTCCCTTTGTCTAATCTGATGAACTTCTATTCTTTGCTCCCTGCCTCCTCCCTGCTTATTGTTAGTTAACATCCATAGATCAGAGAGAACATGCAGTCTTTGGTTTTGGGGGATTGGCTTATTTCAATTAGCATGACAGTCTCCAGTTCCATCCGTTTACCGGCAAATGACATAATTTCATTCTGGTTTAAGTCTGAGTAATGTTTCATTGTGTATATACACCCCATTTTCTTTATCTGTTCTTCTGTTGATGGGCATCTAGGTTGGTTCCATAGGTTAGTTATTGTGAATTGAGCTGCTATTAACATTTATACGGCTGCATCACTGTTACATACTACATGTGAAGTCTGTATTTCTGCAGTTCGTAACCACTAAAGATTCTGTTCCTTTAGTGGTCATCGTATAATCGCATCACTATTATTGCATAACTGCATCACTGTTACATACTAATCATTCTACTATGCTGATTTTAAGTCCTTTGGGTATATGCTGAGAAGTGGGTAACTGGGTCAAATGGGAAACACCACAATTTTTGCTATTCTTACTAAGTTGTATTTATTTCTTTGATTAAATATTTCCTGGTTTCATGGTGGTTAATTTTCATTTATGTAAAAAGAAAGTAACAGTTTTTGCCAGTTTATTCTGTGTGTTATGGAGGGGCAATGTTCTGAGGTCCTTATTCCACCATATTTTCTGGTATCTTATCTTTATGCTTTAAAGATAGTTTTTCTGGACATAGAATTGTTGACTGATAGTTTATTTCAGCACTTCGTATATGTCATATATGTGTATGACTGTTTTTTGCTTCCATTCTTTATGATGAGAAGTCAGCCATAAATCTTATTGGTTTTCCTTTGTAAATCACATTTCATTTTTCTCTTGACAAGTTTTTCTTCTTGTCTTTGGCTTTCAACATTGTCACTATGATGTATCTGTCTGGATATTTTCCTGTTAATCCTACCTAGTATAATGTAGTAGGGTGAATAATGCCCCCTGAAGATATCTGGCAGTATGTGAATGTTATTTCATGTGGCAAAATGAACTTTATAGATGGGCTTAAATTAAGGATCTAGATAGGGGGGATTATCTTGGATTATTTAGGTGGAACCTAAATGTACTAAGAAGGGTCCTCATAAAAGGGAAGCAGAGGGAGACTTTCGTACATGGAGAAGAAAAAGTTTCTTTTGCCTGCCTGTTCCATACTTAAAGGACTTTTGTGATTACATAGGACCTACTTAGATAATCTAGGAAAATCTCTTTATGTTACAGTCAGCTGATTAGCAGTTTTAACTCTATCTACACGTTCAGTCCCTCTTGTCACATAACATATTTGCAGGTCCTTGGGACCTAGGTATCGTTTATTTGTTTGTTTGTTTATTGGCAAGGGATGGGTGAGGCATTTTCTACCTACCACATACTCCTTAAATCATTTGTAAAGGTTATCATAACAAATTATTAAAACCTTGGTGACTTGAAATAGTAAAACTTGATTCTCTCACAATTCTAGAGACCACCAAGCCCCCAGTCAAGGCAGTAGCAGTGTCCCACTTCTTCTGAAGGAGTTAAGGGAATACTCTCCTTGCTTTTTCCAACTTCTGGTGTCTCCTATCATTCTTCAACTTGTGGGAGCATATCTCCAGTCCCTCCTTCAATTTTTGTATGTTCCTCTTTCTTGATTTCTTCCTTCTTTTTTTATTTATTTTTCTTTTTTTTCTTTTTTTTCTCTTTTTAAATTTTTATTATTGGTTGTTCAAAACATTACATAGTTCTTGACATATCATATTTCACACATTTGATTCAAGTGGGTTATGAACTCCAATTTTTACCCCGTAGACAGATTGCAGCCTCACATCGGTTACACATCCACTGTTTTACATATTGCCATACTAGTGTCTGTTGTATAGAAAAGGCATCAGATTTCTTCTTCTTTTAAGGACATCAATCACAGGATTTAGAGTTCATCCAGAACTCCAGGATGTTTTCATTTTGAAATTCTGGACTGATTGCAAATTCAAATGCACTAGTTTCTTTCTTCCTTTTTTTATTGGTACATTATAAATATACCTTATAGTGGAACTCATTATTCTCTTTTTTTACATGTATATAATTTGATCAATTTAATTCCTCAGTGCACTCCCTTTCTCTTCCTTTCTCCCTACCCCAAATTCACTTGCTAGACTTTATTGATCTCCATTTTATCATCATCATCATTATTATTGTTTTAATAAGTGCATGATGGTTTTATATAAAGATAGGGTGCATTGTGGTATATTTATATACAGACATAGCAAAAATTGGTAGATTAAGTTCCCCAGTACTTCCCCATGCTCTTTCCTCCTCCCCGCATCCCCAATCCCCTTCCTCTCCTCTGTTGGTTTCTGTTGTATTTTCATAAGATCCCTTTTTTATTTCTTTTTATTTCCTCTATGTCCAACTTTCACATATGAGAAAAAACTTTCTACACTTTCTAAACTTTCTGGGTCTGCCTTATTTCACTTAGCATGATACTTTCCAATCCCATTCACTGACTAGTAAATAACATAATTTCATTCTTTCTTATGGCTGAGTAAAATTACATTGTGTACATATACCAATATGTTTTTTATCCATTTGTCTGTTGATTAACACCTAGGGTGGTTCTATAACTTGGCTTATGTAAATCGTGCTGCTGTAAATATTGGTATTCATGCTTCCCTATAGTATGCAGATTTTAGTTCTTTGGGATAAATATCAAGGAGTGGGATAGCAAGGTCCTATGATGATTCCATTTCTAGTCTTTTAAAGATCCCCCATACTGCTTTCAAAAGTGGGTTCTACCAACAATGTATAAGTGTACCTTTCCCCCTACATCCTCATCAGCAATAGTTGTCATTTGTTTTGTTGTTGTTGTTGTTGTTGTTGTACCAGGGATTAAACTCAGGGGTGCTCAACCACTGAGTCACATCCCCAGCCCTATTTTGTATTTTATTTAGGGACAGGGTCTCACTTAGTTGCTTAGTGCCTCACTTTTGCTGAGACTCATTTTGAATTCACTATTTTCCTGCCTTAGCCTCCCAGCCACTGGGATTACAGGCATGTGCCACAGCACCCCAAGTGTTGTTATTTGTATGCTTGATTAACTCGATGACTGCCATTCTAACTCAAAAGAGATAGAATCTCAGTGTAGTTTTGATTTGCATTTCCCTTATTGCTAAGAATGTTGAATATTCTTTTTCATATATTTGTCAGCAATCTGCATTTTTTCTTTTGAGAAATGTCTGTTTACATCATTTGCCCATTTTTTGGTTGGGTTATTTGTTTTGATGGTGTTACATATTCTGAGTTCTTTATGTATTCTGGATATCAGTCCCCTGTTGGAAATGTAGGTGGCAAAATTTTTTTCTCCCATTTTGTAGGCTGTCTCTTCATGCTTTTGTTTCCTTTACTGTGCAGAAACTTTTTAATTTGATACAATCCCATGTATTGATTCTTGGTTTTATTTCTTAAGCTTTAGGAGTCTTGCTGTGTTTCACTACATAATTGTCACCACCGTGTAAAAGCATTGCACCCTGTTATTTCAGTTCAAAAATTGGTTTGTAATGTTTCATCATGTAACTGTCACATAGTATAATTCTGTTCATCACACAACATAAAAAGTAAACAGAACAGTAATGTATTCACTACGGACATATGGATGCACATTTGCCCAGGATTGCTCTTATTGTTCCAAATGGCTTTGGCTCCTCAGGGTCTCTTTTTCTATATGAATTTTAGGGTTCTTCTTTCTAGTTCTGTGAAAAATGTCAAAGACTCTATTTTTTGTGTAATGTCCATGTATTAATCAACATGAGATGACACAATAAAATACCATAGACTGGGTAGTTAACACAACATAGATTGATTTTCTTCTGGTTCTGGAGTCAGGTAGATCAAGGTGCCACTTTGGTTCCTGGTGAAAGCCCTCTTTTTAGCTTGCAGACAGTTTCCTTCCCACTGTCTTTTCACATGGCAGAGAGGGAGAGAGAGGAAAATATGCATGCTGGTCTCCCTTTTCTTATGACAATGCTAATCTTGTCACATCAGAATTCGGTTCTGCCCTATGATCTCATTTAGCCTCAGTTATTTCTGTACAAATCCCATCTCCAAATACAGTCACATTGGGGGTTAAGTCTTTAACATACGAATTTGGAGGGGAGGCACAATCCTGTCCATTATGACCACATTTTGAGATTCTGGGTGGTCATGAATTCTGTGGGACACTATAGTTCATGAACCCTTGTGGTGAATAATCAGCTTCACTTAGTGTACTTTTCAACACAGAACTTCCGCTTGATTCTTTTTGAAATTTCTATCTGCTTATTGATAAGGTCTCTTTGAAGAAGTGTTGTCATCTTGCCTTTCTTTACTCATTTAATCACGGTTCTCTTCAGCCCTTTGAACATATTTAAAACAGCTTTTCTGAAGACCTTTGTCTGCTTTATTCTGACATCTGGACTCTTGCACAGGCAGAGTTTCTTTGTCACTTATTTTCCCCCCGTGCCTGGGCCATGCTCTCCTATTTCTTCGCGTGTCTCATATTTTTTTGTTGTTGCTGAAAAGTGGACAGTTTAGATTATGTATTGTAGCAACTCTGGACACTAGAGCTGCTTGTTGTCCTTGCTTGTTTTGATGAGTTGGTTAGTGACTTGGCTGAACTATTTCACTGAAATCTATTTCCCTTCATTGTGAAGTCTATGATGTTGCTCATCAGAGGTGCAGCGTGGGGCCGCAGTAGTTGTGATAGTCATCGGGTTGACAGCCGTCTTAGCTGGGCTCTTTTTAACTGTCTCTTCTCTGCTCTCCCTGATGAACTCATTCCTTCTATTGGTAACATATTCAGCTCTTAGTATCCACTAATTATCTGCTGATTATTATTTTTGACAGTGCTCCTTGGCATATATTGCTCCACTCTAGTATCCTCTCAAATCTGGGTCTTTTGCAGGAGGAGGGTTTATTATTATTATTGTTGTTTTTATTTATATATGACAGCATAATGTATTATAATTCTTATTATACATATACAGCACAATTTTTTCATATCTCTGGTTGTATACAAAGTATATTCATACCAATCTGTATCTTCATACATGTACTTTGGATAATGATGTTCATCACATTCCATCATCATTTCTAACCCCATACCCTCTCCCTTACCCTCTCATCTCTCTGCCCTATCTAGAGTTCATCTATTCCTCCCATGCTCCCCCTCCCTACCCCACTATGAATCAGCCTCCCTTATATCAGAGAAAACATTTGAAATTTGGTTTTTTGGAATTGGCTAATTTTACTTAGCATTGTCTTCTCTAACTCTACCCATTTACCTGAAAATGCCATGATTTTATTCTTTTTTATTGCTGAGCAATATTCCATTGTATATATATGCCACTTTTTTATCCATTCATCTATTGAAGGGCATCTAGATTGGTTCCACAGTTTAGCTATTGTGAATTGTGCTGCTATAAACATTGATGTGGCTGTGTCCCTGTAGTATGCTGTTTTTAAGTCCTTTGGGTATAGACTGAGGAGAGGAATAGCTGGGTCAAATGGTGCTTCCATTCCCAATTTTCCAAGAAATCTCCATACTGCTTTCCATATTGGCTGCACCACGCACCAATTTGCAGCTCCACCAGCAGTGTGTGAGTGTACCTTTTCCCCCACATCCTCACCAACACTTATTGTTGTTTGTATTCATAATAACTGCCATTCTGACTGGAGTGAGATGAAATCTTAGAGTAGTTTTGATTTGCATTTCTCTAACTGCTATCAATGATGAACATTTTTTTCATATATTTGTTGATTGATTATATATCATCTTCTGAGAAGCGTCTGTTCAGGTCCATTTACTGATTGGGTTATTTGATTTTTGGTGCTTTGCTTTTTGAATTCTTTATATACCCTAGAGATGAGTGCTCTGTCTGATGTGTGAGGGGTAAAGATTTGCTGTTGTAGCAGTTTTGTGAGACTAGTATTTAAAGTTTGTTCTGATCATGAGAGGGCACTTATTAGCTGTCCCTTTTCCTGGTTCACCACAATAAGCTCTGAGCTTCCACTTAATTGTGTACTACCCAAGTCAGCATTTACTGTCAAGAGCATCCTTGGACCTATTCTCCATACTCTTGAGAAGAGCTTCATAGCTCCTTGTTCTTATGTTCTGACTCCCCCACTGGGAAAAACCCCTGAACCGCTGCTCCAGAGCTGGGAGGGAGGGTGTTGTAACAGGTCTGTTTCTTGTGATGTGGCATATCTGCTTTATGACTAGGGCATGGGCAGTGATGGCTGCCTCTGGCCTTGTTTGTTTGCCTCTTCTACTCTGGAGCCTGTGGTACAGTTTCTAAAATAAGTTTTCATTTATTTTCTGTATTCTCTTTTTTTCTACATTTTTATTGGTGCATTATAGTTGTGCATCTAGGGGATCTGTTGTCATGGGATTTGTTGTTACAGACTCACACATGCACACAAGATAACAATATAATTTGGCCAATATCACTCCCAACACTTCTCCCCTCCCTCCTACCCCTTTGGCCCTTTCCTCTACTGATCTACCTTTTGTTTGGGGAGATGAGATACACCCCCCCACACACATGTCTTTGTTTTCCTTTTTCCTCTTTAGCTTTCACATATGAGAAAAAAACATATGACCCTTAACCTTATGGGTTTGATTTATTTTGCTTAACATGATGGTGATTTAAATGGTTGTGTGCATATATGGTTGAATAATTTTCAGAAATCAAACTTTTTGGAAATAAATCACTGTGCACATATACACTGACATCAGTCATTCATCAAGACAAACATGCCTTACAAAAATGAGTATTTGTCCATTCTTTTATATGACTTTTAAGTATGGTTTTATGACAAATATTTTAAATGAGCAAGTTACTCTAGTATTTAGATGAAAATATTTATGTATAAAAATAAGCTTTGCCTTCCTATTTGTAGATACTCCAAATTCTGCCCACTTCTATGACGTTTTATAGTATCTAGCAAATAGACCAGTGGAACTTTCACTTTGCAATCTAATTTCTTAGCTTCAATGTAATCATAAAACTCCTTAGAATCTTTCATTCCTGTCAGAATAGAATCATTTCTTCCTGTCACACACTGATCTTGGATCACCACTACTGTGGATCCTATAGTACTCCATCCAGAATAGCAGGCATCTGTCAACTGTTGTTGACTTACATTTGCCAGAAGATGGCAGCAGAGCACCATAAGATGGTCAGCAGTCCCACACCTAGCATATAGACTGCTCTGCAGATTTGCATCTGGAGAGCTAATTCTACCCAAAATACGCCAAAAGGGAAATTATTTTAGAAGAAGAGTGCTTGGCCTCAAAGGGCTAAAAGTCATGATAATATCTGGAAATCCTTCTATAGAATTAGCTTTCAAAAAGGGCTTAGGAATCCCAGTGTGGTGGCGCACACCTGTAATCCCAGCAGCTCAAGAGGCTGAGACTGGACCTTGAGTTCAAAGCCAGCCTCAGCAAAAATGAGGTGCTAAGCAACTCAGTGAGACCCTGTCTCTAAATAAAATACTAAATAGGGCTGGGGATGTGAATCAGTGGTCGAGTGTCCTTGAGTTCAATCTTCAATCCCTGGTACCCAAAATAAAATTTTTAAAAAGGGGGCTTAGGAACTATTCAATGAATGATGAAATAGAAAATTTCTGTGTTACTTCTACTTTATTCTAGAATTCTAGAAAGGCAGCATGGTGTGATGGTTAGGAACATGGATTCTAGTTTTGTCAGTTCTTAGGTGTCTGACTTTGGCCCAATGACTTAAGTTCTCAGTATGTTTCATATTTCTTTGAAATGTTGATAGCATTACATATCTTAGAGAGCTATGTGAGAATATGTGTACATGAAGAGTATCCAAATTGATTGTATTGATGAAAAAAACATATGATTAGTGCCTGGAAAATATTATACATATATGTTAATCATCCAATTTCCCATGGAAATCTAAACTCATGAAGAATCTTTGATTGCTTTTCTCATGAATGAAATCCAGATAAAATGGGAAGAAATGTGCTAGCAGTTTATACTTATTCTAGCCCATTCTCTGATGTCTTTTGGTTTCAAAGCATGAACACCAGTAAGGTCAGTCTTCAGAGTAGAAGTAGTAATTTCTGTTCTTCTACTTAATAAAATTTTAAAAAGTTATTAAACTTCCACAGCCCAAATTGCACAGCTCACAGTTGTAGTTTCTTCTTATGTTTTTAAATTTCTTTGATATTGAACCCAAGATTACCACTGAGCTACAACCTTAGCCCTTTTCATTTTTGATTTTGAGACAGGGTCTTGATAATTTGCTGAAGCTGGTCTTGAACTTGCAATCTTCCTGCATCAGCTTCCCAAATCTCTGGGATTACAGGTGTGCCCCACTGTACCAGGAACATGATTGTAGTTTCTATTGACTCCAGTTTTAGAATAGTGGTCCTCAACTAGGTCAGGAAGGAACTCAGAAGAATCTTTGTATATGGTGAAGGAGAAAGAATGGGCAATTTTAAAATGATTCTCAGGAAATGTATGTTCAATTCCTTTGTGAACTGTAATCTGTTTTAGAGTTCTTATTAAAAGGTTAATATTAGGATTGTAGGTGTAGCTCAGAGGTAGAGCACCTACTTAGCACACAGGAAGTCCTGGGTTTAATTTCCAGTTCTGATAAAAAAGTTTTAAGTAAAATAAAATGGTGATATTCTGTTGTGACAGAGTTATACCTAAAGGATAGCAGAATTATACAATGAAAATTGGAAACAGATATGAAAAAAGTTAGACATAGAAAAAATAAAGTGATAAGAAATAGTTTGAGTAGATGGTCCAAAGTCTGTTGGATAAATTTATGGATTTATCCCACTAGAGTTTCTTCCCCTTTGACATGGGTTCTCTTTCTTCATAAACATACAAGACTAATAACATATACATTTTAGAAAAGTATCACCCCAGTCAATGTCCCCTAGACAGGAGAATTCCAAACCCAGAAGTGTAAAATATATAAGTGCCCTAATGAGTCTCCTGGCTCATCTGTCCAGCTTGGCCTACCAATGAAGTGCAGTCAGAGTCCCATCTCCCAGTGGCTTTAGGTAAGACACAGACCAGGTGTCCTCCTCACATGATTTTTTTTCTTCTCTAAAGTGGAGTTCAAGCACCACATTTCGACTGATTTCCAATTCATAGGAAAGTAATTTGGTAGCAAGTCCACAAAGACTATACACAAGTCTTAGTACTCCTGTGTTTATGACAGTTGCAAGGAATCTCCCAAAGCCACCACTGACTATGGCCCTCCTATTTATTCTAGTCCTTAGCACTATCTCCACATGGCTCAGGTCTATGGTTCTGTTTTTGTGCCAATCCATGCCTATTTTTAGCCATAATACATATATCTATAATAATTTTCATGAAGTCCTGATGGTGATGGTAAATATAGAATAGGTAGATAATTGTCACCCCTGCTTTTTGTCACATTCTGTTGCATTGCAGCTTCTTTAACTCTGAAGAATAATGGTTCTTATCCAGAATGGGTGATGTCATTTTGAAGGCGTGTCATGGTGATTGGCGAAGTACCAAATTTTGTAAATAATTCCAGCAATTTAGCTATTTAGTAAATTGAAGCAGATTCGGGATTATCTAAATAATATAGACATTGTTTTCACTCATTTGAACTGATTAAATTTCCTGAGTGAAACAGAAAGAAGTAGATATTTTTCTTTCCATATGGAAACCATATAGGAGGTATGTCTTAACATGCAACCCTATCATGTAAATTCTTGTTGCTTTTTTAAAAGTCATTTCTTAAAACAAAAACGATTCTCAGAAAGTTGGCCAAGTGCAGAGGGACTTTGATTTTTTTATATCCTTCATAGGACTCAGATACATGGCATTTTGTGTGTCTAAAGCTTTATCTAGAATTCTCCTTAGGTTATCCATAGGAAAGTTACAATAAATGTTGGCATAATATTAGCAGTCTACCTAGTGTAAAGCAAAAATTCATTTCAATTTTTCTGGTCTAAATTATAAGAAAATAATTACTTGCACACTTTCAGCTATAGGTAGAAAAAAACATAAATTGATCAAATGATCAAATGTCTTAGAATGAAATCAGAGACACTTCAGTGGCTTTCTTACCATCTAGAGGAAGGGATTTCATCTTTCTGTTTCTTTTTTACTCCTCTCACCCCAAGTATTAGCAGCATCATTGGAAGGTGAAGCAAGGACAATGATGGTCTTTTGCAACTTCTTTATGTATCCTTTTTATCATCCTTGGAGAGAAAACCACCTTCAGACTTCCTTTTGAAGGTCAATAGAAAGATACAATTTTCAGTTGAAATCAAAAGAGCTCATTGGGGACAGTACATTCTTGACCTTCAGACAGTGAACACCTAGAGAGAAACTTCACTAATCCTGGCCTATCTGCTCCTTCCAACCCATCCCACATATATGTACATATTTCCAATATTCCCATAATTATGAAAGATTCCAAAATTATAAAAATTAATGTTTTCAGAAGATATTTATTAAGAATGACACAAGGGAAGATTCAAAAGCTTTAGCAAAAATTTTGAAAGATGCACACAAGCGCTTGTCTTGCCCACCTATCCTCCCCTCCTGCCCCTCCTCCCATTTCTTTAATAGCTGGTAGATGTTGTTGGCTAGAGAGTTAGGCTTTGAGAAAAGCAGTGACTTTTCAAAAGTTCTATTGTTCCTAAGCCAGTTTGGGCATGTTGTATTTTACATTCCAGAACAGCTTTTATCTACTAAACTGCTGGCCCTTAAAGACTATGGGTTAGCAACACAGCTAGTGGCCTCTCAGATTTAATTCAGATATCCCCTTTCTAAGCCATTCCTTTAGGGCAGAAGGTACCTGCCAAATTATGAAACATCAGTCAACCTGAAAACCTGGTCCAGCCTCCAGAGATAGGCAAGAGAAGGCTTCTGGGGATTATAGGTAGGAACAACATCATTCCAAATCTGATTCTTGTATCACATCAGTGTGATACAATTATGGCTGACTTAAGCCGACAAATTTATTTGAAGGATGTCTTTCTTTCAGAAATGTGTTTTGACTCAGTTATTTTTTTAAAATGAATTAGAATAGTTCAGAAAGAACTACATCAAAAAGATGGGGAGGGATACTGAGGTGTTTCTGAGTGTCGTTGTTCAAAATGAGGTGATGTGTGACTTTAAAGGCTTGTGCCCTGTGTGCTGCCCATTCAGACTTGCCTCAGATCAGAAATGAACAGATGCCTAGGTTGAGGTGGAAGGAAACAATGATGTTTCTTTTCTCCATTTGAGCGGTCAGGGGAAGGGAAATAGTAGTGATGGATGTACCTTGAATCTCCCTCCTCTTGGTAATTTCTGCTCCAACAATCTCTTGCCTCTGATCATCCAGCAACCAGATTCAGGCAAGCAGGTGATGTAGGGGATTTAAAGAGTGGATAAGAAACATCCAAAACATTGTTTAGAATGTAATATTTTTAAAATCACCATGCCAAGTGCCCATTCTTATGGACCCACCCTGACTTCCTAACTCAGAATGTTGGGAAAAAAAAAAATTCCCTGGGTTGAATCAGGATTTCAGGAGGAGAAATGACAAGATTTGTGTTCCAGCCTGTGAGTGCAGGAAGAAATAATGGTTCATGTCATTTTGTTTCTACCTTAAAGAAGCTTCCTATTTTTAATCTACTAATTTCAAAATTTCTTACATGATATCCACATAATCACTCTCCAAAGTAATGGTATTATCCCCATTTGGCAGCAGAGAAAATTATTTGTTTTTGTGTTATTTCAAGATTTGAAAATTCCCAAAGGTTTTGATACACATCCCCTGTAAGATCCAGAGTTTTCAAAAGTCAAAATTAATCATGAAGGTAGCTTGAAGGAAAGATAAATTATAACCTGGTGATATTCAAGGAGAATGAATTGCAACATGACCAGTATTTATAGAAAGGAGATGGAACTTGTACAGTGAAGCTTTCTTGGAGTTCTAAGGTGTCTCCAGACCTTGTCTGTGGCAGGAAGGTTTCTTAAATGCTGCTCCCTTGGGTGAGATGGGAAGGGTGACAGGTTAGCAATGTGTGGAAGTCACTCAATAGTGTTTATTTTTACACGACACAGGGATTTGAAATGCTCACACTCTAATTCTAAAGAACGGAATCCAAGAATTTGCTATAATTCATCCTTTTAGAAGTAGTCTATAGCTAAGCATTCCCAACCTCTCTCTAGTCAAGAACCTGTAAATGTCTCAGCCAATGGGAATGATCCCAAAATCTCTTATAAAAGGTATTATGCCGGCTCACACTAAGGTTGCTATGCTATTGCAGGGACAGCAATGATGGTAATGAAAAGCGTCAGGAAGTCATTCTGTGGCACAGTGGCATCAGATTCTTTTCCAAGACAGCACAGAAGCTCAATTAGCTTTTCAAGTCTGGCAACCAAGTAAGTGCCTCAGAGAACCCTGGGACCCTCTGTTATTTTGTAAATCACTAAGCAACAAAAGCTTGATTTAAACCACACTACTTGTTTTATCAGTTCATAATACAGACCAATGGAATTGTTTCTTACTAAAATAAATTTATCTCTACTTCCCCATATCATTAAGTAAATACATCTCCTCCATCCTGCCTACAGATGATAACTCAAGGTCATCTATAACCATAAGAACAAAAGCTATGTACACATTTTTTTTTTCAGACCACCTTTCAGGTACCCTAGAATTAAAGGTTGTGGTCAAATTTCAGCTATTTCTAAATGGCTTTTCTATTATTAATCCATTCCCAATTTCTAATAAATTGGTATTGAGATTACCTAAGATGTGCATTTGCAAAATAGGGTAATAAAAATCCTTCATCCCCTGCTTTTTTTTCCTTATAGCTCTTCAGTGCATTAAAACTTCTACTCACCAAAAAGCAAGGTTGTAGGTGAAGGTTGATTTAGTTAGCTGACTTTATTTAAAAAAAGGATCAGTCCAAAATTTTATCACTCCAAATTTCAGTGAAAACAAAACTCTGTAACATGTTGCTAACATCTGTGCTTAGTAGTTGTAATATACTATGAAGAGCTTTAATGATTAAGAATTGTGATGGTCTAAAGGTAAATATTATCAGTGCAGCATAACTAGTTATGCTTTGAAATTATATAAAGTAATGAATACTTTTGCAGAAGTTTTAAAATAATTAAATGATGTTAAGTATTTAAAGTACTTTCCTAGTATAGTCATTATGCAAAACAGTATGAAAATTCTTCAAAAATTAAAAATATGAACATAAGATCCAACAGTCCCACTTTTGAGTATTTATTCAAAAGAAATGAAGTGGATATCTCAAAGATGTTTCTGCATTCCCAAGCTATTGCAGCATTATTCAAATTAGCCAAGATGTGAATCCACCTAAGTGTCTGTGAAAAAGTAAAAGGATAAGGAAAACGTGTGTGTTTACATACATGCAATGGAATACTATTGACTCTTTAAAAGGAAGGAAATCCTTCCATTTGCAACAAAATGGATGCTAAGTGAAAGAGACCAGACCCAGAAGGACAAATAATATATGATCTCACTTATATGTGGAATCTAAAATGGAACCCAGAAGTACAGAGAAGAAAAGCAATTGCCAGAGTTTGAGGTATGGGGGGAGGCAGGGAAATGATAGCCAAAGGGCAACAACAGCAGCAGCAAATACACTTTGATTTTTGGATGTTACTGATTGTTCATTAAATATTCATTACTATTGCAATGATCCATTTTTGTATACGGGAAGGTGTATGAAATTGGGCTGAGTAGGTCATAAGTGTAGAGTCTTCCAAGACTATAGATTTTGAAATAAATCCATTGCTTAATCTTGTTTTTGGTTTAATTTACCTCTTTCTTTTGAAAAATCTTTTGAAGATCCACACTTCTGTTAGAAGATTCTGGACTAGTGGGCCTAGTTATCATAGCTTTTACTGTACCATTCCCTCAAGTGGGACAGGCATCAAGTCTGAGACTCCTTAGGTTGCCCCAATTCTTAGGTACACTTTCTAAGAAGAAATTAAAAGTCCTGGGCTAACTATTTCTGCCCCTTCTAACTAGTTCTATTCCAGAATTTTTTTTTATAACTAGCTGCATTCATCTGTGTTAAAAGTTTTAAGAATTAGTTGAAGGGAAGGTGCTAAGGAATTTCAGAAATTGAGAATTAGTCCCACTAATTCCAACAACCAAATAGTTACAGACTACATTGGGAGTTGCATATTTTTCTCCTTTGAAAATAGTTGGTAAATAGGTATTTATTGAGTGCTGCAACTGCCAAGTAGGCATTGTGCCTGATGCTTTCATAGATAAAGAAATCATGTTTTGACTTTCATGCAATCTTGTTGGATAAACAAGATAAATTCATATAAAATAAATCAGAGACCAAATAAAGCAATATTTCTTCAAGTATCACATTGATGGTTCTGGCAGAAGGTCAGAGGAAGAGGTCAATGCTGGATAGATTTTTTTCCAAAAATATTCTTATGGGAGGTGGAATTTGTAAAGGTGGGACATAGTGGGAACTTCAGCTCTGTGAACAGTGCAACCCAGACAAGACATGGGGGAAATGTGGCACCTCCCATGTACCAGCTAGCCAGCCTGACAAGAGTGTCATGAGAAATAACATCTCAAATCCCTCAAGAACACATTCTTGGCTATTGGTATTGTGCATGCGTGTGTATGTCTGTGTACATTATGTTTATGTTAATGCAAAGTTGTTACAACAACATGATTCAAATTTGAAAGTTGTTTTGAGGCTATGAAGACAACATATGTAACAACACACAAATGCTCCAATCATGTTTGTGCTTTCATGTATTCCTTTCCATGATAATAAAAGGTTGGCTAGCCATGGATAATCAAGAGCTACAGAAAATCCTTCAGTGTAATTTTAGCCATTCAATTTCACTGGCTTTTCTCATAATTCTTTAATGCAGCTGTGAAAACAAACTAATTTAACTTACTGGTATTTTTCTCATTGTCTTTAATTCCTCTATTGTCTACAGTAAACCAGGCCATGGTCTAATGCAGACATCTAGGAGTGGAATCAGTGCAGATGGCCTGGTTCATCTGTAGATCTGATCCCTCATCCATCTATGTCTGGTTGGAAATTCCTGAATATGCTTTGAAAGCACCCAGAGAGGATCCAGAGGTCCAATGATCTTTAAATCTTATTTTCACTTACATTTCTTAATTCAAAAGTAAGATATGTTCATATGAACCATAGAACTTAAAAAAGCTAATTAATGACACATTCTTAAATCTCTTACAATAGTAGTATAGTAGTTCCCCTTATCCATGGTTTTGCTTCCCATGACTTTACTTCCCATGGTTTTAATTAACCACAGTCAACCATGATCTAAAAATATTTAATGGGAAATTCTAGAAATGGACAATTTGTAAGTTTTAACTAACTCTTGTTACAATATGTTGCTGTAACTGTTCTACTTTGATATTGTTGTTAGTCTTTTACTGTATGTAATTTATAAATTAAACTTTATCATAGATACGTATATATAGGAAAAAATATCACATAAGTAAGTTCCAGTGCTATCTGTGGTTTCAGGTATCCACTGCAGGTCTGAATGTTTCTCCCATGGGTATGGGAGGACGACTGTATACACTTCAATAGATAGGTTCCTCCTGAGGGTGAATTTCTGTGATGTTTCATCAGTAGAGTTGGTTAGCTCAGGGGATTCAAGTGCAGTGTTCATGGGTGAATGGACAATCTTGCTCCCACTTCATATTGTAGGATAGAGTTTTTGTTTGGTTTGTTTGCTTGTTTGTTTTGGTTGTGTTTGTTTAATTTGCAGGTCAAGGATAATTCCCCCTAGCAAATTGGCAAGCATATGTCCTTGGTAACAACAATGAGTGGTAAAATAGACTAGCTGGCTTAATAGAGACAAGCAAGCGTTCTTGAAATAAAAATGTGAAATATGTGTATATGCTATTTGTGATCCATTTTTGAGTATTGCATCCACATACCAAAACCAGCTGACGATGGACTTAATACTCAGAGTTGTAATCTTCAGGCCACCATTGAGCTTTCCAGTAAGTTCGGAAAGTACTGTCTTCTTAATAGCTCTAACTTAAATACAAGTTATAGTCCAATTTCTCATTGTGTATGTGGTGCCTTTCTTTTCCCATAGAATAAGCAATGTTATAAATAGCTATTAGCCTCTCAGACAAGCACACAGAAGACCATTTAATAGATGGTAGTTAAATATATATTTATTGATGAATGAATAAATAAACAGTAGCTCTATTCAGTTGAGGTCTGTGTCCCTAAATCTAGGGATTGTGTGATAGGAGACAGAAAATAAGGATTTTCCTTTTTAGGGAATAAAGTAAGATCTATACAAAATTTTATGATGAATGAAAATGCATCACAGACACCTCTGGATCCCTTTGCTCTAGCTTCTTTTTTTTTCTTTTTCTTCTTTTTTTTTAACTGTTGTCACCCAACTTTGGGCAAACTTATTTCAGCCCATTTTAATTCTTCTTCAATTATTTACTATTTTCTTCCTCTTCTCAATCAAAACTCACTTCTTCATTAAAAATTCTTGTAGTTAGATAATAGAAAAGATTTAGATACAACTAAGTCCATATGGTGTTGTCATGGACTGATAACCCATAACCACACTTGGACCCAACCAGACTCCTCCATTCCATTGCTCATGGAAATTTCTAAGCAGCATATGATAGACCTAGGTCAGGTGATGAAACCATTTTTAATAGAAAGGTTTGTCTTCTTTGAACATTATCAGTCTTTTTCTAGAACTCCTCCCTTTGTGTCTCTGCATAAATCAATTCTTAAAGACCATATTGAAATCTGAACACCTTCTTATATGACTTCCCCTCACACAAGGTCTTGGTGACACCTAAAGATGAAATCATATTTATAATGTCAACTTCATTTTCATGCTCTCCATGTCCTTTTAGACAGAGCACAGAACACACATGATATTTCTTTCTCTCTTTTCTAATGCCTAACCCAGCCTCAGTTCTTCCAAGGTCAAATGGTCCAGGAATACAAGTTCAAGCAGAGCTCCTAGGGAAGACATCCTCTCTCGTCTTTCAGCTTCGTTTTACTATTCTGTGCAGTGGAGGTAATATTAAAGCCTGAATAATTGAAATGTTATGAGGATTGTGCAAAATAAGACAGACAAATTTCTTATATAGCATCTAATACTTTGTGAAACTATAGCAAGTGAAAAATGGTTCCTGTTGGGTTGATTTTTGGTGGCATTCCCCATTCCACTTTGCCATTATTTCTCTGGCTCTTAGATTCTCATGATTTTGCAATCAGTTTTTTTTTTTTGTGTGTGTGTGGGAAGGGCCACGTGATTACAGACCTCTCAAGGTTTCACCCACTGTCTACTTCCACATACACAGTCCATCAACTCAGTGGATCACATCAATGGGTCCATTCAGTGAAGATCTGCAGTGCTATAGCTCCCACTGGTGCAGTTGCTATACCACATCCAAGTCTGCCTATGGCTTGCTGTTCTCCTCCAGAATATTCTTTTCCGTGAAAACTCCAGTTCCTTCCTTGTATACTCCCTGCACTGAAGACATGGCTGTCTTTAATTTCTGAGAAAATGGTAGCCCATCCCAAAAGAGTACTAGGATAGCCTCTGCCAGGTCAAAAGCTTGTTATTATTAGTTTACTGGCCACAAATATGCAGAAAAATTCCTCCCAGTGGGAGAAATCCTTTGTTTCTCTTCTACCACATGCATGTCTAACCTAACCTAATTTTTGCCAGGCATGACTCCTAAGGCATCTGCTCCCACATCTTCTCACTCTCATGCCCTTGTCACCACAGTATCACACACTATTCTCTCAGAAAAGAAAGTTGAGTATTTTCTCCCTTTTCACTCTCAGTTCTGTACACTTTCTGAAATTCTGTGCTCCAGATGACCTAGGTAAGAAAATAACCATCAGTAGCCTCAATGATGTCTGAACTACTGAGGACCAACTTCCAGGGTCCATCCAAGGGCAGAAGATTGGATATAAGTCTCATCACACATAGCTCTTCTTTTCCCATTAATTTGAGCTTTTTATAGAAATGGATCCTATGAGATTACCTGAGCAGTTACTTAATCCTCCCTTTTTCCATATTAAACTTTTAAAACCACTTTCCCTCTGGATAAGCACAGGCTTTTATATTTGAGTTTCATACAGCTAAATCAAAAGCATTCATTGGTTCTGTCTTTCATGTATGCTTACTGAGTATGCCACCGCTTGTGGGGACAAGTGCATAGAGTACTGCATACATGGCATACGTTAAGGGAGCCTGAGTGGCAGCCAGCCCCTCATGCTAGGCGTGTGAGTGGCAGACCATTTTACCCTGTAGGTACAGCCCTGGGTGTGGGGCCATGTGTTGCAATCCCTGTGCTTGCTCCATGGCCCACTCCTTGATTGGTTGCTGCAAGGACAGTTAGCAGAAATTACATTGGTGGTTTCCTGTAATCTGCTTAGCTACTGCCTGAGTATACATACATGGTAACTGTAAAATAAAATTAGACCTACTTCCAGCTGGGTCTCCGGAGGTCTTGATTAGCAACTCTTCAGCCACACTGTCCTCTACCCTGTTCCGTGGACCTCCTCGCTGGATGAGAGAGAGCACACGCAGCTGGCGCCTGAACAGGGACCTGAGGTAAGCGTATAAGACAGGATGTGGCCCCTCACAGAGTGGTGAGGAAGGAGAAATGGGGAACTACCAAGTTCCACCAAAGACTCCCAATCACTGTAGCATTTCAAGTAATGTTCTAGAAATTCATGTTTATCTAATTAATACTGCATAGCCAGCATCTCATTTTCCAGAGGCACCTTCTCCAGAAATCCCAACAACACTTATTCTCCCAGTTTTGACATTCCAAAACTCTAAAGATGTTTCCCTCACTTTATTGATTCTATTGTTAGTAGGGGTATATGTGTGCTCTGAAGTCTAATAAGTATCTTCATCAAGTCTCAATACCAAGACCAAAGAAAACCATCAAAATTGTTCTTATAGAGTTATAGGGATAGGATAGGGAAAAGAGATACACATGTACAGAAAGAAATAAGTTTGAATCACAATGCACTTGGGTCCCACAGACAGATGAGTTAGAGTGGCAGGGAATATAAGAATAAGAATTTGGAAAGGCTAAGGAGGTATTTTCCTTTCAACCCTCCAAATACCGCTTCTTCTTATTTTTTATCTATAAGCAAAAATCAGATTTTTGAGAAAAGCCACAACCCTAGCAAAATACCATAGACAGTAATAATTCATTATGTATGTAGGGAATGAGTTAATTCTTGAGATTAGCAAAATTTTATCACTGTTGCTTAAAAATAGCAGATAAAGTAGCTCTAAGCTTCATAAAAGTATCAGAGCTGTACCACAGAAAATTCATCACATCTCTTCCATTCCCCTTTTCTCCTTCACTCCTTCTAGCCTAGTAGAATGAAGGAGAGAGAAAGACACTTCTTAGACCTCTGTGTGATTCTGTGGACAAACCTCAAGAAAAATGGAGTCGAATTCTCCTAGAAATTGTGGATTTGGAAATTTCCATTCATTTGCCTGGGTGATAAGACGAGGAAGTGGCCCTCAGAGCATGGGAATAAAAATAACAGTGAGATGACTGATCACTCACCAAGTTTATATATATATATATATATATATTCCTTAACACATACAGAAATCAAATATTTTTCTGTGCTAAATGCTGTTCTGTATTATAGTCTAAAATAATACATATATTTATGTATATTTATAAATATTTATAATACATATATTTATGTATATTTATAAATATATAAATATATTCTGTAAATACATAAATATATATAAATATATATTCTGTAAATTGTAAAGACATATATTATAAATATATAAATTTGCACTTCTAAAACAACACCTTGAAATCTATTGTGTGACATGGTATGAGCTTTCAGTTTTCAGAAAGAGTGATATAAGAGAAAGACACCAAGTTCTATGGCTATTGTGGGGGTTCCAAACGTGAACCATCCAGGGTCAGATTTCAGCTCTGTGGTTTCCACACTGTGTGACCATGAGCAAGTCACTGAGTGTCCTGTGGCTCAGATCCCTCATCTGTAAAACAAATCTGATTAGTCTCCCAACAGTGGTGAGGGGGTTAAGTCTAAGAAATTTAGAGAGCTTCCTAACATAGAGTAAGCACCCAATAGGTGTGAGCAATTATCTCTACCCAGAAGATGAAATTGTCCCACAAAATTACAGAACCCATGATCTTGGGAAGCCACCTTCAAGCAGCTTTCTGCTCCAATTGTATGAAAAGTCTCCATTTAGGCTAACACCAATGGTTTGAATAAGAAAGACAACTTGGAGATAGATGTCATTTCACTTTAAATCGGAGGGCTGACAAAGCTGCAGCACAGCTCACCTGTAGGAGCAAGAGAAGCAGGCTCAGTTCCAGTTGGGTTAAGAGCCAATATGATCTTGGCCTGCGAGGAATGATTTGTTTCCCTTAGCTTTTTCTCTGCAGACATGAGAATTTAAGAATTCTCATCTTAGGTTAGGTTTATGTTTGGTTCCTAAACACCATAATGACGTTGATAATAAAAGTCAAGGACAGGACCATAGCTGTTTTTTTCAACTCAGCCTCAAATATGACAGGTGTTTACCTAATATATCATTGGCTCTCATGCAGTAATTTATAACTCTTCTTTATACACTTACCAATAATAAGTGTTTTGTGTCTATAACCATCCCCAAGTACTTGGGAAAAATCCTTCTTACCAAGAGAGTGTTAAAAAAATACACCTTTCACAAACTCTTATTCCATTCCTTTTCCCCTCCCTGTCCCCTAGCCCATACCATAGCTGGTTTGTAAACAGAAGGCAGACAAAACTTCAGGGTCGATGGGTGGATTCACAACTTAGCAAATATCTTCAGCATATGTGCAGTATCAGGACAATAAAATATTGTTCCTTGCTTCTATCCCACAACCAATTAGGTCAGCTGTAAATATTGGAGTTGCTTGGTAAACATGCTGGAAGATTGTGCTGACTTGCTAATATAAGTGAAAATGTAATTAGATTTATAACACTTTTTTTCCAAACCATAATTTACAACAACAGAAAAAAAAGACTCATGCAACCTGCTGAAATATCATTATTAAAATGCACATGAAAAGTCAATTGTGCCAGAGGGAGGTATTTAAGAGAAGTGAGTTTTCGTACCCTGGGATTACACCATGGGGATTACATATTTCTTATTTATTTATTTTTCCCTGAGATCTCTGCTGTTGCCAAATGAAAAGGAACAGATATTTTACTTATTTCACTCTGAAATATTGCTGAAGATGGTGCTAAGAAGTAAACTAAATAACCTGGCTCCCTGGAAACCTACTTTGTTCTCCTCAAAGCCCCAGGAAAAGCCGGGAACGGTAGTCACCATTCTTTTTTATTTACAAGCCTGTCTCTCTTTAAGCAATAGTCATATTCCTTAAAACATACAGAAATCAAACATTTTTCTGTGCTAAATGCTGTTCTGTATTATAGTCTAAAAGAGGAGATTATCAGATGGAATTCTGTGGGGGCCATCCTTCGGTAAGGATAAGAAGTCATCCTCATTTTCGTTTTAAAACCTGGGGTTCTCTCTGCTCCCGGAATCTTAGTTGGAGCACAACTTGACCTTCAGACAAGGATAGTACAGGGTGATGGGACATCTATGTGTCTATAGATGCAAGTTCCTCCATGGGTCCCCTTTGGATCCTGATGGCTGCACTGTCCCAACAGATGATCCTGGGTTTCTGGCAACACTCAGCCCCACTTTCTGAGGCTTCAGTTGGTTCTGATCCCAGTTCCATCTTTCACCCAGCCAGGTGGCTGTTGTCTTCTTTTGGATTTCCCCCGAATGAATTCAGGTACTATTATATCTCATCAGAGTTTAAGTTACCAATGAGGGAAGAGCTAGTTAAAAATAAATCATAAAGCAGTTTATAATGGGAGTGAAGCTGCCCTTTTATGTCTCAAACTTCTCCTAACATGTTTGGTTTAAATAATGAAGGAAATTTCTCATACCCATTATATATATATATATATATATATATATATATATATATATATATATATATATATCAGATAAATTACTCCTGGGGTAAGATTTTGGTGGCACCATATAAAAATCAGTCAGCAAAGTAAATCATATACATACATACAAACATGCAATTTGCTTTATACATTTATTACATTTATTCTCTACCCACACCACTACATGCATAGTTTACAGATATACCTATATACAGGAAATTCTATTAAAGACAAAAACAGGGAGTGGCCAAATTTCAGACATTAATTCAAAGTAGTGTCATATTATAGAGCTGTCTGAAAACAATATGAATGAGCTGCCAACATATGAATGCCTATTATTTATTTATTTATGAAATGTCGTCATTGTAATTAAAGCCTTATCTTCCATTGTATTAAGAGCACTTTAAAATTTCTAGTTTGTGGGTTGAGGGTGTAGCCTTAGAAAAATGCAAAGCCTTAGGTTCAATCCCCAGTACTGCCAAAAAAAAAAAAAAGAAAGAAAAAGAAAAAAATTCTAGCTCATAAAATAATATTTCACAAAGCATAAATTTTCATACAGATTAGCTCGATTTGCTTCAACTGAAACATTCTGTTTGATTTTACAATCAGGCAAATCTGGTGCCTGCATCTTACACTGTTTGGGTGTAAATCTGGAATATTCTGGGATCTTCCTAAATATCCCTCTTTTCAGCTTTTTCCCACAGCCTAGGTCATCAGCTGCCAGGGTATATTGTTATCTATCTTTCGCTTGAATTTCATTTTACTCCTTTGAGAAACCCTTTATGGACCAGAATCGGAGGCCAGTTTTCAGAGGCTGAGGTAAAAGGCAACTGGGAAGGTATGGCAGGGCCAGCTCCACCTCTGCTCAGCTGGGAATGGTCTTCCAGGAAGATTTAGCATCTCCTTGCCCATAGCAAGCTAGATCTCACCCATAGTTATTGATTTCCATCTTACCTCCCTTAAACCCACTCAGGACAAGGTCTGAGGCAGGCAAAAGTAAATAAATAAAAATCAATGAACCTAGCAGTGTAAGGTTCTGAACCCCTCTAGGCAGATTCTATCTGCAAAGTTTTACAACCAATCTATAAGGATTTGGGTGAACATATTAAAAAACATAAAGGAACAATCCTGGTTGACTTTTACATTCACCTGTTTTTCAAAGTCAAAGATCTATTTTTAGAAAGCCCAAAATCTGTAGGGTTATTTAGGACTAGGAAAAAGAACACAGAAAAAAAAATGAATTTATAATCAGTGAGCAGACTCACCTCTGTCAACCCTGATTATGTCCCTCTTCCCAAGGTGTTTTGAGGGTCTTTCTTCCCATCCAGAATCCTTGTTTTTCTTGGGGAGATGGGCAGGGTAAAGGAAAGCCATTCCTAGTGAAGTGCTCTTTCACCAGATACTCTCCTCTCCACCGCCAGGTCTGTGGGCACTGCCTCAAGCTCTCTTCCTCCCTTCCCTTGGTCCACCTGTCCTCTCCCTCGTTTTTACTGTTGGAGCCAAGGATCTTGCCTTGGTCTTTTTGTAAGTCAAGAAATCATAGAAAGGTCGTGAAGAACCCAACTCTAGCTCCCAAGTGGGAGGATGTGCATAGAGTGGAGATGAAAACTTCAGGAGACAACAGCTTTCTTCAAGCTCTATTTGGGTCAGGGGGTGGTACTGGGGATTGAACTCAGGAGCATTCAACCACTGAGCCATATTCCCAGTCCTTTTTTTTTTTTTTTGTATTTTATTTAGAGGGTCTCACTGAGTTGCTTAGTGCCTCCCTTTTGCTGAGGATGCTTTGAACTTGAAATCCTCCTGCCTCAGCCTCCGGAGCTGTGGGGATTACAGGCATGCGCCACCATTCCATGCTCAAGCTCTCATTTACACCTAACCTCATACAATCCTTGGCTTTCTTGTTTCCCACTGTGCATTGCAGTACACAAAGCTTGATATGGGGGGGGGCAGGGTCCAGTGAATTAGAAAGAAAGTGAGGAAGGATTGAAGAACTGGGGAAGTAGGAAGAGTAACCTGACTGAGGAACAACTTCCCTGTACCAAATTAAGGGGAAAATAATAAAATTAGAACTGTTCCCAAGTACCTGATTTTTATTTTGCCTACCTCTATTAATTGCACTCAGAAACACACACTAAGGTATGAAAAAAAGGGGGGGTAAGAAAAAAACAGTAAAAAAAAAAAATAGTGAAGCCAGCCAGGTCTGTGAACTACTAACCCCTGGACTGGGAGTCTGATCAAAGAATCAAGTGAGGAAGCTGTGAAAGAAGACTGCTCCTAACTTCAGTCCTTATGCCTCCTCTGTTCTGCCCCTGAGAATCTCTTACCTCTAAGAATCTCTTCAATCGCTTGACTATTTCCATCTTCAGTTCTAATCCCAATCCAAGCGACCATCTCCTCTTCTAGATGGCGTCTCTTCTTTCGCTGTTTCTTTCCAGGAATAGCCTCTTGACCTGGCCTTCCCTCATGTCTTCTTGTCCATTCCTATATCACAGTTTGAGTGATGTGTCAAAAATAAAAAATTGACAGTGTCACTTTCTTTCAATATTTTTTTTCAGTGCCCTTAGAAATGAGATCAAGATCCTTAATAATGCCCTACAAAAAAATATGGCTCCTACCTCTCACAGAATTTTTTTAAACCCTAACTACACAATATCTTCTCACTTCTCCACATAAACAGTATTCTTCTTTTCCTGCCTTAGGCTTATTTAATACCCAGAAAACATTTCCCTTCCAATCTTTGCCTAGTAAATTCTTGCTACATTACAAACCTATTCTAAAATGCAACTTTAAACCAGGCATGGTGGGGCATGCCAGTAATCGTAGCAACTTGGGAGGCTGAGGCAGGAGGATCCTAAGGTCAAAGCCAGCCTCAGCAACTTAGCAAGACCCTGTCTCAAAATTAAAAATAAAAAGAACATGGAATGCAGCTCCATGGGTTCAATCCCCAGCACTGGCCCACTCCCAAAAAAGTAACTCTAGAAACTCCAGAAAACCAGGATGCAAAAGACTTTATATTTTAGTGAGATGCAAAAAATTATCCAGCTTTTCATTATGAGGAACCAGCTCCTTTCCAACAAAATTATTGTCTCTTGTGTGGTCTTCTGTAACAAATTTAGTATTTAAAATCTTCTAAAATAAAGACAAGAAAATTTCTAACAAAGAATTATAAGTCAGAATATCCATAGGGGAAAAGGTGATGCTGGTCTTCAAGTTAGACTGGATCCAGGAGGAAATTGATCTGAACCAGGTATCCGCCATCTCAGCCTCACTCTGCAACAGGGTCCTGTGTGCAGTAGTCTTAGATTCACATCTAAACCAAGGCTTCCTTTTACCTCTGTTCAGTAGAAGATGGCTGAGCAAGCGTAAAGTCATATCTGAAGTCATGTATAAGCTCACGCTAGAGGACCAGTTCCCAATGTCCTGGTTTTTCAGTGAGTGAGTGACTCAATAGTTCAGATTTCCCTGACTTGCCTGATCCCCAAAAGCAGAGTCTTCCATTGGGTGGGGAAAGCAGCCAATCTCAAGCTTGGTAAACAACCCAAAGGATTTACTTCAAATAAACCTAAGAACCATAGTCAGATGATATAAGTACTTTTAAATATTAGCATGTCAATTAGGATATACACATAGGTGTAAACATCATAGAGTACACACAGTGGTGTAGTGAATACAGGAGGTGTCCATTAAACAGTAAATTGGGTCTCAAGAGGCACATGTCTAAAATGCAAGAAAAATGGTCAGCAATTTAATTGTATTAATGCAGTGTGTATTTCCATCTAGTATTTGGTGAGTGCCTTGGATGTACATTATGTTTTCATGGATTCATTAATAAGAAAATTGTGCTGAGGGCTGGGTTAGGGATTGTGCTAGAGATCAGAAAATCAGTGAAATTAACAAGGAAGGCTTCCTGCAGGAGGCAGATCTTTTTGATGTGATAAATGCTTCAACAACCGGGAAGCCATGATCTTCAAGAAGGGGGGGAAAAAAAAAACATAATACAAACCAAAGCAAGCCTGATTGAAGGGAAATGCAAAATGGCTTTTCCACAGATGAAATTCACCTGGAAACCAGTAAATCATCAGGATTTCACTCAAGTCACTCTCTCAGGTCCTCTGGAAGGCCCACCTAGAGTGGGCACAGTAAAGGTTGGTTTATGGCTGGGATATTTGTTACATTTTAATAAGGCTTGGAAACTTAGATGTTATTCACTGCAGCCGCCAATCAAGTACCTGTATAAAAGCAAGACAAACATAACAGTAAATGCTAAGCACTTCAGTGTTCAGCGACTCTGGCAGGATGCGCTGTAGGCTTTATGAATGTGTGAGAGTGAATATACAGAAGCTTGGGAAAAGGTCATTGGTATTTTTGGAGCAATAAATCAAGTATGGAAAGATTTGCATTTTGGCTGTATAACATGCAGGACTGGATTAGAGAGAGAATACTTTGAAGTAATATTTCTCTGCTGACTTGTTTTATTAGCTTCCTTTAAACATGTTACATTATTGCTTATAGAATTTCATTTACTCGGATTGGCAGCTTGATAAATACGTCTATTGGCGATGATTTGGATTGCTCTGGGCATTAATATTATTAAAACCTGTCACAAGGAAATGTCTGAAAGATGACTTACTGTAAAGATTGCAGCATGAAATAAATCATCCAGTGGTATTTGTTACCATTTATGGCCTCTTGGAGCTGAGTCAATCCCTTTTTATGTTGCATTATTTTTCAAGTTTTTATAGCTTTACATTATATATTGCTGTCAGAAATGAACAGATGGGGTGTCGAACATGAGCCTTCAGAATAATTCCCACCCTCCAGTTATTGGTATGAAGGACAAGTGCAAAACTGTGTGTTCTCAAGCAAAAAAAGGAGAGAGAAAGAGGTGGGGAAGCTGCTGTTGAGGAAAGGGATCCCTTTTGTCAGATTGTTTAGGCCAATTTCACCAGCTGGTTGGAATCCCTGACTGGCAGTCACCCTGTTTGGGTTTCAAGCAAGAGATGAGGTGGCTGTATTTGGCTCTAGAGAGCCAACAAATGTGGTTTTTGAATGCATTTTCTCTGAGTGCCTCTTGCTGAGACACCTCCACATTTGGGGATGAATGTATCATATTTCCAAAAAGCTGAGAAATTATTTTTTTTAAAAAAAGCAAGAAAACAAGAGGGAAGACAGAAAGGATTCAGTATTCTTTGAATCAGTGACAAATATGCAAGCCTCTTTGTTGGGGTGGGACACAAAGGATGATTTCTCAGAGCTCTGGGAATCTGTAAAAGGGGCCCCAGGAAGTTCTCAGCTTCTTGTGGAGGAAGCAGGAACAGAGAGAGCCCTCCAAGGCCTTATGCTCCCTCGCTGAAGAGCAGTATACCCTTGGGAGCCCCAAGCTGTCCTCTGCTGGTGGGGCTGGGCAGCTGCCTAATTGTCTCACAAGCCCTTCTGCAGGGTCCTGAGATTTGGCAATGGAGGAGAGAGAAGTAACCCACTAAAACGCCAGCCAACTTTTCAAAGTGGCAGGGAGAATTCTCCTCATTTACCTTCACTGCCTACTACCGCATGCCCCTTAGCAGTGGTACACATTACCAGCTCATCAGAGAGGAACAATTGATAAATACGAATTTTGGATGCCAGGAAATCCAATGCATTGCTCATCATCTTGGGACCCTAAATGGGTCACTCAATCTCTCATTATCATAAAAGGTGAATGAGAATTATTTGCTTCTGCTTACCTCATAATGTTGCTGTGAAGAGTCAAACCACCCAACACACACACACACACACACACACACACACACACACACACACACACACACAGTGTGCACACTGAAAGTTCAATGATCCCTGTATTTGTCAACAATGGGTGGTTGGATAGTCATGCTGCAAGCAGATCCATGCCTTCTCTCCAATCAAGCTCTGCATTTTCAATCTCTGATACTTATCTGCTCATCCTCAGATCCTTAAACATTGAGCCCTTTCTCCAGCATCTCTGAAAAGTGTTCCAATTAAGGAGTGATTTGCATATGACCATGTGAGCTTCAGCAGCTCCCTCCACCAAAGCAGACCCATTCTTCCTTACCACACCTCTGATTCCTTTGCCCCTCTTGAATTGCTTCCTCTTTTATTTCATCTCCAAGAGGATCTTCCATCTGATTTGTCTATTTGTCACCCTATTGAGAGAACCATCTGGATAAGCCCATGTGACTGTTGATGTCCATCAGTCACACCTAAAACATGAAGGACACTTGGGGGTGGGTGCCTTTCATTTGAGACCTACTGTCAAGTAGCATAGACAATTTTCTGTCCTTATCCCAAGGAAGGAATATAAAGAATGAATTTCAGAGAGCTGATTAGTTGATAAAGGTGGTTGATCAGTTGTGTTTGCAGAGCTGAAATTTCTGAACTCCAATGAGAATTACCTCTTATTATTGCTGTTGCTTTGGTCCTCCCATTGTCCCTCCAAGGGAACATTTGCACTAATCCCAACTCAACCAACTTGGCGATGCTGAGCCCTATAAGCTAACCAACACAGAAAATGATTAACTCTCAAATGTTACATCTATCTATAAAACATGCATGTCTTTTCTTTCTCCCTCTCTCCTTCCATCCCTCCTTCCTCTGTTCCCTCCCTTCTTTTCTTCTTTCCCTATCCCTTAACTAGCATTCACTTTTGCTTCCCCAGAGATATATTCATTGAGTCATCCAAGGTTTTAGCCTCTTTTTTTTTTATACCAGAGATGGTACCCAAGAGCCCTTAACCACTGAGCCATATTCCCACATCCCCAGTCCTTTTAATTTTATTTAAATTTCAAGACAGGGTTTTGTTAAGTTGCTGAGGTTTTGTTGAGTTGTCCTAAGTTGCTGATGCTGGCTTTGAATTTGCAATCCTCCTGCCTCAGCCCCCAGCCACTGGGATTACAGGAATATTCCACTGTGCCTGGTTTAGCCTCTTTTGAATAAGCATCCTGATTTGTTTCCAAACAAATCTCTTATATCTCATGTGTGGCTATGATTCACCAAACTAAGCAACTAGTGAATTACCTTCTCTGTCCTCAGGGCACTTAATGTGAACCTACCTTACTGTTTTTTCCTTACCCAGACCAGTGTTGAGAAAGATGATGCTCAACAAAGTCCCCTTCATTCTGTGTCCTAGCACACCTCTGAGAAGAGAGGCATGGCCCCAAGGTTGAAACCTGGCTCTCTTATTAACTGGAAGCCACATACTTCCCCTAGGCTAAATCCCCTGTCTGTTACATCAGAGAAAAGATGAGACAGGAGTATCGAAAGCACCTTGGAGCCTGAAGTTACCACTTGCATCTGTTCCAACACCATATCCTGAGACAACCTCAGTGCAACTGTTTTCCCCTGGTGGTACTTTGACTTTTCTGGAGGCAAAGGATTCTGCTGTTGATAATCATTACCAAATATGTTTCTCTGACCAGCTCCAAGATAATTCCTCAAGCAGAATTTATAAATTCTCCTCCTCCTTGTTTTGGTTTCTATTTGAAAATGTATCCCAAATTCACTAAAACAATTAAGCCATTCTTTTACATTAAAGGTCAGGGTATGTATATGAGTGTGTGTGTGTGTGTGTGTGTGTGTGTGTTTGTGTGTGGTGTGTAAGGTGTGGGGTCAGGAAGAGATGCAAGTTGGACCCAGAGTGACCTGACATCATAAAGTCCCATAGTAATGTCTAATTACTGCTATCCGCCTCTTTATTATTAATTTCACAATTCTAGCACATAAAATAACTTAATCATTTTTCAGAATTTGCATGACTAATGGAGTGAGTTCTGATAGAATAAGGATAAGTTTCATAATTAGGTTTGGCCAGGAACTTGTGCAAACCAGTCTATTTATAATTTGGTCAGCTTCTGATTTTTAATGAGGACACTGTGAGGGACTGAAGCCTCTGGCAGCATTCACTGCAGATTTTAATTACCCACAGTAATTCTGACAATTACACACATGTCATAAATCACATCATAATGACCCACGAAGAAAGTGTATTTAATTACCAAAAGGGGAGTTCTCGGGTTAAACAGGTAGATGGGAAGTGCCGAGATGTGAATCACATTTGAAATCAGAGCTGCCTGATTTTGTGGCATAGAAGAATAGCCCTCTAAAACTCGCGTCACAGCAAATAAAGAAAAAGTCATTGTCAAATTTCTGACTCTGTCTCCAACATGTAAACAGCTTTGAGTCATCACTTCTGTCCTTATAACAAGAGAAAGCTGAGCAAATCAAAATTTAAAGACTCTCCTGGGTCCATTAGAGAATTAAGGCTGCAGGGAAAACTGTCACCCTGAATTCTAGAGAGTCCTGGCCAACGTTTGCTCACTGGGGAGCAAGGCACTGGAGGTATAAACTGGTAAGGACCCTCAAATCCTGGTCTTGATGAAGTACTGGAAGCTGAGTGAGGGCTAGGTGAAGTACCAGAAGCTTCTGGGGCTGCAGCCTTAGCAGTGTCCCCACACTTTATTTATTTATTATTTTTTATTAGAGCATTATAGTTATACATAGAAGTTGGGTTCATTGTGGCAAAATCATACATGAAAGGAATTTGATTTCTATCCCCATTTCTCCTACTTTCTCTCCCTCCTCCTTCTTTCTATTCTTTCTCTACTCTACCCATCTTCCATTCGCTCCTTTATTTATTTATTTTTGATTGGTGCTTTCTACATATACAGAAAGGATGAACTTTCCTTTGGTACATTTATATATGCATATAACATGATTTTTTGTAAAATTTATTCTGTATTTCCTCCCCTTTCCCATCCTCCCTCCCTCCCTCTTGATCGCCACCTTCTACGTCATTGATCTTCCCTATATGTTTATGATATTCAATCCCCACACACACTACCTTTTTTCCCTTATTTTTCTCTAGCTTCCACAAATGAGAGAAAATATTTTACCCTTGCTTTTCTGAGTCTTATTTCACCTAGTATGGTATTCTTCATTTCCACCCATTTACCAGCAGATGCCATTATTCTAAAAAATCTTTATGGCTGAGTATCTCCATTGTATATATGTACCACATTTTCTTGATCCATTCATCTATTGGTGGGCATCTGGGATAATTTTATCATTTGGTTATTGCGAATTTTGCTGCTATAAACATTGAGGTGGCTGTATCACCATAGTATGCTGATTTCACTTCTTTGGATAAATACCAAGGAGTGGGAGATCAGGGTCATATGGTGGCCCCATTCCTAACTTTTTGAGGAATCTCCATATTGTTTTCCAGAGTGTTCCAGAGTGGTTGTACTAGTCTACAGTCCCACCAACAATGGCCTTCTCCTTCATATCCTTGCCAGCATTTTTTATTGCATGTATTCTTTATCATTGCCATTCTGACCAGAGTAAGATAAAATCTGAATGTACTTTTGATTTGCATTTCCCTAATTGCTAGAGCTGTTGAATATTTTTTTTTACATATATATTTGTTGGCCACTTGTGTTTCTTCTTTTGAGGAGTTTCTCTTGAGTTATTTTGCATATTTATTGATTTTATGTGCCTGTGTGTGTGTTCTGTTTTTTGAGTTCTTTATATATTCTGGTTATTAATACTCTATCCGGGAGGAGATAGCCAAGATTTTCTCCCATTCTGTAGGCTCTCTCTTCACACTCTTAATCATTTCCTTTGATGTGCAGAAACTTTTTAATTTGATGGCATCCCACTTATTGATTTTTTATTTTATTTCTTGTGGTTTGGGAGTCTTGTTAAGAAAGTAGGCACCAGCAGTTTTACAACGGGGTGTTGATGTTATGTCTTCTTCTAGTGTATGTAAATCTTCTGGTCTAATTCCTAAGTCTTTGATCCATTTCAATTTGGGTTTTGTGCAGGGTGAATAATAAGAGTCTAGATTCATTTTTCTACATATAGTTATTGGTTATCCCAACACCATTTGTTAAAAATGTTGTCTTTTCTCCAAGATATATTTTTGGCACCTTTGTCAAGGACAGCATGGCTGTAGTTGTATGGATTTGTCTCTGTGTCTTCTTTTCTTTTCCATTGGTCATCTATTCTGATGCCAATACTGTGCTGTTTTTGTTACTATATCTCTGTAGTATAATTTGAGATCAGGTATTGTGCTGCATCCTGAATCATTCTTTTTGTTTAGAATTTCTTTGTCTATTCTGGGTCTCTTGTTCTTCCAAATGAACTTAAGGATTATTTTTTTTCTAGTTCTTTGAAGAATGTCCTTGTATTTTGATGGGGATTGCATTGGAATTTATATATTGTTTTGTTAGTGTGGCCATTTTGAAAACATTAATTCTCCCCATCTGGGAATATGGCAGGTCTTTCCATCTTCTAGGGTCTTCAGTTTCTTTCTTCAGTATTTTACAATTTTCATTGTAGAGATCTTTCACCACCTTGGTTAGACTAATTCCTAGGTATTTTCTTTCTGTGTGTTTTTGTTGTTTTGTTTTGTTTGAGCTTATTGTAAAAGTCTGATTTTCCTGGCTTCTTTTCTCAGCAGAATCACGGTGGGAGTATAGGAAAGCTGTTTATTTGTGAATGTGGATTTTGTATCTTGTACTTTTCCCAATTGATTTATCAATCTAGAAGTCTTCTGGAAGAATTTCTTGGGTTTTCTAGATTTAAGATTATGTCATCAGCAAATAGAGATAATTTGACTTCTTTTCCTATTTATGTTCTTTTGATTTCCTTCTTTTGCCTGATTGCTCTGGCCAGAGTTTCAAGAACTATATTGAATAGAAGTGGTGAGAGTGGAGATTCTGGTCTTTTTCCTGATTTTAAAGGAAATGGCTTCAGTTTTTCTGCATTCCATGTAATGTCATCTTTGGGCTTACCATATATAGCCTTTATAATGAGATTAAGTTCCTTCTATTCCTAATTTCTCCAGTGTTTTACATGAATTTGTACTGTATTTGATCAAAGGCTTTTTATGCACCTATTGATATGATCATATAATTCTTGTTCTTAATTCTATTTAAATAGTACATTATATTTATTAATTTGCATATGTGGAACCAATCTTGCATCCCTAGGATGAAGCCCACTTGCTTGTGGTATTTTATCTTCTTGATGTGTTTTTAAATTTGGTTTGCTAATACTAAGGATTTTTCACTATGTTCAGCAGGGATATTGGTCTGTTATTTTCTTTTCTTAATGTGTCTTTGTCTTATTTTGGTATTAGGGTTTCCTGGCTTCATGGAATGCATTTGGGAGTATTCCCCTTTCTCTCAGTTTCATGAAATAATTTGAGAAAGATTGCTATTAGTACTTCTTTAAAGTTGTGATAGAACTCACTGAGAATTCATCTGGTCCCAGGTTTTTCTTTGGTGGTAGGCTTTAAAAAAAAAAAATATATATATATATATATGTATATATATACACACACATATATATTGTAATTGGGCACAATACCTTTATTTTATTTATTTATTTTTATGTGGTGCTGAGGATCAAACCCAGGCCCTCACACATGCTAGGCGAGTGCTCTACCACTGAGCCACAACTTCAGCCCTTGTTGGTAGGATTTTAATTGTTGTTTCAATTTTATTATTCTATAGATATTGTTCTGTTTAGGTCTTCTCTATTATCCTGGTCCAATTTGGGTAGTTTACATATGTTTGATCGATTTTCTAATTTATTGGAGTATAAATTTTCAAATTAGTTTCTATTGATCTTCTGTATTTCAGAAATGTCTGTGGTGGTATTTCCTTTTTCATTTCCAATTTTGTTTATCTGGTCTTCTGTCTCTTTGTATTGGTTAGTTTGGCTAAGAGTTTGCCAATATTTATCTTTACCAACTCTTCATTGAATTAATCATGTATATTGTTCTTTTATTCTCCATTTTATTAATTTCTGCTCTAATCTTTATTATTTCCTGTCTTCTACTGATTTGGGGATTAGCTCTCCCCACCCCCAAGGCCTTGAAATGGAGTATAAGTTTATTTATTTGGAATCTCTCTATTTTTTAATATAGGCACTCAATGCTATAATTTTTTTCCTCTTAGAACTACTCTCATACTGTCCCAGAGAGTTTGATACTTTGCATCTCTGTTCTCATTTGTTTTTAAGAATTTCTTAATTTCTTCTTTGATATGTTCTTCATTTAAAAGAACATTGTACAATCCCCATGTGTTTATATGTTTTCTATTATTTTTCTTGCTGTTGATTTCTAATTTCTTTCCAATAGGATGCACAAGATTATATTGATTTTTTTGTATTTGCTTATACTTATAATGTGATATAGAATATGGCCTATTTTGGAAAAGGTTCCATGAGAACCTTTCCATGCTGAGAAGATAAATTCAAATGTTTGAGGGTGAAATATTTTGATAATGTCTATTAGATCTATTTGATTTATAGTACTACTTAGGTTGGGAATATCTTTATTCATTTTATGCTTCGATGACCTGTCTGTTGGTGATAAGGTTCTGTTGAAATCATCCAGTGTTTCAGTTAGCTTTTTCACCACTATGACCAAAAGACATGACAAGAACAAATTTAAAGGTGGAAAATTTTATTTGACACTCACAGTTTCAGATGTCTCAGTCCATAGACAATGGGCTCCATTGCTCTGCATCCAAGGTGAGGCAGAACATCATGGTGGAATGCTGTGGTAGACAAAAGCAGCCCAGTACATTTACACCAAGAAGAGAAAGAGAAAGAGAGAGAGAGAGAGAGAGAGAGAGAGAGAGAGAGAGAGAGAGAGAGGATGAACTCCACTTTCCAGGGACAAAACATATACCCCAAAGGACCATGCCCAGTGACCTACCTCTCCAGTCACACCCTACCTGCCTCCAGTTACCACCCAGTTAATCTACTGATTAAGTTAAGACTCTCATAACCCAATCATTTCACCTCTAATCCTTCTTGCATTGTCTCACACATAAGCTTTAGGGGAAATCTAATATCTAACACATAACACCCATTATTATTGGGATCTATCTGAGTTTTTGTTTCATGTAATTTGTGCACTGACATTTGGGGATTAAATATTTATAATAATATCTTTTTGTTGGATTTTTTCCTTTACCAAGATGCTGTGGCCTTCTTTATCTCTTCTGATCAATATTTGCTTGAAATTATGTCCCCACACTGTATGTAGATGGTTTTACTTTTAGAAATCCTACAAGATTCTCACAGTTAAGAACCAAAAAAATCCCCTCAGAAACTCTGACAGGGTGAGAAGAGTCACAATTGTGAAATGCACCCAGAGGATTTTTCTTTTTTTTTCCACTTTCTTTTTTTATTAATTAAAAAATGACAGAGGAATGCATTACAATTCTTATTGCATGTACACAGCACAGTTTTTCATATCTCTGGTTGTATATAAAGTATGTTGACACCAATTCTTATCTTCATACATGTACTTTGGGTAATGATGTCTATCACATTCACCATCCTTGCTAATCCCCTGCCCTTCCCTTTCCTTCCCACCCCTCTTCCCTATCTAGAATTCATCTATTCCCTCCATGCTCTCCCTCGCTACCCCAGTATGTGTCAACTTCTTTATATCAGAAAAAACATTCAGCATTTGTTTTTTTGGGATTGGCTAAGCATTATCTTCTCCAACGCCATCCATTTACCTGCAAATGCCATAATTTTATTCTCTTTTATTGCTGAGAAAAATTCCATTGTGTATATATGCCACTTTTTTTATCCATTTATCTACTGAAGGGCATCTAGGTTGGCTCCACAGTTTAGCTATTGTGAATTGTGCTGCTTAAACATTGATGTGGCTGTTTCCATGTAGTATGCTGTTTTTAAGTACTTTGGGGATAGTCCAAGGAGAGGGATAACTGGGTCAAATGGTGGTTCCATTTCAAGATTTCCAAGGAATCTCCATACTGCTTTCCATATTGGGTGCACCAATTTTTAGTCCCACCAGCAATGTATGAGTGTATCTTTTTCCCCACATCCTGGCCAACACTTATTGTTGTTTGTCTTCATAATAGCTGTCATTGGACTGGAGTGAGATGATATCTTAGAGTAGTTTTGATTTGCTTATCTATAATTGCTATTGATGATGAACATTTTTTCATATATTTGTTGATTGATGTGTATCCTCTTCTGAAAAGTGTCTGTTCAGGTCCTTGGCCCATTTGTTGATTGGGTTATTTGTTTTTTGGGTGCATAGTTTTTGAGTTCTTTATATACCCTAGACCATACTACCAAAAGCACTGTACAGATTTAATGCAATTCCAATCAAAATCCCAATGACATTTCTCATAGAAATAGAAAAAGCAAACATGAAATTCATCTGGAAAAATAAGAGACCCAGAATAGCTAAATCAATCCTTAGCAGGAAGAGTGAAGCAGGTGCCATCATTATACCAGACCTTAAACTATACTACAGAGCAATATTAACAAAAACAGTGTGGTATTGGCACCAAAACAGACTGGTAGACCAATGATACAGAATAGAGGACACAGAGAGTAACCCACAAAATTACAATTATATTAGACAAAGGTACCAAAAACATGCAATGGAGAAAAGAGAGCATCTTCAACAAATGGTGCTGGGGAAACTGGAAATCCATATGCAACAAAATAAAATTAAACCCCTATCTCTCACCATGCACAAAACTCAACTCAAAGTTAATCAAGGATCTAGGAATTAAACCAGAGACTCTGTGTCTAATAAAAGAAAAAGTAGGCCCTAATCTTCATCATGTGGGTTTAGGCCCCAACGTCCTTAATAAGACTCCTATAGCGCAAGAATTAAAAACAAGAATCAATAAATGGGATGGATTCAAAGTAAAAAGTTTTTTCTCAGGAAAAGAAACAATCTGTGAGGTAAATAGAGATCCCACATCCTAGGAGCAAATTTTTACCCCTCACACATCAGACAGAGGATTTTTCATTACAACAGCATACTCTCCCAGAGGACAGACTTCAATGCCTGGTCTGGCCTGGGGTAATAAATGGCATGTCTTTGAATCTAGCCCCTCCATGTTTCTGTTTTACCTGGAGTTTGAGAGCATGGGATCTGGGAGAATAGGATAAGATAGATTTCTGAAGGTTGCAGCCCCAAGACACAGGACCACTAAAAAACTGAAACTTAATCATAAAAATATGTAATCTTCATTTATTCCACAATTACCACCACATCAAAAGGGTTCCATATAACACAAATGAATTGTAGTTGAAATAACTGTAAGGTGCAAGAAGAAGTTCTTATGGAGACCCATTAACATTAGAGGAGATGAAAATAATGATATTAGAGAATATTTGGAGCCTCTGAAAACTACAGCTACACCAAGCAGATACAATGCAACTCTTAGACATATTAATATAAAACCTCTAGCTAAGGACCTCTGTACCTTAATGTCGTAATAGATGAGAGAACATAATTAGGAATACTTTGTTATAAGCTACCTCTACTACACATGAAGTAGTATAGTCTTATTCTAAGGTGGACTTAGTTTTGGTAAAAATAAATAAATATTGAAAATCCCAAGGCAAATCCTAAGTTTTTTTAAAAGGAAATATAAATACTATGCAGAAGAGAAATATAATCATACTGAAGGCTCAATTAAAACTGGAGAAGGTAGGAAAAAGAATGAAAAGGAAGACATGAAGAACAAACGCAACAAATAGGAAACCAATTACAAACATGGTAGACATTACTCCAACCATATAAACAATCATTTTCAATCTGAATGGTGTAAACATAACAAATAAAAGTTATTATCTGAGTAGATAAAGAAGCAGAACTCAATTATATGCTTTTCACAAGAAAGTTACTTGTAATATAAAGATTTAAATAGATTAAAATGTAATTATGGTGGAAAAATAAACCATGCTAACACTAATTGAAAAGAAAGCTACCTACATTCATTTTAGCCAAAGACAATTTAGAACAAGAAAAATTGTCATAGATAAAAAAAAGGGCATTACATCATGATAATGAGGTCAATTCTCCAAAAAGACATAGCAATTATATTCATATAAAAGAACGCAAAAATGAATGCATTGTGTGTGTGTGTGTGTTATCTTTCAGATTTTCCTATGTAATTACTTTTATTGGCACTCTTTATTTCTTCATAGGGTTTCAAGCTAATGTTTCTTGTTCTTTCATTTCAGCCTGAAGGACTCTCTTTAGAATAACTTGTAGTAGAGGTCTACTAGCAACAATTCAGGCATTTTTTGTTTATCTGGGAGAGTTTTATTCTACCATCATTTTAAAATGAAATTTTGCTAAATTCCTGGCAATCTTTTTCTTCCTTCAGAACTGTTTGAATGTTCTTCTATTTCCTTCTGGATCGTGTGGTTTCTCATGAGAAGAAATCTAATTAATCTGATTAGAAGAAATCTAGTCTCCTCACAGATCTCTTGTAGATGATGAATTGCTTTGTATTAGCTGCTTTTAAGGTTCTTTAGTTCATGTTCAACCATTTAACTATGATGTACCCAGGTGTGAATTCATTTAAGATTATAAAGCTTGAAATTCTTTTATGTTTCTCAAAGTTCTCATTAAGTTTTTGAAGTTGTTGGCCATCATCTCTTCAATTTTTCTCCTGTCTCCTTTCTCATCTCTCTTTTGGAACTCCCATAATGTGTATGTTGGTACACTAGGTGATATTCCACAGTTTTTCAAAGCTCTGTTCATTTCTTCAGTTTTTACCCTAATTTCTTAGTCTGGATTCTTTCTTTTGTCACTGCAGTCTGCTATTTAGCCCCTCTATTAAAATTTTATTTTGGGTTATTGTATTTTGAACTCCAGAATTTCCATTTTCCCCCTTATGTTCTATCTCTTTACTGACATTATATATTTGATGAAATATATTGTTTTCATAGTTTCCTTTAGTTCTTTAGATAGTTTCCTTAAGTTATTTAAATATATTTATAATAGCTACTTAAAAATCTTTGTCTAAGAAACCCAGGGTATGGGTTCTCACTGGAACAGTTTTATTGACTATTTTTCCTGTGTATGGACCCTTTGTTTTTTAATGTTTTTATTAGTGCATTAGAGTTACACATATACTGGGGGCCATTTTGACATAATCATACAAGCATGGAATATAATTTGCTCCACATCAGTCCCCAGTACTTCCCCTTTCCCATTCCTTCTCCTTCCCCCATTCCCTTCTCTCTACTGTATTTTGTGTTTCCTAATTTCTTGTTAGAACTCAGACATTTTTAAATAATGTGACATGGTATCTAGAAATTACTTCCCTCTTTCACCCCAGAGTTTACTGTTGCTATGTTTTTCCTACTCTTTAGTGATTTTCCTGAACTGATTCTCAAAAGTCTGTATTCTTTTTTAGGCGTTCACATTTAAGTCTCTACTCACTTGGTTTTGTGATTGCATTGAGACTTTAAAATGTTGAACCATTAAGTTTCTTTGACTCTGACATTAGATTCTTTGTGCATGCTAGGGAATCCTGTCACCACTCTAGTGGTTTACATCTTTGCCTTAGCCTTTATTTATTGTTGATGAAGAATTTCAAGGGCAGCCAGAGGTAAGGGATTAATTAGGTCCATCTTAGATCTTTCTTGGGCATTTGTGCTCTGCAGATGCACACTTTTTAAAAAAGATTCCTATAATTAGTATTTCAAAATTTTTCCAACTATCCTTGGGCTTCTTAGTCTCCATCTTTTCCTTTTAATGAGTTTTGTCATTCTCTTATTTGCCACATTGATATCCCTGCATCAGGTATCAGCAATTATGAAATTTTTTATGGTGATTATTTTTGAAAAATTTCCCAGGGAAAATGGTTGTTACCACTGAGGAAGCTCTAAGTAAGTTTACATAAGGATAAATTTTGTGAGTGGGTGGTTCCAGGGAGCTACTCAAAAACTCAATAATGATAATGGGGTTTGGGGAGCTTCAAATACAAAACTATTATTACTATATTTTGAATATTATCAGTGGGAATTTATTTTCCATTTTGCTATATAAGTACCTACATAATGCCAATGTAGCCTCTTGAAATGCAGGGCTTAATAAATATATGTATTATTTGGCAATTTATAGAAAAAAATTACCAACCCTGTTCTAAATAACTATTGACCAGTATTACATCAAATATCTCAAAATAATAGGTAAAGATTAATTTTAAGATAATTTGGCAAAGGCAATCACCCTTATCTTAAATGATTATTAAAAGTTTTAAGTTTGGATTAAAAGATAGTTGGAGAGCTGTGAAAAGTAGGGTGAATAAGGAATGCCCATATTGAGAGCAACTAACCCTAAATTATATAATCCCATTTTTCCATTAAAACAAACAGAAAAAAACAAAGAAAATAGAGGAATCAAAATAGAATAAAATAGTCATTAAGAATTTTGATACTGAGCTTTGTAATGTTTTGAACAACCAATAAAAAAAAAGAATTTTGATACTGTTACTGTTAGACCTTTTCCCTGGAATCCTGAATGGAAGACAGTTCCATTGATAAAGTCAGTTGGAAGCGGTTGGGGAAAGACTTCACAGGACATGTAATTTTTCTACTCTTTCTTAGAGTAAAAAGAGCTCAGACATTACTAGGAATCTATTCCCATAGATATTGTGATATGGGAAAAAAAGGGATGATTGAAAAGCATTGCACTTACAAAAGAAACAGTCAAAAACTTATTCCCAGGAGGACACATATTATTTATATTTGTATTAGATAGCTCTTACACAGATGCCAGTTTATTGTAGTGTAAGAGTTGCCTACAATTTTGGATCTTCCACTTGGCCCACAAGGCCAATAAAGAGGGACACACAGGCACTTCTGCTGGCTGGGTGACTTACTGCTAGGCCATGAAGTGATTTTTTTTCCCTTTCTGTGAGACATAGCAAGAAGGTTCTGAGTCAAAAATCCCTGCAGATTTATCTCAGTGGTAGAGTGCTTGCCAAGCATGCAATAGGCCCTGGTTCCATCCCTAGTACTAAAGAAAACAAGCAAACAGAAAACCCTTACTTATCAACATGCAAAAAGGTTTCATGACTTATATCAAACATAAAATGAAATTATATTGCCAAAAGTTGTGTTTGTACATGTGTGTTTGGTGCTGATTATTAAATTGTAGGAAAGTTCCCACAAAGTTTCCAGAATCATATCCATTGTCTCTCCACATCTTCCCATGGCTACAACTAAAATAACAATATTGCAAAGGAAATAAATAAAGTCTTCCAAGAGTCCCATCTCGAGTTTTAAGAGATGTAGCATAATGTTTCTTTATGATACAGTCCTCAGCTTCAAGAAATTCAGATTATAATGTCACCTATAGATTCACACATAAGGAAACCTGAGGACTTAATGAGCTTCAGTAACATAATTTCAATTACAAGTAAACAGAACGGGGGGAGGGGGATCTTCTCTTTCTTACCACTCTTATTCCAGTTTACCTTTAAAGAACTGAAACATAAGGGAACATCCAAGTAAGATACTCTTCCCTGCCTTATTAAGACTATCTCACCCTGTAAATCCTCTACTACCTCCCACTAAAATACCCCAACTCTCACCTTTCATCCCTTAAGAACAGCCCCATCTTAATATTCTTTTTAGAGAACGCAAAACACAACCTTCCCCAGCCCCATCACAGATCCCTAATTCTAACTTTTCATCTTTAATCAAGGCATGTCAGATTTTTAAAATAGCCATCATGTAGCACACCAAGCAGAAGGAGGGTTCAACATCATGAGTGATCCCAAGTGGCCTCTGTCTCCATTATCCCCATTGATCCTTGACAGGTCAAGGTGCTAGGTAAAATGTCATAACATTCAAGATTCCCATATTCAACAGGCTTCTTCCCCCCAGTGATTGCTTCCAGATGGGAGGAAATCTTAAAAGTCCACGGCCCTCAACACATCATTAGGTCCTGCCAGTGCTTCCAAGAATCCGTAATCACCAGCGCTCTATTTCATCTCCATTTCAACATTTGGTCACAAGGATTTCAGAGAAGCTAAATGATATGGATGCAGAGAATTTCACAAATTACTTCTTGTTTCTAGAAAAAAATGTACCATAATGTTCATGTACCTTGGAATTATTTTTACTTTCCTCTGCAGAGTTTATACCCTTCAATCTGATACTCATCTCTCCCTCCCTTGTTTCTATATACACACAAGCACACATGCACACTTATGCCAGTAACATGGATACCATTTATTTTTCAGACCTAATTTATTTCAGGGGATATTATTGTTAGTAATTTTCCAGGTCAAGTCTCTCACCCCACAGCGTAAGAAAAGCATTTATGTCATGTTGATCTCTGACCTGGGCCCAATCCCATGAGAGCTCGGAATCTGTATCCATTCAATGAAAAGTATGGTGATTTTTCAGGTATTTTATGCTCTCATTCCTCATCTCTACAGCCCCCCTCCAAAAAAAAAAAAAAGCCTTTTGCCTAAGATTTGTATTTTTCTCATTGATGTATTATACAATTGATAGTATCATAGCAATAACTTAATTATTTATTTCCCATTCAGTTATACAAAGAAGACCCTGATTCCTAAAACTATTTATGGGGAGATGGTGGGGATATCTTTCACTTAGATCAATCTGTATATTTACTATGTAATTTGATATTTAGAAAGTGTTGGGGGAAAGTGTGGTGGAGTGTGGGAAGGAGCATCTAAAATATACAACTTCATGCTGAAAATATTGGCTAAGGAAATGGTTCTCATGAGAGGTGAGACATGCCCTGAGCACCTGGCTTTCCTGCCCAGGACACAGACTCTAGTCTTTACTAAAGATGTCTGCTACAAGGGTCATGTCTCATTTGTCCTCACCTCGTAGAAAATCTCAAATGCAATATCCATAAAATGAAGGTCCATCTGGGAATGGGTAAAAAAGAGGGAAATTGCCTTTTTTATCTTTTCTTTGCTCTTCTGTCTGGTAACAATTTAAGTTTGAGATACCTACCGACAGATTTTCACAAAAAATGTTCTGCAGAAAAGCTGTCAGTTTTTACTCATCAAAAATAAAGCAAAGCTTAATAGAGAGATGCTCCAGTGCAAACTACTTGGGTTTATCTATCCATTTCTGGAATCATCATCCCATTTCTGCCTTCACCTGGGCTGGGCCCACTCTGACCTTGGGTCTAACTTTTAAGCAAGAGGGTGGAGAAAATTTCTTTGTGGAAATTTTAAATTGTAAACATTGAGAACAGAGGCCATAGATTTGATAGACTCCATCTGTAAAGCAGCAGTTAAAGGCAAATGGAACACCATTCACAGCTGATTTGCTTTACCCTAAAATGCATTTTCTGTTCTCCTATATAAACTGAAATAAGACTATACTGGATATACTGATACCCTGAATTTTCATAAACTCTTTTAAAAAGAAATACCATTTACAGATTTTAAAAAATTTTATCTGCTGTCTTTACTATTAGAGTTTATAATTCCTCAGTGACTCCATGAAGACCTCAAATATGCAGAGTCTGGAGAGATTAGAAATCAGAAGAAGGTTGGGAATTATAATTCACTAGAATGGATTGTCTTAAAACAGGACTTTGGCCACCTAGCTGTCCTCTTCTCCTTTGAACACCAGCAAAAGTAATTTATAAACAGCAAAGGAGTGGAAAGTTTTTCTGGACAAAGTGTGAAAGATTTTTCTGGGTATAATGTTTCAATGTTTTGTTCTTCCTGCCTCTTCTTCCCTCCCTGGGACCTTTTCAAATCAGTATCTCATTTTGGAAATAGAGCAACCAGTTTTAGCCCTGAAAGTCTTACATCCCAGGAAACGCCCATCCCAAGCAAATCAGAACCCAAACAGTCGATCACCCCTAGGTGGTGGGTAGAGGGTTCCTTAGGTCCCTTTTCCCTAAGGTTTTTCCAGAAATCCACCAAGTGGGCTTGATACCTTGGAAATAAGTAGGCTCTTGTCAATGCATGGCATGTGCCTTGACATTTCATGGCAGGTTTTCTGCCATTTACCCAGGAAAGGGATATCAGCAAGGATAATGGTCAAGCTGAAGAGAAGGCAGAGAGATTGGTCTGTGCTTTCCTCTGTCATGGAAGAGGAAGCAAGCACAGAGGGCTTTTCTGCAGAGAAGATGGATAGCATTCACTACCTTTCCAAGCCTATTCTAGAGTCACTGGGTTCTGAAAGTTACTCAGAGCTGACAGAATCCTTTGTCAGGCTCATCTGTGTGTCCACGGGGGGCGTGAACTGTACAAAATTATCTGTTAAAAAAAAAACTCTCAAGTTTACCTGTCTTGTAATGAATAAGTGGCAACTAGATGAAACTTAGAAAAATGAAATCATATTGTGGTCTTAAAGATTAGGTTCAGATTCTGATATTTGACCATGTGTGTGTAAGTATATGATCATGTGGAATGGGGTTGCAAGACCTTGGAGCGGGATAGAGTGGGAAACACTGGTTATAGAACATGCCCTTTTTTTTCCAAATTTTAGGTAAATTTTTTTTCATAATACAAAAGGTGGTAGTCATTACTGGCAATAAATGAGTATTTGTAAGTCAAGTATGGACTGAATAGCCTTGTGGGTATATACTAAGTCATTAGAGAGAAGGCAACTATAGCTTTCCAAATACAAAATTCTCGGCACCATCAAAGGCACCCTGGGACTCCAGATTTTCCCTTCTTCCTTTGGTGGAAACTTGACCTTTACTTTCAAGAGAGAGCTATAATGAATTTTTCAAATATTAAACTAAGAAAGTCACTTAAACTCCTGAACACCCAGATACATTCCTCCTGTCCTTTCCAACACTTGGCCAGAGGACTTTCCTCCCTGTGCTCAGACTTTATGTAACTTATTAATTTTATAATTCAAGCCTTGAATTAAAATATATATTGAATGAAAATATCTACATATCTATGTTTCTATATAAATAAATATTATATATGATATTTTAAGGGATTTCAAGTGAAATAGGCATTAATTTAGGATTTCCTAACATCAAAAGAATGAGGCTTGCAAAAAAAGGAAAAGGAACTGTAGATTCATTTTGAACTTTCTATTAGGTATGGTGAACAGCAGAGGATTTCAATCATCATCAGATTTTTTTTTTCAGGAATAATCCAAGTATACAAAGTGGAGGAAATAATGACAGCATATTTTTTACTCTTGGAAATCATGCTGTCTGATCTGGCACTATGAAGCCTAATCAACTATCTTAATAGACCTTTAAAAGCAACATGATTTAATCCGATCGCATCAGGTGCCATAATTGGAAACCAAAGGCATATGATCCTTATATTTTTCTTTACATGATAGGATTCTTTTTTTTTGTTTGTTTAAAGAGAGAGCGAGAGAGATAGAGCGGTAGAGAGAGAGAGAATTTTTAATATGTATTTTTTTAGTTTTTGGCGGACACAACATCTTTTTTTATATGTGGTACTGAGGATCGAACCCGGGCCACACGCATGCCAGGCGAGCGCGTTACCGCTTGAGCCACATCCCCAGCCCCTACATGATCGGATTCTTGCAGGGTAAGTTGCTGTGAACATGTAAGACCAGAATGGTTTCAGAAGAAAGAAATAGATAAAAGAGTACATCTTCTTTGCTAGAGCACCTGCAAACATGAGCTCATAAGACATTGGCTTCATGTCTATCAAAACAACTCCCCAAAAGGCAGGCATAAGGGGAAAAAAATAGCTGCAGGTATCAATCATGTGTTGCACAGTGCATCCAACAGTAGACTGCTGAGAGAATTGTTCTCACCCAGGACACTTGACCTATCAAGTTCCAAAGGTGGAGGCCAGAGGCCGAACTCCAAAAATGTTTCAAGTTCCTTCTGACTGCTCCCAGGCAGAAGTACCACACTGTAGCTTGAGCAATGAGAAGCGCATCTTGTGACCAGAGAACCACGCCTAGAACCATCCTCATCCTAAGCACATTCTTCTGAGGACCATCTCAGATAACTCCTATCAAATTTTTAGTCAGCCTCTCTCACACACAAAGCCCAGGAGACTTCTGTCAATGGTCAGGATGTGGCCTTTCCTTTTTTACCTGGATGGTGTTCTACAGCTACTTTTCCCTTCCGTTGCATCAACTTTTACATTCTATTCCTTGTTCTCAAGTTCTAAGACTGCTCAGACTCAGATTCATAGAGATGATTTTTGGTCTCTTTGGGAAGATATATTTCTGCAAGCATCATGCCATTTACAAAGCATATGGCAGAAGGGAACTTTAGATAAGGATGGTGACTGAAATTGCACTAAGTTTTGCTTTGGCAAGGACATCAGATGGATGCCTTTAAGATGAAATGGGTCTCCTCCAGCCTTTTCTTTTATGCATGTCTCCAACAGGTGTTTCCTGCAAGGCATATATCTGTTTTCCATAACATCAGAATGAAGAAAGATGTTTGTGACAGCTTGTGCACATAGATCATGTTTTCATTATGATAGAATAGTGTACAGTGATTGATTTGCTCTTCCAAGTCAAGTTAGAGTGTTCTTGGGACATCATCTTCCATTTTCAAAATGGGCATTTAATTACCAGACCAAGGACTCTTCATCATAGGAGTAGGGAGAGGGTGGAGATGAAAAGAAATGGAAAAAAAGCTGAAGAAAGTAACAAGAAGGAAAGTAGTATTATTCCCCGTGAACTCAAATGGAAAGAGTAGAGAAAAAGGAAGCCCTTTCAATGAAGATAAAATAGAAATTTCCAAAATGTTTTCAAAGTATTCAGGAAAGACCAACTTGGGAACATTATGTAAACACATATTTTCAGAAATCTGAGGGATAGTGTCTAAGAAGTTACTTGTGGAGAGAAAAAGGTTCTGTTGAGTAAGTAATTCAGCCAGTTCTCCAAATCCTGTTAAAAAAAATCAAAATCAGATTCAGGTCTTAAGTGTGTTTCCTTGTGAGACCCTTTCACAAGGTCAGCATAAAGCCACCACCATGGTTCTGTCTAGTACCATTCAGAGAGCCATAGGAGTTAAAATTCAGTACTGGGGCTCATGAATTATTGATATTTAAACCACCAATCATATTAATTCAAATGAACAAAGAATCCATTTTAGTCAAGCTGAACTTGAGGCTTACATTACATCTTCTGGATGGTTAAATGACTAGAACCTACTAACTCCACTACATTTATAAGTAGGCCTTCAATGCAGAGGTAGACAAAGGATTTGATCAAGGTCTTGTCTGATCTCCTTAATAACTGCCCTCTGCTTTTCCAAACTTTTCTCTAGAGCTCCACCCTCCCTACTCAGGTTTTGCTGCTCAGGTTCCCCCTCCCTCCCATGACTTTTGGTCTGAAACTTCTATAACTTTGAATAAGCTCTTTTATCTGAAAAAATGTGACTATCTAGGCACTTTAGCTCTCAGAAAAACTCCTAAAACTCCATCCAGCACACATGACATTTGGTTGTATTTCTTCCAAGATGTACAGAAAAATCTCACAGGAGAGTGATGTCATAAGCTACTGATTACCAGGGCTGAAGGTTTAGTGTCATTGGTAGGTCCCAAAAGGTACTTCAGCAATTAGTAACAAATATTTTTAAATAATTAAATCAATTAATCAAATGAGTAAATAAATATGTAGATAAGTAAAAAGAGTTTTTGTTGTTAGATAAATTTGTGAAGCACTGGATTATACAATTTTTAAAGGGTTTCTTCATTGTATGACTTTTGAGGACCTTTCATATGCTGAAGTGTAGAGTGAATCTCAAAAAGGGATTTTTTTTCAAACTTCAGAAAACAATCCCTCAAAACTTTTCCAACTACTGATAGAATATGGTACATGATTTGGGGAAAAGGTATTTGTGTCAGTATAGGATGGACTTGTGCTTACTTAGCAAATAGGCAATCTCTGAGGGCTTAGCATGATGAAGGCTCCAACATAGGTCAAAGAGGCACAGGTTCTACTCCCCATAACCACTCACGCACCCAGGCTGATCTTCTCTATCGCAGGTTAGGACAGAGTCTGAAAAGTCACATGAGGGCTTTTCACTACCTCAGTCATCCCTTCTTACATTTCACTGGACAGAACTTGTCATGTGCCTCCATATAACTGCTCAGGAAGGAAAGAAGAACGGGGTATTGTGAATAATTGTGTCTTTGATCTCAGCATTATATTCCTGAGCTGGTTTTACTATTTGTCAACTCTTTCCTTTTATCTATAAAATGAGGGGGGGGATGTCCTTAAAGTCTCCAGCAGAGATGAAAATGCTCACCAAATATGGCAATTGTTTCTCATGTCCCCCAGTCCCTTTAAATTTAACAGGAACCATGTGACTGGTTCTGGCACCATGTGAGCAGAAACTATATGTGTCACTTTGCAAAAACAATTAAAGGCCTAGGCTTGGTTTTCCACTTCTACTACACTACGAAGGATGCATGTGGCCAAAAGATGGTAGAGCCTCTTGTTATCCCAAGGCTCTGAGTGACTGTGGGAAGCCAAGGCACCTGTTCCCCAGAATAAACTATACAGTGCACTGAGAAATAGCCTGTGCTGTGTTTTGGCCCCTGAGATTTTGAGGTTGCTTATGCAGCCTAAGCCTAGTTTTACCTGGCCTATCTGGGTCGATTCTATACCCTAAACTTTCTAACATTCTAGAGTTGTTTTTTTTTTTCTGTTCTCTAATAAGCACATGTGCATTCCTTAGCAGTTGAGTGGGATTTTCCAAGAGATCATCAAATTCTTTCAGTGGCGGAACATACTGCAAAGCAGTATTGTGCCTAACTGCAGTGTGGGGCTATCAGGTGGAGGCCTTTTCCAAGAGTAGATCAGGATCAGAGCAAAGCCTAGACAAATGCAGGGCAATAAGGGAAGCTGTAAAGAATGCAAAGTGCATTTAGAAAATTGGGAAGTTTCAATAGGGATCCATGAGGAAAAAATAACAGAAAGAAGACAGGAGAAAAACAGAATAAGGAAAAGGGCTACCCATAATTCAATCTCTTACAGCCTTTTAAATTCTAGATCAAGGTGCCAACAACACCACTCATGATTTCTGCCAAGCAATAGTGGCATCATAATAGTAACAAAATTAAGAATAGAAATAATACCTTTAAGGCATGTCTAATCTAAAGAGAGAGCCGGATTTCCCCCCCTTTAGGAATTAGTGTTTCTTCAGCCATGAGGTAGTCTGGGCAGACTCTACTTTGGGCTCCAGGCTCTGATGAGTTTCACAACTTGGCTCTTTACACTGGAGCCCCAAATGGTCTCAAACTAACTTTTCATTCTCCATATTTAGGACTCTTCCAGGCAATACAGAGCAAGAATCTGACAAACTTGATGGCTCCGGCATGTTTCACTGGTGCAAAGCAGTCCCTTTGGAAATGGTAACTTTGGTAGGTGATCTTGCACCGCCTATGAAATAAAATACACCATCCGTCAGGGTAAAGGATGTCAGGATGTCGTTCTTCTGATTATAAGCACCTGTCATTTTCCTTTGTAAATGGTGAATTTGCAAAATGAAATGATATGCAATATAGTCCCTGAGACATTTGACAAAGACTGCGGGGATAATATGGTGGGATTTGAAACACTTTGATTTCTTCAACTGCACCTCCTGTTTTAACACTTTAGCTGACTCAATTATTTAGAATAATGCTCTTCTGAAACTTTGAGGTTTTTCCAGTAAATCTAATTCATTTAAATCCACCAGGAAAAACCTACCGTTTACAAGGACTATGCAGTCAATCCTTTGTTTAAAATAAACAAACATCTCCCCCAAATTACTGTATTTGAAATTTTACTTTTAGAATACCTTTTTTTTCTTCAAGCTGGCCCTGCTTCTATTACACACACTAGCCAAAATATGTATTTCTTATATACAACCTGGGCAAATTCTATTAGATATGGTTCTGTCCCTCCTGCTCCTCGAAAGGAGAAAAACTAATCAGTTTACGGAAATGCTAACAACCAAGTTGTAAGAAGCTTTGCATCCTAACCCAGGCTCTTACATCTGTTTTCTGGATCCCCATCTATTCCCATTTTCCAGAGTTAAAAACTCAAGCATAATTTCAGGGTTTTTTTCTCTACAAAAGTAACTGATACGTTTAACTAATAAAAATGATTGTTTGCATCTGTATGAACCCTATATGATTTTCTTCTCTATGACTAATTTATAATCATAATTTTTTTTTGTTGCTTTCCAAAAGTAGTTTAGTTTCTTTTTCCTTACTCACATTCACATAAACACAAACATCTTTGTGGCTCAGTGCCAATGTCCTGACAGAATATGTTCCAATTTCTGTAAAAGTATGATCAATCATTTAATCAGAAGTATCAAATTGTCATAGCTGTCATATCAACTGGAAGACTATTAGGGTTGCTGAAATACACCCATTTTAGCAATTAGGTCTTATTCTAAACTATGCAAAATAAACATCCGTTGAGCAGGAAGCCAAACATGTTTGCAGTGGGAGGCAAATCTTTAGAGAGAAAGGTGTAGAAATCGAATTCTGATGAAGGCAGCCAAGAGACCAAGAAAGAGAAATAACATTTAATTAGAACATATTTATGAAGCACAAATTTCATAATTTTCAAATAACATTTAATTAGAACATATTTATGAAGCACAAATTTCATAATTTCACAAATTTCAGGATAGATATTTCCCTGATGATAACTTGATATGGAACATGGGTCACTCAGAGCAGCCACTGAGTCCTTTAAGTGTAGAAGGGCCTTTTAGTTTTAGAAATGCTAAGGGTTTTAAAACTTGTATCTGTAAGGGAAAAGTTTCCAGACTACAAATTTCAAGAAGGCTTCAAACTTGGTTCTATTTGCAGAAGGATCAAGCGGAAATATTCAGTTTAAGCTACATCCTCTTCTTCCCCACCAAAAGCCACCATCTTTCTTAATTGGGAGACAGTTTTGTGCTCCAGTTTGTTAAAGAAATCGCCTCTCTAGCTGTGCCCATAAATGCATTCCGCCATGGATCTTGTTTCTAATTGTTTAGTTCTCCTCAGAAGAGTAATTGTTGGACTTCAGGCATGTTACATTAAATACCATTAGAGGCTTCATTATTCAAGTTAAAACTAATCAGATTAACTGCAGACAATTATTTAATAGATTTGGTTAAGATTCATATCACTCTCTAGCAGAGCTCTCCAGACAAATAGTTTTATTTCCCCTCACAAGAAGATCCCCTTAGAAAGAGAGTATTCCCCAGTATTTGCTAATCTGATCAACTTTAATTGGGGAGATGTCAGATGCTCCTTATTTATCCTGTTAGACTTTGTCCAGCCCTGTTTTGTAGAAGTTTGTCCTTTGACCTGAAAAACAACAGGCATAATAAAGAACGACATATCCATTTGAAATATTGTACATCTTTATGTGCCTAGGAATGTAGAACATGCTCACATGTGAAATTCAAATGCATTTAACTTGTTCTCTATCAGCTTCCCAATGTCCAAGTAACATTCAGATTGGATCCATAGTTACAAAACAACAGTTAATCCCTCAAGCATGATGCTTTCAATATGTTGTTTAATTCCCGCAACAAAATTAATGTTTATTTTTATGTTTTACCATTTGAAACATAAAGAAATTGAGGGTCAGAGAAGTTACAGTGACTTGTTTATTCACATGGCTAGGGATAGAGCCAGAATACCTAGTGGAGTCTTCATCTTCATGTCCAGTGCACTTTGCATTCCATCTCAACACTATAGACGAGGCATCACCCATTCTCTGAAAGACTAGACAGATGCCTAAAATAAGGTTCCTACAGGAATATCAATTTTTCACTTACACTTGCTTTTAATGAGTCTCTATGAAGGAGGAGCCCTAATCTCAATATATGTCCTACAAATTATATTATATTCGTCTTAGAAACAGAAGTGATGTTAATAATTGACGTGTTTAGGATCAAATGGCTTTTTTGTAAACTTTCTTTTGGGTGATTGGCATGATGAATTTCCTTGACTCAGGAAAGTTTATTGAATCAGTTCCATGTATTAGGTTGAGCCATATGAAATGGCCAATACTCAACCATTCTTGACCTGCAAAAATGCAATTCCACGTGGTTCAAACAACTGTATGAAAAACCACTGAATGACTCAACATATTACAAACTTAATATAATTTTCAGGGCTCTCCAGCAGACTTAAGTTTGACAATGGAATTTGGAATCTCAGCTTTTCACAATCAGACTATAGCACATATGAGGCTAAACACAAATAATAAAAATTAAGAAATATTTTCCCTATTTGACCCAGTAGTTTTAACATTTTGAAAACTAATGTTGATCTGAGTTTTACTTGATTCACTCTAGGTTGATAGGAAACTAAAAGAAGAAAAAGGTGAAATAAGAAGTAATTTCACATAAAAGACATAAATTATAATTGCACCACTTAAGCCTAAGTTGCATTTTTATAAGCAATTTTCAAAACTCTATTAACTTTATGAAGGTACCACTGTGGATGTACCTAGACAGGATGAGAGTAGGTGTCCTCCTTGCGGGACTCTTATCTTGTTTATGAAATGACTCAACTTTGGTGTGCTTATCCTTAGAAACGATCTGAAAAGTCAAAACATGATTTTCGGAACCACATCATAGCGTGCATATTTGGAGATGCCCACACAGCCCTGATGGGGCTTCGGAACTTTGTGATGCCCCTAAGAGCTAGCAACTATACCCGGCAGGAGCTGAAAGACATTGTGTTCCTTGGGTCTCTGGATTACATGCAAAAAGAATGGCGATTTCTCCGGAATTTCCCTCATATATATATTCTGCCTGTAAGTATCATATAAGGAATAATGAATATTTATAATGATAATAATACTAGAATTAATAACACAACAGTTTGCAATTGTATTCTGCATACCAAGGGCCAGAACTGTTCTAATTATTTTTAACTGTATTAATTCATTTAATCCTCAAAATGACCCTAGGGGATAGATATTAATGATGTTGAACTTCAAGTATGGAAAGAATAACTAACTTGCTGAAGATAACACAGCAATTTAAAAAAATAAAATTTATATGTAGACATCATGGTTCCCGGGTTTTTGCTCAAACTCTACCATATTTTATGGTATTTATACAAAGAAGAGTTTCTCTGCATTTCTGAGATTGATTCTTAATGGCCAAACCTAAGCCAATAGTCTTTGCACTCTTTCTCATCTTTTTTGGAGACATCTTATATGGAACACACTGTGCTACATGGTCCCTTATAAGTGTAGGAAATGTTGGAATTGGGTTTACATTTTTGAGATATAGATTTTCTGTAATTTGACTATTCTTCCAAAACTCATGTTAAACATATCTAATTGCCATTGTAACAGTGTTGATAGGTGGGACCTTAAATTGATGATTATGTTAGCAAGGTTCTGTCCCATGAATGGATTCAGTCTGTTGTCATGGGTGTGGGATTAGTTATTGTGAGCATATGTTTCTAATTAAAGATGAAATTTGGCTCCATCCTCTCTTGTGGGTATGTGAACTCTTGCCATTTGGTGCCCTCCACCATGATATGATGCAGCAAGAAGGGCTTCACTGGATATAGGTCTTCCATCTTGGATTTCCCATATTCTAGAATTATGAGAATTATCTTTATAAGTTACCCAGTCTGTGATATTGTATTATAGCATCAGAAAACAGTCTAAGACAGGATCCATTTAGACAGGATGCTTATGTGGTATTGCAGTTCCAATCTATTTCATTACTCTCATGGGTTTTATCCCAATGTATGCTACCATTTCCCTAGATTAAAAGTCTACTATGTATGCCAAAGCAGTTGGAATTTTTCTAAAATAATATTGGCAATATGCAAGCAATATTTTTCAAACTTCAAAAAGGTTTCTCTCAAAAATCAAATTACGTTTGCTCTATTAAAAAAGACATCACAGGGGCAGGGGTTGTGGCTCAGTGGTAAAGCATTCATCTAGCACTTGTGAGGCCCTGGGTTCCATCCTCAGCACTACATAAAAATAAATGAAATGAAGGTGTTGTGTCCAACAACAACTAAAAAAAAATTAACATTTTTAACAAAAAAAAAAACATCACAAGTTCTCTGTTCCACCTCCCTTGCTTCAGTTCATATGATGAAGAAAAGAAAATGACTAGAAGTCTCATATCCAGCTAGTATATGGTATTACCAATATTAGATTCCATGTTTCCTGAAGATAGATAGAACTAGATCATTCCCTATTTGTCCACTAAAGGAAAGATGTAACTGCCATGTTGCTAGTTAACCCAGAGTATGCATATAGGCTGGGTTACTAGCAAGATTGCAATGATGCAAAATTTTCATTCAGATCCATAACCTCTCCTTTCTCTGAATGTTTTCTCACCATTGTCACCATACACTACTTCTCTTCTCCCACTTAAGTCATGTAAATGAATTCTTACTTTCTCCACACTGCCTGCTTTTATCTCATCCAAACTTGCTCTCTGGGAAGGGTCTTTTAAATCTCTTCACAACAAGGTAATAATGATTAGCATAAATATGTCATATATCAAGTAAATAAGTATTTAGATCAAGCCAGTAGATGCTGGAGATATTTGAGTGTGCAAATCACATCACCCACAAAGACCTACCACCATGAGCCATGATATCAAATCCTTGCATCTGAAAAGTTCCTTCTCAATCTGGTTTTCTCTCATCAGGGATCTGCACTCTATCCTGCAGACCTACAGGCACTCAACATAGAGAAATGTTCCATGTGTGCTATCTTAGCACCCTCATCTAAGCCATCGAGCAGCCAGACTCTGGTAGACACAGAGACCATCATGGCCACTCTCAATATCGGATCACTGCGGATCGTCCCCTCTACTGAGAAACATTCAACAAAAGGTCAGAATAGTACTCCTGATAGGAAGAGGCTAGGAAAGATGAAATAAGGACAGAAAAGTAACTCCTCTCTGAAATACTTTCATTAGGAAATATAAGAGAGGTTGGTTTAGATATCCTCAAAGATTCCTTCCAACTCTGACAATACTGTAATAGGAGTAGCCTACAATTATTTTCTCTGAAATTCTAAGTCAAATGAAGACCAATATCCATCTTCTAAAAAAATTCATGTAACACTGTTTTCCCATTTTAAGAAAAGAAATCACAGAATTCTAAGTGCTATTATTTTTGTTGTTATTAATCTAATCTCAGTGAACCTAGAAATTGGCATGTTATAATAAATAATGGTATTATTATTATTTTTCACTGAATCTATAGATATTCAAGGTACAACTCTTAGTTTCATGGTTGAGAAAAGGAATTGTAATTATCTTTTACTATTCAAGATGCTTTCAATGTATTAATTTCAGGAAATTATCTTAAATGTCCTTCATACACTGTCCCATTTCAGAATCAGATTGGGAAGAAATAGTAAGAGAACAGAGGGGATCTCTTCAGGGTGGAGATCATGTATTTTCCTCTGTGGATTCCTCCTAGCACCCGTACAATTACTATCATTTATTAGATGCTTAAAAAATACATATTGAATTGCAGTAAATAAGCTAGTGGGCTGGACCAAAATGTTACTGAGATTAATCCCCACTACAAAGCTGTGATTTTCCTTCTTCCCACTAACTGGGAAAAGTCCTACACCTTAGTATCTCTCCAAAAATTGACCACCACTCAACTGAATGTGAAAGTACTATTACTGCAGAATATTCTATATCTAAAAGAGACTTACGATTCAAGAAATAAAAATAAAACCTAATGGAAATCACTTCAAGATGAGACACTGGGTCCTCAGGCTACATCGCTGCTGACCACAGCTTATCCACCTTGTCTGGTACTTAGAGAGTCAGAAACATCAATGACAGTGTAAGGCTCTCCATGATTATGGCTGTGGATAAAAATGTTCACAACTGGGAAACCAAAGGAACCCCAACGACCACCTCCCAGGTATCACTGTTAGTCAGGAATATAAAAGGTTTGGGGGGCAAAGGAATAAAGGGGCAATCTAAACTTTGGTAGCTGAACAGAGCTGGCTACACATCCCCACTAAGCAATCAAATCCAACTCAAGATTTCACATTCAGAGTTTTAAGGGTTTTTTTTTGAGAATAGATCTAATAAAAGAGTACTTCATGAATATCAAAGTGTCATACACAGCTCAAGTGAGGAGATGTGAGCCTTTCTTCTTTTGAAAGAATCAGAAGATCTATAAACGGGCTATTGTGTTGTGCCACAGGATTCCTTAGTTTAGCAAATAGAGTCACTCCTCACATTCACACATGATGTGTGTGTGTGTGTGTGTGTGTTTGTGTGTGTGCATGTTGTGGTTAGATGCATGCATGCTTGCAAGTGGACAGAGAAGATGTGTTCACTTTGAAGACAGTATCATGCATATAGAAATGAAAATGTGCACACTATGTAAACCTGATATAAACTGACACCATCATAAGCTATCTTGTTAATGGGCTGGATGAATAGTCCTTCCTATTATTATTTTTTAACCTCACTTCCTCTATGTGCTAGGAAAACATTAATATGTGATCCTAATTCTGGTTTCCCTATATTTAGTGATTTTCATATATTTATTTATTTACTCATTCAACAAAAATATGTTGATTTTGTGTGATGGGTCAGGTACTTTGTTACAGTCTAGAAAGTAGCCCTTAAGGTACCAATTGACTGGTTTGGTAGAAGGAGATAGAGGAAAGAGTGGAATAGGAATAGAAAGAGGAAGAAACAAGGAAGGAATGTCAAACTATTTGAAAGATCAAAAGGACTGAGCAGGCAATTTCCCCAAAGATAAAAAGAAAAGTACTTGTAAGCCTTGCACCATTCCTTATATGAATGGGATTTTACCCATCAGAGTGATGGGAAATTTGGGTCCACATAGACTCTAGCAACCTACCTGACAAAGCTCATCAAGTCTGCTTATCTGATAGTAAGCCATCAATGAAGTTTTAGTAGGAGCACATTTTGAGGAGACACATGAATAATTGCTCAGGAATTTCTCCAATTTCTGTAGCATCATAAGAGTCAGTCTGGAGTTTGAATGTAGAAATTTCTAATCCTCAGAGAAGCCTCTTTGTCCCTCTTAATCAGTCTTCCCTTTCCATAGTAATAATCCTCTTGCACCATATTGATTGAAGAGGTGTAACCTCTCCCCTTAGCATTGAAAACATGAAGGATTGTGCAATCCCTCCTCACTGAGTACCTCGAGGGGTGTTTTCTTTCCCTTTCCTTCAGCCAGTGGTTCTCAGCCAAGGGCAGTTTTTCCCTCTGACAGTGTACGGTGACAGCTTTGATTGTCACAACAAAAGGGATACTTCCAGGATTTAGTTGGCAGAGGACAGAAATGCTACTGAACCTTTTCCAACTCAGAAGGACAGCTCCATGTGATCAAGAAATGTCATCAGTACTAAGATTGAGAAACCTTGTCCCAGCATATTTGTGAGGTCATTGGGCTTGTCCACATCTTCACACCGTGACAAACACATTTGAAGTTAGGACAGAGATTCATACAGCATGTTAGGTGTGAGGGAAGAACAGAGACAGGGCTCTGCAAAGGTTCCTAAGAACACCAGGCCTCCTGGACATCTTCATGGCAAACCCAAAGGTTTTTCAGTAATGCTCTAATTATTGCCCTGTCATGTCACAAGAACAGGTTGGCAAACCTAGGTACTGAACTAAATAATCTGTGGCATAATCTAAACATATAACGGTAATTAAGTCTGACAACTTAATACGCTACTGAAATTTAAATGTACAGTAGTAATCTACAATTAAGCAATCTTTTGTAATAGCACCCTGCCAACCTGGAAGATTTCAGGTATAATACAATGTACTATTAGGCAGCAAAAATATTGACATTAGTAAAATATACTCAGGCTATGATCTGACGCTTATTCAAATTAACCATCACTCTATAAGGGAGACAGAATTGAGGTGGGAATTCCGTTGCTGTCCTTCAATCAACTTTGGAAACAGATGTTTTATGCAGTCACCTTAGTTAAAGTGGATGTTTCTGCACACACAGAGCAGCTTTCTACTCCAAGTAGAATTCCCGAGTCCTCTCTCAGCAGGGAACTGGAGTGAGAAAGTAGGATTCAAAGGAGGGTTTCCCCGCTGAGATGTTTCCCCTTTGAGGGAAACTGATCCCAATATTTTACTAAGGCCAGCTACACATTGCATATCGAATAGAGGGACAAAGTGGGTACTCTGAGAAGGACATGAGCTTTGAAATGGGTGCTGATCAAGAAACCCCACCCATCAGTTACAAGCCAGTGACAGGGGACAAGGTATGCCAACCCTGAGTTTCTCCTTATTCTCCTGGAGGATCTAGTCACACTCGGTTCACAGAGTTGATGTGACGGTCGTGTAATTCTCTTTTCACCTGGCAGTGTCTACTGTTCACAGCCACCAGAGGGATCCTTTACAGATATTTATCAGATAATCTCAGTTGCCTGATTTAAACTGTAATGTTGACCAGTAGTAATTATACAAAAATCATATAGGGTCTTGTGGGCTGACGGGGAGTTTGAGTTTCCTCCTAATTCATCCTGTTCATGCCGGACCTTCCCTACCTTAGGTCTCTTATTCCATTCCCTCTGCCTGAAAAGGGCTGTTTCTCATTCCTCAGGATTATGTTCCGCTGTCAAAGATGCCTCCCTTTGAGCCCCAACTGGAGTCACCTCCCCAACCTCATTTATTCGTCTCTGAAGTCTTTTGGGGGTTTTAGAGGCATGACTATCTGAAAAAAAAATTATATTTGCAACCTGTGACGTGTAGCTGGGTCAGGGAAGTAGATATGATTTAAATGTTTGTAGAAGGGAAGGAGGGAGGAAATGAGGGGAGGAAGGGGAAGGAAGAAAGGCAAGAAGGAAGGGAAGAAGGAGGGAAGGAAGGAAAAAAGGATGGAAGAAGGGAGGCAGGAAGGGGAGGGAGGAAGGAAAGGAGGGATAAAGCAGATAGAGCATCTTGTACATCCCGAGAATAAGGTAGAATTTCAATTCCCTCAAGTATTCCTGCATTATAAAAATCTCAGAGATTTTTTTTTCAGTCCATCAACTGTAAGATTTATCTCTAGCCACCAATATAAATTTACCTCTTAAAAAACTGTGGATCCAGTTAGCCCTCCAAGCTTCCATTTCTTCACCGACAACTAAAGGGCTTTAGGAAATTCCTGAGGTTGCTGCTGGTTCCAACTGTAAGCCAAGTGCATGGGGTTAATTATGGGAGCTTCTATATCCATGACTGTATCAATGACTCAGAATACTAGTGAATGTCAGAGTGATATTCAACTCCACTGTGCAGTGACAAGAAGTGTCTCTTTTACTGAATACTTCTTGGGGAGAGGGAGGATGTGTTAAATACTGTAGTGCATAGATTTCCATCTGGGGGGAAAAGAGATCTACCTTTGGATTTCATCTTTTCCCCTGTCTCGATTTCAGTGGCTGGATTCTCTTGTCCTGTGTCTGTTCTCAGAAGGCCTCGCTGACATGCTCATCTCCATTCACTCCCTATCCCACCTTCCCTACCTCCCCTCTCCCTTATGGATCACCTAGCTCAGTTCAATAAAAGATCCTCTTACTTTTTCATTCCCAAAGCAATGGAGAATCTTAATCAAAAACAGACTTTGAATTTTTACAATATTTTTTTGTCTGTTACATAGCATCCTCAGAAAAGTTCAAGAACAGGGATCAACAGTTTTGAGGCCTCACTTATGGTGAGGTAGTTAACATTTTATTTATTTATTTATTTATTTATTTAGCCAGGGATTGAACCCAGGGCCTTGTGCATGCAAGGCAAGCACTCTACCCACTAATTAACTTTAAAAAAATGTACCCTCATTTCCCATAGCTCTGTCTCCTTTATACTTTTTCCTTTAACTTGGAGACCAGTATTCTCATATCATGCTTTTTAAAGACTCTTCAAAGTTCTCTACTTGAGGAAACCATGTTCCAGGCAGGTGCTGTATGTCATCCCTCTTCTAGAGTGGAGGCTCACACCAGATTGAATTGTCTTATCTCCTAAGGCAAAAGGAAAATTGTTTATAGACTGAACACAACAGTCAAGATCCCCAGGTGGTACCTCACCCAGTCAGCTCTGCTGAGCAGAAGGAAGACATACACAAGTGCCTCTATCCAGAGAAGATCTCCAAGAAAAGGATACCAGGAGACAGAATTCATTTGCCATGTGTCCAAAAACACGGATGGAGCAGCACTGCCACGTTGTGAATGGTGTCCTAAAAGTTCTATAAGTAAATTAATGTGGTCTGAGGAACTGACTGAGTTATTACCCAGCACCATCACATCATGGAGGAGAATCATATCTTAATTATGATGTCAATAAGCAACTCCAAAGAGAGCTTTGACAGTTTTTGCAATCCAGTCAAAGTGTTCAAAGTGTTGTTTAGAAAATATGCACATAAATGTACACACACGTACATACTACCCCTCTCAAAAGGAGATGCCGAGGAGACCTAAGTATAATTGGCTATCTTCATCTGATGGATCCACCACACCTGGGATTACACCCAAACACAGATGGAAAGTATTTGGAAAAAAACTCTTTACAGACCTGTTTCTACACTAGTCTCTAAACAATGCAATATAATATTTAGGTGCGTAGCATTTGCACAGTGTTAGGTATTATAGGTAATCTGTAGATAAAAGATATGGGAGAATGTAGATAGGTTATATGCAAACACTGTATAACTTTATAAGAGGTGTTTTGAAAAGAAAATAAAAGAAGGGATTTGAGTAATCAAGGGTTTGGGGGTTTATGGTGTTTCCCAGAACCAATTCTCTACAGAAAAGGTACAACTGTCATATACTCTTTTGTTCTAAGTTTAGAAAAAAAGATTTGGGATTTGAGCTTGAGAGCAAATTCGTTAAGATAAAGCATCAATTCACATTGTGTTCTTATACATCCTTGTCAAGGTTTGCAAGCTATTTTATTTACATTTGTGCTCTCTTTTTTGTTGTTGTTGTTGTTGTTGTTGTTGTTATTGTCTCTGTCTACAGAAGTGTGTTTGCTTGACTTCAGAGACTCTTGTGGGAAATCAAAATACCGACGAATCCCCACCCTCACTGAACTGAGTAAGTTGGGTTTCAAGGGCAAAAATTCAAAGCAGAAATCTTTATGATGCATAATTGATGTCCCAAGGTTCTTTTTAGAGTCCACAGTCTCAGGACTGAGGAATCGGAATGGGACCTAAAGGGCTTTCAGTGCTTGGCTTCATGTCATGGTGGGTTTTTTACCTGACTGCTGACTTCGTCTTGAGGAGCCTCTTCTATCTTGGTGTCGGGGAGCAGGAATCATGCCTGACTTCTCCATTCTTCTGGATGACAGGAGAGGGAGGGAGGCCAGTAACCAGCTCAGTCTTATTCAAAGGCAGGGGACATGAACCTGAGGATTGCTAGATCTCCTTGTAACTGTATCTAGCCATCATGAGGCTTCTCCCCATGACTATCTACCCATCGTAGGCAGATGAAGCATTCAAGCTGCAGACTTTGAGGAGGTGCTCCTTCCTGAGGTCATTAAATTTCAACTCCCAAATATCTCCTTTGCATCATCTGAATCCCAACCCTCTGTGATGTGCTTCTAATAATATGGAAACACACCTTGGAAAAATTACAAAATTAGCTGTAATCCCCCATCAACATCTCATGGAAAATGAACATGTATAACACTTTCTAAGATCTGAGGAGCTCTCCAGTAGGAAGCAGTGGGATGGGGGTGGGCAGGAAAGGAGGTTTGGGTGCATTTGGAAGGTGTTGATGGGACACTGCGGGACAAGCTGAGATTCATTCCTGAGAAGAACTGAGGAGAAGGGGAAAAACAAAGAGGAAGATGATGTCTTCTTAACATAAATTGAGCCAACTCAAAGAAGCTCTCATAAGCTGGTCCTAGGCATGTGATTTGACTGATTCTATGATATCACAAAGTGTTTAATAGGCATTTTGTGATTTAGAACACCTAAGCCCAGTGGGACATGGACCAAATTACATGAACAGATCTCTTCGTCCTAAGAATAAAGTAGGGGGACTTGGAGAAGAATCAGTAGCCCCCTCTGCCACCATGGGAGCTGGGAATCAAAGTGCAGCAGGTGGGAAATACCTAGTCACCTGGATCCTGGGCCTGGGCCCATAAATTCACCTTTGAGCACATCACATCCATAGGTCCCAAACTGGTACCTGCCAGCCTATTTATAAACATCTTGAGACTGTCAGCTGCCGTTTTTATTCATGTATTTTTTTCCCATTTTGAACTATCTTTAACTCCCTGTGTGTACATATACTAAATTCATGAATTAGAAGACTGTAAGTTAAAGTGGCTCAGGGATTAGCTGGCTTCTTGCTAGTCCATAGGTACAACTGGTCACTCTCCAGGGACTCACAGATTTTGTTCAGCCAAGTATTTTCTGGCTCCAGGCAGACCTCATCAAATTAGCCTAACAAGTCACCTGCCAGCTCACTCAATTTCTTGTTTCTTTGTCTGGCTGGAAAGGGTCATACTGACATGGGAGCTGCAGGACTGACGGTTAGCACTTTAGTACAGAAGGTACAAGGGCCTGCAAGAAAACAGCGAGGAAATGTGAGGACAATGCTTTAGAATGACACCCTGAAGTCGGGACAAAGGCTCATGGGTTATATGTATATCCTGAGGATTGGCACTGCAAGGAGAGGGAAGTGGGAGTATAGGAGATGTGGGTTGCTATTAGTCATGCCCTGCTCATCTTTTATAAAAATATTGCTGTTCTCAGAAGAAAATGATTCACTAATACCACCAGTCTGACACTTCCCCCTAACTTACTGAGAAATAATTTAAAGAATTAAGGAATAATCCAATCTCAGTAAAGAATGTATTCTGGATTGTATGTCCAGTGAATTTGCTTTGATCTGTAATATCAAGAACTATAATGTCAAGCACTGTGAAGTTTCTAAGATTTTATCCTACTTGCAATCTAACAAGTTAACCTGCCACTGTCTCATGGATGCTGGTAGAACATAAGACCTCTAGGTCAGAGACAAAAAAAAAAGAAAAGTTTGTTACTTACAAAAATAACAGTAGCCAGAGTATCATCATTTTTTTGATGGTTGCCAAAGTTCTGTTTACCACAGAATGACATGAAGAGGTCCAAATGATACCTCCTGCATCCACAGTGGATTGTTGTACAAAAGAGGAGCCTGAGTTTTGGAAAACAGAATCTTTTCCAATTGTATAGAAAGTAGCAGCTCCATCTTCAATGCTTCTTGCTATTCAAATGTTTTTGAAGCAATAGTCCAGGAACAAAGGCAGCCAGCCCTCTGTTCTCCCCAACATCAGCCAGTTGTATGGACTACAGACTCTGCTTACAGGGGTCTAAGTTGTAGCCTCAGGTTATTTTGGTACTACTGTACTGTCCTCATGAAGAAGATTCTCTAAGCCCTTGCTATTCAAAGCATGGTCCACAAATGTGCAGCTTGGTAGATGTGTAGATACTCAGACCCCACCCTGGACTGAGGAAATCAGAATCTGCATTGTAATAAGGTTGCCAAGCAATTCTTGTGCACAGTAAATTTCAAGAAGCCCTGCTTTAACTCACTCTGGGCTCAATGAACTCTAGGAGCCTACATAAACACCATGTCATATAAAATGCAATGTGTCTGCCCTCCCTTTGTCCTGGTGGGAAATAGCATCTCTACCTGGGTACTGCCTTTCTATCTGGGTCACATGGGTGGCCAGATGTTCCTTGTTGGTGCCTGTTTCCCCAATGCAATTGTTCCCAGTGCCCCCTTTTGTTTCCAGAAGTATTCTGGTTGGAAAGATAAATTGGATAAGGGTGACCCTGGGACACTTCCCTGGTCAAACTGAGCCTGGGGTAAAAGAATGTTCCTTTGATGGTGAAGTACTCAAGAGGGACTCATGTTTTTAGGGGAGGACAATATTTGGAAAGGGAAAAAAAAACATGTAGTGAGTTAAGGGTAGAAGCCACAGAGACATTAAGACACAAATCCTTTGCTAAGTGATCACCCTTGGCCTGCCTCACACGGAAACCCCTGTCTTCTTGTCTGCCCGCCTTTCCCTTTTTCTTTCTCTCTTACCTTGCAGAAAATCCTTCCAACATCCACTTTATTGAGCAGATTGGTGGACTGGAAGGGAACTTCACGGGGACAAGCCTGCATCTGAGCGCTTCCTTTTCCACAGGCGCCGTCTTCTCTGGCAACTTCTTGGATTCCCTCCTGGCCACTGTAAGTCCATTTAAGCCAAGAAGTCCCCCAAACCTCTTGGAGAGAGGTGAGTGGGTGGATTAAGGTTTGAGAACATCACAATTCACAATTCCGATTTCTCTTTGATTAAAAAAAAATATTGCACTGACATTATTTCATCTCTCCTCAAAACTGCTTGAGGAGAGAAGCAAAATTTTGAGATGATCAAGACTGTAAACTTGAGACCCTGGGAACTTTAACATTTCATGCTACCCCTTCAGCTTTAAGTGCATCTCCACAGACTAGGGCCTTTGGTTTCAGAACCTTCTCTTCTCTCTACAATTTCCCAACAGCTCTTTCAGAAGTTAGTTCTAAGAGACTCATGGGTTTCATGGAAAAAGGTTTGGCATTAGGTAGTGTGAATTTTACTCAGAGTTAAGTCAAATCTTCCTCCACCACTGTCCCTCTTGTGTGATGCATTTCTGAGTACATGGTCACTGTTTAGTTTTCAGCAGCTCTTTAGCCATAAGGCAGATCCCTAGCATTCATTACAGGATTCCCATGAATAAAATCCACTAGTCATCAAATACCTATCAAACTCCTACACTGTGCAGGGATACAGCAGTGAGGAAACAGACCAGACTCCATCTATGTGCAGCTTGCACTCACAGAAGAGACTGACATGAACATCAATACGTAATGTACAAAGGATGCCAATCACAAAGACTGAGGAAAGATGAGATAGGAAATGTAGGGTTTGGGGAAGTAGTTGCAGATTTCAGTATGTGCCCAGGGAAGGCAGCATGCTGTTCAAGCTCTGGAGGAAAGGAAGATGCACACCACTCAGATCCTTGGGGAAGAAACTATACAGGCAGAGGCCAGGAGGTAGCTGCCCAGACTGTTGAAGGAATTGCAATTTGATTAAGAAATACAGGATCTGTGTATGGCCATTTATAATGACTGCAAAAACACCTGAAAGGAAATACGCATGTTCCACTACCTCAGAGTTTTCCTCCTAAGATTTTTCAGGGGAAGGATTACAAAAAGGTCCAAAGTCCAATATGCACTTGCTTAAAGGAACAAGGCTCTGAGTACAGTTTGAGTGTACTCAGAATGTACTTCTGGAATGCTGTGTAGAAGAGGCACCATTCCTGAATGGTATGCTTGTCTCAAAGCAGTTTGCACATTTAGGGGAATGTGACCAGGACATATATGTTCTTCTCCTGACATCAAGGAAGGTGTTATGTGGCCCTTGACTCTGCCTTTCTTAGCCATAGAAGGGTTTCTCATGAACCCCAGGGAACTCTCAGACAGATACCACTGCTTCAGGAAGAGTTTAACATTAAACAATTTTGTGGGTTATCACGTTTCTAAAGGGTTAAGTAACATACAGCCCCTGACTGAGCCAGAGAGGGATGCATTGGAGGGAATCAAGTCAGGTTACTTTTCTGAGAAGGTGACTCTGTCCGACAGAGTGTTGTATCACTGTCTGTCACTGATATGTCAATTAACTTGCCTGGAATTAATGACTGGAGTGTCAGGCAGAAGGTGACTTCTGATGAACTTGACCTGTCGGCGGATGCATTTTAGATGGGTTTAAGCTCCCAGATCTTTTCAGAAACTCTTAAGTGGCAGGAAGCTTCATGCCTTAAATTAAACTTGAGACTTAATTAAACTCCACTGCTCCACTGGGCCACACAGGCAGAATAAAGCCACAGATTCTATTTAGTCAGAAGGCAGTGTCTTGGTGTTTTATACCTCTATAACAAAATACTGGAGACCAGGCCATTTATAAACAATAGAAGTTTATTTGGCTCACAGTTCTGAAGACTGGGCAGTCCAAGGGCATGGTGCAGTCATCTGTGTGGCATCTGGTGAGGTTCTTTCTGCTGTGTCATCGCACGGTGGGAGGCAAGAAGGCAATAGAGCACATGCAAAAAGATAGAGAGGAGAGGGTCAAACTCATCTTTGTTATCAAGAGCCCACTACTGTCATAACTAATCCACCCCAACAATAATGGCATTAATCCATTTATGATCTCATAACCTGATCATGTCTTAAAAGTCTCACCACTTAACAGTTTTTAGTGTGGAGTGTTTCCAACATATGCTTTGAGCCGGGAGTATATTGAACCGTGGCAGGCAGAATAGATGATGAAGGGTTGGAAGAGTAGAAATAAAGGACATGAACATACAACATGAGCCAGCATAGGAAACACCAACTTGATAATTAAGTCTTGAGCCAGGTGTTGGCACCTAGGCTTAGTGCTGACTTCCATAACGCACCATGAGCGAGCGTGACCTTGACCTTGGGCAGTCAAGATGAGAAGATGATCCCTTGCTAGAAAACAAAATGAGCTACATAAAATCTCAGAAGTCTTTTCTTAGGCTAGATGGTGAAGTCCATGAGAGAGAGACAAAGTCAAGTAAGTGTGCCCTATATTAGGAAGTTGTCACATGAGGTTACAAGCCACGCTGGACCATCAGCTAGCCGTTAAAGAGTCCTGATAAGTGTGTTATTTAGGACTGGCTCTTGGTCAGCTGTCTATGGAATGGTGATGGCAATGGAGCAGCAGGGCAGAAGGCACCACTTATGTCAAGGAGGCTCACAGGGATAGTGAACCTCTCAATACCTATCTGGTAGCCTTCTATTCTAGCTATTACATGTATCTTTAATGATGTATGGCACAGCAAAATGAACACACTGTGATAATGCTGAAACGTTGAGCTAAACCAGACTACCGAACACAATCAGTGAGTGCTGTCCTCTCTTGTTTTCCTTTCCTTGGATGATGTCCTATCCAACCATTCACACAGAAAGAAAAACCAACCTAAGGATGAGGCTGGAGTTGTCCCTGAGCCTCCAATGTCACAGGCTCCTCCCCTCTGGGTACCATTTGATCTTGGCTGGTCTCTGTATCTGACCACCTGGTCACATGGAAATAGCCTCAGAGAAAAAAGAGAACCTTCACCATCATCTACTGGAAATACCAGAATATGCAGATGTTCTCAAACCCTACACTTTATTTCCTTTACATAACAGAGTATCTCCTGGCTGAGTTTGGGAGGAAGCAAAGACATCATTCTTCCCATCTAGTTAGGATGTCAGCTATGGGCTCCATGGCCATCATCCCCTCTAACATAGATCCATGGTAGACATCAACAAGATCCACAGCTCTTCTCTCCTAGATCATACCTGCAAATCTTCCCCACAGTAGACCTCTATGCGACTAATTCCCATAAATTCTGTGGTTGAGATGTTACCAATAACAATAGCAATATCAGTCATAGGAAGAGTAGTATCTTTGAAGCATTTCTCCTGTGCCAAGACCTTGCTAAAGCATATTGTATTACCTTGTTGATTCTCCTGTCAACTCAATTAAGGAAATACTATTCTTAGATTTATTTTATAGATAAAGACTCTGAGGCTTAGAGGGGTAGAATCTGTCAAAGGCTACCTCACTGACAAATAAAAAGTTGTTTTTAAACCCAACTTTATGCGATTCCAGAGACAGACCTCACCACCACAATCAACTGCCCCTCCAGAAACCTAGTTCTTTATTACTAGTATCTTTCCAATGCAAGAATTTTCAGGTTTTTCTTAGAGGAATCCAACTCTCTGAGTGCTCAGAGGTTGCTGAGGAGACAGGCAGAAAAGAGACACAGATGTGCCCTCCCACACTGCTCTCTCCTTGATTAGAGCAATTCTGCTTTTTTTTCTGTGCCATATTTGAGGCACATCTACATAAGATTTCATCGGAAGAAATATTTCTATTGCTAAGAAGACTTTAGAAACCACTCCCTACAAATTAGAATATAACAACCCACAGAAAAGTATAGGAGTATCCTCTTCTCCTTTCCAAGACAGGTTTCCCATTTCCAGTCAGAAGTCCTAAGTGGGAGGCAAGATTCAACCATTCCCTCTATTTTTTTCATTCCTTTTATACTATAATGTCCCTGCCCCAAGAATATCTTAGGGGTTAGGCTCTTCCAACCTGATGCCCACCTCAAGGTACCGAGAGATTGGGTCCCCATGGCTGTACAATCAGTGGGTATAATTAAACTAAAACTGTTTGTTTCCCAGATGCCCACACTAACAGGAGAGCAAAGCTAAGAGATGTCTTCAGAATAGACTCTCCCAGGAAAAGGGGGCTCACACTTCAGCAAACAAACCGTGAAATAAGAGAAGAACACCAGCCTCAACTTTGATCTTGGTGAAATATTTCCCACATGATGTTTATGGGATTGCTTCCTTCCTATATGTACTTGGAAAACTTCATTGTGACTTTCCATCTTTCCCTCCCAATCATCCTTACAAATTCTAAGGAGAATGAATATACAAGTCCCAGGATGCAGCAAAGCCCACAGTAGTGTGTTATGAAGTAGTCGCCACATAGAAATAATGAAGTCTTATATTTTCACACAAGTTTAAAATCTCTACATTGGAAGGATATTATATATTTTCACTGAAATATAATGGGTTTTATCTCCAAATCTCCAACTGATACTGTTGATACTGTTGACAATATTCCCTGGTATACTACCTAAACTCCTGTCCCGTTTAGAAGAATTTGTCTATACCTAATTCATATTTGCTTTTAAATCTTTATCAGTTCAGTGCTATGAAAACTAAAATATGGCAAGACCAGTCAGGCCTATGTGCAAGAATCCTACATAGCTTTACAACTAAAGATTCTCATAAATAGACAAGAACTTAGGGAACACTTTTCCTGTACTTGTGAGAAAACTGAAGCCCACAGAAGTTAGATGAAATTCTCAAGGTCTCTCAGCTGGTTAGTTGCAATTTTCCAACCATAGAGCCTCACTTGGAGTTAAAAGTTATTTCCCAAAAGATGTTTGATCTTAAGGCCTTTGGAAAAATCTCAGAATAAAGAACAGCAGATGGCTTCGATATTAGTATGTATACTATTAGGTAATATTCCAGATTATGAAAGAGACTTCATGTTTTATTGCAGTTAAAAGCTTAAACAACTTGGGCTGCAACATTTTCTAACATTGGAAACTCAATGTTAGAAATTCTAGTATTCTAGTACATGCTATTGCATTAGAATTGCAGTCCAAAGTCCAAAAAACATTTCAAACACATTTTAACTTTGAAATTTTCTAGAGAAGGAAAAGAAAGAAAACAAGCAAAGGAGGAAGAAAAGATGGAAGGGAAGGGAAGGAGAGCGGAGAGGAGAGGAGAGGAGAGGAGAGGGGAGGGGGGAGGAAAAAAAGTGAAGTTGAGAAAGGTCAATAGCAAAGAACTCCAAATAAGAATAAGGAGATGAACTCACCTTATAAGGGTGACATATAAATCCCATTATTTTCCCCAATTTAGAATTGCAATCCTTTTGATGTCAAAACTGAAGAAATGATATATTCAAAGGCTAAGCCTCTCGGTTAAATATGTAAAGCACACGTTTCCCTAGAGCCATCAACAGCAGGATAACCCAAGAATTTACACCTTTTCTTTCATCAGAGGAGAATTATTCTAACAGTATTATGTTTGATCACTCACACTATGGGCCACATGTGCTTAAACGGATTGTGGCTCAACCTGGATTTACATCCTCTATTTCCTCCTGGATGTCAGGGGGCTGATTCCAAAAGCACCTTTCTGGGTGCTAGTGGGATGGAACAAAGAGAAGAAATGCAAGTAGATTCTCCCAGTCCAAGGAATAGAGTGAAGTCATCTTTTAATCCAATAACTATGTTAACAGTTAACATAAGTTTAGAGAAAATCAAAATCCATATAACTTATGTTATTTCTTAAGTCAACTTGTACCAGCCACCTCTACATTTTACTAGCAATACTGGTTTGTTAAAACTCTCCTGCCTATTGTAGTCAGTAAATACCTTTACATCCCATAAACACCTGCCCCATTCAAAACAAGCACTTCTGAAGATGATGTTAAGTAGATTAAGGCCATCCTCTGAGAAAGCACATAATTTCAAGGAAGGATTTCTCTGTTCTGAAAACCAGCAGTGTCAGAATCTCTAGGGTATTCTTTGAATTCTCTCTCCCACTTCCATTCATCAATTCTGATTCAGGAGATCTGGGATCTCATAGATCTGCACTTGTTAGTGTAACTCCAGATAATCCAGGTACATGAGAACTAATAATAAAGGGAATAGAAATTATTAATAGGTAGATTTCATTAAATCCTGCAAACAATGATAGAAGGTAGGTATTGTCATGTCAACTTTAAAGGAAAAAAAAATGCATAAATTGCCCAAGAATACTTGTCAAGGGTGTGACAATACAAGATTCAAACTCAGGCCTATTTCATATAAACAATTAACTATAAAATACAGAAGAAGGAAATAGAGTAAAAGCCAGAGGTCATGGGATCCTAAAGAGAAATAAGCTTCATTCTGTTGAGGAGACCCAAGCTGGTAAGAGATGAACAAGGCGTCCAAAAGCAAAGCCGGAAGAGAAGAAAAGAGTAGGTCCAGCTGCTGCAGACTGACTAGTGTGTGTATTGCAGTGAATAGTTAATGAAGGTGAGCCAAGAAAGGGAGGTGATATCAGATCCCAAGGGCTCTGAAGACCCTAATAAGGTATCTAAGTTTGAGGAAGCAGATAGCATGATCTGATTCATGATTGCAAATGAGAAGAAAACTAAGTTGGGAAAACTAGTAAAAAGGTCCCTTTAGAGATTCAGGCGTCAGCAGGGTATGGTGGTGCATGCCTATAATCTCAGCACTCAGTAGGCTGAGGAAGGAGGATCACTTGAGTCCGGGAGTTCTGGGCCAGCACAGGCAACACAGCAAGACCCTGTCTCGAAAATTACCACCACCCTCATCATTCACCATCATCATCACACAGGCTTCCGAAGTAGAGTACCCGAGTTTGAATGACGATAAAATGAATGATAAATGAATGATAAGAATTCTAGACTAATAACAGTCACTTATATTATTTATTATAAAAATGATTGCTTTCCTATAATTCTTTTTTTCTGTAATATTTATTTCTTCAGGAGTAAAAGTATAATATAGATTTTTTTTAAAAGATAGAAAGTTAAGAATGACATTTGCAAATATGTTCATGCCTAGGCTACAGATTGTGGTAGGAATTGTGGAGAAAGGGAGTTCATGAAAATGAACTCAATTCAGACTCAATCCTGTTTCAAAATAATTAGACCCACGTCATCATCTTGTTTCATTTTGATGTCAGTCATTCTAAAACCCCATACATTTACTTATCCAGAACCTATAATTTCTGAAATGTATAATAATAGTCATGGGAAATCCAAACCTAAGTCAATGTCTGTCCTCAAGTCAGGCACAATCAAAAGGAGTATAAGTAGGCTCACATCCAAAATATAGCCCAGGGATAGATGACAATAGTATCAGAAGACCCCTAGGAGAAAGTCTGTAGGGTGTTCCACTAAATACACATTTTTAAAATATATATGTTTATAATTATGGTATCTGTGGCTTAACGTACTCCTCTGGTCATCTGTGAAAGAAAGAAATCCTTGGTATCTATATCATTACCCACTGTCTCCTCCTTCTACAGCATAAGCTCCAAGGAAACAGGATCATGGTCCAGGTTGTTTTCTCTCAGTTGTACCTAACCCAGTCTCCTATCCAAAGTGGCTTTGATAATAATAATCACAAGAGAAGTTCTCTGCACTATCTGGTCCATGTCAAACAGTGACGTCCACTGGATCTCCAGGTCTGAACACCTCGACCATTTACAGGCTGGTTGCTCTAACATTACACATGAATTGTCCTTGCTCCCCAGGCCTTCTACAACTACCATGTCCTGGAATTACTTCAGATGCTGGTGACAGGAGGAGTAAGCTCTCAGATGGAACTACAATTGGATAAGGAGAAGTTCACTGGGTTGACCGACAGCTACTCTACGTATTCGTCTGGAAGAATGCGTTGTAAACTGGGGCTTCTGTCCTTAGAGCAAACGATTTTATCAGACATTCAAGTGAGTCTACTCTTATCATACTAGATTCTCTCACTTCCTGAACACTCTGAGTTTCTGAAAATTGTGTTGGCTGTTTGGGTTTATAGATGGTCTACCACGCAGAAATAATAATAGCAGTAACAAAATTAATACAATCTTATATTCATAGATTGTTTTACAACTCAGTGCATTTTCTTGTTATTTTTTGTAGCAATACCAGGAAATAGACAGTGGAGTGGGTTAGTTATCATGACAGTGGACTTCTGGCAAAAGAACTAGTTTAGCCCATTTACCTTCTCTCTTGCAAATGTGCTGTCTTGCCCTTCTACCTTCTGCCATGGGGTGCTACAGCAAGAAGAACTTTGCTAGATGTGGGCCCCTTGACTTTGAACATCTCTTCCTATGGACTGTAAGAAATAAATCTTAGATCTTTATAACTTATTCTGTTACTGTAGCATAAAATGGGCAAGAATACCTAATAACTTTGTACCTTGACAAGGTTATTACTGATAATTATAATACTTAAAGCTTACTAAGTATTTTCCCTGTGCCTGACTATCTTAGATTTTTTTTCACTTAATCTGTCCAAGGATTTGTGCAGTAGGCATCATCATTAATTTCATTTAACAGATCAGAAAACTGAGGTTTTCAGAAGCAAGTGCTTACCTGAAGCCACCATATTTTTCCACAATGTCAGAGCAGGGTTCCATCTCAGGAATACCGTCCCAGGCTCTGACCATTCTTCCAGTAACCACAATGCTAAAGAAATCTGATCAGGTCAGCTGACCTCAGGCAGAATAGCTCTGTGATTAAGTCAAAGAATCACAGTGGGCTAACCAGTAGAAAATGCTTGACTTTTCTTAATCCAGGTTGCTACTGAATGACCAATTATAGCCAAGGGAGGTGATAAGAATTCTGGCAAATTCTAGTGGCGCATCTAGGCATCAGAGTAGAGTGCAGACTGGACATGAATAATCTACTGATCAGTGTGTTGCTTTTTTGTTTGTTTATTGTTTTTTGATGCCAAAGATTAAACCTAGGGGCACTTAACCACTGAGTCACATCCCTAGTCCTTTTTTATTTTTAATTTGAATAAAGAGTTTCAATAAGTTGCTTAGGGCCTGGCTAAATTATCATGGTTAGCTTTGAACTTGCAATTCTCCTGTCTCAGTCTCCTGAACCACTGGGATTCTAGGCATGGGCCACAACTCCAAGCGCTGGTTTGGTTTTGATTAATATTGTTATCCACCTGTCCAGTGTTATTGTTAGAGGCAGACCTTGACAAGGAAACATCTTTTTCTGGTTCAGTGGACATCAGAAAAAATTGCTCCCTTCACAAGGAGTATGGTGTTCCAGGCCTCCTTGCCCAGTGTGTCTCAATATATGCTACCCAAAAGGGCACATCCTATGCTCTTGGCATTGGAAGCCCAGGTACAAACAACTTTCCAAACACTCCCACAGTATTGTCTGATCTTGTGCATTTCTGTGGACCCGGGTGCCTCATCTGCAGTTGACTAGTGAGTGATTTTTATGCCCAGAGACTGCAGCTGGCAACCGCCTGCTGGTATCAGAGAAATAATAGATTGGTCTGCCCATGTGTCTTACCTTCACTCACTTTGCTCTTTTCTTAAGAAATTGTAGAACCGAGCAGACTGTTTTCTTTTGCCCTTTCTGAACCTATTTGTCCTATCTGCTGCTGCTTTTGAACTCATTGTCTATTTGTGATAAGTTTGTTGGCCAGAGCCAGAGACCAAATGTAAGAAGTCATCAGCTGGCAGTCTGAAAGTTTGCTGTGGCCCCTTCGGCTGTGGCTCTCAGCATCTGCTGATAACGCGCCAAGGTCGCGGGTTCGTTCCCCGTACAGGCCACCAAATGCCACAGTCTGGCTGGGCACAATCAGGAGCCACTTGTCAAAAGAAACTAACTTTATTTTTAGAACTACACATGTCAAACAAAACAGCTCCTCAGGAAAAACCCTCAGAGCCCAACTGCCACCACTGGCTTCCCACAAGCCTTTCCCCAAAACCATAAGCCTCGCCACCTCCCACAATCCTCCTGCTCTTGAGGCCGATTGGCTGGGTCACGTGGGCGGAGCCAAAAAAGTCCCCCAATGAGCAGCTCTGTGGTCTGAAAGGGCAGGGAAACAGCCCAATGAGCATCATCGCAGAGGAGTCAATCAGCTAGATGTTGCTGGGGCCGCTGTGAGCCAATCATCAGCTGGCAGTCTGAAAGGGCGGGGAAACAGCCCAATGAGCATCACCGCAGAGGAGCCAATCAGCTAGATGTTGCTGGGGCCGCTGTGAGCCAATCATCATCTGGCAGTCTGAAAGTTTGCTGGGGCCCCTTCAGCTGTGGCTCTCAACAAGAAGTGTGCTTGAGATTGTGATCTCAGTAAGAGTGGGATAAGATGAGTCCTTGGGGGTCATCTAACATCCCAATCATGGACTAACTCAAAAACTGAATTTGGAACCCATTGCTCATTGATAATTCTCAATGATGGTCACCAAATAGGAAAAGTAATAAGAATACACACGTACCACACGCATCCGAGGCTCTCGGAAGAACTTGAATGACAAAAAAAAAAAAAAGCAAATAACACAGATTAGTATCTCAAAACTAATCATCAGTTACTATAATTACCAGGTCACTAAACACTATTATCATAAATATATTAGGAAATGTCTTTCAGGCCTTCTAAAGTTGGACAGCAAAAAAAAAAAAAAAAGGAAAATAACATTTGAATAAGTGCTTGTTATTGCTTGATGAATGTGCCCAGCAGACACGTTTTTCTCTCTTTTTTTTTTCACAGCCAAGAACCACATTTGGACAACTATTCTGTGGCTCATTAGATTGTCTTGGAATCTTATGTGTTGGCTTATACCGCATGATAGATGAAGAGGCGCACAACCCAGAACATAAAAGGGGAGTGTGCTAATTTGAAAAGTGCTGGCCACCCACCCAAGCAGGAGAACCAAAGCTACTTTATATGTGAAAGAGAACTCCATAGCTCAGAGTCCACAGTTATTATGGAAAGATTCTGGTCAATCATGATGTAGGAAGAAAGAAGAATGAGTGTAAACAATAGGAATGCTGATGGTTAAGGTCCAATTAATATTGGCCTTCTAAGGAGGATGGTGTTTGGGACCTCAGTGAAAACTGAAATATGCAGACCTAAATTTTAAATAAGTTCTTTTGCAACCTAACTTCCACCCACGATTGTACAACTTTCTAAAGCTAAAGACATTGTCTGCATTGGAAAGATTTACTTGTTTTTTGCTGGACTCATTTTGTAAATATTTATTGAGTGCTTCTTTCCAACCACTGTGCTTTGTGCTTATAAATCAGGGATGCACTTTGTTCAGATTTCAACTTTATTAGCTGGAGATCCTTCTGCCAGGAGTGTGGAAGAGAGAGGAAATGTATATAGAGGATATAAGAAAAGAAGATACCATCTAGAGATTATACAATTGTTTAGGCCCTAGACAAGATTCTCACAGTGGAATGCACAGTAGTCAATAAAGAAGGAGGAATTAAAAATTATGGAGTGGAAATAGACAATTGAAACCCATTCTAGGAGAAAGAGAAAGAAACAAAACAAGTAGAAGAAAAAAGTCCCTGTAATTTCTCTATTAATAAGAGAAAAGGAGAAAAATAACAGATGCTTAGGAAGACCTATAATATATCTAGGTGGGAGGTATACTTTTGGGGATTTTTATTTAGTACTAAGATTTCTCAGTTCATAGGCATTGCTGAGAAAGAAAATAAAAGTAATTTAGGGAATTGAAGAAAGGTAAGACTTGAACTACTAAGAAAAATGCAATGAGGTTTAACCATGAAGCAATGCTAGACTGTAAAGAGAAAAGACAGTAACACTGGACATCCTGAAAAAGTTAGAGCAGATATACCCAGAGGAAGGAAATGAGAGAGAAGGAATGATGGGGTGTTGTGGTTGGAGAGTGACTTACTGAAGCTTAAGATTTTTGACAGGCAATGACAATATACAGAATGTGGCCCTGAAAATGGTTTGGAGTTAAACCATCATTCAGTAGTAGAAATCATAGAAATGTGTCTGGATGTCAGAGCTGTAAACCACAGAGATACTACAAGCACATAAGATGACAGTGGCCCTGAGGTTTGGGGGGGAAATTATATCCCAAGTGCCAAAGACCTAAATAAACATGAAGGTCTACAGATGGCACTGAGGAATCAGTGGGGAGGGTTATATAACTTTACAGAACTCACCGGGAAGTAAGTGCGTGAGGTGTGAGGTTATGGAAGCAATACTGAGAAGCATACTTGATTCTGGCATGCTCTTTCTCTGCTTGAACTCTAATCCCTGGCCCCAACACCTCAGGAAAACCTGTAGAACGTGGTAATTGAGAAAATATGCAGTTTATACTTGAGAGGATCTCAAGGAAGGAAATGGCACTCCTGTTTCAAATGATATATGTGATTAGGGTAAATCTTGTTTAAAATAAAATAGAGGTTACAGTATTTTCAATGGAAAGATAATAATGGATAAATTATTCAGTAAAGGAAAGTCAGTCATGCATTGAGGGTCCATGTTTAGGAGAGAAGTAACCATTTAGGACAGCAGTGAAGAAATACAGGGTGAAAGTCATAGGAGGTTATCCTCTCTGTGTTCTGTCATGAACACTAGGTATTAATTAACTCATTTATTAAGGATTTGCTATGTATCTGATATTTTGCTAAGACAACTTGCTTCCCTACAAAGTCTTCCTATGCAAATACAGACTTTGAATTTTCCTTAAGATTCATTGACATTCACTCTTTGCTTACCAGTCAAAGTTTCAAATAGAACTTTGTGTGAAACCTATTTGCATGAGTACTAGCTTATGGTAGGCCTAAGGCAGGATGGAAATATCTGGAATACCTGTTATCTTCCAATTTGACAGAGCCTGGCTCGGTGTTCAATTTTGTACTGACTGAATTCATTAGTGTAGTGCATGTTCAAAGAAGTTAAACCTGGAGTTAGGAAGTCCTTAGAGATCAGCAAACCAAATCACAGTCTTATTCCTTTCCCACTAAAACAGTGAGAATAGCAAACCCCAAAAAGGGAGATTTAATTCCTAAGGTCCCCAATCCCTCCTCTAAGACTTTCTCTATTCGGAGTCCCAGAGATCTTTACTATCAATCAGAAACCAATGAAGCAAAGCAAAACAAAAGCAGTTCCTCTTCTGACCCAGCAAAATGATGTCTTTATTTTGTTCATTGCCTATAACCATTCTTTCCTAGCCACAGAAGCTCAGAATTCATCTTTTATTTTCCTTATAGGTTTGTGATTACCCGACCAGCCAATGACCTTAAGTTGCTGCCTTCAGATCTTGTGTTTTGTGCCATCCCTTTCAGCACTGTCTGTGAAAAAAGGGGTGGTGATTCATCTCAACCAATACATAAAGTTCAAAATATCGTATCAAGAGAATCATCGATGAATGCAAACCTAAGTTATCCTACTGCGGTTGACCCAGTGAGTGAGAGTACGCCACAGAAATTGTTTAGTTCCGTCCAATCTATGGAGGTAAAACCTTCTTTCTTTTCTGAAACTCAACAAGCAACGCCTACTTTGAGTTTTAGGCTCTCAACCGACACAAAGGCTAATGAAATTGTGAAAGAAAATGAAAAGGAAAACATGAAGGAAACCCTGAAGGAGAATGCACCATAGTGTCCAAGCTAAACTGGACCCATTGATATTCTCCACAAACTTCTAATCTGATACTAACAAGGCATCTCCAAAGATGATGACTTTGAACAAAGAAAATAAAAATGGAAGCATGCCACTTTTGTGCCCATGGCTTGCTGGGTGGTTGACCAGCAAGCCACACTGTTTTGGAAGAGACCAAAATCTAATCTTGTCCCACTGGATCTGGTGTGATAAATAAAGAGATATATGATAAATGCTATTAAGGGAAATTCAATGGTCTATTTCCTTTGAGCAAAAAATGGGCTAGTTTGGGTTGCATTTAAAGAAGTCGTCCAGGTAGAGAGATGCGGATTGAAATTGGAATTAATTTGTTGGTAACTAAGACTTATGTATGTACTGGTACATAATAGGTATATGATAAGAATGACTATTAAAGCATCTTGGAATGGGATGCCTGGGTAAAGTCAATTAGATTGAAATAGGTAGACTTTCAAATTCCCTAACTCAGAAATAGAGACATTATTGCATGAAAAGTTTAAAGCATTTCCCCATAGTTCATGTTCTAAAATAAACCAATCCACTGCTCTTAAACTTCTCTTCAATCAAGCCATTTCCCCTAGGTATTACTCTATTAACACAATAAGCAAAACTTCAGCGCATCTAAGAAATATTCACTACCAGTTGATAGTCTTGGAGTGATGAGTTTGGTAAACAAAGCTTTCTTGCAAAGGGAAGAAGAAAGGAAATAATGAACTATATTTCTCATAAACTATTTTACATAATGTTTACTATATCCCTTAAATATTAGCATATTTGAGGATTTTGTCTCATTACCTTTGTTTTTACAAGGAAGAAAGTGTGTCACACACACGTCACCAAATAAAATGAAACACACCCAGTTAAATTTGAATTTTAAATAAACAACACATAATTTATAAGTATGTCCAAGCTATTCACTTAGCTAGTCAGCGATCAACTCAACATTCAAATGGTTTGACTTGAGCCCTTGGAGACATTATGCCTTCAAATGTACAAATAAAAGAAACAGAATAAACTAAAATAAAAACAAAGACATTCATCCATAGGAAAAAAAATGCATTAGTTAAGCCTTGGCTGTAGCAAAATCAACTCAATCTATATAGAAAAAAGAGTAATTGTCAGGAAACAAGGAAATCCTTTTTCCTTCCTTCCTTTCTTCCTCCTTTTTTTCTTAATTTCTAATTCCCTTTCTTCCTTTCTTCTTTTTTATTTTCTCATTCCTTGATTCTCTCCCTCCCATTTCCTCTCTCTTTCTTCACTTCTTTCTTTCTTTCAAGGGTGCCTACATCTTCATCCTACTCTTATTTTATCCTTTCTTTGTTTTTTCATACACATAGCGCAATATAGTTTCCTATCATTTGAAGTGTATCCGTAGAGTGATGCACACTTAACCGACTGTCTTTGAATCTCCAATAATAATTCCTGAAAATATGTCATGGCCTCAGTTTTGGCCCCTCCATTCCAAAATGCTAACACCTGAGGAGCAGGGTGCCTCTAAAGAGAGTATTTTCCTCATGGAAGGAAGGGAGGATGGCTTGTGGCCGAGGAAGACATGGCACTAAAGTCTACAAAAAAGATAGCATTATTCCCCTTGCCCATTTTATACCATGGGCATTAAAATAGACAAAGCAGGTTTAGCAACAGCAAAATATTCCTGACAAAGAAACTGCGGTTTAGCCCTATGGATATTCAAGATCCACAAACCACTGCTATACATATATTAACCGATTTGCTTAGCACCCCGGCTTCAGTTCTCCTGAGTAAAAACCTCCATGTGACTACATTTCAACAGAGTAGACCAATTCAAAACATAAATACTTTGGTTTTTTTTTATAATTCATAGGAATAAGTTCCAGAAATCTAGCTAAAGTAATATTAAGGTATAGCCAATGTGTGAGCATTCATATTACCACTCTCGATACATAAAATCATCAGAGTACCCCTAAACTCATTTGTCAAATGATTCCATACTCCAGAACCAAATTATTCACCTATAAATGACATTTTAATATGATTCATACCATCAGATCCTTTAGCAATGTAGTGGATATTTAATTCATAGTAATTATTTATCACTCATTAAGAGTAGAACCAATATGAAGACAAGGGTAAAAAGACAACAAACACATGCTACAATATTTAAAGCTTACAAATACATGCTACAATATTTAAAAATTGTTGAGGTTTTGGCATTGTCAAAACTGGATGAAAGCTACATATTCCTTACTCAGAAAAAAATTATGTATGTATATAGTCCACAAAATTTATTACTTAAATAGAAGGCAGGTCATGGATCCACCTATAGTCTATATCCTTGATAAATATTTTCATTAACCAGAAGAAAGGTCACCAGAAAGAACATGGCAGGGGAGTCAAGAGACTTGAATATTTTTTTAAACATCTCATTAATCATTTTTTAAACTATTGGTAAATTATTAAACCATTCTTGGCTACTTTCTACAAATCAGGGCACACAGTTCTTCATTAGAAAAAAAAAAGGGAAACTTAGAGTTTTTTTTTTTTAAATGTGATAAGCCTTTGGTCAAAAAATTAAATCAGAATAGTCATTTGAAAGTTATCCTCATAAATGAGTCAGGAAATTATTTTACTGTTTGCCAAAGGAGAATGGAACTCTAGAAGATTAAGAACACTGCTTCCATATTTATTTATTGAATTTGTATATTCCCTACCACCATACATCAGGCAGGGTACTAGATGCTGAGGAAAAAGTAGTGACCAGGGGGTCAAAAGAAGTAGATGAGAACCAGGACCCTAATTAACCATCAACTACTGGGAGGAGCCACCTCATCTGTGAAAGACTCACTAGATTGCTTTCACTGACCCAAGAAAGGAGCAAGGAGATTTATCTTCACTTAGGAATGTGGGTCCAAAAAACACTAATCATGAGGAATCTCCAAGCTCATGTCATGAGCTAGTGAAGTATCCACATTTATATCATGTTATGGCAGGAGTTTAAAACTGCATAAATAATGTGAGGAAAATCTGATTGCAAACCAGTGTGATAGTAGGAGCAAATGTGACTCCATTTTGTTTTATGACTTCATCCTGTAAAACAACCAGGCCAAGTAGAAGAGTCATGACTGGGGCAAGATATTTTTTTCCTTTTGCTATAGAAACCTTTAAGAACACAGAACTACCTAATGGGGCATTGTTTCTGTAACTAGGGTAAAGGGGCCCTGTTTCTGTAGCTGGGGTGATTGGGCTTACTGTGATTGGTTAGGCTTCCCAGTGCTTGACTGCACTGTCCTGCTTCTGTAACCTGGCTTGCTTGCATTGGCTAGACCCCCGAACATCCCTTTTGTGGTTTTCAGGCTTACAAGGAGTGCCCTTGCAATTGTTCAGGGCTGATCAGGGGAGCAGCTTTATGTTCTGGTCAGCCGCCACTAGTGTGCTTCAATAAAGGCTTGATTCGATTATACGTGAGTGGTCTGGAAGTCAGTTCATGAAACCCTGGGACAAAGCTTTAACTATAACACCAGCAATATTCTTGAGGTAACTGGTTGAAAGAAATCTTGCAGGAAAGATTTCTACAACTCAGGACATACAGGACTCCATCAAGAAAAAAAGAAAAGTAAGTTCAAAACTTCAAAAAACAATAATCTCATAGTAGAAAAAGTAAATAAATTAGAAATGACATGAGAAAGTCATGATTCTCATAAGTGAGAGTTGGAAGATAAATCAAACTAAAAGGTTAGCATGACCCCAGACTTTCGATATTAGAACAATCTGAAAATGACCATAAAATTGTTGTATTTAATATGATGAAATTGTTTTAGAATATGATTACAAGTCATAATGAAAGAAGAGGTAACTGTGAAAAAATGAACAGGTAGACTTGAACCAAAATACCAGAAATAATTAAATTAAAAATTAAATTTATAAGTTGAGCAATAAATTAGATAAATATAAAGAATATAGCTAAAATTCATGTTGAAGAGAGAATGGAAAATATGAATGAGAGGTTAAGAGACAATAGATGAAAAAATATGAAAATGTACAATATACAAATCATTCATTTCCACAAAGGGAGAATAAGAAAAATGAAAAAAATCTTGTACAATTTAGAATTAATAAATAACAAGAATTCTATGATTTAAGAAGTCTAATGAATTATCAGCAGGAAACTTAAAACAAATTTACATGTATGTATATCTATATCCATACCTAGACAAGACAGCAGTTTTTTTCTAAGGAGATTGCTACTGAGAAATTGAAGGAGAAAAAAGATAATGGACTAGCAACGTCAAAAATAAGATGGGTGGGGTTGGGGCTGCGGCCCAGTGGTAAAGCACTTGCCTAGTATGTGCAAGGCACTGGGTTCAATCCTTAGCACCATATTTAAAAAAATAAATAAATAAAGGTATGCTATCTATCTACAACTACAAAAAAGTTAAAAAAAAATAAAAGAGATATAAAAGTATACTATGCTACCTATGTTGGCCACTCAAGAGGGGAAGACATAAATGCTTATCATTTTAATGGCTGAGAACACATAACTTAGAGACCGTTATTGAAAGAACTAATAAAAATATATTTCAGTAGGAAGAGAATGAACTTTAAAAGATGGAGTAATACTTAAGAAACTATGATGAGAAAATAATTGAAACTTATTGTAAACATATATCAGTTATAGTAATAATGGTAATAACTTGGGAAGAGTTAAAAGTAAATTAGCACTAACAAAGAAATAAGAGAGGATATGAAAGAGATGATCAAGTAAAATTCTAAAATTGTAGCATTTTTCAGAAAGAGCATAGAGATAATAATTGACTTTAACATCAAACAAATCACGTAAACATTTAGATAATAAACCAGAAAAACAGGATATGAGTTCTATATCAGCTGAGAGAAGCTAATCAGAAAAAAAAAGATGAAAATAGAATATAAAAACAGTAACAATTTAGAATTTTTTAAAAAATTAATGAATTATATGTAGAAAACAAAAATTAAAAGATAGTGATAATTGTGAACATATGACATTAAACAGATGTAAATGAGTCAATCTTGTTAGGTGAAGGACAGATTTTCAGATTATACTTTTAAAACAGATATATACTAGTTATAGCAGAAAATAGGATTCAGAAAATGTAAAACTGGAAATAAGTAAAAAGATATGCTGGAAAAATATGGACATTTGGGTTGTTTCTATTTGGGGGATATTATCAATAATGTTGTTTGTGTAGGCTAGGGTACAAGTTTTTGTGAGAACATTCAATGATTGTGAATTGTTATGCACATGTAAAGGCCTTGCAGTACATAAAACAAAAGAAGTTCACAATCATTGAGCAAACCATAATCCTAGAGAAGGATTTTAACATACTTTTCTGATAAACAAATAAATCAAACAGAAAGAAATTAGCATATACATAGATAATGTGAACCACATAGTTAACTGGATTGAACTAATGGATGGAACTACATATAAAAATAAATGTACATATAATCACTAATCCAGCAAATAGCAACAAGTTTTCCCAACACAATTATCTTAATTTTCCTATAATCATCATGAAAATCAAACTGTATGAATCAATAATATCATACCAACCACATTGCAATAAAATTAAAACTTGGTAACAAACACTCAGACCTCAACAAATAATATTTAACACATTTAAAGTAAATAATAAAAAATCTAAACTCCATTGGTCAAATTTAAAACTTCATGGGATATTACTAACTTTTGAGATGTCAATTATAATGCAAAGATAATAAATTTATGGTGTATGTCTTTAATGATATTGAAAAAACTGGATATCCACTTGCAAAAGAATAAATTTTGACCCTATACCATATACAAAAATTAACTCAAATGGATTAAAGATCTAAGCCCCAAAAAGTCAATGCTCCTGAAAGAAAACAAAGAAAGAACTTTGTGACATTGGATTTGGCAAAATATTGAATATGTCACCAAAAGTATAAACAATAGAAACAAAATAAACAAAAGGAGCTATACAAACTCAAAAGCTACTCTACAGTAAGGTAAACAATCAACAGAGTAAAAAGGCAACCTAAAGAATGGGAGAAAATATCTGCAAATTATTTATCAGGTAAGGGATTAATATATAAATTATATAAAAACTCCTATAACTTGGAAACAAAAAGCCTGATCAATCCAATTTAAAAATGAGCAAATAACCCTTGACTAGACATCTCTCTTTCCCTCTCTCTCTCTCTATCCACACACACACACACACACACACACACACGTCTAATACACACAGGAAAGTTAGTCAACATAACTAGTCAACAGGGAATTGCAAGTCTAAAACAGAAGCTATCACCTCTCTCCAATTAGGATAGGAGAAGATATTAAAAACAAAAAGCAAAAAGAAACAGAAAATAATAAATGTTGGCAAAACTGTAGAGGAACTAGAATAGAACCATTTTGCACTGTTGGTTGGAATGTAAAATGGTATAGTCATTATGGAAAACAATAAAATTAAAAAATAGAATCTCCATATAATCCTGTACTTTCACTTCTCAGTATTTATACTCCCAAAATTGAAAACAGGATCTTGAAAGGGTATTTGCACAAGCTTGTTGTACCAGTTTTATTCACAGTAGCCACAAAGTGGAACCAACCTAAATGTTCATCGACAAACAAATGGAAAAATATATTGTGATATATGATATATGCATATGAAAATATTATTCAGATTTCCTTAGGAAGCAAATCTTGTCCTACACCAAGACACAGGTGAACTATGAGGATACTATGTGGAGTGAAATAACCCAGCTACAAAAAAATGCTGATTTCACTTATATAACATATCCCAAATTGTCCAACAACCAACTCTTAGAGAGAAAATGGTGGTTGTCAGTAGCTGAGGGGAAGGAAGAAAAGCGGAGTTGTTCAATGGGTATAGAATTTCAGTTTTTTTGCAAGATGAGAAAGTTCTCAAGATCTGTTGAACAACAATGTGTATCTAGTTGTACTATTGTATAATGAAGAAAAAAAAGCCAATAAAATGGTAAATTTCTTGTTATGTGTTTTTGATCACAATAAAAATTGGGGTATGTATAATTAGTAGAAAGAAATGGATTTATATTCTTATCATGCTTATGTGGCAATAGGCAAAACATTAAAAATTGATGAACTAATTGCTCAACTTAGTAAATTGGAAAATAATAGTAAATTGGTATAAATCTAAAGAGATTTTGCATCAGTTTTTATATTTTCTAATTACTTGACTAGAAAAGGAAACCAGAGCATAAATTATATACAGGTCAACTTTGCAGCTGGGCATAGTGGCACATGCTTGTAATCACAGCAATTTGGGAGGCTGAGACGGGTGGATTGCAGATTTGAGGCCAGGCTTGGCAGTTTAGCAAGACCTTGCCTCAAAATAAGAAGGGTTGGGGATGTAGTGGAGTGGGGAACCACGTTCAATTATAGTACCCAAAACAAAAAGGTCAAGAACATTTAAAGTTGTTATGTAATAAGCTGGGCATGGTGGCACATGCCGACTTGGATGGTTGAGGCAGGAAGATTGCAAGTTTGAGGCCACCCTCAGCAACTTAGCTGTGGTTTTTCCTAAAAAAAAAAAAAAAAGCCAAAGGACTGAAAGACTGAGGATGTAATGCAGCATGGAGTACTCCTGGGTTCAAAAAGAATCAGCTTTACTCAGTATCTGTTTGCTATTTTGAGAAATAGCAAAAATGCCCTTTATTAAATGAACTTTTTTTTCAGGTAGCCTATGAGAATGACAGAGCAGTATTTGAACAGCACTGAGAAATAGAACAACTAGGTTAAGATGAAAAGGCTGGAGACAATGTAAAAATCTCTAAAATCCACCATTATGAATGCAATCCTCAAACATGCAGCATCAATATTACCTGAAACTGGACCCCATCCCAGACCTATTGAATCAAAACTTTCATTTTATAAAGTTCTGTGGGTGATTCATACACTAAAGCTTGGGAAGCATGTTTATGTATGCATGCTTTTAATATACATGCTACATATGTGACATATGCATGCCACATATTACATATGTGCATATAAATGGGAGTATATATGTATGTTGCCTATGGGTCATGTATTGCATATTTGCTTACACATAAGTATTTCGTGTGTTGAACATGCATGTCGTATTAGAGGTGTGCATACACATGTGTACGTATTATGTGTGTGTTGTATATGTCATATATTACCCATACACATGCATATATATATATATATATATATATATGCACACACACATACATACAGTTATGCACATATAAATACACATCATATACATATAAATATAGGTATAGTGGTTTCTGAAAAATTAAAAAGAGCTAGAGGTTTGGTTTTAATAAAAAAAAAAAACCTCTTCAGATATTGTGCTATGAGTATGTTACATTTTATTTAAGACTTATAGTCTAATCCAAACACCTCTAATTAATTATAAAATCCTCAAGCTGAGTAAAACTGTAAAGGAGTTACGGGAGACTGGAGTCGCAAGGTTGGTGCATGTTTTCCTACAGGAATATTTTTTCTTCTAGGACAAAGTAATAAAAAACCCAACCTCTGAATCCTCTGAATGTTATCTTCCTTGAGTTTCTTGATTTGCATGCACAGGGAGTACTGGAAAGTGAGAAGCCAAAGGAAGCCAGGGCTGCTGGGGACTGCAGAGAGAGGGAGAAAGGGCCCTAACACTAATTAGGTTTGAAAGACTACAGGATGCGTCCAGCCACTTCGTGCTGAGAAGAAAGCAACCTGAGCTGCTGAAAGCTAGTTCAGACTAAACTCACCACCAGCCCCCTGGGGACGTCACAAGGTAAACCTGATCGTCTCTGTCATTTACAATCATTATCAGGCAGGCTGCTCCTGTAATTTTACTGGGGAGCCAATTAACAGATCCCTGACGCTAGGGGGGATATGTCCCAGACCTCCACCTGTTTTTTTTTTGAAAAGGAAAAATCGGGCAGCTTTTGTACTGCTGTCTCCTGATGGGTCTCTTCTAAAGGCAGAAGAAGGGGATGATTTCATACAAGACAGTCACTCCTCAGGTCAGACAAGCAGGTGAAGTCCGTCATTTCGCTCCCTTAATTTTATCTTTTCACTAGCAACCTAAATTAGCTTCCAGATAGCCCAGCAAGCCTTGTTTCCTTCTTTTCTAAGCTATGGAAATGCTGACCAGTTCTCTTATTCTAGCTTGCCTTCCAGGAATGTCTGTGCAGTATTTCATCTTAGAAGAACTTGGGAAAAGATGGGCTAATGCACTAAGAAGGCACTGAAGAAGGGCCGCTCACATTGATTGCTCAACCCCACCTATTTTCCCCTTTCTGTATCCTTTCTCTTGCCTTTCTTTCACAGTAAATTTTTTTAATCAGTTGTCTGCATTCACTGTTTTATGTCTACATCTGTTCCCTTTTTAGACCACCCCAAACTGGCAATAAAATTTCATTATTCTACCAAAAATACTCTTTCTGAGAGTATCAATAGCATTTATATAGCATTTGTATCATTCAGGATTTATATATCATTTATAGCACTCATATTTTGGTAGTATTTGTACTTGAAGTCTTAGCAGGATTGAGTACCATTGATCCTCTCCATGCTGAAAATCCTCCCCGTCTGACTTCCATAATATAGCAATTTTCTAGATTTCCTCTTCTCTGATTATGCATTCTCACATTGCTTTCAGCTCTCCTTTTCTACAACATGATTAGGTATTAGCATTGCTCAAAGGTTGATTATGGACCCTCCTTTTTTTTTTAACTTGCAGGGATAATTTAATGCATTAGAATGCTTTTTATTACTGTAACAACACACCTCAGATAACCATCTTGAAGAGAGGAAAGGTCTATTTTGGCTCAGTGTGTTGGAGGTTTCAGTCCACAGTCAGTTGACCATGCTGCTTTTGGGCCTGTGGTGAAGATGGATCGCGGTGAGAGTTTGTGGAAGAAGCTGCTTAGCTCATGCAGCCCTGGAGTAAAGGGATAAAAGAAGAGGAGAGACTAGAGTCACTAAATCCATTTCAAAGGGATAGCCCCAATGAGTAACTTCCTCTCCTTAGGTCCCACCTCTTAAAAATTTCATCATCTCCCATAGCCACAGGTTGGGGACTAAGCCTTTAGCACACAGGCCTCTGGGGAACATTGAAGTTCCAAGCTATAACATTTAATGATTGAGATAAATAAGGAAAACTGGTCAGTGACAGTGTGTAACTTAAATTCAAAGGACAGGGGCTATTTGTCCATTCATTATTGTCCTATAAGAAGGTGGGCCCAGTGTTACCAGATATTTATTTTTAAAGAGAAACTGGAAACCCTGATTATGCTTTAAAATTTTTGTTTATATCTTTGATAGAGTAGCAGAAGCCAACCCACTCTCATCCTAAGAAAAAAAATGAGAACTGGGTAAAATACTTTAAATTGAAGTAATCAGAGAGCAACAAAGTCAGTATGAACTTGAAAGGCTAAAATGCAAGAGAAACGAGAAACGTGGAGGTGAACCTGCCATTCTCTGCTGTCTTTCCCTGAAGGCATTGGCCAATTAGTAAGTGGTTCTGGACAAGAGATCAAGTCGAATGTTAAGGCTCAGAGTTTTCAGCAGTCTCATGGGGATAGGATGGGAAAAAAAAAATCAGAGTTAAGGGCTATCACAGTAGTCAGGTCTTGAGGGGAATAGGTTGTGGAAAAAAGAGAATCGGAAAACAGTGAGCAAGACTTTCTGTGTTGCTTCTCCCGCCCCCAAGGAAATGGTAGAAAACACAAGTGAAGATACAAATTCATAGTAAATTTATTAAGTGAAAGATGCACATCATCATCTCTTAGGTAAATATTAAGAGATTAATAAAAAGAAAGCAAAACTATGAAAAAGCCAAAGCTGGGAGGGGAATCGGGGACTTGATTGATCAAAAAGAAATTAAAATACAAAAAGAAAGAAGAAAAGGGAAAGGTGAATTATAATCAATGAGCAAGAGGGTAGATTTTTAAAATAAAAATGGGCTGAAACTCAGGGGCAGTAACCACCTACTTGAGAGCTGGTAAAACTCACTAGAAGCAAATATCCTTGAGATGCCACCCACTGAGGAGCTGGTCAAACTCCCTGGACAACCCCCTTTTGAATTAAGTGGAATTCTAATAGGTACCACCAGCCCTACTTTTGTTGTGGCATTGGTTTCTGAAGATCATTCATGGATGGTTATTTCTGATTTTGGTGGGGAGGGGAAATTCCAGTAGCTTCCACGGAGCCCTTTTTACCATGGTGCCACTCTCTAGCTCAGTGTGGATTCTGCCAATTTCTAAGCGTTCCTATTCTAACTCTATGTGCAGGAACTGTGGGAAGTAAAAGTGAAGGAGAGCCCACCTACAGCTGGGCCAATGAGAGCTGGTCTCTGGCTAAGCCTCCCTCTATTATCTTATCACTGTCTCACTTTCACTGGGGGACCACCATGGCACTCACTCGGGGCCTTTAGGAATTAGGACCAAACCTACCAAATGCACTTTAAGAGGTTTATTTTCATAGATTCTTTAGTTTATAACCATTTTAATTTGGAGGAATAAAATGTTAGAAATTCTACAGGAAACATGTATGATAGCCCAAGCATCAGTGATTATTTCTGGCATTTAGTACTATTTCAAATTTTTGTTTAAATACAATATTACAGATAAAATTTTATATTTTATTGAACCCTGAACACAATCCCATTCAGTCTTTGCTCCTATTATTAGTGTTGTCTAGAGGTAAATATTACCCTGAATTTAATATGTTGCCTTCTAGCTTATTTTTATACTTCAATATGTATGCATATATTTATAACTTATGCAAAGATATCAAAGTTCTGACACCCGGTGGGCTGCGGCCACTCCCAATGTCTCTTCATCTCAACCCTGGGGCTCTGTTGTATTTTCTCTCAATCCTAGAGCTACCATGGCTTTATATACCAATATACTTTTCTTCACTTTTATTTGCAATCTTGTGTGTGTGTGTGTGTGTGTGTGTGTGTGTGTGTGTGTGTGTGTGTTGGGGGTAATCTATTTAAGCTGAATCTAAAAAACGTCCTATAGTTTAGAGTTGTTTATTCAACCTAAAATTTTTTACTTTTTGAGTATGTAGTACCACCTATTTCTGCATACTTTTTATATGGTTTTATCACATATAAATACGTACCCTGAAATTATTTTTTCCTCCCTTTTGCTGTTTTTTAAACTGTTATATTCCTTGAGGGTGTTTTTCTTTTCTCAATATTATGTTTCTAAAACAAATTTTTGGTGTCATGGTACTTTTACTTCATTCCTGTCAATTGCTGTATAGTATTCCACTGGCTAAGTATAACACAACTAACCATTTTTGTGTCTATGGACATTTGAATCTTTGTTTTTTCATCATTTTAAATAATTCTACACATTTCTAAAGATGTATATATGTGCAACAGTATCAAAATAATGTATAAACAGGAATATAAAAATGTAATTGCTCTATCATAGAGTATGTGAATTGCCAGCAATCCATTTTTCCCCTCTGCATGCTTTAAACAATTTGTATTTGTCATTAATTTTGAGTAACTTCATTACGATATCTCTTGGTATAGTTTTCTTCATATCTCTTATAACTGGTGATTCACGGAGCCTTCTGGACAAGCAGGCACACTTTTCTGTCCATTTAGAAAAACTCATCTTTATGTCTTCATTTTTCCCTTCTCTCACTTCAGGGGCTTTAATAATCTATATCTAATTTCCCTCAAAAAATATTTTGTAGTTTTTATACACAAATCATGTACATATTAATCCCTTTGTATTTCATAACTTTTGAATGTGATGTTAATTGGTACTTTAAAAATTTTAATTATTCAATATCTCTTGCTAGCATATGATACTATTGTATATTTACCTTGTGACCTTTATTAGTTACAGTAACATTTTCCAGATTTCTTGGAATATTTTGCATAGATCTTTATGTCATAGATATTAAAGTCTGCTTTAGGTCTTCTTTTCTATTTATTATGTCTCTTCTTTCTTTATTGCTGTGGTTGATATCTGCAATACAACATGGAAAATCAGTAGTGCTATTTATTTATTTTTGATCTTAGTAATGTAAAGATCCCTTACACTCTCTTCAGAGTTTCATGAATTCTCAAGGGAAGACTGCTATAATTTTTTTATGTATTCCTCGATATATTATATTTTTTCCTCTGGCTGTCTTCATAAATTTCTTTTTATCTTTAAATTTCAGCAGTTAGCTCTGATGTGTCTAGTTGTTTTTTTTTTGCATGGTATATATTTCATAGACTTGCAAGAATGGTATATGTTTTGTATTTGTTCTTTGTTGTCTAATCAAATTTATAAATCGTTAGGCCATTATCTCTTCAAATATTCTTTTTTTTTTTTTTTTTTTTTTGGTACTGGGGATTGAACTCAGGAGCACTCCACCAATGAGCCACATCCCAGCCATATTATGTATCTTATTTAGAGACAGGTTCTCACTGAGTTGCTTAGCACATTGCTTTTACCAAGGCTGGCTTTGAACTTGCTATCATCTAGCCTCAGCCTCCTCAGCCTCTGGGATTTCAGGCATGCACCACCACACGCAGCTTCTTCAAATATTCTTTTGTTCTACTTTCTCTCTATTTTCCTTCTGGTATCCAATGCACGTGTGAGTCATCAAATATTCTCACACAATTCTTGGATACTTTTGTTTGGATATTTTAAAAATTGAAATATTTTCCTTATTATTTCATTTTGAATAATTCTTTAGACTTTTAATTTTTTTGTTCATTCCCTCACATATACAAAATTTTGATAAACATTACTGAAATTATTCATCATTCATATTAGGTAACTTCTATTGCCTTGACCTCTCCTTCTTTCTATGCTTTGCCAAAAATAAGGATGTTGGTGTGTCCTGTCTTTCCTCAGAGAGTCTTTTCAGACTTTGGAATGTAGTTCTTCAGATTGCCTTGCAAACTCAGCGCTTCACTGAGCTCTAAAAATGATGGGGGCTGTTGGATTTTTTATTTTATGTTGAGATTAACATTTTTCTTATGGCTTTCTAAATTCTAGAATTAAGCATTAAGTATTTATGGTTTAGATGGAAGGTGTCCTCCCAAAGCTTATGAGACGATGCAAGAATGTTCAGAGATGAAATGATCACATTATGAGAATGGCAACCAAACTGATGGATTAATCACTTGATTGGATTAACTGGGTGACAGCTAAAGGCAGGTAGGGTGTCACTGGGGACATGCCTTTGGGATATATATTTTGTCACTGGTGAGCAGAGACCCCACCCCCTCTGGTTGTCAGGCTCTGAGCTGTTTTCCTCTGACACACCCTGCTGCCAGGATGTTCTGCCTCACCCTGGGCCCAGAGCAATGCAGTTCACTAACAAAGGACTAAACCTTGTTGGGTATTTTGGTTGCAGAAAGGCAAAGCTGAGTAAAAGAAAGCACAAGTCCTGTGGAACTTTTAATAAACCATTCAAATTAAACATAATTTTTATAATTATTTTATAAAGACAACATGTATTTGGACTAACCAGAAGTATATTTTATATATGTACCACACCATCTTTTTGTTGTTGTTGTTGTTGTTCTGGTAAGAACAGGAACATAAGATCTACCTTCTAAATAAAATTTTAAGTATACACTAGAGTCTTGTTAACTATAGGCACAATGTCATACCAGAGATCTCTAGAACTTGGTTTTCCTGCATAATTGAAACTTTATACCTATTAAGTAGTGATTCCCCATTTCTTCCTACCCCTAACTCTTGACCATCACAGTTCTACTCTTTGCTTCTACACATTTTAATAGTTATATACTTCTTGTAAATGCTATCAGTAGTGTTTGCTCTTCTGTTACTGAATTACGTTACATGGCATAATTCTTTCAGTGTTCACCTGTATTATCACATTTGTCAAGACTTCCTTGTTTTGTAAAACTGAAAAATATTCCATTGTGTGTATATGCCACACATTCTTTAGCCATCATCTGTCAATGGATGTTTATAGACTGTTTGTACATCTTGCCTATCATGACTAATATTTGCATTAAAAATGAGTGTCCAATTATCTTCTTGAGATCTTATTTTACTTTCTTTTAGATAGATATCCAGAAGTGGAATTGCTAGATCATGTGGTAATTCTCTTTAAATTTTTTTTTTTTAGGAAACTCTTCATTCTTTTCCACAGCAGCTGCACTATTTTACATTCTCACAAACGCTGGACAAGGATTTCAGTTCCTTTACCTCCGCATCAACTTGCTAGCTTTGATTTTTGGCTTACATAGTAGTCATTCTAACATGGACAAGTGACATATCATTGTGATTTTGATTTGCATTTCCCTGGTGTTTAGTTGTGTTGAGCATTTTTCCTGTACTTTTGATAATTTTTATAGAATGGTCTAAGTCCTGTGTTCATTTTGAAACTAGGTTATTTGATTGTTTGATGTCTGCTTGACTAATGAGTTGAAAGAATTTCCTATATACTTTGGAAAATAACCTCTTTTCAGATATATGGTTTGCAAATATGTTCTGACATTCAGCAGGTTGTATTTTTGTTTTGTTCATTGTTTGCTGTGCTAAAACTTTTTAGTTTGATCTCATCCCATTTGTCTAGTTTTACTTCTGTTGTTTGAACTTTCTGGTCATATTCAAGAAATCATTGCCAAATGTAGAATCATGAAGATTTTTCCTCATGTTTTCTTCTAAAAGTTTTGTATTTTCAGGCCTTATACTTAAGTCTATGCTCTATTCAAGTTTATATTTGTTTATGATGTAAAGTAAGGATAAAACTTCATTCTTTGAATGTAGAGGAACCGATCTTCTCCTTTGCAGAATAGGAAAAAATATTTGCATGACATATATCTGATAAGAGATAAATATATATGGAACTAAAAAAAACCTCAATAGCATAAACCAACCAATCAATCCAATTTAACCAATGGAGTAAAAATCTGAATAGATTTTTATTTAAAAAAAAGACATATAAAAGGGCAACATATATACCAAAAATGCTCAACATCACTAACCATTGGTGAAATTCAAATAAAAATTACAGACACCACTTTATCCCAGTTAGAACCACTATTATCCAGAAAAAAAAAAGAAGAAAAAAAATGTAGCAAATGCTGGCAAGGATAAGGAGAAAGAGGAAGTCTTGCACAGTTTGTGGGAATATAAATTAGTACAGCCATTGTTGAATACAGTATAGAAGTTTCTCAAAACACCAAACATCAAACTATCACATGATCCAACATTCCCACTACTGGGCATATAATCAAAGTTAATTAAATTAGCATGTCAAAGAGACCTGCATTCTCATATTTACTGCAGCACTATTCACAGCATCCTGGGTGTGGAATAAAGCTAAATGTCCATAAATGGACAAATTGATTAAGAAAATTAGATATAAATGCACAAAGGGATGTTCATCCATACGAAAGTATGGCTGTCATGTGTGACAACGTGTATGGACCTGGAGGGTATTGTATTGAGTAAAATGTCAGGCACAGAAAGAAAAACACCATATGATCTCACTCACAGGTAGAATCTAACAAAGTTGATCTCATAGAAGTTGAGAATAGAAGAGCTGTTGCCAGAGACTGGGGAGAGTGGGGATTGGGAGTGTGGGGAGAGGTTGGTTAATAAGATCTAACAGATAGGAGGAATAAGTTATGGTACGCTATGGCACAGTAAGGAGGATAGAGTTAATCATAATTTCAAAGGAGAGGGGATTATTATTAATTAATCTCAAAGGAGAGAGGATTTTCAATGAGCTCACCATAAAAAAATCACAACTGTTTAAAGTGATGTGTAAGTTAATGATCCTGAGTTGATCATTATCCAGTATGTATATAAACCAAAACTCCACATTGTGCTTCATACATATATACAAATATTATTCATGGATCAAAAAGGAAAATTAGTTAAAATAAGTAAGTAAATAAGTCTTCTCTTTATTTCTTCCATCATCTCTGCTTGCATTCTCTTGATTTGTTGGTATTTTATTTTGAGCTTCCTGTTGATCTTAGCTGGTGGAACCATACAGATCTTAGCCTGTAGATCAAAACCTCTGTATCCATCAAGTATCTGTTTTTACTCATGCCAATGTTAGTGGGTACTCACTACCTTGGAATCACTTCAAAACCACCACAAACTCTTCTCCCCCCAAACACACACACACACACACACACACACACACACACACACACACACTTCATATTCAGTGCAAAATGTCAAAAGGTTAGATTTCTACTTTCCAATAGAAGCTTTACGATAGAGAGTCCACAGTCCATCTGGGTCAGAGCCATCCCTTTAGGCTTTTCACCATGTGAGCCCAGCAAAGCTCTGCCTCTGTGGCCCCAGCATATAAATGTGTGTTTATTTCTCCTTTTCTGGGAGTGCTCTTTAGAGAACTCTTATGTCCCTTGTGCAGCCAGAGATTCCTCAAAGCACATTTTCTATGCAGACTATATTTATTCTTCAATGAAATAGCCCTGCAGAATATCTATCAACCATAATGACAAAAGGAAAAGTTCTAGCTTAATTTGATGAGAAACCAACTGAGATATTTACATAAGTAACTTTGAAAAACTCTGGCCCTACACAATACTAAGTTGGCATATGTGGATGCCATTAAACTCAGTTATCCTTGAATTTCAAAACTACTGAGCATTTGGTGGGTGGGGATGCCAGATACCTGGAAATCTGGGGAGAAATCAGAAAGGAAAAAAACAAACAGTAGCATTTTGATGCTGGGTGCCCTTGGCAGGAATAGTGGCAAACTTGCTTAATTTCTATGGAATATACAATTTATATTATTAAACTGATGGTTTCCCTCTATTATTCTCTCTCTCTCTGTGTGTGTGTGTGTGATGATTTCCCTCTATTATTCTGTGTGTGTGTGTGTGTGTGTGTGTGTGTGTGTCCCATTTTACTGGAACTTTCCTTTTGCCTTTCTTAAAAGGTGACCCAAAGTAATCTATTACACAACCAAACAAGTTAGACCTATATTCCTACAATTCTACTATCTAGATCCCACAGGTTGTTGGTCTCTCCACAGTGGCTTGAGGGGAATTAGTACAAGAAGAGAAAATGAGTCTGTTTGTGACCAGGATAAGGCCAAGCCTTGGTATTAATCCACATTTGCCTGTCTTCATTGCAGTAAGAACTATTCTATTATTTGGAACAGCAAAGTCTAATTGCCCTCATAGTTTAACAGTTCTTCAGGGTGGTACATTGATTTTACACGTGGATTGTACCTGTACTCAGTGTTTAAATCTTTTGTAACAACTCCAGACAAGGACATCATCTTACTCAGAGTCACATAATGGGACATGGGTCCATGTGCCCAGTGTCACATAGACTAATGATGAAAATCTGCTTCCACCCGATGATTACTCTACTGGAAAATAAGAAAACAGAATGCACAGGTATTTGAGAGCTAGCAATACTGATTGTGAGGTCGCTCTTAACTCACATCAGATACAAAGCAGGCAATTACTACTCTCTCAGCTGACACAAATGTCTGAAATTCTTAAGTTTTGCTTTCATAGAAAATGCATACTCAATAATCCCTGGGCTGTTTCTGAGAGGTCTTATAGGTTTGGTCAGGGACATAAAAAAATATTAAAAAAAAAAAAAAACACCTTCTACTGGGAATCTCTGTAGTTGGGGATTTGATTTATTTATTTATTTATTTATTTTTATTTTTTTATTATTTTTTATTGGCTGTTCAAAACATTACAAAGCTCTTGACATATCATATTTCATACATTAGATTCAAGTGGGTTATGAACTCCCATTTTTACCCCAAATACAGATTGCAGAATCACATTGGTTACACATCCACATTTTTACATAATGCCATATTAGTAACTGTTGTATTCTGCTACCTTTCCTATCCTCTACTATCCTCCCTCCTCTCCCCTCCCATCTTCTCTCTCTACCCCATCTACTGTAATTGCATGGAAATGCAAGGAGACCCTCATTGTTATACAAAATTACATATAAGAGGTTGTGAGGGGAATGGGAAAAAAAAACAAGGAGAGAAATGAATTACAGTAGATGGGGATTTGATTTAGAAGTCTCCTTTAGTACACAAGGCAATCCACTGAAATGGGTGTGTCTTTCTAAAACTGTACATCAAGTGCTGAGTTGTCTGCCTGTGGCATTTGAAATCACAGAACTAAGCAGAAGCGCCATAAAAAACATGTAGATTTTAGACAACAACAACTCCAACTGAGTGCTACTGCTATAGAGGTGACAGAGCCTTAATCAGAAGCCAGTTCCAGTGGTCACACACTGCCAGTGGTTTCATGTGGTTTAATTCTGGATCAGGTTAGGAGGCAAGGCCTCTTGGTACAGTGGAAGGAGAGTTGGGGTCACTTAAGGTAATGGCTTATTTATCTATCAACTAGCATAGAAGTACAGTCACCCCACAGTATCCAGAGGGATTGGCTCCAGGACCCACAGCATCTGCCAACACCTTCCATGCTCAAGTTCCATTTATAAAATGGCATGATATTTACCTACAACCTACAAACATCCTCCCATATACTTACAACGCCTTGTACAATATAAACACTATGTAAACATTTGTTATACTGTATTAAGTAATAATGACAGAAAAAAAGTCTGTGTGTTCAAAACAGATGCAGGGTTTTTTAAAAAAAATTTTAATTTGCTTTAATTAGTTATACATGAGAGTAGAATGCATTTATGCACTTTGATATATCATACATAGATGGGGTATAATTTTTCACTTTTCTTATTGTACATGTTCCAGAATCACATTGGTCATGCAGTCATATTTGTACATAAAGTAATAATGTCTGTTTTGTTCTACTATCCTTCCTATCCCCACATCTCCTCCCTTCCCTTCACTCCCCTATACCTAATTTAAGGTAACTCTATCCTTCTCTAGTCCCCCCGCAACACATTGTGAATTAGCATCCACATTTTAGAGAACACATTCAGTTTAGTTTTTTGGGACTGGCTTATTTTGCTTAGCATGATATTCTGCAACTCCATCCATTTACAGGAAAATGCCATAATTTCATTCTTCTTCAAAGCTGATTAGTATTCCATTGAAATATATATATCACATTTTCTTTATCCATTCACCTACTGAAGGACACCTATGGGGCTGGGGATGTGGCTCAAGCGGTAGCACGCTTGCCTTGCATTCATGCGGCCCGGGTTCGATCCTCAGCACCACATACCAACAAAGATGTTGTGTCGGCGGGGAACTAAAAAATAAATATTAAAAAATTCTCTCTCACTCTCTCATAAAAAAAATTTAAAAAAAGGACACCTATGTTGGTCACATAGTTTAGCTATTATAAATTGATCTGCTATAAACATTGATGTGGCTGCATCACTGTAGTATGCTGATTTTAAGTCCTTTGTGTATAAACTGAGGAATGGGTTAACTGTGTCATATGGTGGTTCCATTCCAAGTTTTCTGAGGAATCTCCACACTGCTTTCCACAGTGGTTGTACCAATTTGCAGTCCCATCAGCAATGTATAAGTGAAGCTTTTTCCCCACATCCTCGCCAACATTTACTGTTGCCTGTATTCTTGATGATTGCCAGTCTGACTAGAATGAAATAAAATCTCAGTGTAGTTTTTATTTGCATCTCTCTAATTGCAGAGATATTTAACTTTTTTATAGAGTTGTGGATTGAATGTATTTCTTCTTCTGTGAAGTGTCTGTTCAGTTTCTCAGCACATTTATTGATTGGGTTATTTGTTTCTTTTGTGGGGGGGGGTAAGTCTTGAGTTCTTTATATATCCTAGAGATTAATACTTTATCTGAGGTGCATGTGGTAAAGATTTTCTCCCAATCTGTAGGCTCTTTCTCCTCACATTATTGATTGTTTCCTTTGCTGAGAAGAAGCTTTTTAGTTTGAATCCATCTGTTTTCTTGATTCTTGACTTTACTTCTTGTGCTTTAGAAGTCTTGTTCAGGAAGTCAGACCCTAGGCCAACATGGTGAAGACCTGGGCCTACTTTTTCTTCTATTAGGCACAGGGTCTTTGTTCTAGTGTCTAAGTCTTTGATCCACTTTGAGTTGATTTTTGTGCAGGGTGAGAGATAAAGGTTTAATTGCATTTTGCTACATACAGATTTCCAGTTTTGCCAGCACCGTTTGTTGAATAGGCTACCTTTTCTCCAGTGAATGTTTTTGGCATCTCTGTCTAGTAGGAGATAACTGGATTTGTGTGAGTTTGTCTCTGTGTCTTCTATTCTGAACCATTTGTCTACATGTCTGTTTTGGTGCCAATATCATGCCATTTTTGTTACTATAGCTCTGTAGTATAGTTTAAGTCTAGTATTGTGATGCCTCCTCCCTCACTTTTCTTGCTAAGGATTGCTAAGACTATTCTGGGTCTCTTATTTTTCCAAATAAATTTCATGACTGCTTTTTCTTTTTCTTTGAAGAATGTCATTGGGATTTTAATAGGAATTGCATTAAATCTGTATAACACTTTCAGTAGTATGGCCATTTTGATAGTATTAATTCTGCCTATCCATGAGCATGGGACATCTTTCCATCTTCTGAGGTTTCTTCAATTTCTTTCTTTAGTATTCTATAGTTTTCATTTTAGAGGTCTTTCACCTCTTTTGTTAGATTTATTCCCAGTTATTTTATATTTTTTAGGCTATTGTGAAAGGGGTAGTCTTCAGTGTATTCATTATTGATATATAGGAATGCCTTTGATTTATGGGTGTTGATTTTATATCCTTATACTTTGATGAATTCATTTATTAATTCTAGAAGTTTTCTAGTGAAAATTTTTGGATTGGGCTGGGGATGTGGCTCAAGCAGTAGCGCGCTCGCCTGGCATGCGTGCGGCCCGGGTTCGATCCCCAGCACCACATACCAACAAAGATGTTGTGTCCGCCGAGAACTAAAAAATAAAAATATTAAAAATTCTCTCTCTCTCTCTCTCTCTCTCTCTCTCTCTCTCTCTCTCTCTCCTCTCTCACTCTCTCTTTTAAAAAAAAGAAAATTTTTGGATCTTCTAAATATAGAATCATGTCATCAGCAAGTAGTGATAGTTTGAGTTCTTCTTTACCTATTTGTATCCCTTTAATTTCTTTCTTCTGTTCAATTGCTCTGGCTAGAGTCTCAAAGATGATATTGAATAGAAGTGGTGAAAGAGAACATCCTTGTCTTGTTCCAGTTTTTAGAAGGAATGCTTTCAATTTTTCTCCATTTAGAATGATAATGGCCTTGGGTTTAGCATATATAGATTCATGATGTTGAAGTATGTTCCTACTATCCCTAGTTTTTCTAGTGTTTTGAACATGAAGCAGTGCTGTACTTTGTCAAATGTTTTTTTCTGCATCTATTGAGATGATCATATGAGTCTCATTTTTAAATCTATTAATATGATGAATTATGTTTATTGATTTCTGTTTGTTGAACCAACCCTGCATCCCTGGGATGAATCCCACTTGATCATGGTTCACTATCTTTTTAATATATTTCTGCATGTGATTTGTCAGAATTTTATTGAGAATTTTTGCATCTATGCTCATCAAGGATACTGGTTTCAAGTTTTCTTTATTTGATGTGTCTTTGTCTGGTTTTGGTATCAGAGTGATATTAGCCTCATAGTATGAGTTTGGAAGGGTTCCTTCCTTTTCTATTTCATGGAATACTTTGAAGAGTATTGATATTAATTTTTCTTTGAAAGTCTTGTAGAACTTGTCTAGTCCTGGGCTTTTCTTTGTTGATAGGCATTTGATGACATTTTCTATTTCATTACTTGAAATTGATCTGTTTAAATTGTGTATGACCTCTTCATTCAGTTTGGGTGGGTCATTTGTCTCCAGGAATTTGTTGATGTCTTTGATATTTTCTATTTTATTGAAGTATAAATTTTCAAAATAGTTTCTAATTATCTTCTGTATTTCAGACACGTCCATTGTGATATTTCCTTCTTCATCTCATATTTTGGTAATTTGTGTTTTCTTTTTCTCTTTGTTAGCATGGCTAGGGGTTCATCTATTTTGTTTATTTTTTCAAAGAACCAACTTTTTGTTTTGCCAATTTTTAAAATTGTTTCTTTTGTTCTGATTTCATTGATTTAAGTTATTGTTTTAATTATTTCCTGTCTTCTACTGCTTTTGGTGTTGATTTGTTCTTCCTTTCCTAGAGCTTTGAAATGTACTGTTAGTTCATTTATTTGTTGACTTTTTATTCTTTTAATGAATTTGCTCAATGCAATAAATTTCCCTCTTAGTACTGCCTTCATAGTGTCCCATAGATTTTGATATATTGTTTCGGTGTTCTCATTTACCTCTATGAATTGTTTTCCATCCTTGATTTCTTTTACCTTCTATTCATCATTCAATAGTGTATAATATATCTCTATTTGTTAGAGTAGTTAGTTTTATTTTATCATTGATTTTGAATTTCATTTCATTGTGATCTGATAGAATGCAGGGTATTATCCTGGTTTTTGGTTTTTTGTTTTTTAATTTACTAAGAGTTGCTTTGTGGCATAAGATATGGTCTATTTTGGAGAAGGAGCCATGTGCTGCTGAGAAGACAAGTGCAGTTTTTGGGTTTTTGTTTTGTTTTGTTTTTTAAAAATGTTCTTACTTTGTAGTTGGTTGAATCTGCGGATGTGGAACCTGAAGCTATCAACTGTATTTTAAATGATATGTCAAGAAGTATTGCCAAAAATTCATACCAGTCTCATTATCAGTTCAGATCCTAAGAAATCTAAGGTGTTTTGCTATTCATTTAGAGGAAATTTTTCTATTCTGTTAGGGACTAGATGTGTTCTTTAAGAGGCTTTTCTAGAAGTTCCCACTAATTTTCAAATGAAACATTTGATATATTATGTAGATGAGATTATTTTGAAAGTTCTTCTAATACATTTTTTCCCAATCAAAGTGCTTATTAGTTGATGACTTATTTCCTTACCTCTTACCTGACCTTATTTATTTTTTCCCCAGCTCACTCCAGTTGGTCTTTCTACCAAATGACTCATCCACACAATTCTTGTCAATGTCACCAATGACCTTCATGTTATTCAGTAGAGGGGTCGCTTTCTGTTCTCATTTCACTTGACTGCTTGGCAACACTTTACACACATGATCATTGTCCTCTGGGGCGGGGGGGAAACTTTCTTCACTTTTGTAACACTCCAAACTCTTGATTTTCTTTCTTTCCCATGGGTCACAACTTCACAGGCATATTGAACAGATTCTGTTACCTACCTTTTAGCTTTTGAATGTTCCAGAGCTCAGAGCTAGGATATCTCTTCTCCATGTTTATTATCTTCCTTGATAACCTCATTCAAGTCTATAAATTTAAATACCTTCTTGGTGTGGACAACTTCAAAATTCATATATCTGGCCTTTACATCTCTCCTGAGTCTTCTGTGTCTACTAACTTTAATATTGTGATGTCTAATAGCATCTGAAATTCAATTCAACCAAGAAAGAACAACTGGTTCCATCCTTCCTCTGTCCCAACTCTGTCTTACTCCATTGTTATACATGAGCATTAACTCAACCTGCATATACCCTATTGCTCAATGTTCACGGAGGAAGACCTTGAGGTCCCCTGTCCTGAGGCTCATAGGCAGGGATATGGATATGGACCACTCGGCTTTGCCTTCTAAAACATATCCTGGTTTAGTCCACTCATTTTCTCTCTGCTGATTACTACATCTTTGCTCATTCTAGTTCATTGTTTCACAACTAGACTATTCTCCCAGCCTCCTAACAGGTCTTCTTTTAACTGAATTTAGGTAATATTTTGTAAAAGACTCATATGTACCATTTGTGACATAGAATAGTTAACTTTGCAAATATTAAATATTAAATAGTTATTAGTCAAATGGATAAATATGAGATTTTTATACCAAAGGAACATTTTTTTTGTAATTTTTCAGAATCTCACTTAACTAATTCACAAGTACAAATATAAAGTCTTTGTCAGAACATGTATCCTGAAGTTTTATACCAGTAAAGACAAGAACAAAAACAGTTCAGAATAAGAGCAGCTCATTATTTTATCAAAGATACACAGTGTTTGGGCATCTTCCCCCACTGGGTTCTGATCCAGGACTCAGAGGAAATCTTCCTAGCCTGCTGCCAAGGCATTAGTCCTCCAAGTCTAGAAAGAATTATTCTCTTAAATATTCTTCAGAAGGTGTGCCTCTTTTTAATCCATGTGTTTACAGCAAACTATTAAAAGTTCCACAGTTAATAGAATTTACTACTTTTCTTAAGTCATCCCAGCATTCTCAAAGCCTATTTTCACAGCACTGTCATTTTATTCTTTCCTTTTAATAACCCCAAAGCCAAAAATCCAAATCCTATACCATTAGATAAAAAGTTATATTCCTACTGAGGTGATAGGAAAATGACAGTACCAATCATGTGTGAAATGCAAAAAAAGTAGATGGTTCAATGGCAGAGAGGCTTGGGCTCCATCCTTGGCTCTGTTGACCCGTGAGCATGAGTTTGCAGAAGTAGTCTAACTTCCTCTTATCCCATTTTCATATCTCAGAAAGGTTGCTGATAACCCTCTGTTACCAGATGTTTGTGAGGGGTAGATGTGTTTTTCCTGGGATAGCACACAGAGGTGAAGTGCAGGCCCAGTGCCTGGAGCCAGTTGACTCCTGCAAACTGCTCTGGGTCTTCCCTCCAATGGTTCTATTTTGGTTGCTGTCAATCAAATGTTACTGGTCACTATGATAGTGTCCAGGGGCAAGGACCTTCGGGATGTCTTCGCAAGATGCAGACACTGTGGAAACATGAGAAATGGGGGAGTCCTAAGACATCTGTCAAACATCTCACTCAAAGTCAGTTCAGCTACCTGAGCTGACAGCAGCCACACTGGAGATAATCAATAAAGATTTCGGAATGAATTAATGAATGAAGATGGGTGTTCTTCTCCATCAATTGCCTATTAGAAATACTTAATCACATTTTTCTTTGTTTTATTGCAGTATATAGACCAAAACGAAACAACCTCTTGGACTTGAAAGACGGCACTAAAGAAATGCTACAGTGTACAGAGTGACTAGAAAGCAGATGGAGGGAGGGGAGAGAAGTTGTGGGTTAAGGGACAGCAGAGATTTGATTCTGAAGAGAAAATCCTTACTGGGTCAAGGCCGCTTTTGCATAATTCTATTATCACAAGAAGAGAAGAAGTAATCACATTAGGTGTGTGCTATCCTGCTCGATGTGGCTTGTCTTACCTTACTTTTTGAAGTCATGCAGGTTTAAATGCTTTGTGTGAGTGAGTTGTTCAGAAGATGCCAATCAATAAGGCAGGTGCTGCCAGAGCAGCGCAGGGAAGTTTTTGATGTTGACAATGACATACATTCTTGTGCAGAAAGGAGTAATCCATTTGGACACAGTTATGAAAAAGTTTCATGTGTACTGCTTTATCAAACAGAGGCAGTGTCTTTCTGAAAGGTTGCCTCCAGACAAGGCAACCTCGGGACCGCAGCCTGGCAGGGGAGCACCCCGGAATAACAGCAGCCCTTTATCTTGTCTCTCTCCATTGAATGAAAAAGTGGGCATTCACATGAGCAGCTGCATAGGGTTATTAAGAGTTACAAAGGAATTGTAAATTGTAAATTATGTTAATATTTTATAGGCATGGTCTCCTTTATCCACATAACAACCAAGTCCCTACACCCCATTTTACAGGTGAACATAAGCAAGTAGAGTCTAATTCAAAACTATTAATTTACGAATGAATAAAAAAATGTTCCGGGCACCCTGCCGGGCGGCTTGGAAAGCTGAGGCAGGAGGATCATGAGTTAGCAACAACGAGGCACTAAGAAATTCAGTGAGACCCTGTCTCTAAATAAAATGCAAAATAGAGCTGGGGATGTGGCTCAGGAGCGGTCGAGTGCCCCTGAGTTCAAGCCCTGGTACCAAAAGAAAGAAAAAGAAAATGTGATACACACACTTATGAATTTCATCTAGCAGTAAAAAAAAAAAAAAAAAAAAAAAGTAAATCCTGCCATTTGCAATAACACTGATGAATGTGGAGATTATGCTAAGGTAATTAAGTCAGGCAAAGAAAGATAAATACTCTATGATCTCACTTAGAGGCGGAATCTAGAAACTCAACCTCACAGAAGCAGAGTATAGAACACTAGCTAGGTGGAGTTGGGGAACGCAGGGGCAAGTGGGGAGATGTCACCCAAAGGATATGAACTCTCAGTTCTGACACAAATGAGTTCTTTTTTTTAGTTTTAATAAAAAAATAGTTTTATTATTAATTAAATCCTTATTTGGATATGTTATTGTTTTCATATGTATCATTGAATTTTTTTTTCATTCTTTTTTTCTCTCTATTTTGATTTTTTTTATTGGTTGTTCAAAACATTACAAGACTCTTGACATATCATATTTCATACATTTGATTCAAGTGGGTTATGAACACAAATGAGTTCTGAGGATCTAAAGGACAGCATGGGTGCTGATGGATATGTTAACTTGCAGGTAGTGATCATCGTACAATGGACACATCAAATCATCATGCTGTAGATCTTAAATATAAAATCTTTATTTGTCAATTAAATATTTTAAAAAGCTAGTAACCTAGATTAGATCTTCCAGAAGATAGAACTGAGCTCTTCCAAAAATGCCCTTACACAGAGAACACCAACTTGCCAGGTAGGCATTGGGCAGTCTTTATTATCAGCTGTCACCTCCCCTGGACTGTGTGGGAAGGAAGAGGAGCTTTCTAGCAGTGATAGGATTTTGCTCTAACCCCTGCAGGCAGGGCCAGCACGTGCTGATCACAGAGGTTCAAGTGTTGGCCAACAAGAAACTGGGAGTTCACTTTTTCCCATCATAAGAGGGATCAACATCACAGGGCAGAGTATAGTCCTGTTATGTGTATACATGTGTTCAGAGAAAAACTGCAAAATCATTTTATGGGGCCACAGGAATTTTCATTATGGCTTTTATCCAGGGCAGCCAGGAAACTCAAGTCAGGCACATTTGTGCAGATAACCAACAGTTCCTCTCAAATCACAAAGTGTTTGCAACTCCACCACTGAACTATCACAACATCATGTCCTCTTTCTGAACCATAGGCTCTACAGGCTCCAATTGGTTTAGGCAAAAGTTTGGTGAGCAAAGGTAATCTCAGTTTTTCAATAGGATTAAGATTTAGAGTATTGCAGAGTATAGTAAAAGAATCAGAGCTGGGCAAAGTAGGGAGGATTTTGCATTTTAGGCTAATGAATTCTGGCTTTGTTCTACATGTTTTAAACTACGTTCTAGTTGCTTGAGGAATCTTGCATTCAAAGAAGCACTTGTTGCAGCTATAGTCAAGGTCTATAGTACATGCAGTCAAGGTATATAGCATGTGCATCTATTACAGCTCCTCATATTCATGGAAAACATTACTCATTAATCATAGCACTGAATTTCCTAAAGGCAATTCAAACATCAGCTTCTGGAGCCCTCTGGACATCTGTTAACCTCTGGTCAGTTTTTATAAGATGCCTATTCACCATTCCTAGATCATGAAATCTTCTAGGTACCAGAGATAAGGAGAGTCTCTCTGGTGGAGATCCAAGGATGGTTGAGGAGGTGAGGACACTGGTGTGCTGGAACAGGCTGGCACCAACTTGTGGGAGTCATCTGTGTACCTTTCTTCCAAAATCCAAGGTCAATAGGTATTCTAAACAGAAAGTGTGGGTCCAAATCTGGAAGTCATTTGGCCAAGTCTAATGTAGCTTGAAATTGGCTATAGTGGGAGTATCTTTCCATGGAAATCAGCATCCTCTACAAGTAAGGATTTTGTGAGTTTGTTCATTTGTTTCACTTTTGAGACTCAGTTAGCACAGCACTGAATGAGGGGAAGGAGGCAAGAAAACGTCTACAATTCATGGTTCTTAATTACCCTCTGTGTGAGTCAGACTTTTCTCACTGTAACAAACACTTGAGATAATCAACTTATGAAGGAGAAAGGGTTATTTTGGCTCACAGTTTTAGAGGTTTCAATCCAGGATTGGTTGGTCCCATTGCTTTGAGCCTCTAGTGGCATATGATGGCAGAAGTATATGTAGAGCAAAACTGTTCACTTGATCAAAGAGCAGAGTAAAAGAGAGAGGGGAAGAGATTGGGTCCCATAACCCCTTCAAGGGCACACCACCATTGACTTAAGACCTCCCATTAGCATCCACTTCTTAAAGTTTCTATCACCTTTTAATAATGCCAAGCTGTGGACCAAGCCTTTAATACGTGCGGTTTTGATGGACATTTTAGATCAAAACTATATCACTCCTCACTGAGGCCATTCAAATGGCCAGCCAAACCTCTTCTCCACATGCGAATCATTGCAGGCAGTGGTCAGCCCCAGAAGTTTTTGTGTGTCCTTTCGTTTCAAATCAGATTTGGACTTTAGAAAAGCAACCCTGGCTGCAATGTAGCAGATAGACTGAAAGGGTGTCACGTCAGAAATGCTATCAGAGGCAAGGATATCAGATGGTAATCAAATTGCCCTTGTCCAAATAAAAGATGATGAGACCTGAACTAAGGCCAGAGCAGTAGGAAGGTGAATGAAGAGAGGACAGATGTAATCGAAGGTTAGAAAAATAGAGTTGACAGGACTTATTGATTAATTGGGTGTCAGGGTGAGAAAAGAAAAAGGTAGATGATAACCTCCAAGTTTCAGAAAATATTGTCATTCATCAAGACAGAGTATACAGAAGGAGTGGCAGGTTGTGGGGAAAAATTGCCGACTTAAGTTCAGAGCAAGTTGAGATGCATGAATGGCAGGTAGATAGGGATGAGGCTCAGAGATGTAGGCTTGACCAAAGAGCATTTTGAAAGTCATGAGATGGTAGGAAATTGAGAGCAGGTAATTAGAAGAGATCCTGCATTGTGAAGAGACCTAAAGGAGAAACACACATAGAAAAAACAATATTTGAGGGATGCTGCCACAGTCCGGCTGCAGCAAAAAAAAAAACCGGGGGGTGACAAACAACTTGTGTACATTGATACAGCAGGAGTGGGAGCCGTTTATTGTAGGACAGGAGCGGTATTTATACATTCCACACAGCTTATCTTAATTGGCATAAACTAGATACAGCAGTCAACCAATAAAAAATCTCCACACTTAATGGCTCGATGGCCTTACTTCACAAACCACTCCCTCTGGCATTTTGCCAGGCACCATCCAGACTTGTTTACAGACTCTAATATTAACCACTCCCTCTGGCAAAATGCCAGGCGCCATCCAGACTTGTTTACAGACCTTAACAGGATGCGTCACAAAATAAATTTTAATAAAAGGACAGGAGTGGGAATGATCAGTGAAGGAAGAAGAGACCTGGAAGATAAGCAAGGAAAAGAGAGAATTAGAAGGGAATCAATGTAAAATAATGGATCATGGTCTAGAAGGATAAAGTTGAGGGGAAATAAAAGCAGATTAGGTATAGCTGTGAGAAGTTTGCTAAGACCTTTGCCAGAGTGGTTTCTGTGGCTGGTGGGGAGAGAAAGGGCCTATGAGTATTTAGGGAACAAGAGGTGGAAGGTGGACAGAAGAGAAAACAGAAGCAAGGATTGCAGGTTCAAAGGTAAGAAAAAGAAGAAAGGTACAGAGTCAAGACATAACATTTATTTTTACAAGGACAACTTGATCATAATTTTATGACATTAAGAAGCAACCAGTTAAGATGAAGATGTTGATTTGCAAAGGAGAAAGAGAAATCACAGGTACAGTGAGGTTCAAGAGGAGACGAGAGCATTGATCAAGGCACAACTGGAAGGCATGCCCTTAAACAAGAGAAATAACAGCAATTCCTGCAAGATCAGAGAGAGGGAGTGAGAATAAATGCAAATATGGATATCTTTGCAATGATTGGAAATTGAGGGAGGTTAAGTGTGCTCTTGAAGTTTGAAAAAGTTTGACAGGAATAGCAGAAGTTGAAATAAGTATGGGGGAATGGAAGACAGCATAATACCCTGCTTTAAACCTGTGCTCTATTTAATGCTTTAATACACACACATGGTTTTATTGCACTGTCATTTCTGTACATTCTGTGTCCCCTTAGTCACTGCACTACCATAGTCATAATAGCACAGCTCACACCCCATTACTATTGCTCATTTATTTAGGGGAGGAAGGGTGCCTCTAGCATAGCAGAGCACCTGAAATGTAATGGCTGATTAGTGAATGTCTGTTGAATGGATGAATGAGTGAGTAAATGACTAGATGCCTGAATTAGTCCAGTCTCTCCAACTAAACCGTTACCTCCAGAGTGCAGATTGTGTCTTCAAATTGGTTACTCAGCATGTTTGGTACATAGGAGCTACACAATCAGGATGCATTAAAATAAATTGCGCCACTTACAGACAAAATGTTGATGTAAAAATCAAGAAATGCATTCCAAGGGAGAAGACTTGAGATGAGATGAGATGAGATGAGATGAGATGAGATGAGATGAGATGAGATGAGAAGAGATGGGACAGAATGAGAGAAGTATTGACTTCAAAACTAGCTAATCCCATTGAAGAAAATACAACCATCTTTCTCTTCCCAGTGGTTTGTGTGATGGGTTGATTGATTGAAATTTTAGGAAAAGTATCCTTTGAACATCCTGGTGCCTAGTGTTTTCCACTTCTTACAGGAGTAGGCAGATTATGCAAAGGGATTACCAGTGTTTCACACTGAATTTATTCTCCGGTTTCTTAGAAATTGGTTAATTACTATGGTCTAGAGTCGAAGGCCCAGATAAAGTAGCCAGTGGCTGTTGGCTGTTGCCCACTTTGTGGTTTTCCTCCTTCTAAAGCTGCTGCCCCCGATGCCACACCTCCCTCTGCAGTGGTGAGAGAGCGAGAAGCCCTCAGGCAGGCAGTGAAAAGCAGCTCCTCTCCTCCCTGCTTTGAAATGTCCCACAACAAATGATAGTGGCAGGGAAATGTCTTAATCCAGCGTGTTGTTTAGCATAATTGATGTTCAGATGCAGCGTTGGTAGAAACAAGCCCAGTTAATTGGTCTCTCAACCTACATTAGCTCTTGCATTGCAACCAATTAGGCAGGGGCCAGGGGGCCCTCTGCTCTGCCATTAGAGCCCTCCACGCTGAGGCAGGGAAGGTGCAGCAGTTAGGTAGCAGAGCTGGCATAAACGACTTTGATGAGCCGTGTGCAGCTGCACCACAGCCGGAGCCATCTGTCCAGTTAGGAGTGTGAGCCCTTCAACCACCAATCTGAAAGGTGAAAAAGGAAAGGTGATGTGCAGAAGACAGAAATCTGGCCCTCCCCAAGGGATGGAGTGCTATAGGAATCTTTGAAGATGATAGATTTGAAGGGTTTAAACCTAGCACTGGTCCTACATCAATATTCTTAATGAACTAAGAGTCCATCATTGTTGGAAATGCCTTCGAAACAGAGAAAAAAAAAATCTTTTTCTTTTTAGCACTAGGGACTGAACCCAGATATACCTCAACACTGAGCTACATCCCTAGTCCTTTTTATTTATTTTTTTTTTATTTTAAGGCAGGGTCTCATTAAATTGCTGAGGTTGGCCTCAAACTTGCAATCTTCCTGCCTCAGCCTCCTGAGCTGCTGGGATTACAGGTAGGCACTACTGTTCCCAAAAGGAAGGACCTATTTTAAGGAGACACTATAGATCTTACTGCCCAAAGATCCCCAGACCAGAAGCATCCCCATCATCTGGTGGGGTGTCAGGAATGCAGACCCTGAGGCCCACTGTTGACTTCCTGAATCAGAATCTATAGTTTAACAAGATCCCCAGGTGTTTCATATGCCCATTAAATATGAGAAGTGGCGCTCTAGGCCAGGGGTCATCAGACACCTTTTATTGGAAAGCATCCATGTCCCTTCATTTGCCTATTGATCATGGCAGCTTTCTCTCTACAATTGCAGAGCTGAGCAGTTGAAGGGGCAACCTAATGGCTCATAAGCCAAAAATACTTACTCTCCAGCCTTTTACAAAAAATGTTTGCTGACCCCTACTCTGGGCCAGCAGAAATTTCTTTAAGAAACTGTGTGACTAATGTGTCTGTGGGTTCTCTGAGAGCAGCTAGAGCCAGATATTTAAACAATATTGTGGTCCTGATATTTTTATGGACATTATGGACTTGTGGAACAATATGTGTTAGATGATAAGGATGTTGATTCTAGGGAATTGGAAGTTGCAAAATTTTGTACTTCCTGATCCTATGACTGAGTCTAATTGTTTGAAGGATCCTTTTCCTCCCTCTTTCACAGAGACTAAAGGAAAAAAAAAAAACGATAAACTGGCATTCATAATAAAACAATCACTAATTTTCTAAAAGTGCATCCTTGAGAGCATATTCATTGTCACTAGAAATATTAACTTTTCCAAATATACCAAGAACTTGCTTTGACTTTGTTGCCAAACTTTGGGGATAATTTTATACCTAACAAATTACTCAAAGAGACCACTTTCTTTGCTGCTGTTTTTCACCAGCATGAAATGTTAGCGAGCCACAAGCTCTCTTAAAACAGGTTCAGCTGCTCTGTTTTATATATAGCAAAAGGACTGTTAAAAATACCCATTGCTGGGTGCATCCCATGAAGACAGCTTAACTTGTCGGTGACTAATAGTGAGGAAGGCGCTTGCTAAACCAACATGTCTGAATTGCTGAAATATTTTGATAGGAGATCCTGGCTTGGAGCTTCTAGATCTGCACTTAAAAGAAGTATTAAGGAAGCTTCTCATTATGTCTTTGAAACTCTTGGAGTTTCTCCAAGCTTTTGCTACCCGAGTGTGTCTCTGTCCTTCTGTCTCTCCCTCTTACACACACACACACACACACACACACACACACACACACACACCATCAACAAAAGCCAGGCTGCAGCCTCAGACTCCAGACGCATGCATCAATCATAATTGCAGCTCTGCCAGCAGTCATGTAACTGCTTAAAGACCTCAACAGCCTTCTGGCACTTAAAGGGGAAAAAAAAAAAAAAACATCTAATTAATCACAGGTGAAACAGCTTGGACCGTCTCCAAAAGCCCCTGAATTTACTGCCAAGCTTTGATGCTAATTTTCTTTCTAAGTAACCCCCTAAAGAAATTTACGATTAGGTAATTAAAGTAATGAATAAAGAGATACTTAGGTGGAGGGAAATGAGGAGAGGGAAAAAGTCTATATTTCCACCCTGTAATAAACGCATCTGGGTATGCATCATTTGTGAACCCCAACTTAAAGGTCCCCAAGTGACTTTCTCCTGAAGAATATTTTAAAGATCAATATTTGAAAGACCAAAATCAGGCATATAAATGAAGTTGGGAGCAGGTCATTCTGCTAGGGCCTCTAAGACAGGCAAGGGAATATATATTGCCTTCAACCAGATACTTACTCTTGACTTTTTTTTTTTAAATGTCACAGCTTATGTCCTATGGGAAGCTTGTTGTGGTTTCTCCTGTGAGCTGATTCGCTGGCGTTACTGGGTTTGATTTAGAACTCACCTCTCTCTCCTGTTTCCCCAGGTTCCTCCTGGGATAGATTCTAGATTTCTGGTTTTAATTGGCTGGAGAGAAATTGTTTCATTCTTTTGTCCTTAAAATTGGAAGTGTTCAGTAGGGAGGACTTTAGATTTTATAATTTCAGCCCAGACCTTCCCTCCCTGACACTTAACATAGGAACACTACAGGAATGGGGGACGCCAGCTAATTGGTTCCTTTAAGTTACAGAATTACACAGAAATGTTCTGTGTTTAAATAATGAATCAAACAAGTTTCTGGTAAACTTCTAAGTGCCTAGAGCTTCAACCCATGTTGGAAACTCATGCCAGCAACTATTTTGTTTGTCTTAATAAATATAGTGTGATAAGTACAATGCTTTTTTGAATAATTCAGAATCTTGAATTTTTTGAGTGAAAAGCGCTTTACTCTGAATTATATCAACATGGCAAAATAGTTTCTACAAAGATAGAGCAGATCCGCATTTTGTCTCTTTACCATGTCTAATAGAGTGTGAGTGCTTACTATTTATTATTTATTGGTGGTTTATGTAAAGAATGCATGAGACAATTGAGGATGTAGTTCAGCGATTAGAGCACTTGCTTAGTATGTATGAGGCCCTGGGTTTTCCACCCCTAAAACAAGAAGAAGGAGGAGAAAGAGAAAAAAAGAGGAGGAGGAATAGCAGATTGCAGTAAATCATCACTGTCTCAAAAATATCCTGGAAATTTATTATTGTTCTTCTTTTTTTACTTTTCTCCTTCTCCTTCTTCTTCACTAAGCTACTCTATGAATATATATATTTGTCCTCTACTGAAAGAAATAGGGTAAAGATCATAAATGCCTGATTTTGGTCTTTCAAATATTGATCTTTAAAATATTCTTCAGGAGAAAGTCACTTGGGGACCTTTAAGTTGGGGTTCACAAATGATGCTTTATAATGAGATAGGTAATTTTATAGTTTAGTACTTATTTTTGGACTGAGGATCTGAGGATACTGAGCCTCAGAGAGGTAAAATGATTTGGCAAGGATACACAGCCACCTAAAGGTAATAGGCTTGGAAACCAGATATGCCTGCACTTGTAAACAGTTCCTGCTACATACCAGCTGGGGACCTTGAGAAACTACTTGCTTTCTGAGTTTCTTACTCTGACCTATAAAATTAAACAATAATATTCTTGAGGTGAAGATTAAATGCACTAATATAATAAAATGCTTAGCACCATACTTGGAACATGGTACATGACAAAAATATTTATCTCTTAATTCTATTTATTTTAAATTTTCTTGGGACTAGGGATGTGGCTAACTGGTAAAGCACTTGCCTGGCATGCATGAGGCTCTGGGCTTGATCCCAAACACTGCAAAAATAAATAAACAACAAACAAATATTGAAAAATAAAAATCTTAGATTTAGTTGTGATTTTTTGGTGGATTTTATTAATTATTCATAGTTTCTTACTGCTTTCCAAAGAAGGTGGATCCATAGTCAAGGGCAATTCTTTGGTTGCTCACAGACATGTGGATGCAGCCAGAACTCAATTGCTCTGCAGAAGAAAAAGGCACATATTTCAGAGGCCTCTAAATCAGTGCTTCATTATCCTCCTAGGTAACAGAATTATATGAGTTTTGAATTTATTCCTAATTAAGGACTAAAAGAGCCTGTCCCTAGGAAAAGCAATTTCAAGACATGAGTGAGCTGCAGCGAAGAGGTAGTATATGGTATGATGTGAGATGTTCCCCAAAAGATCATGTGTGAGACAATGCAAGAAGGTTTAGAAAAGAAATGATGGATTATGAGAGCCTTAACTGAACCAGTGTGTTAATCACCTGATAGGGATTAACTGGGTAATAACTGTAGGCAGGTAGGGTGTGGCTGGAGGAGGTGGGTTGATGGGGGCATGCACTTGGGGTTTAGATGTTGTCCATGAGGGGGCGCTCTCCCTCCCTCTCTTTGTCCCTTGTCCCTCCTTTCTCTCTCCCCTCTCCCCCCCCCCCGCCCACTTTCCCTCTTCCCCTCTCTCTTCTTCCCTATGTGATGCCTGAGCCACTTTCCTCCAGCACATTCCCATACTCTTCCTCCATGATGTTCTACCTCACCACCAACCTCCAGGAATGGAGCCGGCTGTCTACAGACTGAGACCTCTAAAAGTGTGAGCCTCCAAATAAACTTTTATTCCTCGAAGACTGTTCTTGTCAGGTCTTTCAGTCATTGTAGCAAAAAAAAAAAAAAAAAAAAAAAAACTGACTAAAACAAGTGGGGAACAGGAAGAGGAGTCATTTAAGGATCCAGAAGACCCCCCAGTCCTCCTGAGTCAGTAGGTCATCATCCACCCACCCCCTAATCTCTGTTTTCCTTCCCAGTCTCAAAGACCCCAAGGCTTCGCTCCTCTCTGAGTCTTTATCAAAAAGCTGAGAGACGTTGGAGAGTCCTGCCAAATAGGAATTAAAAATGACGAAACCACTGATTAGATCTGAGGTGACAAGAATGAGAAATAAAAGCCATTAGAGCCCATTTGCAATGTGCCCTCAGCAAGTCTAGTTTCAAGGTGCTCCTCCAAAGATTATTAATGACATGACAGTGTTTTCCGTGCAGGAATCTGATATGTGAAATAACACTGGTGTACACACACTGCATTGTAGATGGTAAGAGGGACCTGCCCTCATTGATTTAGTTTTACAGATTTGAAGAGACACCCTAATTCGGCTGTCAGGGTGAGTGCCAGTGTTAAGCACCCAGCCCTTGGAGGAACAGATTTCCACAGTAAGTAGTTTTCTTTGGAAGTAAGGGCCAGCAAAGGGTTTGGCCCAGGGGCTAAACCTGGCCTTTCACCTAAAGTTTGTACAGTCAGCAAGCAAAGAATGCTATTACATTTTTAAATGATTAAACAAATTAAAATAAGACTAGTTTGTCACCCATGGAAATGTGATAAAATTCAGATACCAAAGTCCGTAAGTTAAGTTTTATTGGAGGACAGTCATTCATATTCATTCGTTTATATATTGTCTCTGACTGCCTTTCCACTACAATGGCAGAATTCAGCAGTAGAAACACCAGAAAGCCTAAATCATTCAGAAAATGTATGCCAACCCCTGTTCTGGAGAATCCCTCAGCGAAACTATTAACATTTCTTTTTGCAAACAGGAGAGTACTTGCAACTGAAAAATTATTAAAAGGGTTTTCTCTAGAAAACTATAGCCTTATTTTAGACTCACAGGATGGAAATCAGTATATCTGTTACTCCCTGGAGACAAAACACCTAATCCCCAAAGCAGTAAGTTCCAGGTTTGTAAGAAGTCTCTAGAGTTAAGGTCCACCAGGTTCCAACTGCCATTCAGACCCAGGACAAGTCAGCAGTCAGTCCCAAAAAAGCAATGCAAATATCTTATTCTTTCAGAAGTTATCAATGGCTATTGATCAGGAATCTCCCATCATTGGTCCTCTCACATTTTACCTTCATCAGTAGAGAAAAGCATGAGTCCAGAAATCACATAAACCCTAATTATTTTTATATCCACCTCTGAGCCATTCATCTCCAGCTCATTTCTATGCCTAGACCTATTTATAAAATTTAATAAATGTGATTATATTCCTTTCTACATCACTCCCTCCATCCAAAGAACAAGTATGGCCCTCAACTGGCACTACCAGTTGTATCTAAGAAATTCATCATCTTAGAATATCAGATTGCTTACAGTCATTGTCCACTAAGTTTTTTTTTTTTTTTTTTACAAACTAGAGAAAATGTATCTTAAGATGAAGAGCAATATTGCTGTTGTTTGGACAACAGAATGGATGAGGATTGACAGTGAACAGGAACAGACACATCACCCTCAGGGCCTCAAACATCAACTCATGAGACTAATCATGAAGTCATTCACCAAAGACATGTTCAGGAGTGCTCTTAGGTGCATTACCGATGGGCTTAGCCAGCAGGACCCATGCACATACACACTCAAAAGTAATGCAGAGGAGAAGAAAAAGGATCAAAGAAAAAGGTCTAATAGCAAATAAAGAAGCCCTAAAGGGGAAGGGAGTACACACCCTGGGCAATTTATGGACAAGGGAGGACTAGAGTTGAGCAAGAAAGAGGGGTCAGACTGCACTATTCAAAAGTGGGTATTAATGGATTTTGTTTTTTTTTATTTTGTTTTGTTTTGATACCACAAATTGAACTCAGGGGCACTTCATCATCGAACCACATCCCCAGCCCTTTTAAAATATTTTATTTAGAGACAGGGTCTCACTGAGTTGCTTAGGGCCTTTCTAAGTTGCTTAGGCTGACTTTGAACTCCTATTCCTCCTGCCTCAGCCTCCCCATCCACTGGAACTACAGATGTGTGTCACCACACCTGGCATTAATGGAGTTTTATGGTGAAAATAAACAAACTCTTAACACATGCATTACAATTGTGTTCTATTCGAGTAGAGCTGCAATAACACAATACTTTAGGTATTTATAAGCAGCATACATTAATATCTCACAGGACTAGAGGATGGGAAGTTCAAGATAAGGTTCTAGCAGAAGGTGAAGGCCCTGTCCTCAGGAATGGTGCAACCTTGTGGCATCCTCACATGGAAAAAGGGACAAGAAGGCTGGAAGAGCCAACTCACTCCCTCAATCTGTTTTTAGGACACATATCCTATCCATAATCATGAAGCTCTCAAGAACTATTCATCTCCTAGAGGCCTGACCTCTTAATACTATCATGTTGACCATTAAGTTTCAATACATGAATTTCAGGGGACACATTCAGATGACACCAAATAAGATAGTGGCAGACCTGATCTCTTGCCATCCCAATTGAATCCTCTTTCAAAACAATAGAGTGAACAAAGAACCTTTATCCAGTCTCTCAGTTGCTTAAAGTAGAAAGGTTATAATCAATTCCAAACACAGAATTCCACTTGGGTAGGCCTATCTTTAATGAGTTGGAAGAAGGAAAATAATAAGGATTTGAATCCTACTCTTTTGTCAGAGGAGATAAAATTTAGGCAATCTTACTCTTGGACTAATGAGACCACAGAGCTTCAGTTTTTAAAACTCTTTTGTAGGATAAATAATCTCTAGAATGAATTAAAGAATTGTAGGTCAAGTGCTACCCAAAAGATTCCTAAGCCGAACACTGGGGTGAAATCATAGACATAACATTTTGCCCATTAATCTTTAAGGGCTCTCTCCCATAAGTCTTTGCAGTATATTTTTATTCTTTTTTTCCATAGGGTAGAATCTATTATCCATGGATGTTGAGAGTTCTTTCTATCAAACACAAAAGAAAAAGAACTTATTTGGGGATATTGACCTCATAAAGGTAGAGGAGAGAAAAACTGTACCTTTAATTGAAATGACTTCAAAGGCTCTTTTTGTGTGTGTCTAAATTTCACTCTTTTAAAAATGCGCTCCTGAATTATAAAGAGGTGCCATCACATCAACTGGATAGGGACTGTGAGACACTCAAGTTAATGGTCTTGCAAAAAAGTAGGTTGTGGAGAAATCTGACAGAAATAGTGTCTGAAAGCAACAACTGTGACATAATATCCTACTCACAAATAATATTGCAATCAATACAAAGCATTGTAAGGAAAGGGTGACCCGGTGGTTAAGACACTCCTCTCTAAGCACTACCTGCCACCCTGTCTCTCTTGGGAGTGGCCAATAGGTAAAATATTACAGGTTGAAATTCCACATCAACAAGTCACTGTCCCCAGGTGCTCAGTACAGGTTTGCATACGTTATCCAATTCCTGTCCTTTGAGAAAAGCATGGGACTATTCATGTCAGCAGGTTATGCTCAGTGCTTTGGGGTAAATTTTCTAATAATTGAGACCCCTCCCAACCCTTCCACCTGATGACTAGCTAATAGAAGGGCAGCTTCACCAGAGGTTGGCAGCAAACACATTGTTCTGCTTGCTGCCTTCCAAACAGCTGGAATGAATCTTTCAAGAGGCACAAAACCACCTTGAGCTCAGAAAAATATCAACAATTGAGGTGAGAACAATTGCTCTACTTAGGCGTCAATGTATATTTCTATATAGAGAGGGCAGATCCTGCTCCATCATGCAGTCATGAATGTAGTGTGTTGTATAGGATAACCATCCTTCAGGAAAAAAAGAACAAAATGCTCTAATTGGCAGTGTGCGATTGTTATAATTAAAAGCCTCTTTAACTTGGAACAAAGTTTATTCCTGGAGAGGAAATGGTGGCTGGGAGTCGCACCCAGCAGTGTCAGCAGGCTTGAACTCGCCTTTCTCCCTCCTTGATTCTGACAGTCACAGGAAGCCTGAAACCCCTTTGACACTCACCGCAGCGATGACAGATCCTCCCAGAAGACTCGACAGCAGCAAACAAATGCATTGTTCTCCTTGTCAGCCCACTATTGAAAGGTGATCCACAGCCCAGCTGCAATTGGCCTCATTTGTTGGTGTTAGCAAGTGTAAGGCTGAAAGCTCATTAGAAAAGCGAAAGCTGAGAACAAGTTCCTCAAATCAGGCTGCAGAATCAGGGACCTGTCAGCAAGCTCCGAGAGAGGAACCCACCCTCCACCTTCTGCTGGTGATGGAGGCCCCTAGTCCCTTCCTGCACTCTTTCCCTGTCTCACCTTGCACAACCCATCTCCAAAAAATGGGATCACAGGTGTTTTTGGTCAGGGGCTTGGATTTCAGTTGGTTAGTTTTCTTTTCATCACTAAATGCTGCCTCTCTGCGGATCGGAAATGCACTGGCTAGGTCTTTTAGGAGCTCTTGGGACATGTGCCCTTTTCTGGCATAAGTGTCACTTTGTCATCCTAGTGCTCTTGAAACGTTACCCACCTCCTCGGCATGACACATACATGGTAAAATGCACAGTAGTTGATTAAACCTTTATGTGTTGGTCTACCTTTATTAAACTATGGACTCCTTAAAAATAGGGGCTTTGAGGGTAGCGTGGGTAGTAGGGAGCACAGTCTTTGGGTTCAAGAGCTAGTGCCATCTATGGTCAAGGTCAACTCTTAAATCCTTCTATAACTCAATTTCTCACTCACATAAGAAAGGAAAGAAGAGAGTGTTAGGGGCCTTGGTCCTTAATTCCTAACTCCTGGTACCTCAGAAGGGGTACTTAACTTCAAAGAAGTTATTAAAATTATGTGTCATTAGAGTAGGTCCTAATCTTATAGAACTGGTGTCCTTATTAAAAAGAGGATAAACACAGAGGAAAGGCAATGGGAAGTCACAAGAAGAAGGCAGCCTCTCCAAGCCAAGGAAAGAGGTTCAAAAGATACTAGCCCTGCTCACCTTGATCTTGGACTTCAGCTTCCAGAACTATATGGAAATGAATTTCTATTGTTTGACCTGCTGGGCCATGGAACTTTGGTATGGCAGACCTAGCTAACTATGACAGGAAGGTCTGACTAGAGCTAACAATCTGGGGTCCTGGTTTCTAACTATGAATATCAGACTCATTTTTGAGACGGTGCTAGAAGGCGTGGACCTTCTAGGGAAAATGCACAGACACACAGAAGTTTGCAGTCCATTTGGGCTCTCAATGCCTGACTATGATTCCTGATGTCCTAAGTCCTCTGGAAGTTTGTGGATCATTTAGAAACAGAAAGAAAACACAAGGGTCAGGTGGTAATGGGACTCTTCCAAGAAAACAGGCCTTTCACAACCTGGTCAGAAGAAAGAGTTAAAATTTGGGGAAAACGAATGTCACTGTCATTTCAATTCACATTCCCTGAAAGTGACTTCAGCCCTTTGTTTTAGGGAAAAGAAAAAAAAATGATTTTCAGGTTTTTTTTTTTTAAACTATCTTTTCAGACATCAGAAGGAAGACCCCCTCAGGACATTTTCTCTATGTTAGCAGACCTATTTAAAAACAAAAATAAATGAGCAGAACTTGATATGCTATGATATTCAGAGATATGTTTCTTTTCTACCCAGATCTAAAGAATGAAAGTAGTTGGCCATCCCATTTCATTTACAAGAAAATGGGATATGATGGGCAAGGAATGGGGTGACTTGGGTTCTAGTTCTAAAAATATTCAGCCATTCAAAGACACAGAGAGGTTAGTTAGAAAATTCTAAGTAAATCTTGACATAAGTTAACCTTTATTTTTTCCACCCTGTTCACCCACCCATAATCTAAAACAGCAATACTACCAGTGTTGGCCATTTCAGCTCTAATCTGCTCTCTGTAGCCTCTCCTTTCTCCATCTCCTTCTCCCCCATTTCTCCATTATGTAAATTCAGCAGGTTGAAAAGATCTCGATGGTCCCTTCCTTCCAACTAAAAATTCTATGATTTTATGATTCTCTGAGTCCCAGTGCTGTAGTAGCTCTAATTTCAGGCTTGTCTTTAATTCTTTGCTTTGCTTCACAGAGCAAGAGAACAGCTTATGTTGCAAAATGCATCCCAGAGAGTTGCACCCCCAGAGACCAGGAACAGGGCTGCGCGGGCAGCAACTAATGCCGAGCACAGCAGCCTGACTGGGGACGGGTGTGTGCATGCGGGGGAGTCTTGTTATTGATTCTGGAAACCCTTGCTTAGCCATGTAGCTGCGCTGGCAATTATAGGGCGGAGGTAGTGTGAAGTGGTGAGGGGAGTTTCTTCTGAGAGAGTTCTTCCAGGGGTTTCTCCCCAGTTTAGCTCTGAGAGAGCTGACAGAGAGCCAAGGATAAACGTTAAAGGGAACAAGTCAGCTTCCTTACCTACCTAACTTTGGAAGAAAATCCACAGTAATATCAATGTTTTGAGAAAGAAAACCCTGGCCAGGACTGCAATACTGGAAGGGAGCTTTCCTTGCCATGCAATGGAATTCCACTGATTTACCCTTTCACTTCCTGTAACAGGTCTTCTCAGAGGATCCTTTCAGACAGAACTCAGGATAAGTAATGATAATTTAAAGCACTTCAATAAGAATTCTATGAGATAAAACTGGCAAACGAAACAGACGTTTTCCTACGCTAGTCCGAAGAGACAAGGGTGTGACCGCAGAATGGACAGAAAGATGACAGGGTTAAGATCTGGCTTTGCTTTTAGTACTTAGTGAGCCCTTGTAACCAATCCCCTTTGCCATACTTCTGCTAACATTAGAGCAGAGTGGAAGTTGTTATTTTAATAGCAGTTTTAGGGTGAGTCAGGGGTGGCAGAAGAATTTCCTTTCAAAAGGACAATGAACTGCCCTCCTTGGGAACTTGAGCTTTATCCTTGGCTCTGATGGATATTCTCCTTGAAGGCCTTTCTCCATGGAGTGGACTGGGCCAAGAGTGTTCTGGTCACAATAGCAAATGACATTTTCAAATTTCCTAAGCCAAACCCCAGTGCCACCAATAAAAGCATCCATAAGAGGTATCACTCACTAGAGCTACCAAAGAGTAATTACGTTTTTAAAAAAATATCTCCAGAGAGTATTCAAAATGTGGTGAAACACATTGGTCAGACTTCCATGAGGCTATACAAAAATAATTGCAACTATAGCAGAGGTATAAATATAATATTTCTAACTGTTATGGACATATGTAAATCCATATTGTAGAGACATGGTGGGTAATAGAATTATGGTTGATTTTTGGCATCTCTTCTATTTATGTCTTTATTTCCCATGTTGTTGGCAATGAACATATATTTTTCCCTTTTGGAAGGGACCTGCAATGACATAAGGGCAAAGCATTTTTATCTTCCTACTTAAAAACAAAATTAAGCCAGGCTCAGTAGCATACGCCTATAATCCTAGTGGCTCTAGAGGCTGAAGCAGGAGATTTGCCAAGTTCAAAGCCAGCCTCAGCAACTGGGAAAGGACCTAAGCAACTCAGCAAGAACTTATCTCAAAATAGAAAATAATAATAAAAATAATCAAAAATAAGGGTTTGGGATGTGGTTCCGTGATTGAATGCTCCTGGGTTCAATCCCTGGTACAACCTCCCCCCAAAAAATTAAGAACTTGCAATAAGAAAGAGCATGCATGCACACACACACAGGCACATACATGTACATGCAAACAAAATTTAAAAACATACATCTGAGAGAGGAAGCTTTTTTCGTATACCTAATTTTTAACCTTCTTTGTGCAGGTGGATAAAAACCAAGAGTTCCACCTTCCTGGCAACTAATGGATATTTTTTCTTTTATTCCACACTTTTCTCATCATTTTATTCATTCTTTGGGTTAAGGGAAGAGGGAAAAGTAGAGAGGATAAAGTTCACAACAATGCCCGGGCCTGCTTCAAGTGGAAAGAAGGTGCACACATGTCCAATTCGTCCTGAAAGCCGACCCTGTTCTCTGTGCCTTGCTGCAGACACATGAGTGATTTATTGCTCACAATGTCTCTGAGTTTGTAATAAAGTTTTCAGCAGCTCTTTTTAGCTGCTGTAACCTCTGCCCCTGAAATCTCTCTCTCCCTCCCCCTCTCTCTGTCTGTCTGTCTCTTTCCTCTCTCCTTCTCTCTCCTCTGACTTCACTTTGTTCTTTTTTTTTCACATAATGTCAACTCATAAAGCTTTCATCAAGTCAACCAGGTGGAAAAATTCCTTTGCTGAAAGATGCATTCATCCAGGCCTGGGTGGTGAAGAAGAGGCGCAGGAGCGGGACATGCCAGACAAGGTGGGGAAGGGAAGAAAGTGTTCACTGGTTCACAGCTGGGAAAAGCTTTGAGCTTGGGGAGGGAGGTGAGTGCAAGCTTTGCAGGGGCGTGCCCCCTAGATGAAAGGTCCCCTCCACATGCCCTGGCTGCCAACATCCACAGAAGCTGATGAATCTGTCACTACAGGATTGGAGGATGTAATTCAAATTCATAATGACCATATTCAAAGAAGTAGAGCTTTGGACCTAGCAATGATGCTAAGAAGACTTAAGGAAGCCAGGCACTCTCTAACATTGCACACTAGCCTCTTGTGGGCAGGTTGACTTTCCTCCCTCCTCCCATAATCCACTCAACCTTTTTCTACCTCCAGCTCTGCTACATCCTGCCGTGATCACCCCTGCCACCATACCCCATACTGTGCCTCAGGATCTTTAGCACACCCACCTAATATCATCCTAGAGCTATGTGAGAAGTAATAGGGTTGCTACAAGTACTTGAAGAAAGGCCAGAGGGATCGAGACTACAAGGAGCAGTATAATAAGATTTGTGATGCTTTGTATTTCTCAAGGACTAGAGCCACTGCTCAGAAGTTTAAGATTTGGAGAAAGGCTAAGTGTGGCCAGTTGTCCTGTTGTTTTGTTTTGTTTTCCTCATAAGACCTTAATTTGACAGATACTCCCTAAATTCCTGGGATCCTAGTGAAAGTCTCATGATAAATCAAGGGTTTCCAGTGCTCCCAAGAAACACCTGGATGTCAACTTCACCCTTCCAGAAGCCTCCAGTCTCTGAATTCTGACTCTCTTTCTTCCTTTACTCATGATACTTGATAGAATACTTACCCTTACGTAGCAAATTAACTTCATTTGAGAATCGTACTGTAAATCAGAGAGCAAGAATACAACACCAAGAGACACAGTTTGCATTAATGCGCTTCAAAACTGTGGTCTTGCTCCCCTTTCCTCAAACCATAGTGGGATGTCCAAAACTAATATACTAACACAACATTACTGATTTTATCAGTATTTTCTTTCTTTTTTTTATTTCAGCAGTTCAAATTAAATGTGTAGTTGTGTAGTCATTATTGTTTGCTTGTTTTCATATAATTCCTGCTTGGGGGTTGCTTAATCTATAAAGTGATATATTTTATAAAGTGTACAATCTGTAAATTGATATGTTTTATCTAACTTGACAAAATTTTTACTTTACTTTCTTTGATTTTTTTTCTCTTGAACCATTCTCTCTCTCCTTTCCCTCTGGCTCCTCAATTTTGTAGAGCCTCTTAATATTGATCCACACATGACTTAAGTTTTGTTTTATTTTATTACTCTATTCTTCAGTTTGGAAATTTCCCCTTGACTTTAAATTCTGACTTCAAATTCACTGACACTTTTGTTATCTCCAATCTGTTGTTAAGCCACTTCAGTGAATTTTTAAAATAACTTTACGTTATAGATAGATAGATTCCTACCTACCTACATGCATATCTCCATCAATACATACATCTCCTTATGGACCTATGGAAATTTATTTCAAATTTTTAGTTTATAATTCAATACTACTTTATTTTGCTGCTTAAATTATTCCTGCTTTGGTCACTAGGAGGTGTGTGTGTGTGTGTGTGTGTGTGTGTGTGTGTGTGTGTGTGTGACTGACCACATCCTTACTTTATGGTAATACAAGACACTCAAGGCTTATCTTCCATTTTCCCTGATTTACCTGTAAAATTATCCATTTATCCAAAGAGCTCTGGATTGATCTTTTTTTCTTTCTGTCTTTCTTTTCTTCTTTCTTTCTCCTTTCCTATCTTGCTTTCAGATGATATTTAAAAATCAAGATCTGGGTGCTACCTGTGCTTCCTACTCTTTGGTTTATTTTTAAATTTCAGATATTTATTTTTTAAGGTTTAGAATCCCATTTGTCTCTTTCATAGTTTATATTTCTCCATTGAACTATCATATTTGTTCATTTACTATGAGCATACTGCTGTAGTATTTTATGAAATTTCCAAACTATGATCTTAGGGTTGGTTTCTACTGATTGCTTTTTGTAAGACTCTTAAATATGAGTCACGTTTTTCTATCTTCATGTTTAATAATTGTAGGCTTCATGGTAAATGTGAGTGATGTGTTATAGAGAATGTGAGCACTGTTATATTTTTTCATCCTCCAAAAGTCCTGATTTGTTTGTTTCAGTGGGTAGTTAATAGGGCTCAAACTCCAACCTCTGTTTCTCTAAGTGAACAACAGCTGATATCTCTGCCCAGTTCATTTAGACTTAAACACTTGGAGTTTGCCCTGCAAGTGTGTAGTTCAGTGATCAACCAGATATTTGGGGCATTTTTATACAGAATCGTACATCACCTTCTCAACTATACACTCACCCCCTTTCCAGTTGTGACAGTCACTTCTGTGGTACCTTGGTCAGCAAACCTATGGGTTTCCATCAGAGATGTAGCCACTCTATCTACATGGAAGCAAACTAAGAGTCAGGCTCAGGTCAAAGAGCCTTAAAAAAAAAAAAAAACAAAAACAGGAAATTCCCTTCTGCCAAACGTTGATCCTTGCTTTAGTTTCTGGGTTTAGTCATTTTTAAGTGCCTTTGGGTAGTTGTTTTCAACTTGTTTGCTTTTTTACTCTGTCCAGAATTGATAGTTGTTATCTGTGAAACAGTTACTCCAAAAGAAGCTAAAAGAAACAAATTTTGCTACTGATTTTAATGATAGGAAAAATGTTCACTTATCCTCTTACTTTCACCTTTGAGTTGTCTATAGAACACTTTTTAAACTTTTTAGAAAGAAAATTCTATACCGTATGTATTCAATAAAACAGAATTTCATCAAGAACTAACGTTCGACATTTATAAATTTCCTAGGGAACACATTGTATTCATGACCCTGTCACTCTTCATCTACCACCAGAAAGGGGACAGTCCAATCAGAGAAATAAATTGGCCACAACAGTTAAAGTGATATGATAACAAATACTGAGACCAGGAAGAGGTCTTCATGGGCAGATTTTGTTCAGGAAGTCTTCCTAGAGGAGGAAAATGTTGAGCTGATCTTGAAGGAAGTGGAAAGAAATAGTATTTTCTAGGAGGGTAATAAAAATATGAACCAACAGCACCATTTGATTTAGGGATGAGAAGTTAAACTAAAGCAGAGAGTTCAAGTGTGGAAATAATGAGCTCTAATGTTCAAATAGTTGATCAGAAGATCAGGATTCCAAAGAAAAGTTATTTGAATTCCATTTTCTTAGAGGGATGCTACTAAGATTCAGTGTATACAGATCATGTGTGTGGTGGGCTCAGGGTAAGATGTATGAGAGAAGTAACATGAAGTTTTGCTTTTGGCTATGTTTTGATGAAACAACCGTAAAATATGTCAAGCAGCCCATACCCCGTCTGTTGTGGTTGGGGTCACTACCTAAAGTAAGTGACTTTCTTTTTTTTTTCCTGATCTTCAGGATCTTTATTTTTATTTATTTTTTATTGGTTGTTCAAACATTAAAAAGCTCATGACATATCATCTTTCATACATTTGATTCAAATGGGTTATGAACTCCCATTTTTACCCCAAATACAAGTTGCAGAATCACATCGGTTACACATCCACATTTCTTAATGGCAAATAGGTGTGGAAGAGGAAGGTTTTAGAAAGGCATCTGGAACCTCATTGAAACTACCTAGAAAGGAAATTTCATCTTTTCTTGCTCCTTACTCTCTTAAGGCTCTTCTTTTATTGTGTTTCTGGAAAAAAGAATCAGATGATCATACCAAATAGGACAGGCTGGAAATGAGCCAAGGAGATACGTGGACTGTAAGCTCCAGGAGATCAGTATTCACCCATCTGTGTGGTCCAATACTCAAAGAGCTTACAGTGTCTAGCAACTAGTGGACACTGAGTGAGTATGGACCTAGGAATGACAGTCAATGAGTCTGATCACACAAGCTAATTGCACTCTTTTCTTTATGTGTATTTTCCCCCTCCACCTCTCTTTTTGGAGAAGGAAGTTATTCAAAACTATTTCAGCCTATGATTTTAGACTTAAAAATTAATTATAAGTGAGCAACAGTGGTGGCAATAAAATTTGTGATAAGTTTTCAAGGTAAAGATAAGTCTTGGGGCTGGGGATATGGCTCAAGTGGCAGCGTGCTCGCCTGGCATGGGTTCCATCCTCAGCACCACATACAAACAAAGATGTTTTGTCCACTGAAAACTAAAAAATAAATATTAAAATTCTCTCTCTCTCTCTCTCTCTCTCTCTCTCTCTCTTTTAAAAAAAGATAAATCTTCAGAGTCACAAATTTCAGGTGAGAATCTCTTCACACTGTTACTCAATGTTCTTAAATATGGAATCTCTGGATTTGTTTATATTGAGGAAGGTGGAAAATTCTCCAAAGGGTAAATCAAAATATTTATTCACTTTACAAATTTTGCCATCACTTTAAAGGTGGTACCATTATTTGCATGTTAAATACAAGGAAAACAAGACACAGAGAAGTTTAATACTTTGCCTGAAGACACACAACTAGTCGGTTTATAAACCAGAATTGAAAATGAGGTAACTTTCAACTATACCATCAATTGACACTAAGGACTTGATTCAGTTGCTGGCTGATTTTTCAGGTTAATGTTGAAGGGAGAATTCACCCCACAGAGTGATGGTGAAAAGAACATACCAATGAGGTAGCTCCACAATGGGGAAGACAGAGGGCTAAAGGTGAGACTAACAGCATCAAAATGCTTCCTTCTCTTGACACAGCCCACAATAAACAGTCAAGAGTAGAATCTGGCTGAACAATGAAATCTGGACCAACTTCTCCTGAATCATCCCTTATCATGGGCAAAACAAAAACTGTAAAGAGATCTTCATCTGTCCTAATAAGAAAATTACTAGGGCTGGGGATGTGGCTCAAGCGGTAACGTGTTTGCCTGACATGTGCGGAGCACTGGGTTCGATCCTCAGCATCACATAAAAATAAAATAAAGATGTTGTCCACCGGAAACTGAAAAATAAATACTAAAAAATTCTCTCTCTCTCCCTCTCTCTCTCTCTTTCTCTTAAAAAAAAAGAAAATTACTATATCCTTCTCATGGAATTTCTACATTTTCTAGTATTTCTTTCTTCTTCACATGGGACCCCCAGCATTCAAAACTAAAATTAAGGATAAAGCCCATTCTAGAAAATCACTGAAAATCCAGAATTCACCTCCACTTGATTTATTTCACTAGAATAGACCCATCAAGGGAAGAGGCTGTTGACTTTTGTCCTGGTTAATTAACTATTCAACCAAACCATTTGAAGACTTACCACATCTCAAATATTTATAATAGGCAAATAGGACATAGGTATTAAGAAGACAGTTATTACCCTAAAAGAGCTCATAGTGCAACTGTCTAATCTAAAATAAGTAGCTTCACTTAGGCTCAATTTACTGATCTATAAAACAGAACAATTCTCATCCCCTTTTCAAGACTACACATTCCCATTGTTGTCAATGTGGCCTGTGCTGCATTACAGTATGCAAAGTGACCTATGTAAAAATTATTTTTACCTTTTATACACTGCTTCATTTAACAGTCAATAAGCTAAATCTAAACTATATGGATAAATTAGGCAATTTTCTACCAAATGCTCTGAATTTCTATGAGACCAATAACAGAGTAATATGAAATTTCCTCCTTTTCTTAAAAAGAGGCTAAATCCTTACAGTAGAGGTACAAGAAAGGTATTGTTTTACAGATATAGTAAGGATTACATTATTTAGAATTATGTATGTAAGCAATAAGGGCCCAGAAGAGACTAACTCAAATAAGATGCCAATTGTTTTTCTCTCTGATGTAAAAAAAAGTTATAAGTAAATAAGTCCAAGACTTCTACAGTAGTTATTAAATTGTCAGGTGGAACCCAGCTCCTTCCTCCTCCTAGCTGCACCAACCAGAAGGTATGGTTTTGTTCATCTGATCCAAAGCAGTTTCCATAAATGCAGCCAGCACGCTCATTTCTGAGTAGCAGGACAGACAAAGAAAGTTAGAAAAACTTGATCAATCTGCTTGCATCTCACGAGTTAAAACTGAGGCACAGCCATGCATGCTTAGCTGCAAGAGAGGCCAGGAAATTTAATTTTTAGTCAGGGAATAAGGTGCCTAGCTTAAAGTAAAATTGTCTTTGAGAGAGAAATTGGAACATAAATATATATATATATATATATATATATATATATATATATATATATATTTAAAGAGAGAGAGAGAGAGAGAGAATTTTAATATTTTATTTTTTTAGTTTTTGATGGACACAACATCTTTGTTTGTATGTGGTGCTGAGGATTGAACCCGGGCCGCACGCATGCCAGGCGAGCGTACTACCGCTTGAGCCACATCCCCAGCCCTGGAACATATATTTTTAAGGCAGTTAGCAGCTTTTAATACAGGAACCTCAGAAAGATACTTATAAGTATTCATTGACAACTCTTACAGGTGTGCCTCCTTTCGAAGAGCTAACACCTGCTGTAGTTCAGGAGAGCCCCAACTCTAGTCAGTGGTCTCAAACTTCATCTAGAGGACTTTAGAAAACAGATTGCTCAATACCAGACCTAGAGTTTCTTGTTCAGTAGGTCTGAGAGGGGCCCAGATCATTTGCATTCTGATAAGTTTCCAGGAGGTGGTGGTGATGCTGCTGATTTGGGAAGCACACCTGAGAATTACTGCTCCAAGCAAGTGGAATGAAAGGAAAAAGGAGGAAAGCAAGAGACTGTATTAAAGCTGAGTGGGCAAAAAGGTCAGAATTAACAGAAATAATAATATCAAGTCATAGGACAGACACACTGTAAGTCAGGACTGCTAACTTATCTATTAAATCAAAGAAGCAATCTCTTAATGTTTCAGAACGTTCCAGGACATAACATAACCCAGATGCTATTGCTCAAGAGATCCTGGGTGTGACTGTGACCTGACCTGCTTGACATGCCTTTTTGGAATCAACAACAACCACACATTATTTCTCCAAGTTGCTGAAATCTGATTTCTTCCTTACTTCTGTCATATCCACAGCCCCATTGGAATTGCCAGCCTATGGCCTGCCTAGGATATTTGGCTCAGGTTTTCCCTGGAGGGCAGAATGCTGACACAGAAAGAGCCATAATCAGCTTCTGCTCTCTCAGTCTCAGGAAATCAGTCACCTGGGAGTCCCTGGTTTCCTTGTCATCTCTCCAGAGCCCCCTAATCATGACAACTTCATTTATGAGACTGTCAGTGGTGATAAGCCAGCAACTTCCAACCATCCATCAAGAAGGACAACAACATTCTCTGGTTGGGTGGAGCAGTTTACTTTATCATTGGAGTCTTGCTTTTCTATTTGCTCCCTTATGTTTTATATCCTACAACATAAATTCATTCATGACTATGGACCCTGGACTTTGATCACACCTACTTGGTACTCACTGTCTGTATACTCTAACAGCTTGTGGATATTCTGTCTCCTTCAGCCAACATGATTACACAGCATACCCAAAGCCTTCAGCACAGTGCCTGACATCTAGGCCATCCACCAATGCTGGAGGGTTGACATTGAGCCTGGGTTTCCCACATGTACATTTTGTCAGCAGGACCTTGAGGTTCTCTGCTGGTTCCCTTGCTAGAAGCTCCAGGTGCTGTCTACACCTGCAAGCATGACCAGCCATAGATATGGTCAACTTCTCTTTGCCCTTACCCTCATCTGAAAAAAAGGCTGCTCAAAACACGGAGTATATAGCCCTTGACAGAATGCCAGGCCCTAATGCAGGCCCTGGGCAGAGACAGAGAGGAAAGGGGAAGAATATAAATTTCTAAAGATTTTCATTCCAATAAGAATAGCAGGTGTCTGAACTCTACTGAAGGGACCCCAAAGCCAGCAGCAATTGCAAGGATCAATCATGACCTAACAGGGCAGCGAGGGTTTAGGGTGAACTTGGCCCACACTGTTGTGCTGGGCGCGTTGCTGCTGCAGATAGAACACAGAACTAGACTGAGCATCCTCAATCCCTCTCTCATGACTTGGTGAATTGGCACCTCCCTTCCAGTGCTGCCCCATCAAGGACGCAGTGAAAATAATTTATGGAGAGATCTTTCAGGAGGATGAAGAGGTTGGGAAAATTTTATGCTCTAACAAACTTACTTATTCTTTCTTCTCCCTGTGTATATGTATGTATTTATGTGTTGGCATTAGAACCCTAATGCTCAGCCGGAAAGCACCAACAAATGAGGATCTGAAATCACTCATTCCTCAGGTGCCGGACTGTCTATGGAATATGAAATTGATCTCTTTTAAAGATTTGATTGGGCTGAGGAAGATGGCTCTCCCAGCTGAGTTCATCTGCCCTAATCAGCTGCATTTTTTTTTCTAGTCTCATTTAACTTTCTTGCCACAGAGATACAATGAGTGTAGACAACACAAAGGGGATGGAGCCATGAAGCCGTAGAAGGAATTAGAGGGCTCCTGAGTGAAGAGGTAATCTGACTCACTGTTGACACTGCTGTTGAAAGTATTTAAATAGCTGACCTACTGATGACCTTTAAATTTGAGATTTTACAGGAAATTTTAAAACCAAATAAACTTTGAACCAATAAAAATGATTTTGTAATTCTAAACTAATCCAGGAGGTCAGACTAGGAAAAGGTTGGGCAGGGACCATTATTGGGGAGGGAGCTCAAAAGACAGATTTTGTTTTTCCTATTTAAAAGCCAGTTGTTTTATACTAAAAAATGTATGGTAACCTGTTATGTGAAAATACTGGACAATAAAAGTACACTTGGAGGCAGATAGAGTATAGAGCAGAGGAAAATATTGTATTTTTATGTAGTATACCAAATAATGATGTATAATGTTGGAAAGGAAAGATTGGCATGGAGTATGATGATTTCATTGGGTAAGGGAGACCGGTTTAGAGTCCTATGATATGTAAAATTCAGATAGAAAGGAAGCAGTTATTATTCTAGGGAAAAAAAAAGTCCTGAAATTGGATAAAAGGAGAGGGAGCACAATGGAGATTACTGTATAGCTTCTGAGTTAAGTGATGAAGAGAATCAAGTGGTGGAAGGGTAATGTTAAGTGGATATTAACAAAATCTTGCTTCTTACACTGACCAAAAGAAACAAGGAGAAACAAAATAGAGAAAAGTATCACTATCTGACCTAGAGAATAGTCATTATTTTATTTTATTTTTATTTATTATTTACTTTTTATTTTATTATATATGACAGCAGAATGCATTACAATTCATATTACACACATAGAGCACAGTTTTTCATCTCTGTATACAAAGTATATTTACACCATTCATGTCTTCATACATGTACTTAGGGTAATGGTGTCCATCTCATTCCACCATCTTTTCTACCCCCATGCCTTCTCCCTTCCCCTCCCACCCCTTCACCCTATCTAGATTTTGTCTAATCCTCCCATGCTCCTCCTCCCAACCATACTATGAATCAGCTTTCTTATATCAGAGAAAAAATTCGGCATTTGGTTTTGGGGGATTGGCTAAATTCACTTAGCATTATCTTCTCTAACTCCACCCATTCACCTGAAAATGCCATGATTTTATTCTCTTTTATTACTGAGTAATGTGAATGGTCATTATTTTATATCAGTAACCCTGAGAAATATGTACAAAATATGATTTGGTCCCAATTGATATGAATCATCAAAAGCTAACAACCTATCCCCGTTTCCTGATAGATCTATATTGTTATGGGAATATGAAGAAATTCTATATAATATTTTTTTAAAGATTATAATCTCAAATTTAATAAAGATTAAGTCCAGATATATGAACAGGGTATAGGATAAAAAGCAAATGCCATACCTTGCCTTCCCTTCCTCACCAAGGAAAGAATATATTTCCTTACTAGGGCAGGGAGAGAAATTGCATACTAATACATTTTTTTTTCTCTAACATGAATTTTTAATGGTGGCATAAGATGACTCAGTAAGACAAATTTTTCCTAATAAAAAAGTTCTGAGGTAGAAACATCCCTATTATATTTGTCTATACTATTAGGGAAAGATCAAATTTTTATTCCAAGTTCCTTTGCTACCCTGAAGTGAGCTCTTGACCCATTGAGTACTGGAGAACAGATTTTGATCATTCCAATCCATCATTCAGAGTCCAGATAAAATTTAAAGAGAAGATTAAAATATCATACAAGCAAACTGAAAATGGCAAATAGCAAACTTGGAAAGAGTTTCTGCTATTAAAAAGTGATGAGCAAGAACACACAGCAAGCAAGCAAATGCATGACAGGCCAAATTCTGCAAGGGAAAAGGCACACATGAAAATGCATGGAAGTTGTAAATTTTAAATGAAATTCATTCTCTAGAATAAGATTTAATAAGAAAATATAAGAAAAATTAAGAGGGCATCATAATCTCAGGATATTAAATAAAATGGGCTCTAGGGAAAAATCAAAAGAAGGAAATAATTTAAAAACAGAGTTTTTAAAGAGAGAATTTTGAGAAAATATAAAATGTTTTAATGTGATAATGCCAGTGCATTTAAGTAATACAAGATAGAGCAAGATCATCATTCACAATACAATAATAGAATCAAGGACATAGATATAGGCTTGCAAAAAAAAAGAGAAAAGGAAAGGAAAGGAAAAGAAAAGGAGAGAGAGAGAGAGAGAGAGAGAGAGAGAGAGAGAGAGAGAGAGAGAGAGACTGACTCCAGACTGTAGAAAAAAACACAAAATACCAAAAATAGTGATACTTGTAGAGAATAGGTAGAAAACATGCATATGTGAAATAAGGGGCTTTAAGAAAGAAAAAAAAAACAGAACAAATATTATAGAATGAGTAGGAAGACACAAAATAAAAGAAAAAGGTTAATGGAGCTTTCAATTGACCCACTGAATTTACCATAATTTATCAAAATTCCAATAAGATTTAAGACATACCCTATGAATCTTCCAAATTTCAAAAAAAAAGAGAAAAAGTGCTATTATCACTAAGGAAAAGTAACTTACAATAGGAAACAAGCAAGGTGATCTCAAAATATTCCAGAAGGAAATGGCATGATATCCAGAGCTTGAAGAGATGGCAAAAGGTGAAACAAAGGTTTTATATCCAGCCAAGCTGAGTATGTGTTTCATGTGTGTTAACAATGGAAACTCAAATTCAAAGACTTAAGCATAGCACCCCTTGAAAAATTCACTTGAGAATAGTCTAAACTAAAAAAAAAATTATATTCATAAATAAAGAATATTCAAGCAAAGGTAATGTTGAACATTTATATAAATGCAGAATTGAACCCAAGTAATTTTGCTAATTATGTTGAAAAAAATAAACATTTAATTGTTTAAAGGCCTGGTATGTAATAGAGAAAGTAATAACTGAAACATAATTTAATGTAGTAATAAAAATTTTACTAGAAATCCACACAAGATGACAACAGCAAAACCCAAACTGTGAAGTCTCAATGACATAATTTCTTCATCAGTAATAGAAAAAAATCACCATTAGTTACTTTCTCAGTTTTCAAGTAATAATTACAAGTTTTGGTGCATTTGTTAAACACATCCAATATTCACAACCAGAAGAAAGTTGCCCAACAGGAATTGTAAACACAGCAGAAAACATAGAGGCAAGTATGGAGCTTGTGGCAACTGTAAAATATGTTAACATAAAAGTAAAAAGTTTTAAAAAAAAGAAGAAACATCACACAAGAGAGAAAGCATAAAAAATAAGATGGCAGAATATAATACCCAATATATATTTTATAAACAAAAGTAAGTTGCTAATTTACCTATTTGTGAAAAAACTATTAGGTTGGGGTTTATAGTGAACAGGCTTTGCCATTAACATAGACCACACATGATTGTGTCTTTCTACAATCTCAGAATTTGTCAAATACTCATGGGTCACCCAAATGTCATAGGCCAGGCAAACATAGGTTCCTTTACTCTGATCTTCACTACTAATATCTCAAGTCACATATAACAATTTACGTGTGTGTGTGTGTGTGTGTGTGTGTGTGTGTGTGTGCCTGCACATGTGTGCTATAGAAAGGCTATTGAAGACTTAAGGCAGCCACAGGGGTCTGGGGTCTGAACTGAGAGCTAAAGCAAAGAGCAGATAGGAATGCAAAGAGTCACTGTAGATAAGATTTTTGAACCAGCTGAAGACTGAAGAACTTGTTCAGGGTGCAGAGCTGTCAAAGTGCAGGAACTTATTCCAGGCTGTGGTCCAGACAGACAAACGGCAGTTTCAGAATGTCAGCTTGGAGTATCAGCTTGAGAGGTCAGTTTGCAATGAACTGTGGGTGGTTGTCCCAGGCAGAAAGAACCATGCTGAAAAGGATAGAGGATCAGAGGTTTGCTGCCGTGGTGATGTTCCCAGGCAAGGCTTGGGATGAGGGAACAGGTGATGATGGGGTCACTGTGCCACCATGTCCCATCTTGGGGCGCTCCTTCTTTCAAGGACCTCAGGTGACAGACAGGGTTGCTTCATTCAATGGACTAGTGTGTTCGAGAAACTCATGGGTCTGATTTTTCTTAGGTAAGTCTAATATGCCCATGCACTCATGTGCTTCTGAATACTTTTATCAGTTTACATGTGGCCATTTTTATCAGCACAATTAATTTATTAGTTTGTGCCTTATGGTTATTCTAGGCAGATGGTGGTTGTTGACTCGTACAAACAAGATTTAGATTCATTCTACCTCAGCATTTGTACTCAAAATGAAGTAACTCATGGTGAACTACTGCTTTATAAAACGGAGTTACTCAGGGTTAGGCAAGTCTGAAAACTACACTTTAATATGTCATATAGTTAGCACAGCATGTCACATAGCCTGCTCTTTTAGAAAAAGAAAACTCCAGTCTACAAAAAAAATACCTATAAAGTTCATTAAGACTGAAATTCAAATGATAAGCCAACACATGGCAAATAAATGAAAGTACTGTTCCCAATGTACTGCCTACTGACCTAGCTGAATTTCTACTCCGCCCTAATCTTATTTATCTTTGAGAACAAAATGCCTGAAGGCCAAATTTCCTCTTCAGGTGGGATTCACCAAGCCCCTTGGATCTGAGATGACTGCCAGAAAACACCAAAACACTTCTAATTTCATTACACCATCAAATTACCATATACCAAGTGTCCAACCTACCCGCCACCATGACAGGAAGCACCAGACCATAAAAAGTGGAAGAAGATGGTTGAGTTCTGGGAAAATACAGGAAATCCTCCCTTTTGTTAGATGATCCCTCCCTCTCATTCATTTTAACCTACATCTATGACTTCTCCATCCCAATAGGTTAAGGAATTGATTTGCAGGCCCAGCCTTTCCCTTCTCCCGTCTCTGATCAGTGAATAAACTTATGCTACTAGCACTAACCTTTGGTTTTGCTTTTTGGCTTCTCAACACTGACCAGAAAGAGCTCTCTGCAGAGGCAGGTTGTTTCTTCACCCTACAAATGGAGGGTGGAGTTTGTGAGTAACAGAATAATAAAGCAATATATGACTAATGTACAAGGAACTGTAGTTTCAGAAGCTGTCTTACAACTTTAAATTCCAAACTAAGAGATTAAAGGGGACAAAGAGAAGGCAATTATATAGATGAAGATGTATCACTTAATAAACTTACAACTCTATTATTTGTATCGAATAGAATAGAACTAAAATATATAAAATAAAAACGTTTAAAATGCAATGAAAGTTTTACAGAAACACTCTAGGAGTAGCAAACTTCAATATTGTTCATAATTAAGTTTAAAAAGCCTTTCATATTTAAAATAAAATTTACTTTTTTTGAATTTTAGAATCAACAAAGGTGTGATGTATACTGTATCATTTCAAACACTATATAACAAACTTCCATATATGGAAAACAAAATATACATACTTTTCATGTGTAAAACCTAGTTTTGTTTTTTTTTAAATGCAGAAAATGTAGAGTTGGGTGGGATGTCCCAGGTATATACATAATGTATACCCAGCTACTCAAGAGGCTGAGGCAGGAGGATCCCAAGTTTGAGACCAGCCTGGGCAACTTAGTGAGATCCTGCCTCAAAATAAAAAAGGGCTTGGATGTACTCAGTGGTAGAGTACCCCTAGGTTCAATATCCTGAACCACACACATACAAAATGTAGCATATGAAAATGTAAAAATGTAGAAAATGTAAAACATTTCAAAATTTAAATTCCCAAAATTACTCAAAACCTTTTAACTACAAAGAGAAACAATAAAACTACAATAATTGATAAACTAAAATATTTCTAACTCTAATTAAAAATCTAAGGTCACAGAATATCAAAATCATGATTAAAACATATTAAATAACAATAAAGCATGGCCTTATGATCAAACTTACTGAATGAAAACATAATTGCACTCAGAGGAAGACTCAAAGCCTTAAACAACATCGGTACTAAATAAAAACTGGTATAAACCATATTTTATTCAAAAAGAAGAAGTAAACAAATTTAAGAAAAATACACAAAATAAATTATAGTTTTGTTTAATCTAAAAAGTAAGACAAATCCACTAACTACCAAAAAATTAAAAAATTCAAATACATAATACTAGAAGTGATATAGGGTATATTTCCAGATTTAGTAAAACTTAAATAACTTTCATAATGTATATATGTTACTGAAATATCACATGGTACCCTATAAATATGTACCAATGTTATGCTTTTATGTATCAGTAAAAACATAAATTTAATTTATAGTTTAAAAATTATAAAAATTAAACAAAAGCTTGACTTGATACTTATGCCAGTAAAATTATAAATTGGGTAGGTAAAAATATTTTAAAGAAAAAATACACATTACAAAAATCCACCCAACAAAAGTAAGGACATTTAAATTAATGAATAACCACTAGGGATAAAAAAAAAATCAAGAGTACTAAAAAAACAAAAATAAGCCCCCATACTCCCAAAAAAACAAAGTTCAGATGGTTCCAAACATGGTTCATAGGGGCTGAGTAGTTTTTGAATGAAATACCTAATTCTGGAAAAATGAGGATTCTTCCCAATGTTTTCCTGAGGCCGTTGCCCTGGGAATAGCCTGGACTCATGGCCAGCCAAATCAGAAATAAATTTTAAGACCTTTATTTTTCTAAGCAGAATGAGGAGCCAGGAGAAGGTGGACAGTTAAATAAAACATCAGTTCACACCTATTAAAAGCAGTGGAGGCAGTTTCCGTGCCAAATTGGCTTGAAGAAATCGTGTGGCAGGTATGCTTTTAATGAAGATCATTTCTCCACCTTCCTGTTTGAATTTGACTTCTCTGGCAGACTTGGGCTTCCTTGGCATGGAGGAAATCTGCTTAACTACCACCATCTCAACCATGAACCAGACAGAGCTGGATCCCTTTACCACTTGGGCAGTTTGGCTTCTGATGTGAACAGGAATAACAGGGTTGTTTCCAACCAAAGACCTCGAGAGAGAGTATCCAGCAGGAAAAGAGAGGCTGCTGTGCATGGCTGGATAGGCCACGTGACATTGGTGGCAGAAGCTGTGCCCACACTAAGTCTAAACTGAATTATAAATGATAGCCCCTTGGCAGATGCTGGCAGCTAGAAAGACCGTCTTTGTAAACATCTCCACTCTGAGTGGAAGCACTTCTGGAGCTGGAAGCCTGGCTGAGGCCTAGAACCTCTGCTCAGCTTGAGAACAGGATGAGGCTGCAGTCTTAGCCTCTAAGGCTCTCCATATCTAACCACACTTGTCTTACAGATGACATAAACATTTCATGGCCATTTCATTGTTTTGCAAATAGGTTCAAAATTATATCAGACTGTGGAATATCTCACAAGGCCTTAATCCAGGCAGACAAGTGTTTGCTGAGCATGTCTGTATTACTTTCCTATTGTGGCTGTAACAAATTACCAAAATTTGAGTGGTTTTAGAATCAAACACACATTTTTTAATCATATATTTTAGGAGTTCATGAGACCAAATTGAGTCGTATGGGCTGAAATCAAGGTGTTGGCAGACCCGTTTTTCTTCTGGATATTCGAGAGGAGAATTCACGTCCTGCTTTTTCCATCTCCTAGAAGCTGCCTGTGTGCACTGGTGCACGGCCCCTTCCTTCATCATTAAAGGACCTTGTTCCAACCTCTGCTTCCATGGTCACATCTCTTCCCCTCATGCCAGACCTTTTAGAGGGACCCTAATGATTGTATTGGGCTCAACTAAAAAAATATAGAATAGTCTTCCTTTCTCTGGATCCTTAATAAACACATCTGCAAAATTCTTTTGCTTTGTAATTTGTCCTCAAATAACAGGGATTAGAACCTGGACATCACTGGGAGGTTGTTTTCTATCTACTACCATGTCCTCTGTGGACATTGTATGTGGTACCTGTTCTCTTAGGCACACACCAGGACGATTCAACAAGGCAAGAACTGACACAGTTTATGTGTGATCAAGATCTAATGAAAAAAAAAAAGGTGGGAGGCGGTGTCAAAGGAGAAGAGGACATCTTGTTTGAGAGTGTCAAATGTCTTGTGTGGGACATTCTGTCTAATGAGCTAGCACAGAGGAAAGGAGAAGTCGAGGAGTTGAACTGGATCTTGAAGGATGAGGGAGAAGTTTGCTTCCCTGGGTCCTAAAGGAAACCTTGATGGAGATTTGTCAGTTAAAGATATGAAATATCAATACTTTCATCACACTCCATGTGAAAGCATCTCCAGGTGTGCAAACAGCAAACAATTGTCCATTTACAGAGAAAGAAATCAGAGAGCTTAGCTTTAGTCCTGCCTCTTACGCTCCAACCTACACCCTTCCTCAATGCCTAGAGAAATCTATGTCCTTCAGAGTGCCCTGGGAGAAATTGGGTCAGGTTATGCCCACGTAGAACTTCTCTCCAATTCCTCTATCCAACTGGCTGTCGAATATGGTAGCTACTATATGTGGTTGTTGAGCACTTGAAGTGTGACTAGTGTGACTGAGGAAATTAAATTTTAATTTAATTTCATCTTAATTGATTTAAATGTAAATGCAAATAGCCACATATGGCTAGTGGCCACTGTGGTGCACAGCACAGTTTCAGATATTCAAGCTGCATAAGGACAGCAGCCCTGATTTATTCAGGCTTCTATCCCCAGTGCTATCGCAGTACTTGCCACATGTTTTGCAATCAGTAAATGCTTCCTACTTGATTGAATGGAGAAAAGAGAGAAGAAATTATTAAATTGGAATGATCCCATAGCACTAAAATGGAAAAATAGTAATTCCTTGCTTGAATTCTGTTTCTACCTCTTAGTAGATGTACAACTTTTGGCAGTTTCAAGTGATAATAAATAATAGTAATAATTGCGAACATGAATGAAATATTCAGTGTGTGAAATTCTTTATGAGAATTAGTTGGTTTGATCCTTCTAACAAGTCCATTTGTTGGTTGAGGAAAGTGAGACTATGGAGAGATTAAGTCAATGGTTTCAAATTGATGGTCATGACCCATTGCTAGGTAGAAAATCAACTAAGTTGGTCCCTATCAGCCTATGTATGTATGCATATATGACATATACATATATGTGTTTGTACTTATATGATCATTTCTATCTATATATGTACAAATTGTATTTGTATTATATGCACATGATTAATTATTGAAAAGGGTTTAAATCCATTGAATTAAGTAACTTTGTCAAGGTTGTTCTGCTAGCTATGATGAGTTGTCATTTGTACCAAGCTATCTGACTTCAAGCCTTATACCTTAACTGATGTACTCTTCAATGATGTAGGATTTGATAAGAAATGCATTTACATTTAAAAGAACTGAATTACATATAAATCTTAAGGATCTCACCCATCCATAAGGTATGGAATATTCATGTGCTCGCTCTCTGTCTCTTGCTTTGAGTAATGCCTAATACCTTTTAGATTTAGTCTATTGTCTTTGGCTAAGGACCAAGGAAAATTGATCCTAATTTAAATGTCTCTAAATCAACCTAAACTATTCCATTTTGGCAGAGGTTATTAGGATTCACCAACAAGTACATTTTTTTCCTATGCATACTGGATACACCACTGGTGTCTTCATTAATCTTAAAGTTAAGTAGGGCCAGGTATTGAGTTCTGGTCAAGGTGGTGTGGATAGGAACATTGAGTACCATTTCGAGGACTAACCACTAAAATCCCCTACATTGTAGAATAGGCTCATCAACAGGCTGAATGGATAGAATAAAATGGAATATTTAGAAGCCTAAAGGATGGCAAAGCCCCAGACAGAAGCCTTGGCTTAAATGATGGTATGGAACACAGCCCACTCTCCTCTTCTCTCACCCTGGTTTGGACTCCAGTATGAGAAACAGCACTTTGTTGTATTATGCCTGCAGAGATGTGTTAGTTATTCCAATTGCTAACTCATCCTAATATATTCCTTCAATTGGTGAGACACATAAAAGAAACAAATCTGATGTGTCTTTCTACTCCCATCCCATATCCACTGTCATACTAGTAAAGGAGGAGGACTACAATAACGACCATTAACTCCTGGGGTCAGGAGCAGGTAAGTAGTCTATATGATAGCTCACCCCAATTGTTCAGGCCATCAGAAGAGAAGGGCAATGAGTATTCAATCATCTTAATACCATGACCTTCAATTTGCATAGCAATTTTCAATCTCTAAAAAGTGTTTTTAATACATTATTTCACTTGATTACATTGAACAGGAAGAAGTATTCCCATTCTGCTGATGAAGAAACTGAGGTTTAAATATCATAATATTTACTAGAGATTTCACATGTACATGAAGAGCAAGGCCTATGATTCACAGTTACATTTGCAAATTCTAAACTCAGTGACTTTCTGGGGAGGAGATAAAGACGCAGCTCATGTCCTGAAGTCCGGGTTCAGGATCGTCTATATGAAGCAAGCTCAAGCTCCCTGATACTTGCAAGAAGAAAACCCTAAATTACATCATAGTTTTTCTGGCTTTGCAAAGTATTCACAGAACTATCATTTCATTTGATTCTCATAATAGCCCTGGGAGGCATCAAGGCTGATATTATTATCGCCATTTTACAAATGAGGATTCTAAGGTTTAGAAAGACCAAATAATTTTTCCTAGGTACACAACTTGTCACTGAGAGAATAATAGAACCCAGGTCTCCTGACCTCCAGATCTAAATTTATTGCTAGATGGTATTTCATTGCTACCCCTTATCTTAGAGAACATCTTGTCTAGAAATGATGTAGTTCCTCACTAGCCAAAGTTTTGTTTTCTAGGACTTAATAGCTTTGTATGAACTGAACATTTTTCTCACTTTATTTCTAATGCATTTAGCTCAGGGGAAATCAATAATTTTAAAGAAGATGGAAATGTTCCTTAAGCTACTAGTTGTTTCTTTTCTTAATCTTTCTTGATGTTCATCATCTGGGACCAAGGAACATTTCTGTTTAGTGCTGCAGCCTTTGATACGGAGGGGATGATGTTGCTATGGAGAGTTGTCATTGCTTAGGGAGGGCTAAAGAGGGGAGAGATCAAGAAAAGAGGGACACACATCACAGCCCGTTGGGAAAAAAACCAAAGGCTCTGATTTTTCACATTGGAATCTAAGAGTTGTTTGGCAAGAAAAGAAGAAAAACAAGCAAGAGACGGAGGGTGGCCTCCTATAAGGCACAAGGTCATTCTGTTGCCTCGGGGATCAGAGAAGACCTAAGATAATTTGGGGGACAGAAAACCACAGGATGATTCTCAGTGATATAACTCAAGAAGAAATGGACATGCCACACTAAAAGAAGTGATGGCAGGAGGTGTGAATAAGGCAGGACAAGCAGAGAGCATGGTGGCTGAGTGCTGGCCATGACCACTTCCTAATCCACAGAACCTGCAAATATTGCCTCATATGGCAAATGAGATGATTCCGTTAAGGGTCTTGAGCTATTCTGGGTAATTGGGGTGGACCCCAAATGCAATCACATATATAAGAGAGAGGCAGAGGCCCTTTTGAGACCTATGTTCACAGGAGCAGACAGATATGTATCAGGCCAAAGATGCCAACAGCCACCAGAAGGTGGAAGAAACAAGGAAGGGTGACCCACTAGAGCCTCTACAAGAAGAATGTCCCTTGACTTCTAACTTCTGGCCTTTAGAACTGTGATAGAATACATTTCTGTTTTAAGCCACCAAAGTTGTAGTAATTTGTACTGCAGCTCTAGGAAACTAATATAGATGGGTTACATCAGCATTTTGAACCAAGAATCAAAAGTCTGCAAAGAGGAAAACCCCAGAGATCCAACCCTGGCCTCTATCCAGACTGCATAGGTAGCAAGACCTCCAGTATGCAAAACCACAAAGACAGCAGACTCATACTAGTTGGCTCAGAAGAAATTTCAAAATCGAGTTTACTGTGAAACTGAAATGCGAAGCAGAGCGATTCTGGGTTACTTTGGAGATTGAGATAGTTGATAGACTAGTGAGTAACCACCAGGGTTTTGTTGGTAATGAAAATAATGCAGTCATGATCTCTATAGCCCTCCCTTCAAAATACACACACAGACCCTTCCCCCTGTCGTAATAAAACTCTTAAACACACAGCCCTTGATGTTTCATTCTGTGGGCAGGGGAGAAGTCCAGGAATTTGAAAAGTCAGATTTGCAGAAAAAGAATTTGAAATAATGTTACCCAAAGTGTATAAGGAAGGTTTGCAGGTAATTGTTTATTTAGCACAATAAGGTCAAAGTTTATTAATAGGAATAAAAATGTTATTTTATGCAGGCACAATGAAGGTTTTTGTTTGTTTGTTTGTTTTGCTTTGTTTCTTTGGCAATAACCTCATCCTTACAGAATGAGATGCAACTAATTTTTTAGACATTCTGGGTGTTTTAGTCAACTTTTTCACTGCTGTGACTAAAAGAACCTAACCAGAACAGCTGCAGAGGAGGAAAGGTTTATTTAAGGTCTCACAGTTTCAGAAGTTTTAGTCCATAGAAGGTCGGCTCCGTTCTCTAGGGCTTCAGGCTGAACCTCAGGGTGGAACAGGTGGAGAGAAGCAGCTCACAGGAGACCAGGAAGCAGAGAGATTCCACTCACCAAATACCAAATATAGACCCAATAGCCCCACCCAATGAACCACTTCCTTCAGCCACACCCCACAGCCTCCAATTACCACCCAGTTAATCCCATCAGGGATTAATTCGCTGATTATGTTAAGGGTATAACCCAAACATTTATCCTCATTGTGTCACATGTGAGCTTTTGGGGGACTCCACATCTAAACCACATCACTGGGGATAGGGAACCGCAACTTGGAGAAGACCTTCTCTGTGTGCCCTACCTACCCCATGTCTACCTGACAAGGACATGGAACTTCATTTTCCCGCTTTTGAGCAAGCAAACTAGGCTGGAGAGGAAGGACACTCGAGTTACAGTAAACAACGGAAGTAGGACAATTTACACCTCCACTGTTGAGATTGAATGCATTGTAAAGGAGGGGGAGTATGTCAGAAAATGAGAGTGGGAAGAAGGGATCTGTGGGGCAAAGTTTAAGGGATATAGAGGATGCAGTCTCCTTGGGGGGATGGGGAGCACTCCTGGAACACCCTCTGGAAGCTCAGGACGTGTCCATGTAAGGCACTTGATGGTCTGCCCAGGAGGCCTGGCTGTCTCCTAACTGAAGGAACATGATACATCAAGCCCTCAACGCCTGGTCCAGTCTCAGGTCCACTTCTATGGCACCCAAGCCTATGACTAGAGCCTCTAAGTGAAAAATCTCTTGAGTCTTCTGCAGAGTCACGGTGTGTGTGTGTGTGTGTGTGTGTGTGTGTGTGTGTGTGTGTCCTTTGCAGAGGAGAGTGACCAAATTAGTGCTGGAACATGGAGAGTGTTAACCCCTCCACAGACTATAGAGTGGGGGATAGGATGAGAAGGAATGAGAGGAGGAACACCTATCCATAATAGACCATCCAGTGGGAAAGCTCATAAAGGTGATTATTTCCAACTTCTTAGAAAATAACCTAAAAAGAGTAGTTATACAGATTCTATACAAATTAAAACAATCATTAAATCCCATCACACTTTACCATGCCCCTTGGGAGCATTGTAATCAAACAGCTAGAATCCCAGCTCCAGTACTCAGCTGTGTATCTTTAGGAAAGTTACCTAATCTCTCTGAGTCCCACTTTCCTCTTTTAGGAAAAGAGCCAGTGAGGACTCCACATAGTTTCAGAACTAAACAAATGAGTCATGTCATATGCTTAAAATAAAGTCACCATATCAACACTGAATCCCTTTGAAAGCAATACTAACTCCCATATACCTTGGAATCCAGCTGATATCCCAGATGACCTTCTTGAAATGGGGAACTCAGAATTGACTCTGTTATTTTTAATCAGCAGCAGCAATTACTCCTTCCAAATATCTTGCTTCTGATGCAAATTTGAATTGCTGTGGTCACCTCCTAAACTAGACTCTATGGAACATATTTTTCTTACTGTTGAGAAATCCTCAATTTAAAACTGGACTGTCAATCCTTCCATTTGTTTTCTTTTACCTTCATGGAAATCCTACTAATCATTCATAGCAATTTGCTCTTATTACCGGGCGTTGGAACAGAATAGTCAAAAACTCTTGTTTGGAACTCTCAGAATAAAAGGAACAGGGAAAGTGGGATAACTCAGAGCCCAGAATTTTCCTTGTGGCTGCTCCCAGTTCCTCTCCCTTCAAGCTTCCTTGCTACTAAGGACACAGGCAGAGTTAACAGGCCACAGTGGGCCTCCCGCCTGTTTTCTGCCATGAAGAGAGAAACACAACAAGATCACCAGTCCTTGCTGACTGTCCCTTTCCATTTCATTAAGTCAGTGGGAAAAAAAGAACTATTTTTTCTTTTAATTTTAATATTGTCAATTGCAATAAACTCAACTAAGTTACACCAGCAGACTGCCTTCTGTTTGTTCGGGGGGAAATTAAGTTGTAGTCTTCAAATCCTGCCTTAACTAGATATTTGGTTTTTGGAATAAGACTAACAGCCTCTCACTACACTAATGAATTCTGCTGGCTGCTAAAGGTCTGGCGTGGATGCTGAGCTCGTGGGGCTATTTGATTCATTTAATATAAGTGTCTCCTAATACCATATATAAACAAAAGGACAAATACCTTCTCAGGCATGGGAAGTACTTAATGGCATCTGACAAGATAGTCATAGCAAGTTTGTGGACATACTTAACCAGAGACCCAATTATATTTATACAAACATGCAGCTGAGACTTAAGTGTTTCTCAAACAGTTGAGAAGAGTAAAACTTTATTATGTTGGGGCTCAGTTTTGAAATACTATGAAGAGAAGGCAGCCAGACACCAAAGAATACGGGTCTTGTTTTCAGGGATTCCTTGGTCTCTTCCTGGGAGTTCCTGATCCAAGGGTAGCATCTGGGTTGTTGGCCTGGACAGGATGGCAGCCATGGCTTGGTGTCCTGGTCATGTCTGGGTCAGAATGACAAGAGGAACGTAACCATTGCTCTCAACATTTGTCATTCCCAGGTTGAGAGAAACAAAGAAAGGTAGAGTAATCCGAATTCAAACCACAAAGCCACAGGCTTAGCGAAACATCTTAAACCCAAGAAGAGAATAGTGGGAGCGTGTCGGCTGGTAGGACTTCACAATTCTTTTCTGAAATGACCTTCTGACCCTTGCTTCAAGGTTCTGGAGTTTAAAGGTAGTCATCTGAGACAGAGTGATTGACAAACTCCTTAATCCAACGGGCAGGTGATGATTAGATTCCGGGTTGTTTCTCATTCTGGTTCCCATGGCTTCCAGCTCTATTGCAAATCTTAGCAGTCGTCTTTGACCCCTTCCACTTCTAAGGCTCCTCCTCCAAAGTGTTCTGAGTAGCTATCTCTCTGCCAGAGCATCCTTCCCCCTGTATTCTTCCCCCAAACAACTCTGCTGACCCAACACCAAGAATTTCCTTGCCCACCTTCTGCCCGTCTGAGTGAAGTACTATTCCATCTCCTGTATGTCAGCCTTCAATTTTAAGTTTACCTGTGGGTATGGCCCACTCCAACGTGAGTTTTACAAGGAAACCTGGAAGCTTTGAAACCATGCCTACATTGTCCCCTGCTAGATCTCTGGTTCCTTGCAAGATTTATGGCATATACTTACTACATATTTGCAGTCTAACTGGGTAACAGAGAAGCCATCTATCTCGAAGTCTGTGTGTGTTTGTGGCCAGTGGTGGGAGTTAGGAAGAAATAAGACTGCAAATCAAACTACTGATGGTTTTATTCCCTGAGCACAGGCCATCTCTCATAATAGGTTGTTGAACATTTGAAATATAAAAGTTAAAACAGTTCTCACATTGTTTTAACTGCTCCTAAAAAATAAGACTTGGGTCAGCATGCCTCCAACCCCTACAACTTCTTAAATAATTAGGTTTACCCATCGCAGCTGTCTTGGCTCAGGGTATCCCTCCTAACACTCCATAGCAGCCCTCCCTCCATGCTCGGGTTGTTTCCTCTGTCCAGTTAGCTTGATTTGCTCATTAGGCTCAGCTCCTGCGTCTTGGACGTGGGCTCTATTCTTTGGCTTGGGCTGAACAGGCAAGATTTTCCCTTCATCAGGCTAATGAAGTAAGAGTCTTATGTCATCATTAGTGCTGGTGTTAATCCAAGCAGAACTAATATTGGTGTTGTTCCAAGTGGAATTAGTCAAGCCCAGCCCCCAACAAGCCAGATGTTAGTCAGGCATTTCTTACCGATGTTAATGAATAATTCCCTTGAGTTCTACAAACAGCTGAGTCCACCAAATGAACTTCAGGGACCTAGAAGAAAACTGTCTGCCTAATTGAGATTTGTCCTAGGCAGCTACCCAGGCCTTAGAACTTCTGAACTGAAAGCAACAGCAAGTTCCTTTTTCAGATAGTAAAAGACTCCACTACTTCCCACTGTCCAAAGAGACGGTCACTTTGGGCCAGCCAACAGGCCCAAGGGGTTTCTTAGGAAGTTTCCCTTTGTAAATATCTCTCTTCTTCTGTGTCTGTCTCAATAACTTAGTTCGTAAGCTGTGCATTTATTTCCTCTACTGGACGGTGATAGTCAGGATTGTCTTCCCATCTCTGCCCCTGGCACCTGGTACAGAAACCACTTAACCGTTCTCTGGACATAAAAAAATGATAGAACCTCTTTCTGAGATGGTCTGCTTCATCTTCCAGGTTCACATGGCTTTTCTCTCTCCATCAGGTAAAATTTATCAGCTCTAGTCTTTCCATTTGTACTTGATCACTGCTCTCATAGGAATATGATAATAAGAATAGAAACCATTTATAGTAAGGGCCAGACACTGGGCTAAGACATTTGCATGCATTTTTCAACAACCGGTGAAAGCAGTAGAGCAGGACTTTTAAAATGAGTGTCCAAGGATTGGAAGCAGGATAGAGGGGAGGTCAAACGCTTAGCATGGGCCCAGAGAAGACCCAAATGATAATCAGGGCCAGCTGTTGACACAGCAGTCCAGTCCACAAGCAATCAGCTCACCTGTTCAACAGGAAGTCACCCACCTACCCTGAAAAAAAAAATGGGACAGATGTCTATAGAATTTTTCTTTTTAAGCCAAAAAAAAAAAATCCCCATAGTACAAGAATTTATAAAGGATAAGCTTAAAATATTATGGGGGAAATAGAATAGGGAGGACAAGGAGAATAAATGAAAGCCTTTTAGAGAATTTTCAGGTTTGCTAAAATAATGAAGACAATTCACTAAAGAGACTATCAAAAGACAATTTGCAGATGTTTAATTATGACTATTGGCAGCTCTACAGTTGAATTCCATTACTCCAGCCTCCCGCCATGTTAGAATGTCTTCAGGCTCTCCACTCCCTCTCAGTTACAGTGAGATGCATATAAATGTGTTTTAATTAGTGTCTTTTAATATGGATACCAAGAGGATTTGCCCTCCTGTGGCTCTTCCTCTATCCAGATGTTCAAATCTTGTCTGAGATGACTCAGAGTTATTGGCTCCCTCCTCCTGGGCTCCTCCCTTCTCCCAGTCCCACCAGGAACCTAGAGATGAAGCGGAACTTGGACTCCTGTAATGGAAAAAGTGAAGCTTTATCAGCCACCCTCCCCTGCATGCTGGAGCCCCGTTCCCCCAGGGACTCCACACAGTACACAGGCAAACACTGACCTCACCCTGACCTTTCCCTTCCTCAAGTCTCAGCTCCCACCTTGCAAAGAGCACAAGAATGTCTCCCAAAACCAAGTTTGGTTTTGTCTTAAAGCAGCACTGCAAATATCTTTATTCTCCTAGTATCTCTTCCACTTTATGTCCTTTCTCTCTTCGGCCCACAGTTTCCTTTTCTTCTAATTGTCCTTGTTAAGAGTGACTCCAATTTCCAGTATATTCAACCTGAAGGACTCAGTTGGAGATAAACCATCTGGAAGTAAAGCCATTTATACTAGTATTTTCTTAAAGAACTTTTGTGTTGGGGAGAGTTACAACTAAAGGTTCTTTCCCTAGGTCAATGCCCAGTGGTTTCCAAATGCCAGACTATGGCAATAATAATACATCCACTTATTGCCAATCCTGTGCTCCAAGCACTATACTGAGCTGGACTCTTCTCATGTAAGATCTATAATTGAATGACCCTATAAAGAAATATGATCATCTCCCATGTTCTTAATGAAGAAACTGAGGCTCATTGATGTTCATTGACTTGTCTTAAAGTTATACCATTGGATGAGTTAACTCCTCCTCACTGTGTGAAGCAGCAGTTCATGCAGGTGTGCCTGGAGGAGCTAACCCCAAACTTCTGCAGGAATCTCTGAGAGAAGTATCCCTCCTGAAAAAGCAAGATTTTCTCCTGGAGCCATAGAGGACTATGCCCCATAGTCACTCTATGTTCACCTCATGTCAATCCTGCTCTATGTGACCTAAAGAGTAACACAGGAGATATTCTCTGTTAGAGAAAATGCCTTATTTTGAAAACCTCCATTGTGTCTTTAGTTTTTATACTTATAACCAGGTCATTCTCTTTTATCAGCTCTTTCAATCTTCTAGTTTCAAATTGAAACATAGCCCATGATGCTATATGACACTTTATAAAAATAAGTGAAAGACCAAGGTATTCTTTGAAAAGAATGGTTTCTCAAATAGGCCTAGAAAACTAAAGACATTGTTAAAACGCTAGAAGAAAATTGTGTTTCTTTTAAGACCATGAATCCTTCAAGTTCAAGATATTCTTTGGGCATCTATATGGGCCAGCATGTTTGTCATGTAATTCACACGTCATTACACTTAATCTTCCCAATGCTAAGGAGTAATTATGATTATGTTATTGCTAAGAACACTGAGGCTTGCTAATGAATTCGGTAGCTCAGAAAGTCTAAATCCTTGTCACAAAAGCATAATAACTCCTTCCTGAGAGAATTCTTTGATGGCAATGCTTGTTCCACTTAGCTTGATGGCTCTTCCTCTATCCAGATGTTCAAATCTTGTCTGAGATGGCCTTAACTTCTTGATTGGCCAACTGTTGGTCCAATGCCTGGTACCCCAGGGTCTTGAGGTGTCTGTCAAGCCTGTTCATTCCTGAAAGGATCACATGCCCCCATCCTAAATGAGCAAGTTAAGAAACAATTATTGGTGTTAGAACACAGTCCTGGTCTAAACTATCCTCTTAAAACTAAATCTAAGCTGGGTTTGGTGGCACACACCTGTAATCCAGAGGCTTAGGAGGCTGAGGCAGAAGGATAACAAGTTCAAAGTCAGCCTCAGCAACTTAGAGAGACTCTGTCTCTAAATTAAAAAATATATATATATACATATATGGCTGGGAATATGGTTCAGTGGTTAAACACCCCTGGGATCAATCCCTAGTACCAAACAAACAAAACAGAAAACTAAATCTAACTCCAACTTGAAATAGTCTATCTCACAGGCTCTTTTGCCATCCTCCGCCATGCCAGCTATGGAATCTTAGATGTTACAAAGTTTCCACTAACCTCCCTGTGATCCTCCAAGGTCAAGGTTTAGAACTGGCAACACCTAGGGTGATTCTGGCAAAAACAGAGGTAAGGGGCAGAACCCCTGCACACCTCCTTCCAGGAGAGGAGGAAGAGTCAGGGAGAAGATGATAGCTGGTGTTTGGGCTGAGTGTTGATCTGAGCCCACTTGAGAATTGCAGAATTGGTCCCCTCCAAGGTTCATGGACAAGGGTTGGGCTTTGCTGCCTTGCTAGGGAACATCGTTAACACTGCAGCCGCTCAGAGTGAGGGACTTTCAGGGAGAAGGAAGAAGGCGCCAGCATGGCAAGGATAGAAATTGAGAATAAACCAAGGACTAGAGGCTTTTTATGTTATTAATTTAAAGCAAATGATGCATTCTGGCTGTCAGGCCCCAAAGCAGATGTCTGTGGAAGTGTAAGGTCGTTCAAGAGCATAGAGTTCTAAATGAAGGTTATAAATATGCAGTGTTGTGATCTCTTAGTTATATCCTTATTCCTTTCCCTCCTGCGTCCTACTCTAGGTCACAGGAATGATAGAATGTGAGCAATTTGTGCATAGATTTCTTATTCCTATATGTCTCTACGTCTTTCTTTACCCCAAACTACATATGAGTCTACATATCCATAGACCCATCCTGGTGTTTTAATCAACCTGATTGGGTCCATTGCTTATATGTGTTCTTTAATACTTAATATGTACTACATAATATCATTACCAGTTGTATTTATGAAGTTCCAGTTTCAGGCAATGCTCTAGTTATGAAAACAATAATTTAAACTTTTTCCATGTATACATGTGTAAACACATTCCCCAATCCTCAAATGTATTTTCCATTTGCATCTCTTCTCAGCAAAAATCTAAACATTCATCTCAATAAAATGACTAACATATGCTGAATTTCAAAGCCCCAGAGATCCCTCATCTATCCAGACACAAGAGAGTCACAACCAAATACACCTACAACAGCTCATCATCCACAGTCCACCTCTGTCCACCAAATCACTGGACCCAAATGCCCTCAGTTCCCTCTCTTGTCTCTGCAGACTGTCAACTCGCCAGGCTCCTCTGATCTCTGCTCTCCTTTTCCTCCAAATTAAATTTCAACTTTTTTTTGTAAACCCCTGTGAAAATGACAAGCCAGTGCCAGAGCTGTCTTTTAATACACAAAAGCATAAATAATGCCATCCATCAGGACTGTCACTCAGAAAGATAGATTGCTAGTTGTCCAGACCCCCGAATGACACCAGAGCCAAAGTTAGAAAGTGTCTCTTTTCTTTTCTTTAGTCTCTCTCTCACTCACATGCTCGTTCACTTTCGCTCTTTTTTTATTTGCTGGACTGCTTGATTCTGATTAATGGTCCTGTCAGGGTGGGATTCCACTTGCTTGGATAATGAGTCAAGAATGTATTCCCTGTCACAGGCACAGCAGATGTCAGGGGCAGAAGGGCTCAGGGATGCCAGAAACAATATACAGTTTCTTCCTAGTCCCCTGACAGGCCAATATGCTGCACAAGGTCTAATTTATGTAGACAAAATGCAGGCGGGGCTGCAGCAACCAGAAAACTGCCCCAGAAAGCCCCTGCTAAGAGGTAGCTTGCAGGCAGGGCCCATTGGCCAGGGCAGCCAGACGCAGACTGGTAATGAACATCAGCAGCAAACTCTATAGTGCTGCTTGCAAAGGCCTGGACACATTGAGAGGCCCGGGACCCCTTTGACTTCATTAAACTGCACTTTATATCATTATGGGAAGAAATCAAACAGGGCAGAGGGCTTCTGTTTCCTTTAATGGCTTGATTAGGTTATTCACTGCTGGGCTTGGCCATTATCATACTGGAGCCGCTGAAGGCTGCTGAGAAGTGTCAGTTGCTCCAGCCAGATGCCCTCTTGGGTTTGACTGGACTAATTTGATCTCAGAAGTTTGTGCACCAGCAAGACTGTCATAACTCCCCACCATTCCACCAGTGCTCCAGGACACAGAGCTGCTCTTCAGCCAAAACTTGGACACTTGGTCTCAGCCCAAAGGTGGACATGCTTGAAAACAATCAACCTGTCCACATAGATTTTGCACATATGCACGCCTTTCTTTTTTGAGAAAAATCTCTTGGGCTGTTTCATGAGTTATGACATTAGAGCAGTATGTATTTCCCTTAGAAATTAAAATATGACCACATTCCCTTGACAAACCACTCGAGCAGTTAAATGCTAAAGACACATTGGAATCGGATAAATCAAATATAGGCGGGGTGGGCTGTCAAATCACCCAGATTGGGAAGATACAATACTTGTGTTTACTAACTCCATTTTCATCTTAACCATGTCACAAGAATCTTTCATTAAAAAAAAAAAAAACTTCAAAGAAATGTTAAAATCCCATGCTTCATGTACCAAGGCTCTTTCCTTGGTTTCTAGACTTCCTTCTGTGGGTACAGTGGACTCTTATAATAGGGTCTCTGGCTTCATGTCTTTTTTTTTTTTTTTTAAATCTCCTCACTTAAGCTCTGGAGAGTACTCCAGATTCTTTTTTTTTATTTTTTTTTATTTTTTTATTGGTTGTTCACAACATTACAAAGCTCATGACATATCATATTTCATACATTAGATTGAAGTGGGTTATGAACTCCCAATTTTACCCCAAATGCAGATTGCAGAATCACGTCGGTTACACATCCACAATTTTACATAATGCCCAATTAGTAATTGTTGTATTCTGCTACTTTTCCTATCCCCTACTATCCCCCCTCCCCTCCCCTCCCATCTTCTCTCTCTACCCCATCTATTGTAATTCATTTCTCTCCTTGTTAATTTTCCCATTCCCCTCACAACCTCTTATATGTAATATTGTATAGCAATGAGGGTCTCCCTTCATTTCCATGCAATTTCCCTTTTCTCTCCCTTTCCCTCCCATCTCATGTCTCTGTTTAATGTTAATCTTTCCTTCCTGCTCTTCCTCCCTGCTCTGTTCATAGTTGCTCTCATTATATCAAAGAAGACATTTGGTATTTGTTTTTTAGGGATTGACTAGCTTCACTAAGCATAATCTGCTCTAGTGCCATCCATTTCCCTGCAAATTCTATGATTTTGTCATTTTTTATTGCTGCATAGTACTCCATTGTGTATAGATGCCACATTTTTTTTATCCATTCATCTATTGAAGGGCATCTGCGTTGTTTCCACAGTCTAGCTATTGTGAATTGTGCTGCTATGAACATCGATGTGGCAGCATCCCTGTAGCATGCTCTTTTAAGGTCTTCAGGGAATAGTCCGAGAAGGGCAATAGCAGGGTCAAATGGTGGTTCCATTCCCAGCTTTCCCAGGAATCTCCAAACTGCTTTCCAAATTGGCCGCACCAATTTGCAGTCCCACCAGCAATGTACAAGAGTACCCTTTTCTCCACATCCTCGCCAGCACTTGTTGTTGTTTGACTTCACAGTGGCTGCCAATCTTACTGGAGTGAGATGGTATCTTAGGGTGGTTTTGATTTGCATTTCTCTGACTGCTAGAGATGGTGAGCATTTTTTCATGTACTTGTTGATTGATTGTATATCCTCCTCTGAGAAGTGTCTGTTCAGGTCCTTGGCCCATTTGTTGATTGGGTTATTTGCTATCTTATTGTATAATTTTTTGAGTTCTTTGTATACTCTGGATATTAGGGATCTATCTGAAGTGTGAGGAGTAAAAATTTGTTCCCAGGATGTAGGCTCCCTATTTACCTCTCTTATTGTTTCTCTTGCTGAGAAAAAACTTTTTAGTTTAAGTAAGTCCCATTTGTTGATTCTTGTTATTAACTCTTGTGCTATGGGTGTCCTATTAAGGAATTTGGAGCCCGACCCCACAATATGTAAATCATAGCCAACTTTTTCTTCTATCAGGCAAAGAGTCTCTGATTTGATATCAAGCTCCTTGATCCATTTTGAGTTAACTTTTGTGCATGGCGAGAGAAAGGGATTCAGATTCATTTTGTTGCATATGGATTTCCAGTTTTCCCAACACCATTTGTTGAAGATGCTATCCTTCCTCCATTGCATGCTTTTAGCCCCTTTATCAAATATAAGATAGTTGTAACTTTGTGGATTAGTCTCTGTGTCCTCTATTCTATACCATTGGTCCACCCGCCTGTTTTGGTACCAGTACCATGCTGTTTTGGTCACTATTGCTCTGTAATATAGTTTGAAATCTGGTATCGCTATACCGCCTGATTCACATGTCCTGCTTAGAATTGCTTTTGCTATTCTGGGTCTTTTATTTTTCCATATGAATTTCATGATTGCTTTATCTATTTCTTCAAGAAATGCCGTTGGGATTTTGATTGGCATTGCATTAAACCTATAGAGAACTTTCGGTAATATCGCCATTTTGATAATGTTAGTTCGGCCTATCCATGAACAGGGTATATTTTTCCATCTTCTAAGGTCTTCTTCTACTTCTCTCTTTAGGGTTCTGTAGTTTTCATTGTATAAATCTTTCACCTCTTTTGTTAGGTTGATTCCCAAGTATTTTATTTTTTTTGAGGATATTGTGAATGGAGTGTTTTTCCTCATTTCCGTTTCAGAAGTTTTGTCGCTGATATACAGAAATGCCTTTGATTTGTGCGTGTTGATTTTATATCCTGCCACTTTGCTGAATTCATTTATTAGTTCTAGTAGTTTCTTTGTAGATCCTTTTGGGTCTTCTAGGTATAGAATCATGTCATCTGCAAATAGTGATAATTTAAGTTCTTCTTTTCCTATTGTTATGCCTTTAATTTCCTTTGTCTGTCTAATTGCTCTGGCCAGTGTTTCGAGAACTATATTGAATAGAAGTGGTGATAGAGGGCATCCCTGTCTTGTTCCAGATTTTAGAGGGAATGCCTTTAACTTTTGTCCATTCAGAATGATGCTAGCCTGAGGCTTAACATAGATAGCTTTTACAATGTCAAGGTAAGTTCCTGTTATCCCTAGTTTCTCTAATGTTTTGAACATAAAGGGGTGCTGTACTTTGTCGAATGCTTTCTCTGCGTCTATCGAGATGATCATATGGTTCTTATCTTTAAGTCTATTGATGTGGTGAATAATATTTATTGATTTACGTATATTGAACCATCCTTGCATCCCAGGGATGAATCCTACTTGATCATGGTGCACAATTTTTTTGATGTGTTTTGTATTCGATTTGCCAGAATTTTATTGAGGATTTTTGCATCTAGGTTCATTAGAGATATTGGTCTGTAGTTTTCTTTCTTTGAGGTGTCTTTGTCTGGTTTCGGAATCAGGGTGATGTTGGCCTCATAGAATGAATTTGGAAGAGCTCCCTCTTTTTCTATTTCCTGAAATAACTTGAAAAGTATTGGTATTAATTCTTCTTTAAAGGTTTTGTAAAACTCCGCCGTATACCCATCTGGTCCTGGGCTTTTCTTGGTTGGTAGTCTTTTGATGGCTTCTTCAATTTCATCCATTGATATTGGTCTGTTCAAATTGTGTGTATCCTCCTGACTCAGTCTGGGCAAATCATATGACTTAAGAAATTTATCGATGTCTTCACTATCTTCTATTTTATTGGAATATAGGTTTTCAAAATAATTTCTAATTGTCTTCTGTATTTCTGTAGCATCTGTTGTGATATTGCCTTTTTCATCCCGTATGTTAGTAATTTGAGTTTTCTCTCTTCTTCTCTTCATTAGCATGGCTAAAGGTCTGTCAATCTTATTTATTTTTTCGAAGAACCAACTTTTAGTTTTGTTAATTTTTTCAATAGTTTCTTTTGTTTCAATTTCATTGATTTCCGCTCTGATTTTAATTATTTCTTGCCTGCTGCTACATTTGCTGTTGTTTTGCTCTTCCTTTTCTAGGGCTTTGAGATGAAGTGTGAGCTCATTTATTTGTTGGTTTTTTCTTTTTTTGAGGAATGACCACCAGGCGATGAATTTTCCTCTTAAAACTGCTTTCATTGTGTCCCATAGATTCCGATATGTTGTGTCTGTATTTTCATTTATCTCTAAGAATTTTTTGATTTCCTCCTTTATGTCTTCTGTCACCCATTGATCATTCAGTAACATATTGTTCATTTTCCATGTGATGCAGGATTTTTCCTTCCTTCTTTTATCATTGATTTCCAGTTTCATTCCATTATGATCAGATAAAATGCATGGTATTATCTCCACCCCTTTATATTTACTGAGGGTTGCCCTATGGCATAATATATGGTCTATTTTTGAGAAGGATCCATGTGCTGCTGAGAAAAAAGTATATCCATTTGATGATGGTTGATATATTCTATATATGTCAGTTATGTCTAGGTTATTGATTGTGGTATTGAGTTCTATAGTTTCTTTATTCAACTTTTGTTTGGAGGATCTGTCCAATGGTGAGAGAGGTGTGTTGAAGTCACCCATAATTATTGTGTTTTCGTCTATTTGATTCCGGAACTTGAGGAGAATTTGTTTTATGAATATCGCAGCGCAATTATTTGGTGCATAAATATTGATAATTGTTATGTCTTGTTGGTGAATGGTTCCTTTTAACAGTATATAGTGTCCTTCTTTATCCCTTTTGATTAACTTAGTCTTGAAGTCGATTTTATTCGATATGAGGATGGCCACCCCTGCTTGCTTACGAGGACCATGTGCGTGGTATATTTTTTCCCATCCTTTCACCTTCAGCCTGTGTATATCTTTTCCAATCAGATGTGTCTCCTGGAGGCAGCATATTGTTGGATTTGTTTTTTTAATCCATGATACCAGCCTATGTCGCTTTATTGGAGAGTTTAAGCCATTAACATTCAGAGTTACTATTGATATATGGTTTGTACTTCCATCCATGTTTGATTATTTATCCTTTTTTTAAAAAATTTAGTTTGTTTCTCCATGATTATCTTTCCCCTCACCCTCTGTCTTTACCAAGGCACTTCCCTCTGATGGTTTTGGTTATTGTTTTTCATTTCTTCCTCGTGTAGTGTTTTGCTCAAAATGCTTTGCAATGCTGGTTTTCTGGCTGCAAATTCTTTTAACTTTTGTTTATCATGAAAGATTTTTATTTCGTTGTCATACCTGAAGCTTAATTTTGCTGGATACAGAATTCTTGGGTGGCATCCATTGTCTTTCAGTGTTTGAAATACATTGTTCCATGACCTTCTTGCTTTCAGTGTCTGTGATGAAAAATCTGTTGTTAATCTTATTGGTTTACCCCTGAATGTAATCTGTCTCTTTTCTCTTGTAGCTTTTAATATTTTCTCTTTGTTCTGTATATTGGATATCTTCATAACAATGTGTCTTGGCATTGGTCTACTGTGATTTTGTGTGCTCGGTGTCCTGAATGCATCTTCAATTTGTATATCTGTTTCCTTTTTTATTTCTGGAAAGTTTTCTGTAATTATTTCATTCAGCAGGTTACTCATTCCCTTGGTTTGAATCTCTGTACCTTCTTCTATCCCAATGACTTGTAAATATGGTTTTTTTATGTTATCCCATAACTCTTGGATGTTTTTCTCGTGATTTTTTACCAGCCTTTCTGAGCTGGCTAGACTCTTTTCAAGATGATATATTTTGTCTTCAGTATCTGACGTTCTGGCTTCTACTTGCTCCACTCTGTTAGTGATACTCTCAATTGAGTTTTTAATTTGGTTTATCGTTTCCTTCATTTCTAGAATTATTGTTTGATTATTTTTTATAATCTCTATCTCCTGATAAAGATGCTTAACTTCTTCTTTTATCTGTTTATGTAACTCATTCTCAATGTGTTCTTTTGCTGCTTGAATTTGCTGTCTCGTATCCTCTTTAAGGTTCCATTCCATCTGTCTAAGGTGTTCCTTGAGTTCTTTATATGAACATTTTTCCGATGACTCTAGGTCCTCCTGAATATTTAGGCTGTCCTGCATTGTTTGTACTCCTTTTCTTCCTTGCTTTTTGAAGCTGCTCATGTTACTTCTTGTTCTGTTTGACTGCTGAGTTACTGTTTACTCCTATAAATTTATTTGATGCTTGGGAGGAAAGGTATTAGAAGGGAAGGGAAGAAGTCACTAAAGAGAATGAGAGTAAGCAGGTAGAATTCAAGGAAGGGGGGATAAGATAATTGAAAAGAAATGAAAAGACAAAAGAAGAAAAAAATAGGAAACAAAAAAAGAAAAAGAAAAAAAAATTATAAAAAAAAGAATAAAACAAAAATTAAAATTAAAATTGGAAGAAAAAAAAATTTTTTAAATTGTAAAAAAAATTTAAAAAACAAGAAAGAAAAATGAAAATGAAAGAAAACCCCAAATCAAAATCAAAAAAAAAAAAAGAGAAAAGAAAAAAGAAAAAAAAAAACACTAATAAATGCAGTCTTAGAGTTTGATTAACTTCTCTTCCAGTAGGTGGCGTTGTGCCCACCAGGCCAAGTTTCTCCTGTCAGTACGCGGGAACCAATCACTGTGCAGCAGCTCCTCCTCCCAGACTGGGTGAGTCTCCAATCCTGAGTGCCTAGGGCCTCCTCTTGTGTCTAGTCTCTTCCCCACTTTTCCTCTAGCCAGGCCCCTCTCACGGGTGCCGCTCACCACAATACTGGGTACACGCCAGGTCTGCTGCTCCCGGGAGCCCTGTTTTCATGGACGATTGGGCACACTCTCGCAGATTGCCTGTCCCTCAGACCCTAAGTTTGTGGAGCTTAGGGCTGAGAATCCTCAGCAAATTTTACTTGCCCTCCGGTAGCCACGCCCCCGGTAGCTGGTGCACGAGACCTCAGCTGTCAGCTCTGGTGGGAGTGGTAGTTCCTGGCTTCATGTCTTGAGTTTGTGTCCTGCTTGTTAAAAGGCAGCAAACAACATGATTACATGACTGGGCTTCAAAGACTAATCCAAATGTCACAAGTTCAGTTGACTTTTCTTTCTAATGGTGTTTTCCTTGTTTTATTAGCATGCTTTTCTCCTTTGCAATAATAATAATAATAATAACAACAACAACAACAACAATAATATTAATATTAATAATAATAATATTAAAAGAATGTTGTCATTATGGGAACCAGTATAATATCTTGGAAAGGGCGTAGATTCTAGAGGTTCAGGCTGATGTTTGAACAAGGATCTGCCTAGCACCAGGTTCAAGGCTTTGGGCAAATCACCTAAACTCTCTGAGCTTTGTTTCTTTGAACTGTGAAATATGGCTGACATTAGCTATCTGGAGGCATTTGAGATTGCGCATACACAGGGCAGAATATGTGGTAGGCCTTGTATAAGCATTTTCTGAAAACAAGGAAGCAAATATATGGTAGCAGTTTGTAATAAATTTGTCCAACTGCCTAACATTGTATCATGAAAAAAACTCCTAAGGCAGCTATGACCATATTAAAAAAAGAAATTAAAATGGTCCCCCTCTAGTCATTGCCTATTTTAACTAAGTTCAGATATGCCAATCTTTTTCTTTCTTGCTTTCATGTATTTATACAAGTTAAAAATGATATTCACAGCATTTTCTAAATTTTTACAAAGAATTAAAAAAAATGCACTTACACTTTGTCATGTACCTGTGCAGATAGGAGACTGACCCCAACAGTAGTGGAGGAAGATATCAAAGAACAAACGGAGCTGGGAGGAAGTCATGGAGAGCTAAAAGGATTTTTCCAGACAATTTAAGATGCACCAGTCTTGAGTAGGTCAGTACCAGTCTATCCTTACTCAAACCCTCTAAAACCCATCCCAATTCCACACACATTCCTCAACTTCTGCCTGTAAGCCTGAAAATTTAACCCTGTTCTTTCCTGATCCTATGTGCTTGCTCGGCTCTCCTGACTCCATTCTCATGCATCTGACCACTAAGTGGTCATTTGAGGTATTCACAAGAGATAGCAATAGGAAAATGAATCAGAAACTACCTCCTGAAGTTGTTTGTCTCCACTAAGTTGAAAAGATGTACTGTTTAATGAGAAAAAAAAGTAAGTTGCAGAAAAGAATATGTGATAAAATCCAACTTACATTAAACATGTGCGTATTTAAATTCATTTAATTTCTGTAAGGACACATAAGAGATTTAATAGAGTTCTCTTCTGGTTAGTTACCTCCACAGGGCTGAATTTTTTATTATAACTATGTGTTACTTTTACATTAAAAAGTAAGTTCAAAACACCATTAAAGAAACAAGTAGGGAGGCCAAATAAAGCAAGCAAATTTCCTGAAGATCCTCTAGTTTAAAACTCCAAACAGTTTGGGGATGTGGCTCAGTGGTAACATGCTTGCCTAGCATATGTGAGGCCCTAAGTTCAATCCCCATTATGCCAAATAATTTTTTAAGTAAAAATAAATAAATAAAATGATAAAACACTGACATTTGTTGAATGATCTAGAATTTACTAGGGAGTCATCAAGCCAAAGCAAGTATCACAAGATAAAAGAACCCCACTTTATGAAAATTCATTGTCAAGTACTCAAACATCAGGCACCCCTCCAGAAAGAAGAAACTCCCCAAAGAACCTAGCTCTAATGTAGCACTGAAGGAAGGTCAGAAAGCAGGAAAGAGAGCTGACCTGATGGTAGACAAAGGCAGCCATGTACAATAGTACTGCATGCCAAGGAGGGGTCAGAAAACAGGGAGGTGTGTAAAGCTTACAATTAGAAGAGGATTTCCATGTTACAAAGGGTTCTTTCAATTTCAAGCTCCCGCAATATGTATATGCATTTGTATGCATCACAAAAGAGCTGGAACAGGGAAGGAAAATTAACATTTGCAAGGTTTGGGGGCCATGTTACCACATGGTGAAAAATCACATAGGTAGGTTGGCAAGCAGTGCCCGCTTCCTCCAAAAATAAGCAATGAGAAGCAGTTTAGGGGCAACTTGTGGTAAATAATTTATTGTATAAAATGATGAAAATTTGCACCTTTGAACATGCCTATTTTGGTTTGTCTAAGTAGAGGTCATTCATCACAGACTACAAAAATCCCAGATCTGAGACACTAAGCAAGGTCACCAGAGAGATGCCAGGGTGAGCATATTGGAACAAAAACTGAGAACAGTGAAACGGAAAATTAATTTTAAGTCCCAGTTTCTGTTTCCAAAGGCCTGCCTGTTGCAGGGTATGGGAAAGAGTGGTGTGGAAACTGGCCCTGGCTGATCTTATGGCCCTATCTAAAGTAGGTTAAATGCCCTGGGATAGCTCATGTGGCAACTCATATAGTTATTGGAAATAGTGACTTTATTGTTTGCAAAGGATTAAGAATTACAGGAATGAAGAATATTTGTTTTTAAGCCAGCTCTCTCTAGACAGTTTCTAAAATGTCTCTATAAAGTCCTAATGAGGTGAAGAGCTGGAGTCAATAACTGATCCATCTCTGGCCACACACAAGCATACAGTGATCCACCTTAACCACAGTTTTGCATTTTGCAGTTTCAGTTACCCAGGGCCAACCATTACCCAAAAACATTACATGGAAAATTCCAGAAAATAAGCAATTCATAATTTTTAAAGTTGGCCATTCTGAGTAGCATGTTGCAATCTCAAGTAGTCTTGTTCTGTCCCTCCTGGAGTATGAGTCATCTCTTCGTCCAGTGCATCCATGCTGTATATACTACCCACCTGTTAGGCAGTTGGCAGCAGTCTCAATTATTTAAGTAACCCTTATTTTTCTAAATAAATTATTTCAAAGCACAAGAGCAGGACTGTTGATAATTCAGGTACACCAAAAAGAATCCATAAAGTGTTTTCTTTAAGTGAAAAAAAATGTTATATACAATAAGAAAATCTTATATACAATAAAATATTTTGAAAGAGTAGTATCTCTATACTACATTAATTTTACTACAGTATTTTGTTATACCGGTTCTATTTTATTATTACTTATTTTTGTTAATCTCTTACTAATTTATAAGTAATATTATTATTATAGATATGAATGCATAGAAAAACATGTAGTGTAGTACAGGCTTTAGTACATTTATGGTTTCAGGTATCCAGCGGGGGTCTTGGAATGAATCTCCTGTAAATAAGAGGGTTCTTCTGTATGGTTCCTGTCTCTGTTTCAACATTCAAATTTTCCTACCAACCTGAAGTCTTTGAATTTTCTCTTGTGTCTTAGTAAGTCACACATCCAGCCTTCTAGATCAGCTCAGATCCAGTCTCTGCCTTTGTTATGTAAGGTGCCTCTCAATTCCATTTTGGGAAGCAGGGTGTAAAATAGGGAGCCATCTCAGGAGCCTTATCTCGCTGTCATCCTCAACATCCACATTGTCTTCAGATGCACATTTCAGAGCTCATGAACTTTCTCCCTTCCCCTTACCACCGCACTCATTCAAAATTTCATTCTTTCACATCTTGACTACTACTCTAACTTTTTGACACCCTCTATAATCCATCTCCACAGTTGATAATAGAACCTCCCTGCTTATGGCCCTTCCTAGCTATAGGGTAGGATCAAGAAGATCAAACTCCTTAACCTAGTACACAAAGACCTCCAAAATCACATTTCAATCCACCCTTCCTACATTGTATTATACCTTCTCTGCATAGAACCCTATGTCATTCCGTCCAATTGCATTATTCACATTGGTTTTTCATGCGTGTCTTTTTCACCTGTTCAGGTTTTCCTCATCTCCATGGACTTGTACTCATTCTTTTGGAAGCAGCTCCAACATCACTTCCTTTGTAAAGACTTCCATTGGCTCAACCCAACCTCTGCTGCAGCAGAGTGGATTTTTGGCTTTCCTATATTCCTGTAGGACTTCAAAATCCTTCCACCCTGTATTGTTATCTGGCTGTGAGACAATTTGTCCTGATAGACTGTAGAGAGACCCCATGGGGACCTTTTCCAACCACCTTATCCCCAGTCCCTGAAATCATTGTCTGAAATATGGAAAGTTCTCAATATTTTTTTAAGTAAAGGATGAATGAATGATAATTGTATCCGATGACTACATTTACCCCCGTGGTCTCCACAAGCCTTCCAGTGGTTCTCCATCTATCAATATTGCCCAAACCTGCAAGAGAAATTCACCTGATTCTCAGATAGCACTACCTCTTTCTCTTCATCTCTGCACAGGACTCTCATCAAGTTCAGGGTTGGCTTCAGTCTAGCAAAATAAATAGACCTCCACTTCGACATAATGCAGCCAGCTCATTTATATGGGAAGGAGATTCCAGGCCTCCTGCTCCTTGGAGGAAGCAGAAAGAACAGAATGGAGAGTTCCAACATGAGTCACTGCCTCCCTGGAACATCAGGGCCTTCTGCTCCTTTCACAAAGGTTTATGTTCTAAGTCATTAAGGTTTTCTGCCAAAACATAACGTGTTTCTCTTTAAAGGCCCTTGTTCCCACTCAGAAGTTTCTTAATCAGAAACAGTGACTAACTGTTAAACTCAAAATAAAGAAAATAAAATTAAATATCCCAATTGCTTTTTGCTGATTGGGGCTTTGGTTTCATTTTATTATTTTCTTTACAAGGCTTAGGCTTAGGGTGGAACTCCCCCGTGGTCCACTCCCCATGCTGTTGTGAGGGAGAGAGGCAATGTCCAACATAATGTTTGAGTTACAGTTTCTTGAAACCATGTGCAAACGTGGATGAATAGGAATACAGAGTGCCAATTATGAAAACTAGCCTTTACGGCCTGTGGTGAGGAGATGCCTGGGGACTCCTACCTGCATAGGTCTTGTGGCAGCTCCAGAGCCAAAGAGATGATGGTTCAGGTTGTAAGAGCAAGATCCTGCCAACTTATGCCTCTTCAAATGGACCTCAGCTGCTCTTCCTACCCGTTAAAGGGCCTTGTAGCAGTCTGCCCCCTGATCCAGCCATGGAAGCACTGTACCAACAAGGATTCGAGGAACTGGAATCATTAAGGTGAGAACTAGGGAGAATCTAGTTCATTTAGACACATTGAACACAGAGTGGGTCTCAAAGAGACTTTGAACCCAAAAGGAGATAAAAATGACTCAGTGCCATCTTGACCTTGCAGGTGGGGGGAAGGCATGAGGGAACAGAGTAGGTTAAAGACTAAAACCTAGCACAGTTTCTGGTGCAAGATAAACAATAAAACTTCATCAAATACCGTTAATGGTGTTCACAGGGAGTAAAACAACCCACTCTTTGTACTGTCCTTCTTTCAATTTCCCACAAAGAAAGTCTGAATTTAGTTTTAACTTCTATCAAAATAATTCTAAAAACTTACAGAAGTTGTAAGAACTGTTCAAAAGGTCTCCTCAAACCTTAACCCAGATTGCTCTTCTTGTTGTTATTGTTTGGTTTTAGTGCTGCAGATTGACTCCAAGCCCTTGCACATGCAAAGCACACACTCTACCACTGGGCTGCACCCCCAGCCCCAGATTCATCAATTTTAATGTTGCCATATTTGTGTTCTCTGTCAACCTGTGTACACACGTATATATTTTTTTCTTTTTAAAACATTTTTTCTAATCTGGTCTTTTTAGATATACATGACAGTAGAGAGTATTAGACATATTAGACATACACGGAGCATAACTTATTCTAATTAGGATCCCATTCTTGGCACTGTACATGGTGCACACACACACACACACACCTTTTTTTTTCTGAACAATTTTTGAGCAGTTTTCTTTGTGGCTGTTTCCCCTTATTACTTCAATGTATATTTTGTAAACATAGAAATCTTCTCTTCTAGTTATCAAATCCAGGAAATTTAACACTTATGCAATACTTCTATCAAATCCCCAAAATTCATTTTTAACTACTGCCCATTGTCTTAATGATGTCCTTGATGGCTTTTTTCCCATACAGGACCCAATCAAGGGTCACATATTGCACTTGATTGTCATGCCCCTTTAGTCCACTAATCTGTCCAGTTCCTCAGCCTTTCTTTGTCTTTCATGAATGTGACATTGTTGCAGAGTGCAGGCTAGTTCTTTTACAGAGTGACCCTCATTTTGGATTTACTGATGTTTTCACTCAAATAGATCCTATCTCTGTCCTTTCAGCTGAATCCCTGCCTGAGGGTGCTCTTCCCAGGGTACCACCTCTGGAAGCACCGTAAGTCTATTTGTCCTTTATTCATGATGTTAATTATGACCTTTGACTTCTCTGCTATAGAATTACTATTTTCCTTTTGTAATTAGTAAGAATTTACAAGGTGTACTTTCAGACATGTATGTAGACTACTCTCCTTCAATCCCCACAATGGATTTAGGATATATTTTTGCCTTTCCTTCATTGGATTACAATTTATTGCTACCTTTATTCACTTTGATGTTCAAATTCTTCCAGATTTGGCTAGAAGAACCTCTTCAAGCTCTCCTTTGTCTTTTAGCAAGTGCCTGCTGGCCCCTTGTTAAAGTCCTTTCTGTCTTTTTGTCAATACAAGTAGTGCGAGACACCTCTTCTATCTTGCCCTATCCCTACCATCAGCCTTTCTCCAAGGAGTCTTGGTTCCGTTAAGTGAAGAGTAGTATTCAGAAAACAAGATCTGGGTGGTTTCTATTACTCTGAGAATGCCATTATTTGAAGGGTCTATTGGCAAACAGAATTAGTAAATATACCTGATTGAAATTATTCACTTATAGTGATAAATACATTTAGTCCAAAATAATTCTTCAATGATATTTCTGAATCTTCTCTGTTTCAGGTTTATGTCTTCCTACCTTACAGTGGGAATCCAAGCTCACAAAACAAATAAGAACGATGTATTTATTCATTTGCTCAATAGGACAATAGACGAACCAAAATAGTTTTAAACTGGCTGTATCCCTATGCTTACAAAAGCAATGACTGTGAAAAGTTCAAGATATGTTTGCATTATTTTTCTTCAGACGAGGGTACATATAGTCACAACAGTTTGTTGAAAAGTTGCATGGAATAAAAAGTTTCCTTCAGTGTGGTGGGATAAAACGTTCCCTTCAGTGTGGTCGTAGAATTCCATTGAAATAAAGTGCTGCCTATTTCTGGTTGCAAGCAGTTTTAGAGCTTTCTCCCATCCTCTTTGGTGCCATTTATTTATTTATTTATTTAGGTACTTGGGATGGAATCCAGGGGTGCTTAACCACTGAGCCACATCCCCAGCCCTTTTTAAAAAAACTTTTATTTATTTGTTTGTTTTAGTTGTTGATGGACCTTTATTTTTTATTTATATGCAGGGCTGAGAATTGAAACCTGTGCCTCACGACATTCCAGGCAAGAGCTCTACCACTGAGCCACAAGCCCAACCCCAATCCCTAGCCCTTTTTGAATTTTATTTTCAGACAGGGTCTTGCTAAGTTGCCTAGGGCCTCTCTAAGTTGCTGAAGCTGGCTTTAAACTTGCAATCCTTCTGCCTCAGCCTCCCAAGTTGCTTAATTTTTAAATTTGTAGAGAAATAAAAAGATTCCAAAAGGAAACATTATGTGAAAAGGCATACCTAAAAAGGGATTCCCTCTCTCCTTTCCATTGCACACTGCTTTTTTCCCCATATCTACCCCTCACAGATATAATCGGTGTCATTAGTCCTCGGTTTATACTGTCTGAATGTCCTTTTTCCAAAATAAATAGGAGAAATATAGATTATTTCAAAACTAAAAACTAAAAAAAAATATGATTTTTTATTTCTCCATTTTATACAAAATTATCTATCTATGTGTTGTTTTGCTTTTTATTTTTTCATTTAACCAATACTTTAAAATTCATTTTATATTAGATTATAAAAATCTAATTCTTTTTTAGTTTTTGAGTCCTCAAATATGTGAATATACCAGTTGATTCAACAAACTTCCTTTATTTGAGCATTTATATAATTTCTAATCTTTTGCAATTGAAATATAGTGTCTAGCCTTATGGTGTGCTGCTGTACTACTGGAGGTGCATCTGTAGGCTTAATCACTAGGTAAAAGGATACACAAATACAGTATGTTAATTATGAGGATGGTGCCATTTCATTCTCACCAATGGTTTGTGTCTCTTTCCCTGGTGAGTTGGCCAAAAGTACATTAGTGTATTGCAGAGCAGTTTTATAAGTGAACTTGAACACATTTTCATGTTCAATTATTGCAGAACCCATTCCTGAGAAGTTTACGTTATCCCGGATCACTTGGTAGGCCAATTTTGTCATACATAGTTTTGTATTGCAAAACAATTTGCTTAATTTCTGTCTGTCTACGTATGCTTTGACCTTTTTTCTATAGAATTTGGATAGTTTCCCCCTCAATTTTAAGAGTTGCTTGTACATGTGTCCACTATTTTTTGTGTATGTTCCAAATATTTCCTGCCAATTTGCTGTTTGTCTTCTGACTTTGCTCAGGGTGTTTTCTGTTATGCATTTCTTTCTTCTTCTTCCTCTTCTCTTCCTCCTCTGCCTTCTTCTTCCCATGCCAGGAACTGAAGCTAGGGCCTTACACATGCTATGCATACAGTGCTTTACCACTGAGTTCTATACTACCAGACCTGCATTTTAAAAAAGTTATCATGAGGCAAATTAATCAATTTTTTTTGCATCTTGATTTTGAATTAAAATAATAAAACCTTTCCTTGAAACTAGGTGAAAGAGGAATTCAGTTATTAAAAATACCTATATAATTTAACTTTTACATATATGTCTCTGATACTTTTGAAGTTATTTTTATGTGTGATGTGAGAAATGGATCAATTTTTCCTTGTCTAAATGGCTATCTAATCTCAAGGCCAATTACTAAAAAGTCTGTATTAGGCTCAATGATTTGATATGCCAACTCTGTCATACAGTCATGAATGGCATAACAATGTCTTGGTCAATGACATACTGTATATATGATGGTGGTTCCATAAGATTATATTGCTTCATGATGTGATATCCATCTATGTAAGTACGCTTTGTGATGTTCACACAATAATGAAGGCACCTAATGACACATTTCAGATTGCATCTCTGTTGTTAAGCAATGCATGTTTGTACTAAATCTCTAGATGCACCCAAGTTTATTATTTTCTTTCTTTTGCATGCCATTTCTCTTTGTGTCTATTCACATGCTTGTACAATAATATATTAAGTATAGAAATCTTGCATTATCTTTTAATTTCTAGAAGATTAGTCATCTTCATAGATCTTTGTTCTGTTGTTTCCTAATAATTTGTATGTATATTTTCCACAAGAACTTTAATATTAGCTCCAGAAAAGCAACATCTTGATATTTGTATTGGAAAAACTATTTTCATGATGATGTTGAGCTATTCTAGGCAAAAACAAGGGACATATTTCCATTTACTTACACTTAAAGTCTAGATTTGGATTATGCATACATGTAAAACTTCACTTTCATTTTCTTTCTTTACTGCTCCCCCCTTTTCATTTTGCTCTTATTTTAAAATAAAACCATCCAAACAAAAGCAAAGTTTAGAATATTTTAAGGCAAGCATCTTATATCCTGGCCTGAAAATAAAACTTTTTCAGCCACCCCAAAACCCCTCTATGTTCTCCATCTCAGTCACAACTCCTACCTTCCCATAAGAAGAGCTGCTATGTTGGAATTTATACAAATCGAAATTTACACTAATCATGTCCTTGATTTTCTGTATGTTCAAACACCATATAATTATCCTTTCATGTAAAGTTTAATCTTATCAATGAAAAAAGTTTTATAATGTGTCTCTTCGTTATCAGTTAACATACTGATCTCTCCTCTATCCTTTTTTTTTCCTGTATAGTTCATTTGCTAAAGAATCTGGGCTATTAAACCTGAAGAGTTTTTATAGTCTGTGTTTTGCCAATTGCAAACTCAGGATGCATTTCATTATTGTATTTCCTCTAAATTAACAGCTGGATCCAAAGGACTGATCAGGTTGAGGGTTCATTCTTTTGGCAAGATTATAGCTGATGTTGCATTATGTCATTAGGAATAGAATGTTGAGTATTCCCTTCATTATATCTATTATCTATATCATAGATAGATGTAGATAGATAAAGATATAGAGATATGGATAGATATAGATATATAGATAGATAGATAGAGATATATAGATATATACACACATATACACATATATATGTGTATATGTATGTGTGTGTGTATGTGTGTGTGTGTGTGTGTATATATATATATATATATATATAGAGAGAGAGAGAGAGAGAGAGAGAGGGAGGGAGAACCATTGATGCTCAATGTCCCATTCTTTGTTTAATATACTCTAATCATTTTGAATATCCAAAATTCAATTTCTAGTGCTAGAGTTTGGGTGTAGATTGAGTGTGCATCCAAGGCTTCATGTATTGAAATTTAGTCCTCATTTTGAGGAATTAAGAGGGTGAGACTACATCTGACTGTGCTGTTTAGAGCTGGGGCCTTTGGAAAGTTATCAGATCAGACTAAGACTGTAAAGTGGAGCCCTCTTGGTTAAATCTTAGTGGTTTTATAAGAAGAGGGAGAGAGACATACAGACCTGCATGGTTCCTGTATTTTGTCATGTGATGCTCTGTGACACCTGGGGACTGTGTCAGCAAGAAAGTCATTGCCAGATAAGATAAGGACCCTAGATCTTGCACCCCCAGCACCATGAACCAAAATACATCTCATTTCTTTACAAAGTAATCTGTTTCAGGTTTATCATTATAGTAATGAACTAATACATCCAATATATCCCTTAGGAAGATAGAAAACAGGGATTATTATATGCAGTATTTGCATCTTTTGTAAGGATCAGAAGTCAGCTCTCCTCTCCTCCAGTTATTCTTATACCCACCTCCATTTCCATCCACATGTAGTAAAACATGTTTGAAAGCATAATGCAAACGGCTTCAGACAGTTTTCTGTCATTGTGACAAAATACCTGAGATAATCAACTAATAAGGAGGAAAGTCTTATTTTGGCTCGTAGTTTTGGAGGTTTCAGACCTTTCTCAGATAGGTTGTTGCTTTGGGGCCTGTGGTAAGGCGTTCATCAGGGCAGGGAACACACTTCACCTCAAGGTGACCAGGAAAAAGAGAGAATAGGAAGGCGTTGGAAAGTCAATATCCCTTCAAGGGCACATCCCTAATAAACTAACTTCCTCCCACTAGACCCTGTTTCCTAAGGGTCCCACTACTTCCCAATAGCAACACAGGCTGGTGATCAACCCTTTCATACATGGGCTTTTGTGGGACATTTAAGATCCAAACTATAGCACAGGTTTATCAGGATTCATAGAAATTCCATTGTCCTGCCCAGGGACCATTAGATCTATTTTAAAATTCCCTGAAACCCTGAGCTTGAAGTCCAGTCATCCTATTGCCAAAATATATATATATATATATATATATATATATATATATATATATATATATATATATATATCTGAGAATGATGAAGAAATTAGCTTCAGCTCAGCCCAGTCCAGGCTCCCAGCCACCACCTCTGAGTATGAATCTGAGTGAGTCCCTAGCTTGAGTTCATGACTAATGTGAGCTGAAATAGCATATTGTAAAGACCAGCCCCATCTCAGCTTGTGTGCAAATCAGAAATGCCAGAGAATTTTTCCATAGTCTTCCATAATGTTCATTATAAAAGAGTCCCCAGATGACAGATGGCTATTAGCTCACTGTGACCTATATAAATGTCAAACGTAAAACTATTGCCCCAGCAAAAAAAAAAAAAAAAAAAATCTCAAAATAAATACCAACAGGAGGGATGAGATTCCGTTGTCATCAGTATTTACAGTTTATGCATTTGTGTTCTTCCCTTCTCCAGCCAGCTCAGAAATGCTTTCATCCCACTGGGGAATTCAATTAGCAAGAGCAAAACAGGAAGTGGAGTCCCACAAGACCAACTCATACAGATGAAGAATGACTACCCTTAAAAGGCAAGCCAGTGGCTAGGAAGGATGGAATGGCTTTGGGGTATTGCTTAGTCCACATTTTGAAGATTTATTTCATATCTGTGTGCTCATGACCAGGCTTACTAAGACAAAAGAAAGGTTGGCTTCTCTAGCCTCAGACCTGGATAACCCTGAGCAGGAGCATGCTTTGCCATCAAAGACAAGCTCCCAAATCTCAAGAGACATAGAAGTTATTTTCTGCATGGGGCTCGGAGAATCAACTTCTTCCTCATTTGAATTTCTCAGAGACTCTGCCTGCCAACTGCCAGCACGACAGAGAGCGGCACTCCACTGTGATCGTGTGTGTGTGCACGCATGTGTATGTGGTGTGTATATACACACAATTTATATATACATATATATATATACATATCTTTACATAAGTGTGTATATAGAGAGAGTTCTCTTTTGAAAATACCATAGTTTCTAGCACAACACATTTTAAATCTGGTTCTCCAGATGAACAACTGGAACAATCTTCAGTCAATCTGTTCAGTGAACTAAAATCAGCTTGCATTGTCTTGTTGATTTCATAGTATAATGACTATGTTTGAATATTTTTCTCCTGCCTTTCTGAAGATAGAGATGGTTCTAGGAAGCTAAGTTGGAAATACTCCCCAGAGCTTAGGAGAAGGAGTCATCAGGAAGCAACTGAATAAGCAGAGTGATCTACAAGTTCCAAGAGAGGGTGACCATATAATTTACCCTCCAGAATGGGGGATTCTGAGAGTGAGAGGTGGTGCTGTTAATAATTTCACCAAGGCAATGGACATAAACCAGGCGTGTCTGGGGCATATCGAGAGGTAAGGTCATGGAACTCAAAGATAATTTATAAACACTATGAAAATCTTATTTAAACAGTGCATATATTTGTGGAATTAAAGTGTTCACTGTACGAAATAACTAAAGCAGGAAGCCATCAGTGTGTGGTGTAGAGAACTTTGTAATTTGACAGCACTTTGTTTTAAAACTGGCTCTTTTTTTCCTAACTAGCAATGTGACCTTAAGCCTATAATTTCTCATTTGGAAAGCAAGAATAAAGTACCTTGAAAAGCTGTAGTCAGAATTAAACAAGATAAAAAAAAATGTGAAGTGTCTAACACATTGCCTGAGTAGAACAGTCACATAATAATTTGTATTTCTCATTCTTAAGAATATGCAGATCCTACTTCAAATCTGCTTCATCCTATTATTCCTTGGTTTTAAATCAATATCTACTAAAAAATACATTGGAAATTAACTTTCCACAAAGCCTTTGCTCAGAACTAATAGCTGGCCAAGTGAAGTGGAGCTATCCATATATTTTTGTGAGTTTTATTGTGAAATGGAAGTCTTTCATCCAAGTATTGTTTTTCTTTTTACTTTAGAAAAACCATGAGGTATGAGGTTATACAAATAACACCTGGGCCATGCTGCCAAGGCAAGGCTTAAATTAAAAGCAGAGGTACCCATTTCTAAAGAAATCTTGTAGTTCAGGCAAAGTGTCCAGTGTAAACCATGGGCCAGGGACCACATGGTACATCTGTTAATGTGGGATCATTTCTGGCTTATTGAGACTGGGTGGTATCCCACATATATCTTTCAAATGTTGCATAATATAAAGGTTTTATAGCATCAAGTCAATGTCAACTACTTCATTTAACTTCAAAAACTTCCCAAATGGCACAGGAATCCCAAACAGCAGGTGGCTCATCTTCCTTCAATGCCAGGCTGCCTCCAGTTCCTGTTTTCCCAGTTCAAAGAACGTACTGGGGTGAACGGGATTGGAGACAATCCTGTGGGATACTTTGTTAGGGAATAGACAGATGAGAATGGTGGGAACACAAGGTTAAGAGAATAATTCTATAAAATGGGCCCACTGCGCTGATTCCCACATGCTTTCTTTGCCAAGAAGCAATTTACCTGCAGCCCTGCCTGGCCTAAGTGGACAGGATATGTCACATTTCTCAGCAAACTACCTGTTCACTGCAGAAAAAAATGCAGGCCCAAAATAATGTTGATAAGAGGAATCTGGGGCTAGAGATGTGGCTCAAGCAGTAATGCGCTCGACTGGCATGCACGGGGCGCTGAGTTCAAACCTCAGCACCACATAAAAATAAAATAAAGATGTTGTGTCCACCGAAAACTAAAAAATAAATGTTAAAAAATTCTCTCTCTCTCTCTAAAAAAAAAAATAAATAAAAAGAGGAATCCAAGTTATCCTGAAGGGGAAGATTTTTGTGACTAGATCCTAAAACTCTAAAAGGTAAGGATAGTTCCTTCTAACCATAAAATCTGTAAGAACATATGGTCAAGAATATAAATAGAACTGATCAGCATGGGCCAAGGTGACCTAGAGTTTCCATGACAGTAGGGATTTGAAAGTCTGATGTCACCCTGCTGTCCATCAAAAGTCAAGAGTAGACCTGGGCAGGACTCTCTGAAAATTTTTCTGGGATGCCCAATAAAACTGGAGTGTAGGAGAGGTACTCCCTTGAGAGTGAGCCCTTTCCCTTTTCAATAAACTCATTTCTGTAACTCAGCAACATGTCTGAAATCTTTCTGACTTGATTGAAAGACCTGGGGCTTAACGGGAGACCTCTCAGTTTCTTGGAAGTCCCCAACTCTGTAACATTTTTTTGTATATATCTCTCATAAACGCAAACATGCAACTGTTATCCTGGACTCACATTGCAAAACAGCGCTCACACCATAGGTAAACCTAGAGAAAATTTTAGTCCTGAGGGTCTTATTTTTAAAGTTGAGCTCACAATTTAAACACTACTCACATTCTGGAATGAGTCTCGAAATTAATAGGCATTCATTTACCATTTAGTAAATGTTTACTAAGAACCCATGGCATGCCAGCCTTATGGTAGCAAGAGAAAATGACTCAGTGTGGGCATTCACGAAACTTAATGATTTAGGGGAGAAAGCAGAAATTAATTATAGTATTCCAAGTATGACTTTAATGGGATTATGACAATTAAATTGAAGCACAGATAAGATGCTTCTAGACAGATCTGGAAATAAAGAGAAGGTTACAAAAAGGAAGTGGCATTTTGAGCTGGAATTTAAGGTGAAGGTTGCAAAGAGGTCACGCTCCGGGAAGAGGGGACATATGCAAAGCATGGGGCTAGGAAGAGGGTGGTGGGCTGACGTGACAGGCATCACAGAAGCTCATGGTGTGTCGGGATGGGAAGAGCCAATGCTGGATGTGGAGGGAGGACCTATCACCAGAACTGCTCTCCACTTTGTCAAGGTGTGCAGAAGTTTATCTCATAGACTCAGTCTCCAAACAGTGCTCTGGTTTGGTGCCACAACTCCACGAGAAACTCCAGTCTGCTCTCCACTGAGGACCTGTCCTTCATCTAGCCACATCTCACCCCTTTCTCTGCTCCCCTCCTGATCAGGTTGCACCATCTCTCACCATGAATTTGTGCACAGCTTCACCTGAATTCTCTCTTAACTTCCACCTTTGCCTCCCATAGCTTCATGTCAATACACCACTTTTACATTTAAAACCTAAATTATGTCATGTTGATCTTCTGCTCAAAACAACTTCAGGACAGGTTTATCCAAGTCTGTACAGTGGCCGCCATGTCTACTGGGATCAACCCCACTGGTCCTGTACCTCCACAGTCTCACATTCTGCCCCTGACCTCTCCCGACTCCACTCCAGTCACCCTGGTCTCCAAGCTTTGAGACCTCAGGGCTTTGGTGTTTCCATTTCCTAGTAAAAAGGAGCTCTTCACCAACGTGTCCATGCCCCTGTGTCTCTTCCTTCAGGTAAGTCTGTGACCTAATCCCACACTGTTAGAGAGATCTTCCTTGACCTCCTTATTTTAAGTGCCAAACTCTACTCCACCCAAGTTTTTCATAATCTTTACCATGATTATCACCATGTGACACAATGTACCTTTTTTAAAAATATATTTTTAGTTGTCAATGGACTTTTATTTATTTAAATGTGATGCTGAGAATCGAACCCAGTTCCTCGTGCATGTGAAGCAAGCGCTCTACTACTGAGCTACAATTTCAGCCTAAAGTGTACCTGTATTTACTGATTTTCTTACTTATGTCCTGTGTGTCTGCCATAGCTGGAATGTAACTTCCATGTAGTCAGCTGCTCATGTTCATCATTGCTCATTGGTTTATGCTCCGGTGCCTACAACAACACCTGCACATCCTTCATACACAGTAAATATGTGTTCATGAATGAGAGAATGAGGCCACTTAAGGGAAGAAAGGAAAGGCAGAGCAGACATGTCCAGTGCCTTCTACTTTAACCTGTTCTGTATAGGATGCTTTCTCATAAGATATAATTGCAAACAGGATTCCCTTGCTTAAACAAAATACTAAGGAAACTACATCCCTGGAGGATTCTGAACAATACGCAGTGATCAGACTTGATATAGAACAACTCAAGGTGCAAATGAGACAGAGGTCCCAAGACTAGAAGGCAGAAAGTGGATGGGCAGAGTCCTGGACGGGGCCAAAGAAGAGGAGCCTGGAGCTTGTGTTCAAGTAGAAGCTGTGAGAAGGGGAATGGGGGAGATGGGAGAGATGATTTTTAGGAGGAAGAGTCCTTGTGTTTGGATGTAGAGCAGGCTGAGAGAAGGCCAGCTACACAAACCATTCTCAGCTTCTGGCTCATGCAATAGCATGGGTGGTGAGGCGATGAAGAGAGGCAGGGGCAGACGGGAGGACTCAGTGGGAAGGCCTGAGGCACATCCAGGTGACAATGCACATCTCGGCAGTTGAACACAGGGGTCTAGAGTTCAAGACAGAAGTAGAGCCACTAACATTTAGGAAATAGAGGAAGCATGTCCTGGAGTGAAAGATTTCAAAGAAAGTATGTGGAGTGAAGAAAAGGGATCATAGGTAGATGGCAAGGGCAAAAATGCGCCACCTGTCCTGCATGTGCACCACCTGAGAGGCCTGTTTTTGTCCTGGCCACACAATCTGGTAGCTGTGGCACTCTGTTCAATTTAGGAAACTCTTCAGATCCTTGGCTTTCTCATCTGCCAAATAGAGTTGATAACACCTACCCCGTAAGGTGGCTAGCTGTAAAACTTACATGGATGGTAACGTTCAGTGCTTAGAACTTAGAAAGCATTTGCTACATGAGAACTATGAGTCTTATTGTTTGTCTTAATTATATCAGATAAAATGAGGCCAAAGAGTCAGCACGTCACATAGGAAGAACAGAGTCATCAAACTTAAGGAAGGGCCAGGCCCAGTGGCACATGCCGGTCATCACAGCAGCTCAGGGGGCTGAGGCAGGAGGATCGCAAGTTCAAAGCCAGCCTCAGCAATTTATCAAAGCCCCAAGCAACTCAGCAAGACCCTGTCTCTAAATAAAATATTTAAAAGGGCTGGGGATGTGGCTCAGTGGTGAAACACCCCTGGGTTCAATTCTTAATACAAACTTACACACACACACACACACACACACACACACCAAAAAAAAAAAAAATTAGGAACAGAGAGTTACAAGAAAAGAGGAGTGAGGGGCCAACAGCAAGAAATGCTCATGTCAATCCAAGCAAAACTTCAAAAGTGCTGGTTAATTTATTGATGAAAATTTTTGGTGACTTCACCAAAAACAGTACAAAGGAAGGAATGAGCAAAAAAGTCAGGGGGATGAAAAGGGTAAGGACTGAAGGAAATGAGTCATCTAGTCCTTGTTTAAACTCAGGCTTGACTTTTCTCTATCTGTGTGATCTCGGGAAAATTACTTAACCTCACTGTGCTTTAATGCCTTTATCTATAAAGTGGAAATAAGCAAGTACTCGTGGCAGGATCTGGTCAATGATAGATAATCAATTAACTGCTAATTCTTTCCTTATTGCCTCTTGTCTTTTCCCTGATTTTGAAAATGCAAAACAGATTCACCCATCGTATTTGATGGCACCTGCAAACTATTCAGCAAAAAGAAGCTTTGATAGTATCAAGAAAAGGCATGTGGAAAGGAAGTGTCAAATAATGGTAATTTAATTCACATATGGCATTCAAATAATTATGAAAAATCATCATAACACCTCAATGTTTCATTTTCTCTTTCCTGAGACAAGATTTCCTCACTCACTAGGTACTCTCACACTATCCAAATTAATCACACAAGGATTGGATAACCCCTGAAATGCATGTTCTTTGCATCGTTCATCAGTTAAACTGACTTAACATGCTCACAGCCTTTGCTCAGATTTAACTCCCTTTGACTTCAAAGGAACCAGTTGTGAGTCTGGCTATAAGTTGCTATTTTGCCCTAATGAGGAAGTATTTATAAGTTTCTGGGCCCTGCTATTAAATGACCAGCCTGCTATATTTCTTGCTCAAATGACCTCATTTTCTTAGAGCCAGAGAGGGCTCCATGGCCTCCCTTCCCTTCCTAAGCATCCTGCTCTAGGGAGCTAACAGAAAAAAAAAAAATGAGAAGCGCCATTTCCTCAACTCCACAGCAAAATCTCAGCATATTCATTTCCTGCCCAGCCTCCCTCTGGGGGAAAGCAGAGCTCTTTGGTCTTCTACTGGTGAGGACAGAGCTAACATGACCCAGAAGAAATGCAATAAAGGCTTTCCCCTCTTGTTATTCTGGTGTGCCTACTCTTCCCTTCAATGTCTATTTGCACGATCATAAATTCTGAACTCAGGAGGATAACCCCAGCCAAAGTCTACATGTGCCGGATACCAGAATGTAAGCTGCATATGTTGTGAGAAGCTGTTAAATGGAACCAGTGAATGAAAACATGGCCAGATGGACATTTAGGTCTCTGGATTTCCTCTGCTCTGTAAACCAAGGCCTCTCAATTCTAACTTTCCAATATCCATAAATAAAAGCCATTGGGGCCACCAGATCCCCTTGAACATTCAGGACCAGCCTTGGTTCCAAAGTGAAAAGTCAGGCTCTGCTCATAGAAGAGAGTGCTGCACATTTCCACCCCTCCCAGGCCCACCCCACTGCCTTCCCCTGTCCAGTCCTGTCTCCTTCCCATGGGAAGCTGACCCAGCAGATGGGCACACTGGCTCAGCCAGGATGAATCCCGTCCATAGAGTTAGTTCAATAGCAATGTGAGCCCCCTTTCAGCTAGTGCCTGTAGAAACTCACTTGAGTTCTTTCAGCCTTTCTGTCCCCTACCTTCCTGGGGTGGCATCCAAATTCAAGGCAATTATGCAGTGCCACATCATGAAGGGAAGACCTCTGAAACTTGGTGTCCTCTAGATGGAGGAAGGTCCATTTATGTGCATTATCTTCCCTCCTCATCCTGGGCCACTGGTCTATGAAAGGAGATGCTAAACCATCTGTCCCCATCCATAGGGCTATGAAAGGAGATGCTAAACCATCTGTGATAATGGAGGAAGGTCCATTTATGTGCATTATCTTCCCTCCTCATCCTGGGCCACTGGTCTATGAAAGGAGATGCTAAACCATCTGTCCCCATCCATAGGGCCCCGTCAGCTCCAGCCCCGTTCTCTTAGCTCCCCTTGAGCTATGATGTTTGTGATTTCTTCTGCTATTTCTAGGCCTTTCTGGGTTCTAGGAATTTCTGTAGAAATTATCTTTCTGGACCTATGTTACCTCCTCTCCCAAGAAGCAGAGCCCAGACACTCTGTGACCTACTAGCTTCTATATTCTGGTTACTTTTCCCCAGAGCCCAGTGTTCAGCTTTGCAGTTATTGCAAAATGCCACTCTGTGGTTCAGTAAGAGTTTTGCTCAGGAGAGAAGGAAAAATTACACTCCTGCAGGCCACATGTAGATCTCTAATAGAGTCGGTAGTTTAGGTTTCTGAGGTGCTCTTCTTGGAAATCATCATATCTTGTGCCATTCTCTTTTGCAACACAGGGTCTGAAGCTGATCCATGTGTGCACACATATATCACTTCAGGCCAAGAGAACTAAGGTATGCCTAATGCTCTGAGTGGAAGTATTAGTTTCCATTGTTTAGAGATAGGAGACTTTGAAAGCTGATATTCCCTGAACATTTCACAAAACTAGAAAACAATGGAAACATAATCATAGTGGTAATTTAAAATATTTCATTTGATATGAAATATAGATCTTAGTGTATTATTATTTTATCTCAGGAATGTGTTATGGCAGGTCAGAAAGCCAGTGTACATAAACACTCATACAGAGAGGGGAAAGTAGAGAGACATCTGGCTTCTGAATATTGGGGTTCATAAGAACAAATACTGGAGGCATATTCTGTATATGTCAGAAAGCTAAAAAGGCTCCTCAAGGGCTTCACCATGCACAGCCCCAGATAACTGCTGTCACCAAGACCCCAGAGATCACAGAAAAGTGACATCTGTGTGTACCATTATCACTTTAGCATAAAATTTTCTCACCGTTATGTTCCCTCCTCTCTTGAGGTTACTCCTACTCGACTCATTCTTTTTTGATCAAGTCACTAAGAAGCCATTAAAACCTTGATATAGCAGGAATAGGAGGGAAAGAAAGCAAAAGAAGTTCATTGAGAGATCTGAAAAGACTGGAAAAAATTTTAAGGAAAATAAAAAACACTTATAATCTCACAATTTACAGTTATTTACTCCTAATATGATGGAGTATGTTCTTCCCATTTCATGTCTGAATGTGCATATTTATTTGTTTTCCTATCTATTTAACAAGACTAGAATCATAGTGTAGTTTCCTGCCTAGCATGCTTAGCATTTGTCTTGTACACTATGCACAAGAGATAATCTTCAAGAGATTATTTTTAATGTATGCTTGGTATATTTTGCCTTCATAAAAAAAAATCTGTGCATTTGGGTTACTGACGATGTTCAACTGTTATTAAGAGTACTATAATAATACTGTAATGATCATCCTCATGCAGAGCCCTAATTACCTCCATTTGAAAAACACCAAAACAGTGAAAAAGTTAATACACTTTGAGCAATTTGATATATGTCACCAAATTGCATTCTAAAAACACTTTACCAATAGTCTATCAGCCAATCCCTTAACAAACGCTGGTTTAATTATCTTTAACCTCTACATAAATAAAAATACTGCATAATAATTTTAAGTTTTCCTGACTACCAGTTCTGTTTAGTAGGCTATGTATTGACCCCCAATTCTATCAGGCTCTAATTGCTGAAACAGGTCAATGTTGCCTTATTTTGAAAATTTGCAGGCACAATTATTAAGGATTTTAAGATGAAGAGATTATCCTGGATTATGGGGGAAAATCCTAGGTGGGAACACAGGTACCCTTATAAGAGAGGTAGAAAAAGGTCAGACCCATAGAAGAAAAGGAAGTGTGGCCACAGAGACAGAGATCAAAGTGACGTGACCATAGCTAAGGAAGGCCTGCAACTGCTAGAAGCCAGAGAAGTAGAATGTGCTCTCCTCTAAGGCCTCTAGCAGGCATCTCTGCCTACACCTTGATGTTGGCCTAATGAAAAATGGCTTTTCACTTGGACTCTAGAACTGTAAGAATAAACTTTTGTTTATTTAAGCAACCAAGTTTGTGATAATTTGTCACACATCCATAGCAAACTAATATATGAGGTTTAACCCATCTTTATATATTTATTGACCACGATTTCTTCCTCTGTTTGAAAATTCCTGTTTTTAAGATTTTTGCTTATTTTTCCGATGAAATTTATATTTTTCTTCTGAATTTTTCAAGTACATTTATAGTTTTATAATTTTACATTTACACATTTCTATGTATGCATTTTTAGTTTTATCTCAGTGGTGCAAATACTTCTCAATTCCCAATAAATCTTTTAAATTGATTTGTAATTTTAGGATGAATATAGGTTTTTAATTGTTTCATGTTTTAAAATCCTTCAATATGTTCCTCTGTAATTTCTTACCCTACTTTTATGTGAGGTAAGATGGATGGCTACCTACATTGTCTTCTGAGTCATTAGTTGTTTTATTTTTTTATATGTTTATTGATTTCATTCGTCTACTATTTCTTTTGGCAAATGATATGAGGCAGATATGTGGCTGTGTTTTCCAATCTTTAGCCAATTGTTCCAGCACTATGTATTCAATAGTAATCCTTCTTCACTGATTTAAAGTAGTATTTTTATCACTTGATTAATGGTATGCTATAATGTGTTCCAAGAGTTTTTTATTCTGTTCCAATATCATCCCTCCTTAATTATAGCAGCTATACAAAATCTTCTAAAATCCAGAAACATAAGTCTCCATATGTATTGTTCTTTTCAAATGTTCCATAAAACCTTCCAGATGAACTTTCTGATTACTTCATAAAAGTAGAAAAAAAAGAGAATACTCTTAGAATTTTGACAGGAATTATATTAAATTCATTGTCTGGCTCCCAATCCTAAGCAACTGGGATCTACTTACACATTTAAAACATTAGTATTTTCAAATATGACCATGGGTTTTTTTCAACTCTAGTCGGGAGGTAGGCCTAGGCCTAGATAGGGAGAATGACTTTTATATCCCAGATTTCATCAGATGTGCCTGGTTATCATTTTCATTCATTGCTTTCAGTACTTTGTGAATCTCTCAAGAAATTCTAACATTTTTCTTTTCCATAGTCTCTTGTGTAATATCCACTGTGAATGTGTTGGAAATCCTAGGTCAAGTATTTTCACAGTTCTCTCACCACCTCCACCAACCATTTTCTCCTCTGAGTTCTGAGAGAATTTCTAGGATTTTCCTTCATTATCACTGATTCTACTTGTCATCAGTACCCATTTGCCTGTTCACTGATACTTTGAGATTTTAAATTCTGTACTTGCTTTTTTAAAATATTTATTTTTTGGTAGCTGTACACAATAACTTTTATTTATTTTTATGTGGTGTTGAGGATTGAACCCAGGGCCTTGCACATGCAAGGCAAGCACTCTACTGCTGAGCCATAACCCCAGCCCCTCTACTTGCTTTTTTAAATTTTCAATTTAGTCTTTCATAGTTTCATATTGTTAGCTGTCTATGATAGTACTAAAAGTTCACAAATGCAGTATCTGCTTAAGTATATATATATTAGAATATATACTTAATAGAGCATATATATTAGAAATGTTCAGCAATTTCCCCATTTATTGTAGCAGTTTGACTTTTATAGAAAAAAATCTTATTCAGATTCTATGGTTTCTTTTTAAACAGCAGAATATTTCTGTTATTTTTTCTCCATTTTCACATTTTAAAAATAGGTTACACATACTTGTCAAGAGTTGAAGATAATGAAGTATTAAGATTTGACATGGTTTCTATCATAGAGTTTGTGTCCTTCCCTCCAAAAGCCCCCCACACACACACACACACACTCACTTGCACAAAAATTTCAGCCCCCCTCCCAAAAGAAAAATGTATCCGAAAGATTTTTCTCATTTTCAACTCTAATAGTGCAAGGATTCACCAGCCTTAGAGGAATATGGAGGTAGCCAGGCTAATATATTCACATTTACTTGGTCTTCTTTAAGATGTAGTGAGTTAGTAACAAATAGTTGGGGACTGTTCTCCATTCTCTGTAATTTGTGCTAGGATCAAGAATTGGCATTAGCCACCTGCTCAAGGCAGCCTCTAGAGCCTGACTGGTATAAGGACAATCCTGTAGAATGAGAATGTATCCCAGGCCATCCCATGGTATGTCCAAACTCAATTCTCCACTGCTCAGAGCCTTTCGTGAGTGGAGGATTGGAGAGATTTGATGGGGTCACTTTGGCTTACTTCCTTGACAAACTCCACTCACATATAGGACAATGCATACATATCTTGACAGTCAGATATAATAGATTTCTACTACATTTCATCCCATCAACTTTTCTCCAAGTTTCTAAAGTTTGTTTAGCACCATTCTCTAGTTTCCAAAGCAGAAGAAACCTTATTACTAGCTATATAGGTAATTTTTGCAGGACTCAAGAGGCAAGAAATTACATGCATATGCTTAAGTTGCTATCTTTCTTTGAAAGCTTGAAAGTCATTTTAGAAATTGTACAACACTATATAATCTATCTCTGTCAATATTGACATCATCCTGAATGTCTTCCAGGTTTTAAATCGGCATACTTTTGATTCATTTTTCCTCCTCATCTTAAAGCAGTCCCCAAGCTTTGAAGCAGTATCTACAGATCAATCTTCTGTTTTTACATCCATTATAACTAACCTAGACTAACCCCTTTTCTTTGGTGAACATTTATATTCTAATTCTAAACTTTATGTTCCCCAGCCCTGATTCTCTACCCTACTATGCTATTCTCTATGTCCCTGAACTTCATCTCCCTAAAACATCTCAAAAAAACTACAGTGATTCACATTTTCAATTGCATACAATTCAAATGCTTTTAGATTTCTGACTGGTTTCTTCATGTGTAAATGATCGTATTTCAATCACTCTCTGTCACAGATCATCCTCACCTCCCAGCAGCATATCTGGAATAGCAATGTTCAATTTCAATTCCAAGCTGTGACCAGGCTCCATAGTTTGCTTGGGATGCCCTCTTGATTTTACTGTGTTACACTGTAAGTGCCTGGAAAGCACAGGCATGTTTATTTATCTTCAAAAGCCTCCCTCACCTAACACTGCACCTAGGTCATAGTTTCAAACGAATGTTTATTATCATACTGATTTCTCTTTCATATCTTTTCTAGTACATGATACTGTAATCTGTGACATCTATTACAAATACTCAAGGTTTATCCATTGATCCAGTTTCTGCTTTTTATAATTATTTTTTAAGTTTATCTTTGAGACACAATGTAGATCAATATTTCATAAATGTTTTATTGATGGTGAAAATAAAGTATAGTCTCTGTTGGATAGAAAGATCAATATATACACATTTACACATATAGACTTATTAATTATATTATTCAGGACTTACATAACTTGTTTATGTTTTTTATTTGAGCTATGAAAGACTAGAGATGTGTGTTGGAATCTTCCACTACCATTGTAATTCTGTTCATTTCATTTCTCCCTCATTTTGTAAAATACTTTTCTTTGTCTGTTTCAAGTATATCTGTGTCAATTAGGTTTAAACCAGATAAGCACAACAACTGTGAGTTATATATTACATGTAGATACTATGTCATGTTATATATATTATATTATATAATATATTATATATATATTAGTTATATATTACATGTAGATACTATGTCATGTTATATATATTATATTATATAATATATTATATATATTAGTTATATATTATATGTAGATACTATGTCATGTTATCTATAGTTATGCCTATAAGGATATGGTTTGTTTTTGTTTTCCTTCTCTAATTCTCCAGATAAGTTTCAACCAGATAAGCAGAACAACTGTGAATTGCCATCAAACATCACACAATTTGGGGATAAGCTGGGAAGTACTGGTCTAAGAAGAAGATTTGGGGGACAAGGGAAGTTGCTTTGAGAAGCCTCATATGACCAGTCATTAAAGGAAGGCCAAGGAGAGAATAAAGTTATTAAACAAATATATAGGTCCATAGCCAAGTGTCTCTCTATGGGCCAACTGGAAAAAAGTTGGACATGGTGTAGGAAATTAGAGTAAAGAACTAGGCCTAGAATTGAAGAATCCAAAGTCAAGCTGGAACTTTCTGGCTTCTCTGAATCTATTACCACAGCTAGCTACTTTAGCCTAATTCCCAAATCTCATTCAAGTATGGTTTTTGGCCATCAACAACTCAGAAGGAGACTTTAGGAAATGTGAAGCACATTTACAACCAAAAAAATTCAGCATAGTCTAGCCTCTTATCAATATGGCACCCATCACACACCTCTTAGCTATATTTAGTTTCCAAATCAAGATAACATAAAAATCATGCTTAATATAGTATGATGCAAACAAGCTTTATTAATCCATAAGCAAGTCTTTTTTTCCAGAAAGACCATCAAAGCCACCAAGTTCCATGTCATTTTTTCCATGTGAAATATAAGATTAAGGAAATGTAAGGAGGTTAAAAAGTCAACAATGATTAGCATGTCTTATGTTCAGTATTAGAGAATTAGAGAAGGAAAACAAACACAAACCATATCCATATAGATATAACTATACATAACATGACATATTATCTACATGTAATATACAACTATTTAAAAATAATTCATACATGGCCACATAGAGCTATATATAGCTATATATTTTATATATGTATGTGTATATGTGTATATATAAGTATGTATACATAAACATTCATATCCATATAAGAAAAATTATCTCTTTTATTATATCACTGTTGGCTAGTGCTTATAACTTCTTTCTTCCTCTACTCATTCCATTTCTCTTTACTTCAGTTAGTCATGTTTCCTAGTTGGACTCAAAAATGTATATTATGCAAAAAAAATGTATTATGCAAACCAAGACACTTTTGAAAGTGAAAGTTCAATGAATAATTATGAAGGGGAAAATTGGTATAAACCTGGATTGAATTGGGCTAACCAAGAAACACGGTCACTATCTTAGTCGGTTTTGTGTTGCTATAACAAAATAACATAGACTGGGTAATTGGTAATCACCATAAATTTATTGACTCTCAGTTCCAGAGGTTGAGAAATCCAAGTTCAAGGTACCAGCACCCGGTGAGGATGTTCTTGCTGTGTCATCTCATGGTAGAAGACACAAGGGCAAGAGAGGGCAAGGGCAAGCAAGAGGGGGCCAGATTTGCCCTTTTATCATGCATTTTTCCCATTCACAAGAGTGGAGTCTTTATGGCCTAATTACCTTTCAAATGTCCCACTTCTTAATACTTTAAAAAAGCAACCAAATCTCAATATGAGTTTTAGAGGGGACACACCTTCAAATCATAGTAGTATCCACATACGGAAGGGAGCAGTTGCCTAGCTTTTCTGTGTCATTCGAGTTTTTTTTTTCTATGTGTAAACATTTGGGAACAGGAAAGACAACAACATTCCCATTGTCTTGTCTTTTTACTTTTTCATTTGTCCAAATGATGTGACTGTCTTGTCTGTCTGACCAATGTGCTTTCAAACTCCCAAGAGCCAAAGACATGTCATACTCAACTGTCTATACCAACAGGGCTTAAGACAGAAACTGATGCATTTGTTGAATTAGCAAATATAACTTCTGAATTCCTTATTTGTCTTTCACACTGTATTATGTATCTTTTTCTATTAGTCAGATGTATCTAATAGTCATGGCTTCTGGAGCTAGAAAACAAACATCTTCTATGACAATTAGGAGGATTACATAAAAGGAATTCTTCTTTCTAATTATCCAAAATATGAGGACATAAGTTAATTCATTTTAACTTCATAAGAACTTTACTTGGAAAGATTGTCCTATATCCATCTTGCAGAAAAATCCAACAACTTGTTGGGAATTTCACAAATTTTTAATGGCAGAGGTAATCCTAGATGCCAGGAATTTTAATTGCTATCCCTGTTCTCAGCCCATACCACACACTGCTTTTCCAATGAGTCACATTTCCATCACCACTGAGCAGTACAGGAAAGAGTTGGATTTCTCACTGCAGACAACAAACTCTGCCTGATTCCTTTTTTCATTTTCTCCTCCAGCCCTGGCTCCTTCTCATTCTATACTGCCTGTTTCCTATGATTGAAATTTGAAAGCATGTTACTGTTAATCTAGGAGTGATTAAAGAGTTTCATTTCTCGGAAGAGTCAGTACTCATCAGCAGCTATGATGAATGAGCCCCTAACATCCCCTGATCCCATTATATTGTGATTAATTGTGCCAGTTTAAGTCAATAATTCATTTGTTAAAAATAGGCCTGCAAAGTATCATTTGTCTCATGGGCGATATCAGAATAAAAAAAATCATTTGATACTTCTCATTAAATTAGTGTTGGAAGTTATATTGAAAAGCCCTGTTCATCAAATACTTATTGCTGGCTTATTTGATAAGAAGTTGTATTTGTCTAAAATTATATCTGCTAACTGTCATTAATGGTCTTCATTTTCCCTGTGTTAATAAAGGAATAAAAAGTCTAAATACGTGCATGACTGGAGAAAGGATGGGGCTTAAAACTAAAATTACACTAATTCCTAAATGTATTTTTTTGAGAAAATATGTATAAATAATATAGTGGTTTCACAGCATCTTTAAAAAAATGTAATAGCAAGTGAGAATAAAACCAAAGTATCTTCTTCCTGGACTCAGGGACTGTCCCTGGAGATGCCCAGTTGGTTTCCTGAGAGATGGACTTTTCCAATGGTTTCCTATCTAGAAATTATTATAAATTTTGCATTTGACCTCATTGAACCAGTGAGATACTTTTTGCTGTAAGTGACTCTATCTGGACATAAAAATGAAGAGCAGCTCCATAGCAAATGACAGTGGCCACCATCCTATGAGACATAGGATTAATGTCTTAATATTTCCCAAGCAAGATCAGAATGGTTTGGGAATGATTCCCCAAATTCTCCTGAAACACCTAGATATGGATGAGGAGATGATGACACATGACATGTTTAGATGCCTTTGAAGATCAGCTGTTTCCTTGCAACTTTGGGGTGGTTGGGACTGGAATGGGCAAAAGCATACTGAACTGGGAGGACTGTCACCCAATGGGTCAGGGTAATGAGGGTGTGAGGCCTGACCAAGTGCCACACACGTTTTGAGAACTAATACAAAAGATGAAGAATAGGGAAAAGAGAAGAAGGCAAAAAGGAGAGAAGGTGACAAGATACAAATAGTGGAAAGGAAAGAATGAAAGAACAGAGAAAATTGGATTTGGCATAGCAGGAGTAGCAGCCCAGTTATTTAAGCATAACATGTCAAGAGTTTTTAAATTTCAAAATCAACCTCCCCTTCCCCCAAGTCTTCTTACTAAGCTGGAAATGATCTCAAGAGGATAGATGTTTAAAATAATCCTTAGGGAACACAAATGTACAGTCCAATTTGAAGAGGAAAGAGGAATGTTTAGATAACTTAAAAAAAATTTCTCAGAGCTGCCTGGTTAGGAGGTGCTGGCTGGCTCATGCTAAATGATGACCCAAGTCACATTAGATGATAAAAAATGAAATCACCATGAAGATGATAAAGTGCTGTACAAATATAAAGGGTTACATATATATATGTGTCAAGTCAGAGGAAAATACAACTTTATGAAAGAAATTATTGAAACCCTTCCTCATTGGAGAGGAGGTGCTAAGCATCTCTTAGGCTCTCAGGACTGATCTGATCATATAAAAATAATACTAGTCTACTACTGAGCCAAATCAAACTCAGAAAATGTCAGTGATATTTTCTTCGATGCTTCAGAAGAGAGCAGGGATTTCAAAGTAGAGAACAAAAGAGGAAAGTGAAGAAAGTTTTACAGTAATGATGAAAGAGTTCCCAATCAAAGACTGAGATGTTTCTGAAAACCTCCTTGTGACTGGAAGGCTGAAAGCAGGGCTGCAGGTTGTCCACTATTGTGCTTAGAGTAATGCTCCCAGTGTCGCACCAAACAGTGCACATTCTATTGTACCCTATAGCACTGGCTAGTGCTGCTTAATAGATGAACAAGGAAGGGAATGGCCACAAGGTGGGAAAAGGACCACAGGTCCACTGTGCCTTACTAAATATTTGGTATGAAAATTGTTCCAAATTTCAGGGTTTTTTTTTTGATTTGGGCATATTTGCATGTAAATAATTTTTAGATTTCTAGAAGATTTCTAGAAGACAAGATCCAAATCTAAACATGAAGTTCACGTATGGTTCATATTTACCTTTACACATAGCCTGAAGGTAATTTTACTTTTTAAATTAATTTTTGAATTTATATATGACAGTGGAATGCATTACAATTCTAATTACACATATAGAGCACAATTTTTCATATCTCTGATTGTATACAAAGTATTTTCACACCAATTGTGTCTTCATACATGTACTTTGGATAATGATGTCCATCACATTCCACCATCCCTTCTAATCCCCTGCCCCCTCCCTTCCCCTCCCACCCCTCTGCCCTATCTAGAGTTCATCTAGTCCTCCCATGCTCCCTCTCCCTACCCCACTATGAATCAACCTCCTTATATCAGAGAAAACATTCAGCATTTGGTTTCTTGGAATTGACTAATTCCACTTCGCATTGTCTTCTCTAACTCCATCCATTTACCTGCAAATGCCATACTTTTATCCTCTTATATTGCTGAGTAATATTCCATTGTGTATATATGCCACATTTTTTTATCCATGCATCTATTGAAGGTCATCTAGGTTGCAATATGGAAAGCAGCATGGAAATTTCTTGGAAAATTGGGAATGGAACCATCGTTTGACCCAGCTATCCCTCTCCTTGGTCTATATTCAAAGGCTTAAAAACAGCATACTTCAGGGACACAGCCACATCAATATTTATAGCAGCACAATAGCTAAACTGTGGAACCAATTTAGATGCCCTTCAATAGATGGACAGATTTTAAAAAGCTGAAGGTAATTTTCTAAGACATAAATTTTATATGATATACTTTGATTATAATTTTACATAATTTTGTTTATAAGACTTGGGATGCAGCTCAGGGTATCATGCATGAAACCCTGGGTTCATTCCCCAATACCAAATACTAATACTGCTTACTAATAATTATCTTATGCATGAAGAAAGTTTCATAATGTGGAATTTTCTACTTGTGGTATCCTGTTGGTGCTCAGAAAGTTTCAGATTTTGGAACTGTGTTAGTCAAATTTCCAGCATGGAGACACAATATCTGAGATAATTAACTTTAAAGGGGAAAGGTTTCTTTTGGCTCATGCTTTTATAGATTTCAATTGATGCTTGCTTGACCCTGTTGCTTTGGACTTGTGGTGACAGTACTTCACGGCAGGAGTGCGTGGTAAAGGAGGATTGTTCACCTCAAGGTGTCTGGTAAGTAAAGAAAGAGACAGGAAGTGTCTAGGATCCCAGAATCCCTTTCAAGATGCACCCACAAATGACCTAACTTCCTCCCATTAGGCTCCACCTCTTAAAGGATCCACTACCTCTCAGTAGTGCCACAGACTGGGGAGCAAGTCTTTAACACATGACACTTTGAGGGCACTCCAGATAACAAGAGAAAACTATACTCGGAGCATTTTAGACTTTCTGCTTAAGGATCCTCAACCTCAACAGCAGTTTCAGGAAGTTAAAGAGAAAGTAGAGGACAGGCCAACAATGACTGATTCCAGACCAGGAACTTAGTGTAAAGGGTGATGGAACAAATCAAGTCAGTTCTTCCCCTTTAATCCTGTAAACTTCTGGATTCTTTAAAAATATTTGTACAAGTGCTGCAATGCTCATGAGCAATTCATAGGTAAGCTTTTATTGCCTTCAGACATGGGATTATGCAAGAAAATATTTTAATTCTTTGATTTGAAATTTTTTCAAGTGGTCACAGCAGTAGGATATGCTATCAGAGAGACCCAGAACTGCCTTTCTTGTGTTCACCTCTTTCTCAGGCATTTTGATAGCCACCTCTTCTTTAAAAGTTTCTTCTAAGGATTACAATTTATACTTACTTTAACTACATTTCACCCATTTTGATGGTTTGACAGAGGTTGAAAGCACTGCTAGTAATTTGTATTTACCTTCTCCAATTTAAGCCTCAGGCATGGAACAGTTAATGCATGAATTAACAATGCTGTTTGCATCACCCACCAGGGAGAAAGATGCTATAATTCTTAATAGGTCTCAGAAATGCCATTGATCTATCTTATTCTCAATATTTCTTGAAAAAGGTCTGTAACTTCAGTTTTATTGTTTCCCTTGTAGAGTAATCGAATTTGAGCAAAATGTACCATCAGATTTTCTAAATAAAACAAAACATTTTAGAATGTGGAAGCTAAAAGGAAGTTTGAAAACCATTAGTAAAAGTCCTTTTATTTTTGAGATGTGAAATTTGAAACTCAAAAACACGAAGCAATTTGACTAATAGATATTTTTTGATGTCGTCACTAAGATCATAATACACAAATCTCATTCATTCACCAATAAATATTTGTTAAAGAAATACTACATTCCAGATCCTTTATGAACATTGACTTGTTTAAAAAAGAAGAAGAAAAGAAAAACATAGTCTCTCAGCTCAAGTTGTTTATAGATAGGGGACAAATACATAAAGAACTGCACTTTCAGAAATATAATTTTCAATTATGTAAATTTTAGTAATATAATTTGCCCAGTGAATAGAGGAAGAAAGGAGAACACTGTGTAAATTAGATGACTCCTGACCCCTGTACTATAATAAAGATAGTGTGTTTTTTAACACAACAGTAGCTGGTGCCTTATTCACATTCTAAACCTCTTCCAGATGGTTTGTATCCACAACTTCTAAATAAATACTTATGTTTTAAATAAAATACCACACTTTGGAGGGCTATGTTGATGATGTGTTGATGGCACCATGACTCTTTTCAGAGGGACAAAGGGAGTTAGCAATAATAGCTGCATTCTCCAGACCATAAAGGTATCTGTTAGCTCACAGCCCCAGAGCAAAGTGCTCAAAGAAAACATCAGTTAATTGGATACTAAGCTCAGGTACTTCTGTAACGTGGTAAGGATGGAATGGGAGGATTGGACATCAGATGCCACTTCTTTTAAGGCAGTGCAGGCTAATATTACACAGAAACTCAGCCATGCCTATACAGCAAATCTAAGTGCTTAAATCTCTCTCTCTCAGTCCTGGATTCCTTTGGCATATAATTGGCACCACAATGGTTCTGTGGGGCCTGGCAGATATTTCACACCTCCTAAATCAGACTACTCAGGATCTGCCCAAGCAGGCACTCTCGTTTTGAACAGTGGCCTCATTGTCTAGAAAGGATCTGCCTGTGTATTGACTGAAGGCTTTGAAAACAGATCATCTCCTTTTCCCACCCCACCAAGAAACCAGCATGCAGAAGATCTCAAACCAAAGATGAATCACCACTCAAGAGAGGTTACTGAATAATTTTTATGATGAAAAGGCCAATTTCATATGCCAAAAATTGGGCCATGGAAATGCACTGATCTGAAGGCACAGAAAAAGATGTGTGGTCACTTATCTGCTGTGAGGAGATGGTGATCTTGGTCATGGCTACCTGGTCAACCTGCTGGAGACATTCAGCCAAAGAGTCTTAGCTCTTGGGTTAGTCCCAATCTGAGGTTTTTTTATGTGTTTCTTGAAATTATAGATCACATTAGCCCATAGGTTATTTTCAACAAATCTCAAGTGCAAAGAAATGTAAAGATAATTGTCATAATTAGAGCAGGAAGTAGATGTGGGGGTGAAGTGGTCCAGTTCCTTCCTCTCATCAAAACAGTCACTTCCTGTGTGGCTAAGATCTAGAGAAGTAATAGCGCATGATATTACAGAGTGTTCGCTCTCTGTAGGACCACTCATGCATCACCCTTTTTAAATTAGTTATCGAAGAGCTTACAATTATACTTTCAGAGTAATTAAAGGACAACTTTGCACTTTTCATCTGGATGCCTCGCAGGAGATCTGAGACATTTGATGGTGGCACTTTTCAATCTACTTCTTGAATTGAGGGATGTTCTTTGATGTGGCTCTCTCTGCTTTCAGTGGGGGAAAGTCAATACATCTGAAAATATCTGAAGGGCTTCTGAATTCTCATGGCCTTGGGTATATAGTGTCTCCCGTTTTTTCCATTGATATCATCTAGCCTTGCGCTGTCCCTTTATAAACAAAAAAAACTGGAGCGGAGAAGAGCAACCTTCCAAGGTGGCAGCGACAGAGCTAGAATGATAATCCAGGCCTCCAGTCCAAAGCTTTTCATCTATGACAGCGATTCATTTAGGGGCATTCATCTAGGATCAATAGCCAGCTCTGCATTCAGCAGAGTTGGTAATAGAAAGCTTAACAAAAAAGGAAAATGAACAATAGAGGAATATGTTGGTGATAGTCTTCTACCCCTCGTTTAACTTGGAGCAGATGTATCGTGGTCTTGCAGAAGCTCCGTGAAGTCAGCCTATTACTTGGAAATGACAAGGAGAGAGAAGTAGAGTTATGTATGCGTGAGTGTGTGCCTGTGCCCTTGGTGCACTGGGAGAAGAGTAGGCAGACCCGGAGGCACACAGAAACCACAAGAGGGGCCTAATTCTCCTAGATTCCGATGTTCTCAGTTTCCCATGAAGCCTATGGGCAGAGAGAACTTTGTGTGTTTACTTTCCAGTGGACTATTTTATTGCTTTCCTGTTTTTCTCCTCTTCTATTTATTCAGGTTGGGTCCTTACTTAGGAGATGAGGGTGAAAGGAAATCCAGAGCCATGTGGTGGGACTTTGGTGCCTCCTCTGAGATTTCCAGGACAGGGTGAGACATCTTCCTGTTTGCCAAGCTTTTCACCAATGCTCTTGAGCAGGGAGTTAGCTACTGGCTCTAATGTCCCAAACAGTCAGACTAATACCTATTAATACCTATTACCTCTGAGTTAAAGAAGGACAGTGCCTTCCCCAAAGGGGGTGCAGGAGAATAAACACTTTGAAAATTTAACCTGGGAAGAATGGTATGATTGCTCCTTTGACATAGTTTGACAATTGACAAAGCAAGGAAGTCTCATATGAGCTTGCCCTTGTATTTTTCCACTTGTGCAAAACATGCCACCAGCTTTTCATGGTTGTCTAGAGTACCTGGTCTTTATTGCATTCATGAGAATAACTTGGGCACCTTCTTGTAAGCCATGACATTTGGAAAAGGAACTAATAAGTATTGAGTATCTTCCAAATGCCCAGCTCTGGTGGTCAACAGTGGCCTGACACTTTGAATACATGACTTCATTTCATTCTCACAGAAATTCTATGAGTCAATAGCCGAGACTCAGAGCCATGGCTTGAATCTGTGTTTGTTCATCTGGACATTCTGTGCCAATAAAACGCCTTACTTTTTAACTTCAGTGACATAGCAAGAAGTGTGAGTGTGAATGTCCAGTGACACCACACACACACACACACACACTAGAAAGGTGACCTGTGGCAAATCATTTTAATCTCCACTCATATCAATTTCCTCAGAAAATAATGAGGATAATTGCACTGGCAAGTACCTACCTTGTGGGATGGTTTTGAAACCCAAATGAAATATTTGAAATGAAAATGTTCAGTGAACCATGCATTATGCAAATATAGACTACTAATAGGATGGTGTTTGGGGTTTTATTTTAATACATGTGAGAATTTTAGACACATATGAACTAATTATAAGTTTAACATTTGCAAGTCCATAGAACAGAATCAAAGACTTCCTCCTGGTAAGAATGCTGCTGCCATGAATCCTATGCTATCTCCTCCCATGACAAGTATTTCATGTATCCATGCTGCTCTACGTCTGTGGGCCACACTTCAGCCACATCTGATATTCCTTTTCTATGAAGTATTTTAAACTATTCCTTGTCCTGCAGTAAAGTTAATGAATCATACAACCTACCTATGTTCATCATTTTTTAAAAAAATTGTATAACATGCTATTTTTTATGTCAAGGAGAAATCCAAGGAAAGTGCTATGCCTTTGATATGGTTTGAAGGTGTTTCCCAGCCCTCCATGTGCTAGTAGTATAGTAGTTATCCTTCTCATTGTAATTTTCAAACAAATCAACCCACCCATCAAAGAATTATCCCATTTCATATATCCGGTAGGATGTTTGAAAAAAAGCCCTGGGCCCAGTGCACTCACTGCCAATCATGATCATGATCAAAAACACTCTGATGAACTCCCAGCTCCCCCCAGGGGCAGGAATGCCTCCCCATTCCCACTCCACATTGAGAACCAATGCTGTACAAGTTTTTTCATGCTTCAGGCATTCACCCTGCTGTTTGGGTTCGGCTTCTCTCCTCAGCCCATCCCAGTATGGGTCTTTCCTGTTTTCTTGTTCTTTCACTCTCTGTCTCTCATAATTTGATGCTTCAACCTAACCAAACACATCTTGCTCTCTTTACTAACTTCTTTAGCCTGGCACACTGGGTTCACTCTCAATCATTCTGTGCCCAACTCCGAGCCCTGGTGGCTTTCCAAAAGGAATCAGCAAGATGTAGACCTAGTCTGAGCACTAGAAAGCAGCGTGGGAGACACTTTGTTCAACCCTCATTTTATAGGTGATCAAAGAGGGGAGGAAACTTGCCTGCAGGCTCAAAACTAGGTAGTGGCAGTTTCAGGACAAGAACCTGAGTAGCTTTCATACCCCCGTACCATGTTCTATCTTGATTGATAAATCAAACAACAAGCACTTATTAATGTCAAGTGCAAGGCAATTTGTTAGGAATGCCTTGAACTTCCCAAATTTAGGGTACAATTGGAGAGATAGGAAATGGGAAGGAGAAGCAATGATTCCATGTAGCAAAGCGTACATCTTGTGTTGCTGTTTCCTTCCAGACTTTGTACTACGTGTTTTAGGAGAAGTGAAAAGCAGCAGCAGCAGCTTCATGTGTACTTTCTGCAGAACACCCAGACTGACAATGAGGTAAGACCTCGGCACAACAGAAGGCAGAATGAAATGTGTGCCACAGAGTGCAAATACTTTACTTGGGACAAGAGAATCAGGGAAAACTGCACGGTGGTATCTGCAGTGAATCTTGAAGGAATGGTGGCCCTTTGTCAGGTGAAGAAGAAACCTACTGGGGAAATTCATAAACAAAGGCCCAGAAAGAGAAAAAGAAACCCACAAGGTGTGCTTTAGGAATCAACAGTTCAGTTTGAGCGGAGCACAAGGAATTTCTAAAGGAATGTAACCAGGCAAGGTCACCTCGGCTACAATTAGGAATTTCTTGAAAGTCAAACTCAAAACTTGCTCTTAAATCTGGTCAATGAGTGCATTATATTATTATTGTCCGCTTTCTTGACTTCCCTTCCAAAATCTTGTATGTTCTCAAAGTCAGGCACCACCTAGGCTCATTTATATCTCTGCTTCTTCTCTTCTTCTGACTTATTTGCTAGATTACATTTTTTTCATTTTGATAAAATGGGGATGAAGTGATGTATACTACTTCCAGACCCAGCCTCTAAAGCTCAAATATCCTTTCTTATGCTTCCTCTTCTGCCAACTGAATGCAAAGTCTCCAGGGGAGGTCCCCAGAGCCCTAAAGGATGATGAAGCACCAGATAGAAGAGCTGGACCTCAAAATTGTAAAACACCCTGCCCACTGACTCACATCTGCAGCAGGCTATGACTCCACTATGCTGGAATCGTGTATTAGAGCACTTAGCTAATAACTCTATGTGAGTGATATTGTCTTCCTTTATCTAAGACACCTAAACTTTACCTAAGTTTCCATGTACAGGGCCTTGTACATACTAAGTAGGTTTTTATTGAATCAATGATTGGAATCATGAGCACAGTTGACTTTAGAGAGCAACATGCAAATGATAGTATAAAGACAGAACTTACTGGATTGAAGAGAACCTAGTGGTGACAGGATTCCTTAGGCCACATTTTTTTTAATCGTTTGTCTTTTTAATAACAGCCATGCTAACAGGTGTGAGGTGATACCTCCTTATGATTTTGATGATTAGTCATGTTGAGCATTGTTTCATATACCAATTGTCAAAAGCAAGGAGAAAGTTATGGTCTCAGAAAATCTAAGAGTTCAAATCCTTGAACTCCTGTTACAAAGGAATTCTTAATGATGATAATGATAAAAAGAAGTATCCATAGATTATCTTACTAAGTCCTTACAATGCTCTAGTGAGTAGGATGTTATTATCCCATTCTACAGGTGATTAAACTGAGGAACAAGGTGAATAAGCCATTTGCTCAGAGGCACACAGTAAATAAATGGCAGGCCTAGACCCTAAAGCTAGACCCAAGAACTCAAGCCACACTGCCCGAGATGACCATCACTGCTGCCCAGGTGAATAGCTCTGTGGAGGGAAGACAAAGTTCCCTGAGGATCTGGAGCTTGAGTAGAGTTGGGAGGATAACCAGTTTTGACGTTGGAATTCCTAGGACTTTAGCAAGGGAAGGAAGGCTGTGAATCAGACACTGGGTGGCTAAAGAAAGCAAGAGTTATAAACAATGGTATACACATCCCAATACCGGCCAGGGAGACTAGACGTGCCAATTTCACCTTCTATGCAGTCAAGGGAAAGGGATAACAGAGTCAGAGAACGGTACACTGTAAAGGGTTGTAAGAGAAATAGTATATTCAAATGAAAGCTGGGGCTCACCTAATGGAAGAATGTGCAAAGAATTCTTTGAGGAGATCTATGAGAGTTTAAAAAAAAATAGAGGTCCCAAGGAATGGGTATAGATGTTCCAGTTATATAAAAGGCAAGAGATGAAGGTTCTTTGGAAAAGGATGGATAAAAAGGCAAACGTGAAAGGAGGATACAATTTGGGATTAAATAATGTGTCAGCTTTGCAATCTGTGGCCAAAGACCCAATAAGAAAATCTTGAAGGAGGAAAGGTTCATTGTGGCTCCTGGTTTCAGAGGTTCAGTCCATGGTCAGCCAGCTCTATGCTCTGGGCCTCAGGTGACAGAGAACATCATGGTGGAGGGTGTGGCAGAAGAAAGCAGCTCAGAACATGACATCTAGGAAGTAGAGAGAGCTCCACTCACCAGGGACAAAATATAACCGCCCCCCAAGCATGTCCCCAATAGCCTACTTCCTCCTACCACACCCTGGCCTCCTGCAGCTATAAACCAGTTAATTCAATCAAGTGTGTCAATCCACACTGATTAGGTGATCATTGTCGTGATCATATCACTTCACTTCTGAACATTCTTGCATTATCTCACACATGAGCTTTTGGGGGACACCGCTCATCAAACCAGAAAAAAAAAGACCATAGTTTTAATGACAGGGAATTGGGGAAAAGATGTTGAGGGAGGGACTGATGAGCATTCACAGAAGAGGAAGCACAGGCAGGAATCCAAGAATGTAGGAACTGTTGGTTTTTTCTGATGACCACCAGGGGGCGCTGCAGCCCATTCCTCCTCATGCAACGTGGAGTTTTAGGAGCGCAGGGACTGGAGGTAGAGACCAGTTCAAATCCTGGATTTACTGACCAGGTGTAGCACTTGAATCAGCCCCTTCATCTTTCTGTTCAGTGGAGATAGAGAAATAGAGATAACCATAGTCATGAGGATTAAATGAGATACTACGTGGGCTCTTTGGGGACTCCTTCCAGTTCAGCCATGTGGCTCATGAGGTAAAAGCAGGGGGAAGCAGCCTCCAATTTTCATTTTCAAAAAGAACTCATAGAGCTGAAGACCAGCATCAGGACAGATCCAAGGCTTTTGAACACTTTGAATAAAATTTCTTTCCTTTGAGGAGCAACTTCTCCTTTCCTTGCCTCTTCTACCCAGTAGAGTGGCGAGCTGTTGGGAGTGGGATGGGCTCTGGAGAACACGGTTCAGGGGGCTCAGCAGTCTCATGGCTGAGGGGACTTGTGGATTACCTGTGGTCCATGCCTTCAGTGGGGACCCGCGCCTGGAGAAGGGTGGGCTGTGCAGGAACCAGAACAGTGAGGTGAGGAGAAACTCACCTCCATTCTCCCTTTCAATTTCTAGAAACATCTCTCATTGTCCATCTCAGGTTTTGAGTGTGGCTGTCTCCACTTGGACTTGAGACAGGAATAAGGTCTGTGGGTACCGCCAGCAAGACCTGGTGGAGCAGCAGGACGCTTCCTTGAAGTAACTACTTATAGCAGTGGTGTGTTTATGCGCTTCTGGGCCCCCTCATTATCATTTTATTACTTTTCTCTCTTCTACACCCCGAGGACTTTCTTTGGAATAAACCTAAGACCAGTTACTTGAGAAATAAAATGTGTTTTTCATTAAAACCCTATTCTGGCCTCTCTAGTCCTAATGAGGCATTTCCTGTTTGGTCTAATTGGGTTTCAAGTTATCAATGATACTGTTTCTCTACAAGGAGGCAAAATATATGACATCCTTGTATCCTTCAAGTAAAAGTCCTCCTACCATCAGCATGACAGAAAACTTCCCTTGGGGAAGGTTTAAGGAAAATATAAAAGGGAAGTTTGCTTCAAACCTTTCATAGTCTTGGATAGGTATTTTTCTGGGCTGATGGGATTGAGGGGGTACCTCTATGGGGAAGGAGATGGTTTAGATGAGATAAGAGGAAACGCTGTGGACCAAGATCCTACAAGGATATTGTGGCCTGTTGGCCTGCCCCAAATGGAGACATCTATAATTTATTCCAAGAGCTAACATAGTTCTCAACCAAGAATGTGTAATTGGTACATTCCTAAGCAAGCAGTCTCCATTGGTATTCCTGTCTGGCAAGTAGGGAGCCATGGTTAACACACACACACACCTATCATACAAAATCCCTGACTATCTGAGTAGAGATTTTTAATTCTAGCTTTTATGGTGTGTCATATTGGAGATAGAACGCCAACATGCCAGGCAAACACTCTACCACCAAGTTATATCCCCAGCCCAACAGAGGGAACTTTTACATCTGATGCCAGGTTCTCATACCAGAGGCTTGATTTATATGGTGTGGGGTGGCATCAGGTCCCTGAAGACTTCTAGAACTCTCCAGAGAATTCAGACATTCTAGAGATTGTCCTCTTCAGTGAATACTAGCCACATGGCCATCTACGACATCTACAAAGTTAACTAAGCTACAATTAATAAAAATTAAATTATTAAAATTAACATAAAAATTTCAGTGCCTGAGTTTTTCCTAGCTATAGGCAAGTACTAGATAGCCCTGGGAGACCAGTGGCCACCATTTTGCAGAGGGCAGACAAAGAACATTGTCATTGCCCTGAAAAGTCTGATACATGGAGATGCTTCAGAGCATCCAAATGTTACAGGTCAAAACCCTTCAGCTCTTCCACTGACCCCTAAGGATTTTCTTCTCAGCGTCTAGCATCTCCCTCTTTCTGAGCTATAAACCTTATGGCATAAGTCAGTCCTTTGGGACCCTGTTGCCAGAGGCTCCTGGGCTCCAGAGAGTGTTGATGATCCTGAATTGCATGACAGGGGTTTTGTCACCACATTGTAAAAGATGGTGTTCCGAGATGTCCAGAGATTCCCTGACTGGCCTCAGCTAGCAAATGGCAGAGTTAGGATTTTTAATCAGCTTTGTTTTCACCAAAAACTCAGGGACTTTAACTCAGCCTAATGACTCCACTTCTAGGACGAGGAGCTACCTTGGAACTTTGTCTTCCAAAAGGAAAGGCCATGCCATGTTCTTTGATGACAGGGTTTCCTTATGGGCCACTCCTCCCACTCAGCACATTCTGACCCCTTAACTATGACCACCTTTGAGGTCACCCACAGCCAATGGCACAGACTAATCCCAGTAAGCTTGCCCAGCAGTGGCCTGAGGAATAAAGGAGGGGGGGTTGTCCTTGGCTTTGTTAAGGGGTGCTTCTGAGGGCCGATAGACTCGCTGCCAGGGTTCCTCTGATGGAAACCACTGAATGAACCTCAGGAGCAATATCTCCTATAGAAACACAAAGAAGGGAACAGCTTGTGCAGCAGAACCAGAGCTCAGTCATCTTAAGATCAGAGCTTCCAGGAGGAAGGTGCAGGTTTGGGGTTCCCGTGGTGTCCTGTTGCTGGAGGCTCATTAGTTTCTTTTGTAAATTTTAAGTACCTGGGGGGAAACACCTGGGCTCTATTTGGCTGTCATTGCCTTGATCTAAACTTACAAATGTGTGCAATCATGAACAACTTTCTGTGTGTGCGTGTGTGTGTGTGTGTGTGCGCACACCTGTGTGGTATGAAGGGAAAAGATCAAGGAAAGAGGAAATGGGAGCTAAGAATGTTTCTAAACAGAACAAATGTTCACATTTCATTATTTTCAATGATGCTCTCACAAGCCATCATACAGGCTAAAAAAAAAAACAATATGCAGGGGTAAATTTGGAGTAGATTGATACTGGTCTAGAATATGAAGAGCTCATATCATGATAGGCTCAGACACCGGTCCATAGGCATGGATTTTGTCCAATATTTTCCATTTTGTCCTCTTTACACTAGCCATGCAAATTCAGGTGGTCCTATTTTAGTGTGTCCTGCTTTCTAGTTTGCAGAGATGCTTAAACTGTAAATCCTGGGCCAATAAATCTTCCAGGGATCCCAAAACAAAGAAAATGTCTTCAGAGCGTCCTGGGCCTTGGCCCCAGACCAGCCAGGGTTTCCTCTATTAGACACACAAAAATCTACTCCTCCCCTCCACATAGTCTCATGAATCATGCATGATATTTTTTGTTTTAATGTCAGAATTATAATCTATAGTACTTTTTTATATAAATTGGGGCCTTTTATCTTAATAATGCTCTTATCCTGTCTGTGTTTTGGTGGTGGTGATTTTATTCTAATGGACTGATATGGCCACAACCATGATATAAATAGATAAAAGCACTTGGTTAATTTCCTCAATTCTGCAAAAAAAAAAAAACAGGACACCAGCAAGAGCAAATTTTTGATGAAGAGACATTGTATCCACTTAGGCCACAAGCCAACGTCTTTATAAAAGCATAAATCAAAAACTAAATCCCAAATTTAAGATCTTTTGCTAATGGTATGATTTTACCTGCTTCCCTAGATGGAAGCCTTGGACCATGAGGTCAGCATTTGGTGAAGCTAGATATCTTCTCTTTTGACGAGGATAACCCAGCGGCTCTGGAACAACCAGACAGGAATGACGAGGCTCGCTCTGCGTAGGGGTATACACACATCAACCTAGAGCCCCATGTCAGTTGATGAGGTAACAGGCAACTTCTGGCTATTTTCCACCTCCCAGTAGCCTTCCTCCTCCTTGTTCTTGATCGCCACTGCCTCAGACTGCTCCTGAGCCTGATAAAACAAGACAGAGAAATGCCAAGAGCCTGCTGCCATGTCCAATCCTTGGGAAGCACAGGGTACTGTTTGGGTTGTGTGTGCAACTGGTCAAAAGTGAAGAGATTTCTTAGTACCTTACCAGGAAGGATGGAGCAAATGGGAGCCAAAGCTCTCTGAGGCAACTGGCTTCACCAATTTGGGGAGACTTTCTGATTATAATGCCAGTTGTGCGGGGAACAGGCAAATCACACAGAGATGATCAGATCTGATATTTTTTCTGAAGTGGTCTGATTAGTTCTCTTGTCTTAACAACCCAATCAGATCAACTGGGTGGCAATGCATTGATTTTATAGCACTGGGATTGCTGGGATCAATCTGAATAAAACCATTTAGTGCCATGTATGAACACCGCTGAATTCAGATAAGTGGGATGAATTCCTTCCTTTAAGCTCTTGAGTAATAGAAAATAAAACTACTTAGATGCTGTCTCTATTCAGGAGATTAGATACAGAAACCTAAACCCTGGTTTCAATTCAGTCCTAACTCCCTACCTCCCTAAACGGAATTCAACCTTATTTCCTGGTTTCATTCTGCAGACACTCATTTTTTTTTTTTACATGCATTGAACTCTTAAGCAAGATATTTGTGATTGCAATGAATCAGGAGAGGGGAGAAAAACACATGTGTGAACTGTCAAAAGTTTCTTTCTGCAGGATTATGAAATCCTTGACCTCTGACCCAGAGGTCAAAGACAGATTGATTATTTTCTGCAATAAAAATTGATCCAACAAGATTTACACTAAACGGGGATTCAAAGAGATTTTTTGGCTAACACCATTTGACTAACAACTTACTCTCTCACCTTATTAACAGTCATAGTTCTTGCTAGGTGGACAAAAAATTGATCCAGGAGGAGACTTAAGGTTACTGGGGGTCTTTCTCTTGACTGCTCCCTGTAGTAATGCCCAGTTCTATGCTTCACTATTCTTCAGTGCTCCTTGAACGCCACTCAACCCCAAAGGCCAGTTGATTATAGTATTCATATAATGGGGGGTTAGCAGGATATTTCTAATGACTATTTCTTCATGTTGGCCATGTCCTCCTGTACCTCAGTTTTCTCATCTATAAGATGACCTGGTTGAGTTGGGTGAAGATTGAGATCTCTTTCAATGCTTGCATTGTATGATTTTAATAATATATTATGCTGATATTTGTGTAGCACTTCTGCATCTCATAGAGCAATTTGGGATCTACAAATCTGTGTTGTTCTTACTCTGTTCCTCTGGAAAAAAACATGCCCTTTGCTTTCTTCAGAAATACTGTCCCAACAGATGAGATTAGATACCCAAAGTCCCTCAGACTCAATATGGTAGTAGATTAAAATGACTACCATCATGCTAACCATCGGATTCTCAGTCAATTTTGGACTTCTGATGCACGGTAATACCCTGTTGGTGCAAGAGTTAACACCACCTGTCAGTGTTTGGTGTGGAAAGCACTACAGCATGAGGCAACCATCTTGTGTTGAAAGACAGAACTTTTCTTCCTTCTAGTTCAGCTTTTATCAAGACTTCAAATGCAGCCAAGGTATTAAAGAGAGGAGGGGGGGAAAAACTTGGAAGGTTTTTGTACTTTTTGTAAAAAAATTCTTTCTTTCTTTCTTTTTTTAACCATTACCAAAATCTCCTCCAAACACACAGACTCTACAGTATCCCTATTAAATTATATAGAGCGAGTCCAGCCCATGACTGTCAGCGGGGCCCATCAGTCCTAATTTATCGCCCCAGGAAACACAGTACAATTATGGTAATAAATAATAATAGGATTCAGTACATGACAACATGAATGATGGAGCCTCTCAGAATTCATTTACATTGCTTTGTGTTGCAATCATCATGCCTCTAATGTAATGCCAAGCAAATGAGCCCCTTTGAATATTGTGCAATCTATTGCAAGTCAACTGGCACAAAACTCACTCAATAAATCATGTTCAAACACATGCCTGTAATGACAGGTAAATCAACAATGAAGTAATTGCATTTAATGTATTGAAATACTGGACAAAAAACAGTGACCTCAAAGTGACTTTTTGTAAAAGGTATGATATAGTTGCAACCAGGAGTGAGGTCCTTGGTAAGAAGCATGCCTTGCTCAGATGCACACGCCACCGCTGCTCCCCTTGCACACCTTGATTTACTACCTTGTTTCTGCAGTAATCACGGGACCAGGCTGCCAGAAGCTTCAAGGAGGTGCTTATTCGCCTGAACATAAGAGTCACAGATGAGGGTGGAAATCAGCCTTAAGCAGAGCAAGGCTGGGCTGTCCCCAAGCTCCGAGTTTGGAGGCCAACTCTGAAAGTGACCTGAGAGGGAGGAGGGAGCACTGGGTCAGGAACCAGAGGATTGAGTCCCCTGGGTCTGGTGTTCACTCGAGCCCTGGGTGGCTCTAGCCAAACTGCTCCCCTTCTCAGTTCTTTGTCTGGGAAATGAAGTAGTTGGTCTGTCATGTCTGAAAGTCATTGGGACTCGAACATGCTCTGAAGCTCAGATTCTAATTAGAGGCCTTCACTTTCAAGCAAGCAGGCTCTTTCTGCTCCTGAGTGTTGGAGGCACTGGTTTGAATCGGCATGCATCTCCTCATCATTTCTGCTGGTGAGGCCAAGTGTATGTGCTTCTAATTTCTGTGAAACTTGGGCCTGCCCCTTTCTGGGCAAGCAGACAAGTCTGAAAATAGGGCCCCAGGGGCTATGTGGATGGATAACAGGGAACATGGAAATGACAACCTTCCCCACATTCCCCATCGCTTCCACCCCGGCTCCCCTCTTCCCAGGGACAATGTCAAGTAGAGATGAAGCAGAGCCCTTCCCAAGCCAAAGGCCACTTAAGGAACTTTCCTGCTCTTGTGAAAAACTCATTCTTGGCTGAAGGGAGCCACAGCCTTCCCCCTACATTCCTCTTTCTCCTTAACACATACTCCTTGTCTCTTCTCAAATTGAATCTCATGGACTCCGTAATCTTAGAGAAGTGGACAGGAGGAGAGGAAATAGTGCTACATTTAGCATAGGAAGATCCGGCATGAAGCCCTGGTTTATTCCACACGTGACTCTGTACACGTCTCTTCACTCCCATAAGCTTTTGTTGCTTTGCTTGAAAAGTGACAGTAGTAATTCCTGCTGTGGCTCCAACAAGATTGTGAGGAGTACAACAAGTGAAAAGCCTTTTTTAATTGTAAAGCACACTTTTGTGATTAATTGGGAGAAAAGAACATTCTGGGACCAAGGTACCCTACCATGCTCTGGATTCAAACACTGCTTCTTACCATATGAAATACTATTGTGTTTATTTACCTGTGTGTTGTTATTGTCTGACCCTCCTCAGAGTGTAGGTTAAAAAGAAGAGGGACTTTGAGGGTCTCATTCATATTTTTCAGTTATTACTAGACCCTAGAACAACATTAATTAGCATTGCTAAATGAATGAGCAAAGGTATTTGTTTCTTTCAGTAAATTATAATAACACACTTCAACGTGTTTTTTGCAAACATATCTGACACTAACCTGCCTCAGACCTACAAACATGGCCTCCTGTCGTATCCTCTTTCCCTGTTAAAATATGGCAGATCAGCAGGAAATGGCTTCTTGAACAACGGTCCCTACTGGAAGGATAGCACTCTGAAAGCCTTTTATGGCCACTAGGATGTTTTCTGAAGCCAAAACTGGGCCACAGTTTCCCAGGCAACAACAATTCAGAAAAAAAAAAAAAAAAAAAAAAAAAGCACACTTCAAAGCAGACATGGACCAGGGAAGCTGGGAAAACCACAGGCGTTTCCATAGTAAGAGTGGGAAGTTACGGTCGATATAACCTTTGAAGGCTCTCGGGGGAAAGCCAACAGGTCTCGTTTTAGTATTGTTCATCCATAGGCCCTGTCTGCCCTCTTTGGGATGTCATTCTGCCACAGAACCAGGAAGGCTTACTCAGAGATCACTAGCTTTCTCCTTCCCAAAGCAGGCCCCTGCTCCCCTGATAGTGCCCACATGATAGATCCTGATTAGAAGGCGGCCACAGAACAGAAGACCCATTAAGGAGGGCGGGTGGGAGGGAAGGCCTGTCAGGGGGTCCCGAAGGGGACAGAAAGAAACAGAAAAACTCGAATATTAGAAAATTGCTCCCAGTTGCGAGAGATTGATAGTGTTCCCAGAGGTGGAAACGTCAGGAATGGAGGGAGCTGGCTTTTTCGACTGATCTGATGGTCAATGTCAATCTTGTTGATCTTGGGTTTTCTTAACCCCCTGTGCTGGGTTCAGATTGTTTCTGAAAGCAATAGTTCAAAGACTACACCCTCTACCCTGGCATTCAAAAGAAAGGGGAAAAAAATACACCAAGACCAACAGCCAGCTGAATCCAGGGTTAAGGAGAAGGGAAATGTACCCTCTATTTCAAGGTAACAGACGGAAGGAAATGAATTTCTGAAAAGTCTCTTTCAACGAAACAGAGTTCATTGAAGGCACTGGATTTTAACCTGATTAGCCAGTATGAATCAACACCCCCAAATGCTCAAGATTCAAAAAACTCCTTCTACTCATTTCCACCCCCATCATCTCCTTCCTCTCAGGAACTAAGGGACAGGAAATAAACTCCTGCCTCTTGTCATTTTATTAGGCAACTCCCAAGAGCCAATGAGCTGCAAGCCCTGGCTGTGAAATGGCTCTGGCTGAGGCAGCTTGATTAATGACGGAGGGTCAGCAGACCTCACCTCTCTCACTGAGCCTCCAAGTGCATACAGAGCCAGCTGGAAATGAAGAAGAGAGGAAGGGGCCCCAGAGAGCCCTGGATGAACACAAGAACCAAAGATGGAGTCAGCCAGGCAACATCAGCCGAGTTCTGCCCCTGACAGGAAGGGTCACAACCGGTTTTCCTCATCTTCCTTTTAGAGAGTGAGCAGGCAAGGAGGAGGCAGAAGTGGAAAAGTTTTAATCCAGAACTTTCCACACATTGCAAGACAAAGTGTTAGGATGACTGAGGATCTTTCTTGGAGAATGCCAGGACCAAGTCTGCAAACTGGGAAAGAGATGGCCCTGGGCCCTCCAGAACTTGTTATTAACACCACTGGTTCTCAGTGAGGAGCCATTAGGATCCATAGTGACCTAGAAGACAAGGCAGGCCCCTGAAGAATCTTCCCGCAGAGAGAGAAGCCTGTGAATTTCAATGGGCATTTTCCATAACCAGGGCATCTGATTTTTGTTTCTTTTTATATGAACATCTCTTTCAACCCTCCTTGCAGAAAACCATGGTACCTTCTACTGAATTGGGCTGAAATTACATTTTCTACTTGTCAGTTGTCTTGAGAGTTGCAAGGATGTAGACTGCGCATTAGCAATGTAGGAGCCACTGCACTGAAGAGAAGCTGCAAAGTGGGCTTAGGTCCAGAATGTAAAGAACTTTCATTTTCTCTGAAGTATCAACACTTGGGGAATTAAGCTTTTTTTTTAAACTTTAAAAAATTTTCCACCTGAAACTCTGAATTTGGGTATTCTGAGTTACCAATTACAAAGCATTCTCATAATAATGGGGATGTTTGGTGTGTGTGTGTGGGGGGGGGATATTTTCTGTTTGAACCGTCTTCATAAAGAAAAATCCCTGAGAACTTGAGAGCTTACAATACACCTCCGAGATGCTAGGCAAACCTCTTCCTTCACATTGCCTCCTGAAACAGACAGAAAACAACCTTATTCCTGACTCAGAAGCAATAAAAAGAGGCAACGGGACTTAACAGGTCATTGAGCCCGCACTGTCATTTTACATATGAAGCAACTGAGGTCTGAAGAGCTTCGTGTTTGCTTTCAAGAAGCTTAAATAGACATTGCTGAAATGATGTAGGACCCAGGGCTCACGTCCCTAGACTAGTGCCTGTGTCAAAATATAATATTTTCCCTGGTAGTTGGCAAGGGAACAGGTCTAGGTCAAGATGAGAGAAAGCCAGCAACTTGCCAACTTAACCTAAGAAGGGCTGAGCTGAATGCAGGGAAAGAATACCCCAAGTGTGTTGTCTAAAATAGTAACTATCAAAAAGAGACTATTAAATTATAAAGGGGGACCTCAAAGTAGAGCACATGCCTCGCATGCCTAAGATCCTGGGTTCAATCCCCAACACTGGGGGAAAAATTCTTTTAGTTTTAAACATATTTGTTTAACTTAGCATAATCCTATATTTCTAAAGTTCTTCAATTCAGGGTCTGGAGGATCTTAACACACATCTCTCTCTCCCTTCCTTCCCAAACACACACTCTGAATACACTTTCTTAGCATACTCCAGAACTGGTATGATTCCACAAAGCACACTTTGGGAAACTCTGTAAAGGGGAAATAGCTCTGTCAGGGGAAAAAAAATGAGAATTAAATTCTGGTCACAGAAACAGACCGAAAACAAACACATTCTGGTCCCAGAATTTAACTATGCTACTAAGCAGAAGCAAAGCTTGGATAACTCATGTCATCCTTCTAGGTCTCCATTTCCTAACCTCTTACTATGTTTCACCACATAACCATCACCACCACATAATCGTCACAACCTGTTTTTTCAGACCAAAAAAAAATTGGTTTTTAACCTCTCATCACATAATTGCCACATGGTACAATTCAGTTCCTCACACCCACTTGAAAGTTAAGCAGAGCAGTAATATACTCCTCAGTGGCATACGCATGCACATTTGTTTTCTTGCACATTCTAGAAGTCTAGAATTCTCAGCACACAGCACAGTGGTCAGTGTGCTGTTAAGAGCTGACTTACGTGGTTTGTTTGGAACACTGCAGTATTTATTAATGGTAAACACATGAGTGATGCAGCACATTGGAACTTATGATAGTAGTGCAAAACCTTCAGACACAAAAGATTAAATTTTTTAAGTCCAAATTTTGCAACACTGTAGTAAATTGTCTCAAGTGTAATATTTTGACTGTAATAACACATCGAGAATAGTTAATGTGTAATCTTTTCTTTTTCAGACAAGAAAAATACTTCAATGATCACAAGGAAATAATGTGGGTTGATTTGAACTATTTAATTTTAATGTATTTCATGAGTATTCTGTAGCATCTTTTAGGGGGGAGGGTATTACCAGGGATTGAACTCAGGGGCATTCGACCACTGAAGTACATTCTAAGCCCTGTTTTGTATTTTATTTAGAGATAGGGTCTCACTGAATTGGTTAGTGCCTCACTTTTGCTGAGGCTGGCTTTGAACTCACGATCTTCCTGCCTCAGCCTCCTGAGCTACTGGGACCATGCGTCTTCATCTTGCACCCAAGACAGTCTAATAATAATAAATGATTTTTTTTCTTTTTAAATTTTTTTTGATGCTGATGGGCCTTTGTTTTATTCATTTATTCATATGCAGTGCTGAGAATTGAACCCAGTGCCTCACACATGCTAGGCAAGCGTTGTATCACTAAGCCACAACCCCAGAACATAATAAATCCTTTTTAAGTAAAACCTGCACAATTTAAAAACATTCATATAATAATCACACCCCACTTTTTGCGAAAAGAAAAAATTAGCATAAAATCTACAACATCTATGCAGTCCAACGGTGGTGGTAGGGAGTACGATGTGAGACAAAATAACCCTACAGTCCTTCTGCTTCAAAATTCTGTGAATACCGAATGTTCAGCCTTCCCAGCAAGGAGGGAGATTGGGCCAAGATTCGCCCTATATAGACAGCTCCAGCAGGAGTCTTGTCCTTGACACTTCAGTCCCAGCTTGAGGTGAGGAAAGGAAAACGAGGAGCTAGGATTCTCCAGGAGATAAAAGTCAATGTCCTCAGGAGGCACTGGTTTGAGCCTCACCTTGCCAAGATAAATCCATCTTAAGTATGCCTCCTGTTTATTCCAATAAACTTCTTTTTAAAAAATCAATCTCTTCCCATGATGAAGCGGTCAAACCATCTAGCTCTCTCATTAAACCTCCTTCCTCCACCCCTCCATCCCAGGGCTGGAATCACCCACCAATGCCCTCCACAGCACAGACATCACAAGGCTTTCTTTCACAGAGCTCATAAAAGAGCCTTTCCTTTGAAATTACGTGAACCCTGAAGCTTTCCATTTTCTTTTGTCAATAATTATTAACCTCCCCACCCTCAGGGCTTATGCTGTGCTGCAGGCCAACAGCCTGGTTAGGTGTCTGGGTCCCCGGCAGCAAGTGCTCATTAAAAAACATGCAAGATATGTCCTGCCTTGCATTTCCTGAGTGGTCTCCACACCTGGAGTGATCAGAATCCAAAAAGAGGCCAGGAAATGGAGAGCTCCTGGACTCCTGGCTGGGATGTCCAGATACTAGACAATGAATGTGCTTAGCAACTCACCCTCCAGGAGAAAAGACCAGGCCTCTGCCAAAGAACTCACAAGACCCCGAAGCTGGCAAAGAAGGAGGGAAGAAGTGTCCTTGATTGATGGGACAAGGAGCCGGACAATTTGTGATTTCACCTCGACTTCTTCTTCATCTCCTACCCGGCAAAAGAAAACTAAAGCTCATTCTCTCTCCTACATTCACACACACAAAAGGAAATTTTTAAAAGAGAGGGTTGTGGAGGGGGAGGTGTGGGGGAACACTAGAAGCATTTTTGAAGGCAAAAGGCTGTTTATTTCTGCCAAAGTGCTGATTTTTTTTTTTTTCTGCCTCTGGCAACTGTATCAGAATTGGAGACTTCAGCAGAGGAGAAATCCATTCACTTGTCATCACATAAAACCTCTGTGTTCCACAGAGGAAATGGCAAAATTTCACCCTTAACTGGATTTGTGAATTCCTGCTGGGGCAGGGAGAGGGGGCAGAGCAGAGAGGGTCAGGCCGTCCTACATCCCCATGTTCAGTTGACCCCACTCTGCATGGGAGGGAACGACTGGTCCTCCAAAGAGGCCACATGTCAGCAAGGGACAAAGGTAGAAAGAGTTAGAAGGGGACAGCCACAAGCTCCAAGCCCCGGCCAAAATGGAATGACTCCAACCCACATCACCGCAGAGGGCTCGATCGAAACTCCTTTTAAACAACTAGAACACCGGGAATTTTTTTTTCTTCCCCCTGGAGTATATCCCATGGCCTTTTAAATAATGACTGTTTGGAGCAATTACTTGTTATTGAGCTTAGCACATTCTATATTCAGTCATTGTGCTAAGCACAGTATTCATTTCCTACTCTTTACCTTTCCTCTGAGTGATTTTTCTTGCTGCCCTGTCTACTACCTGTCCAACTGGATTTAGCTGACTCCACAGAGGCAGTGAAGATGGCAGGAGGAACCAAAAGTTCCCATCTCAACTCCCATTCTGACCCTTTATGTGTGATTTTTTTTTTCATTTCTCCTTTCAAATTCACTTCTGTGCACTGTTTTCCATTTTGATATTGAAGTGTGGCAACTACAATCTCCCTAAGAACCCCCATATCGAATTCTCCTGAATTTCAAAGGGCTGAGGTCAAGATCCAGAAAACTCAAAACCCAAGGAAATTAGGTTGCTAGGATGCAGGGATTGTTTATTGTGCTCTCAGGCTTAATTAGGTGTAAGTAACATCTTGTCAATGTTCTGCCACATATGCTAAAGCTGTCAGGGCAATTTTACTGAGTCTGACAGCTTAAATCAGAAACAAGAGAGTCAACATGTCAATGATGAGGCTGGACATGATGGATATATTAAGAGAAGTCTGGAAAATTCTGGACTTCATTATATCGACTCTACTTCTCCAAAGTTTCTTGTCGAAAGAATCTCAGCCTCATTGGAGAAACTCCCCTGGGATCCGATTACACCCAATTACAGGGCCTCCCACAGCCACCTGGGCACAAGAGGATTTCTGCAATAGATTCATCGGAGGAGAGATTGAGGGACGATGAGAACAAGGAAATTGCTGATTTTGGTATAATTTCTACAAATAGATCTATTGAGATTTAAAAGGTGCAGTAACTTGACATTTTTGGTAAGTTAAAAACTGCTTAAAAATTGGTTTGCAGGTTGTTTCTTTTTCCATCTTGGCCCCAGGCTATTTTCAAAATGAAAAGAATGGGATCAAATCCTGAAAACTGAGGTGGAGCTGAAGGCAATAATACAATTTTAAAGATGACAAAAAGGGACGCGATAATCTTTTGAAAGTGTTAGAGGCACACTTGACTTAGGATAGCAAGTTTCTCAGAGGGAAAAAAATGAGGATGAGGAAAAGGAACTGTTGTTAAAGAGACTGGCACATGAGCAGCTGGCCTGCATGAGTTTTTCTTACTCAGTCGGCAATGAGCGCGCTCTGGAAGGCATTTGTACCTAGCCCCAAGGACTGATGCATTGTGACCTGCTACTGGCCTGTCATTTATAATGATAGGGAAATGTTGCTAGCCTCACCAAGGAGAGAAGAGGCCTAGCATCCAGGGCATACCTGGCCATGTTAATTAGGCACCCTTTTTCCTGGAAAAAATCGAGTGTCTGGTGATCACTAAACAACAAGGCTGACCTTAGGCCACAGCCTATCTATAATGGGCTCAGATCCAAAAACTCTTGACAGCACCAGGGGTCCCTTTCCAAAAGAATACCTTTTATCCTCCCTCTAGTCCCTTTAAAAGTAAGAGTTATCAATCAAAAGTATGTAGTTAATTTTGCTGAACGACAAGATTTTTAAATTTCAGACTTGTAATTTCAGACTTAACTACAGAGTACAGTGAGTGAGCGGAAGACCCACAAGGAGGGAGAATCCGCATGGCTTTCAACCGATGAGAACTTCTAGCTTTACAATGGGCCTTTTTACAGAGCCATTTTGGCTGACAGTTCATACATATCTTCTGTGATATTAGGCAGAGTCGCTGTGGCCTGAAAACGTTGACATTGCTTCAGAAGTTTAAACAGATGTTGCTGGCGTTTTGAAGCAATGAGTAAACTTCAATGCAACGACTTGGAAACAATAGTGGAGAGGGGAAAAGTATTTGTACAACACCCAGAAAAGGAATGGTCCTACCTTTAGATTTCTTTTTCATTCCCACAAGAAAAAAAGCAGAAGACCCACCTCCTCCATCCAGTTGAAAAGCAATGGGTTATTTTTCATTCTTTTTTTTAAATATATGTTTAGTTGTTGATAGACCTTTATTTATTTATACATGGTGCTGAGAATCAAAACCAGTGCCTCACACATGCCAGGCAAGTGTGCTACCCCTGAGCCCCAGCCCCAGCCCCAGCCCCGGTTATTTTTCTTTTATCTTTTCTTTTTCTCACTGATGGTAATGCAAATTGTTCCCCCTCTGTCTCATAGTGGATGGGATTGAAATCCTCTTTCCCAGATCAATGTAGAAGAGATGGATCATCATCTCTGGCAATTAAACTGTTGTTTATCAACCTAGCAGGTGTGGAATAGGTATGGTCCTTTTTTAAAATGGTCTTTTCTCCTGTGCTTCTTGCCTCTTTCATGCCCCATGAAAGAAGTCAAGGACACAGGAGAACACAGAAGGTCTCAGTCCTGCTCCTCTGCTCACAGTTTTTTCTTTAAAGAAAGTATGAGGATCCCATAACTTTGAGGGCCCACATTTCACTCTTCCTGCTGTGAATGCTCAGACCAAGGATAGGCCTATGAAAATCCCCAATCCATCTGACTTGTCCACATACCCCCACTCCCCAACATACATCATTTGGCCAAAACAGAATGGTGTCATTTGAAACAACACCATATTTTTGTTGTCCAAGAAATATCCATTGCATTCCTCACGTATGCAATGTCCTATACTAGATTCTGGGGAAAATGGAAACTAACATAATAGCTGACATTGAGGGGTTCTTTAGTTTGTCTCCAACACCATTCCATTTGCCTTATGAAAACACCTCGCTTAAACCTGAGATCAAGAGGTAAGTACTATAATTATCATCTTAATTTAATAGATGAGGAAATGGAGGCATAAGTTATGTAATTTGAGCAAGATCACACAGCTAATGAGTAGAAGGGCATGGGTTCATACCCAGGCTGTGACTCCAAATGCTGTGCTCTGAGCCACAGCTCTCCACCGTCTTCTTGCCAACAGTCAGCCATGGTCTCTGCCCTCAAGGAAAACACAGTCTGTTGGTTAAACATTATGTAGTCACATAATTGAGTAATTGGACATCTCAACATAAATGAATCATGCTGTAAAACACCGAGGCATAAAACCTCATCAGCCATTTGTTGAAGCCTCCTCTTAATCAAATCAGATCTATGATGGCCAATCTCTGAAAGATGAAGCTTCTGCAGCACACCGAACCTTTTCCTCAGGAAAGCTGATATCAGCTGTCCCCCCGCCCCCCAGTAGCCACCATGAACAGCCATGCTGGTCACAAACAAGACCAGGAAGGACACCCATATTGGTTTCCCAGATCTTCTATAACACGGTGCCACAAAACAAGTGGCTTAGAACAACAGAAACATAACCTCACAGTTATGGGGACCAGAGTCCAAAATCAAGGTGCTCCTCTGCAGCATGAGGATCCTGTCCTGCATCTTCCAACTTCCGATAGCCCCAGATAATCCTTGGTGTGCAGAAGTATGATTCCAGTCTCTGCCTCTGTCCTCACATAGCATTGTCTCTGAGTGGCTTCTATTTTTATTCTCTGTCTGTGTGTCTGTCTGTGTTTGACTCTCCCCTTTTTGTAAGGAAGCTAGACAGAGAGGATTAGGGTCCACCTGAAACACATCATTTTAGCTTAATAATTTCTGTAAAGACTCTATTTCCACATAAGTTCATGAGGTTCAGGGGCGTAGGACTTCAACCCATCTCTTTTGAGGGAACCCAATTCAACCCAAAACAGTAGTCCAACCACATGCAAAGCAGAAAACTCCACAACCTAAGGGGTGACCTAGTCCAAGAATTCTGCCTCCAAAGAGTGCACCATATAGGATGGTAACCAACCGATGCCTTTATATTCTGTCTTAGGAACCTTGGATCCCAGCAGGGGATAGTAGAGAAGTCAGTGTGGCAGGGTCACCAAAGCAAGGAAATAACCCTGCAACAACCTCAGGAGACAGACCTATCACTGAAATAGTTCCAAAGCCTGAAGTAGAGAGGCAAAAGCAGGTTCTCCACTGGGCTCAGGTGGCTGCTGAGGCTCCTTCCAGGTCTTATTTGCTTGTTCCTAATAAATGCATCAAATTACCTCTCTACGCAGCTGTTATTTTTTGGTCTTATCACGCAAGTTGAGAGGATTCCTAACTAACTAAGCAGACATTTTCCTCTTGTAGAAACATTTAAATTTCACAAACTATGGAAAACTCCCAAGTTTATCTTATCTACTTTTGTTTCTGGTCACTGTAGCATCTCCTTATCATGTACGTATATGTGTATTTCATATATACTTGTGCGTATGGCATATGATTAATGATACACATATATGCCTGTCTACAGTATATATTTTCTTTCTCACGTCAAATAGGATGTGTAGAGATTGCATTTATGAAAATATGTCTGCGGAAGCATAATTACCAAAGGAACATACCAACTTATTTGCATCATAAGTAATACTGATGATAATAGTGGTAGCTTTTAACATGATCCAGAATCCCACTACTGGGTATACATCCCAAGGGAAGGAAATTAGTATGTTGAGATATCTGCACACATAGGTTTACTGCTGCACCGTTCACAATAACCAAGATACGGAGTCAAAATAAGTGATCTTAAATAGATGAATGGGTAAATTGTGATATATATATATACACAGTGAAATATTATTCAACCATAAAAAGAATGAAATTCTGTCATTTACAGCTGGATGAGCATGGAAGACATTTTATTCAGCTAATAATTATAATAAGCCAGACACAGAAAGACAAGTACTACAAATTCTGCATATTCTCCCTTATCTGTGGAAGCTACAAGTGTTGATTTCATAGAACTTGGGGGCTGGGAATTAGAGTGGGCAGAGGAGGGATAGGGAAAGCTTGGTTAACAAGTACAAACTTATATAAGGGGAAAAGTTCTGGTGTTCTATAGGATGATGGGGGACTATAGTTCATAGTAAGTACAGAGCAAAGGAGTCAGCTGTCTGTGGACTGAGGCCTCTGAAACCATGAGACCTAAGTAAACTTTTCCTCCTGAAAATTGTTCTTGTCAGATCTTTTACAGCATGATTCAAAACAGCAAAAATGCCGGCCAAAATAACATGGATCAAAATCTCACACCGTATCTCCTAAATATTTATATTATGTGTCAATGAATAACCAAAAACTTAAATATATGATCAACCTCTCCAAAAAAATAAAAATAATAGCTTCTATTCAGTGTTTAACATATACTAGAGTCTTTACTGTGTGGACTTCACAATATATTATCAGATTTAGTCTGTGCAACTGTCTAGAGAGGTAAGGATGATTATTCTTCTTTCACACATGAACCACCAGAAGCATAGAGAGTTGGAACGACTTGCCTAGCATGACAAAGCTAGTGTGTGAAAGATCTGAGATTGGAACCCAGATGACCGAGTATAGAGCAAGTGCTGGAATCTCCATCTACTGACTATGCCTCCACTCAGGTGGTCACATGGATCCCTAGAGCTAATGATGATTCTGGGGGATCGCTGAACCCAGCAACTGTATTTCACATAGGAGGACTCTGATTACTAAGGACTGAAGGGTGGGGCCCCATGATTCAGTTATCAGCAAAGCTGGGCATGGAATCTGGTTGATGACCTCTAAAGCTTGTGTTTTTCTACTTGAACTCCAGCCCTCCCCGGCTGAATCTGGCAGAAATTTCAAGTTTTTCCCTTGTGAATGGCTGTCCTCCTGTTTCCTGCACTAACAGGGTTTCTTCTGGTGTTAAATTGTTTGGTCATTTCAATTAGAATCAGAGAGGGAGGGAGAGAGACCCCGATGCTTACAGTCTCCATCTTTCCAGAGAGTTGGGCCAAGATTTTTTTATAGAGTTGAAACAAAAATCATTACAGTTCATCAAGGGTTCAGCAGCTCACCTGAAAACCAAATACGCATGTCCTAAGCATTCAAGTTAATCAACGGTTTTCTGTGCTCCCTTTGTACTGCCATCTCCTAGCTCAAATTCAGCATTCAACTTCAAGTGGGGGTTCAGTTGATATTTTTGACTGACAAAAGCAATTAAAAACATAATATAAGTTCCCTACAAACCTTGTTATTATTGTGAAGGTGTTCCACATACGTAAGGCAGTTTTAACAATCCTTTTGATTAGTCATTCATGTAAGTATTTGAATAAACATTTCAAATCAAGTCAAAATAATCACAGAGGATAATAGCACTACCGCGTTGCTTAGAGAAATTGTGATCGCAGTCTGTCTTTTTTTTTTCCGTTTCTCTTTAGAACTGAGTAAATAAATTATCTTAGTCCATTTTGTGCTGCTACAACAGAAAACCACAGAGTGGGTAATTTATCAAGAAAAGGAGTGTATTTGGCTCATGATTCTGGAGCTGTGGAGTCCAAAGGCAGGCAACAGCATCTGGTGAGACCTTCCTTGTGTGCCAGAGCATGGTGGAGGGCATCACATGGGGAGACAGAACAAGCAAGCTAGCTCAGGTTTCTCTGTGTCTTTTTATAAAGCCACTAATACCATCATGGGGGTCCTACCCCCAAGACCTCATCCAACCTCACTGCCCCCAAAGGCCCTACCTCAAAATACCATCAACCTATGACTTTAGTTATTACATTTCTAACACATGGACTTTTGGGGGACACACTGAAACCATAGAATAAATGTAACACCCTTTGTTTACTTTTCAGTTTGCAAAGGTAAAACTTGCTGTTTTCCCTGTTGGTGATATTTCTCTTTAGGTGGATGAAATAGAAAAGCTAAGTGCAAACTCCTTTAACATCTGTGACTTCACAAACAAAATGTAAGATTTCTGCAACAATACCAAGGAAAAGCATTTATCTCCACGTGTTACCAAACCAGGCTGGTTTTGACCCCCAACACAGGTGTCAAATACTGAAATAAAGAGCTTTGCAAAAAAGAAAGAGATTTTTCACGAGGAGATGAGAGACCTGTGTCTCAAATCTTCCTCCTCAAGGGTAAGGATTAGAGGTATTTGTGGAATAAAGACTAAGGTGGTAGCCAGATGTGGTGGTGCACAAGCCTGTAATCCCAACAGCTCAGGAGGCTAAGACAGGAGGATCGCCAGTTCAAAGCCAGCCTCAGCAATGGTGAGATGCCAAGCAACTCAGTGCGACCCTGTCTCAAAATAAATTACAAAATAGGGCTGTGGATGTGGTTCAGAGGTGCAGTTCAAACCCTGATACCAAAAGAAGAAGAAGAAGGAGGAGGAGGAGGAGGAGGGGGTGGAGGAGGAGGAGAAGGAGGAGGAGGAGGAGGAAGAGGAGGAGGAGGAGGAGGAGGAGGAGGAGAAGAAGAAGAAGAAGAAGAAGAAGAAGAAGAAGAAGAAGAAGAAGAAGAAGAAGAAGAAGAAGAAGAAGAAGAAGAAGAAGAAGAAGAAGAAGAAGAAGAATCATCAGGGTGGTCTAAGGCATGGGGCAAGGTGACTGGGGATAAGAAAAAGTGCTGCAATCAGTTTTCAATGAATACAGAATCAACCTTCATGGCTCTTCATGCAAGGCACTTTCAGGAAATGGCAGCCTTAGCACACTCCAAGGGTCGAGTTTTGGTCCTCTGATGTGAAAAGATCACTCATTCAACACTTTCACAGGCCCAGGAGAAGGTTCACTGATTTCAACCAGCTTGAGATAGATAAAAAGCAGTCTCCTGGTTCATGAACGTCAGCCTAGGCAACAAGGTAATCATGACCCATACGTCGCAGGTGTTACCTATAGCAAAGCTAAAGTTGATGATAAAAGCAAGTAAATGAGAGTATGCCAAGCTAGAGGGTTTATTTAGATTTCCCCTTGGGTTTATGAAGATCTTTTATTCACTCACAACAAACCCACAGAAAATGGGTGGAAGCAGAGTAGGAGTGTAGATGTTTCAATAGTCTATTCACCAGCCAGCAGCCTCTCCACCCAGGCCCAGTTACACCTGTCTTCTATGGAGTATTTTTATGGGTAATTATCAATGATCTCACCACACAGTGTCCTATTTGTTAACCCATTTGATTTCCCCGGAGTATTTAACACCACCACTAGCCCCACCCTCTTTGAACCTCCTTCTTGCCTGGCATGACCCCACCTTTCCCAGGTCCTTATAAAAAGTGGAGAAAGTAGGTGGTCTACACCTTCAGACAGTGTCTACACCTGAAGATTCTGCAGACACTATCTGACAGCAAGTCCATGCACCTCTCACTTCTGCAGGACTTCCCATTACTATTAGTCTTCCATATCTCTTCTATCATTTGTCCTTCTGTGGAAAGCCATCAATCTGAGGCCAACAATCCATGTCCTAAGATGCATCAAATGTCTCCATTTTCCTACATTGAGAACCTTTGCTAGCCTGTAGCTCAGTCCCCAGACCCTTCTCTCATCTCTGTACCACACCTCTACCCAATCTTCCCACCAGCCACTTCTACTGCAGGTTTGGGAACACATTAGGCCTTCTGTCTCCATGACCCTTCCCATGCTCTTCCATGTGTTGGATTCATGTCTGCCTTCCTTCCCACACCTCCTCACTAACCGCTACTGGCCTTTAAAGATGCAGTTCAACTATCACCCTCCAGGAATCTCTAACCACCTCAACCCTAAATGAACTCAGTGTCTTGAGCAAAACTCTTCGTTGTTCTTCTGGCTTCCTATCAGACAACATGGCTACACATGACTAGCTACATGTTCTATTTATTTCTGGCACACATGCATACACACACACACACACAAACATACACTTTCATTACACCAGATATGTATAAGGATTGGATAAATAAATGATGCTACTGTCACACCAAAAGTTTTCAAAGCAGAAATTCAAATTTCAGGGAAGTCCAAATTCATGATTTTTCCTTATAATCTGAATGTGGCTCACCCCAAAAGAGATACACTAACTGCATAATAAAGGGGGACTTAGCTTCCTACCACTAACATCTGTATTTCCTATGACTTGATCTACCCACAAATAACACAATTTTGTCCTGTTTTATTTTTGTTTGGGCACTGGGGTTGAACTCAGGGCCTCATGTATGCTAAGCACCTGCTCTACCACTGAGTTACACCCAAGCTTCAATTCTTTGAAAACTTATTTTCCTTGTGTGTGTCCCAGGTTATACCAGCATCATATAAAATTCACTTTCAAGTCTCCGAAGCTTTCCTTCTGCTGAAATGGTTTATGAGGGTTGAGACATGCTGAAATAAGGGTGGACATAGGCCTAGAGGTGAAACATTCTAAGACTTTCTTCCACCTACTTTCTCCACTTTTTATTTCCATCACTCTGGTAAAATAGTTGAAAGATCAGAGAATTCTAATGTTGGCAAGATACTGAAGAGATAATCTAACCCAGACCCCTTTTTCTAGAAACCAACAGACAACTCAAGACACCCAGTTTTGGGAAATACATGGGACCCCACAGACAGAAAGCACTTCATATTTTCCTGGAAGAACTTCTTAGTGTTCACTCAGATGTCCGAAAATAAGTCTATCTAATGATTAAGAAATTTCTAGAATGGATATCTTGTCCTCAGAAGTTACCTTCAAGAGCAATAATATGTGGCATAACGGCTTTGTGTGTGTGACAGGAACCATCCTGTGTTTTTCAACTGACTTTCAGAAGGCAGGGGGCAGGAAATGTTGATTCCTTTGCTCTGCTAGTTTTCAGAGCAGTTATTCTGAATTTTCAGGGCCACAGGAAATAAAAGCACAAACACTGAAAGTTTTGACTTATCAATAGAATTGAGGAGATTTTATTTATTTCTCATGCTTAAATATTACTCAAGGATAGTTTTACATAAAATTGGTAAATCTGGAAACTTGTGATATTTCTCCTCCAGATGAATCACTTTTCCTTATATTTCGTATGAATAGATGTATCTTATCTGAGCCCCAGTTACATCTTTCTTAGCCAAGGACAATACATTTCACAGTGATCTGCCAGCTAAATGCTCTCCTATTTCACATTTTTAGCAGGAACAAGAATCAAAATAATAAAAATTGCAAGTGTCCCTGTAGCCATCTCTCATCTTCTCCTCTATTTTCTCTCTTTCCCCTTTGCTTCCTGTATGTAGGCTTATTATTATAAGCCAAGATAATATCATAGTAAAGAAAAAAAGATAAAGATGTTTAGGAAATTCTTTATTTGAATTTAGGAATGAGATATGATTGAAGCATAGAATTAGAATCAAACATAAAAGAGAATTTTTTTTTAAAAAAAGTAATTTTTAACTTGGTGCTTAATATGCCAGAGTCCTTAATAAGAGATTTTGTGTACATTTTCTCAATTAATCTTACAAAATAATAATAAGCAAATAATCCTGTGGAGTAGGTGTCATTTGCCTTCAGATACGGAAACCTAAGCTGAACATCACTAATGCCTAATATTCGACAGTTAAAGAAGGAGAAACCTAGATTTTTTTAACCTGGCTCTGACTTCCAAAGACTAAGTTACTTTTACAACATTCTCTTCCATAGGTAAAAATAATTTTTAAAATTAGTAATTATAAGAGCATAAATTTGATAAATTTGGTTAATTTGGATAAAAACCTTAATATGTAACCATAGAAGACTAGGTTATGTCTATGGAACTCAACCAGGACTGAATAGAGAAGTTTCCAGAGCCATCCTCAGTTAGTTTTGAAGTACAGGCCATACTCTGAGTTATTACTTCAGAAACTGTGACACATCTGCCTGATTTTTCCATTTTCCTACTTTATCTAGACCATGCCCAGGGTTCAGAAACCACGCCTATAATACCAGCAGCTTGGGAGGCTGAAGCAGGAGGATTGTGATTTCAAAGCCAACCTCAGCAAAAGCAAAGCACTAAGCAACTCAGTCAGACCCTGTCTCTAAATAAAATAAAAAATAGGGCTGGGGATGTGGCTCAGTGGTCCAGTGCCCCTGAGTTCAATCCCTGGTCACCTCTCCCCCCCGAAAAAAAAAAAAACACAAAGAAACAGAGAACAGATCAACTTTCCCAAGTTAACCTTTACTTGTTAGAGCATTCAGTGAGAGCCATTTAACAGTACCTTGGTAGGATTCAGGATCGTAATAGGCATCAGTTAATATTTGCACTAAAATCAGTTTAAGTTAAAAAAAAAAATTAAAACTGTGTGATTTAAGTGCTCCTGGTAGTTAATCCAAAACTTTACCACACTTCTTCCTAACAGCAGAGGGCACTAAATAGCACGCATACTAGTCAAAGGAAGAAGGAAATAGTATTTAGAGTCTGTATGCAGTAGGTCTGACATTCGCAGCTATTGTTCAAGTTACATTTACTGCTCTTAAAATGAAGTAACACCATATAGTTCAATTCTTAACACTCCTTAAACAACAAAGAAGGCTTGAAATATGAAACCCAAAATGCTTTAGGGTTTGACATAATTAAATATGCAGCCATTTGTTCTCAGTCATACATTTTATTCCCTGTGGTAGAAACCACTGTGAAAAAAGAGAAATTCTAAAGGAATTTTCATGGCCCAGTGATCTGCACAGGCTACTACCCCTCAGTCCAATCCAGAAATTTTATCATGGATCTGTTTACCATCTAGGAACAAAGAAGAAGAAGAAGAAGGAGGAGAAGGAGAAGGAGAAGGAGAAGGAGAAGGAGAAGGAGAAGGAGAAGGAGAAGGAGAAGGAGAAGAAGAAGAAGAAAGCGCCTGTAGTGAAATTTAGAAGGTAGGAACACTTGATAAGAAAGAAAAGAGGAAAGAAAATTGCATCATAGTTTTGTAGGCTGTTCTATTAAATTTCTCCGGGAAAAAAGATTGCAAAGAGACTGGCTGAGATTCAGTTCAGCTATTTCCTGAAATACTTCTGGGTTTAGTTTATGTAATAACACTCCATTTCCATAGGATGTCTTTGTTTAAGGACCTCACAATTCTTCTGAATGCATCATCTCTATCATCCTCCCAACGTTCCCCTGAAGCAGGTATGAGGCAGCAGCTGGGCTTATGAGTAGAGTAGCCCCCAACCCCCAGCTCAGGACTCCCTCCACTGGCTTGGACATCTCATTCCACAGGTTGTCCAGCTTCACGCTTCTCAGTTACTTAAACCTATATCTTCCCCAAGCAAGTATTAAACCCCCAGGGATCTGACACTCCCCAGAGAGGGATTCACAGGAGAGAAGTTTCCATTCATTCAGAAAGATGTGTCAAGCACTTAGTTATTCCAGACGTTACTCTAGGCACTGGAAATACAGTAGGGAACAAAACAGAAAGGGGGAAATACCCTCCTCTTTGGGATCTAACATTTGCATGGGGAGATAGATAATATACATAAGGAAGTTAATTATGTGGTAGGGCAGTAAGTGCTATGGAGATAGCAAGGTAAGGAGAAATTAGGAGACTGTGGGGTTTAGGGTTGCAGGACTCAAAGAGAAGGTGACAGTTGAGCAAAGACTGAAAGGAGTGAGCCAGGATATTTGGGGGGCATAAAATCCCAGTCAGGAAAAGGTGATTGCAAAGATGTGAGAAGGAACTTTCCTGGTGGGTCTGAAGAAGAAGGCCACAGTGCTGCTGGAACAGAGCAAGCAAGGATGAAAGTAGGGGACATGTGGCCAGAGCAGAGGCAGGGGTAGGTCCAGCAGGGCTTAGAGGCCACCATGAGGCCGCCAGCATTTATGCCAAAGGCATGAGGAGCCATCCAAGGCGAGACCTGATGGTCTTCTTATCTGCAGCCGCTCGGAAGAACGTTGCTCTTTATTTTGGATGTTGTTTTTTCAGAACAACATTTTGTTTTAATTTCTGAATGTAAAACTATAATGAAATATTAAATATATCATATTTTCTTCTTCAAATCATGTGTGTACTAGTTTCCTAGAACTAACTTAGCAAAGTATCACAGACCGGATGGCTGAAAACAGTTAAACTTGAACACCAGAGGCTGAAAGTCCAAAATCAAGGTGTGTGCAGGGACACTCCCCGCCAAAAACGATAGGGACTCCCTCCTTGCCTCTTGACAACTCTGGAGGTTTGCATTGACATTGGCATTTCTTGGCTTGGAGCTGCACTGCTCTTCCCCTGGCTTTGTTATCACATGACCTTCTCCCTATATGGCTGTCTCTTTCTATAAGGACATCACCATCACATTGGCTCAGGGGCTCAGTCTGCTCCACTACAGCCTCATCTTGACATAACTAATTTCATCTGCAATAACCCTGTTGCAAACAAGATCACATTCTAAAGTGCTAAGGATTAGGATTTCAATCTATCATTCCTTTTTTGGGATTACAAAATTCAACCCACCAAACCATGTCTCCCAGAAATTCTGATTCTGGCCTCTGAGTTGCACATAAATATGTCATATTATATGATCAGTTCCTGACCTGGTCAGTGAGAGAACAGTTTGTAGGCAACCAGGGCACAGAAGATTGACACTGGTACTAGGAATTTGGGCAAAGGAATAGGGATGGCACCCAGTGCCTGATCTCAAGCTTTCCCCCTAGTGATATGCTGGAGGAAGAGTCCCGATCAAGATTCAGCAAAATGTGCAAAGCTGCAAAAACCTCTGCTGTGTTTCTTTTCTTGTCTGTGTGTGTCTGTGGGTGTGTAAAGCAATGTGCATTTGAGTTTGTAGATGTGGATGTGTGTGAATCCAAGTGTATCTTGCCCTAGGTGTTTCTGTCTGTAACGAGGTGTGAACATGTGCACCTGTGCTAAGTTAGCATGTCTTGGCATCTGTGAGTACGTATCACTGTGTGTGCAAGATGGAACCTCTGGGTACACATTCATGCTTATGTGTCTGCCAGTTTTTATAAGTATGTTACACTACAGCCTCAGAATATCTAGAGGAAATCCTAGAAGCCATATTGGTACAGTGAGGCCAGAGTAGTTCTGAATTATCTGGATCTGTCAATCCCAACAGCACCTTGGTCTTTCCAGAATCCAATACCCTTCTGGGGCTTTCTGCTATAGCACCAACCAGAACACCCTTAGCCTATTTGATGTCATGAAACTTCTTCCCATTTTCTTTCAGGCACCGAGTAAGAACATGAATATGCACTACATCTTTGCTTTAAAATGTTTCCAGTTCACAGAGTCAATGGAGAAGTCACGGTCATGGTGGAAGAAGGACAAGGTTGTCAGCTCTAGAATATTAACCAACTTTTTCATGGACTTCATAGAGACAACACTCACACAATCCTCATGACACTTGATGAGGTAAAATGATTTCTATTCCCCTTTTACAGATGAGGAAACTGGCACATGGAGCAATTAAGTAACTAACTCAATGTCTACCTGCTACTAGTAAGTAGCAGGTCTGTTAGCTCTCTATCACGACTAACAAACGCTTAAGATAAATCAACTTATACAGAGAAAAGGGTTGTTTTAACTCAAGAGTTTTGGAGGTTTCAGTTCATGACTGATAGGCCCTGTTGTTTTGGGTTTGTGATAAGGCAGCGCATCATGTGCGGAGCACATGGAGGAGCAAAAATGTTCATGTCCTGGCCAGGAAGCAAGAGAGAGAGAGAGAGAGGGAGAGTGGAAGGGACCAAGTCCCACAGTCCTGTTGAGGGCACAGTCTCAGGGATCTGGAGGCCTCCCACTGGTCCCTGCCTCCTAAAGCTCCACCACCTCCCAGTAGTACCACCCTAATAACCAAGCCTTTGTCACATGGACCTTTTGAGGTATAATTATGGTTTAAACTTCAATAGCAGGGAAACCAATTCCATGCTCCAGGTTTGGGGTTTTCTCTTAATCTTGAAAAATAAACCAAGTTACCATCCTTCCTTCCTGGCAGCTAGAAAGTGCTAAGACTTTGCTCAAAGAAAAAAAAATTCAGTTCTAGAGAGCTGCTGTGTCTTTAGGTTAGGTTAGGAACAATACTAAGTCATGCAGCCTCTCCGCACATCACCAGAATCAGAGCCAGAGAAATCAAAGACCTGAGGACCTGAGGCAATGCTAAGCAGAGTAGCACCTGGGCTGCGGAATGCCACAGGTATTCTTTTCCTTACTGATACCTCACAAACCATGTAACCTTTCTGGACTAAACTTTCCTTATCTGAGAACTGAGGAGTTTTGAATAGGCTACATTAGGAAAAAGCATTAGTATTCTGTTGTTGTATATTAGGAATATGTGTTATAAATATAAATAACATCGCTATATAAATATATTCACTTTATATGTATATTTATAACACATCATATATATACATATATGTATGTGTGTGTGTGTGTGTGTGTGTGTGTGTGTGTATATATATATATATATATATATATATATATATATATATATAGAGAGAGAGAGAGAGAGAGAGAGAGAGAGAGAGAGAGAGACCAACCCTAGGGGAAGATCTAGGATTCTCCCAGAGCTTTGTAAACAAAAATCATAGGATAGTCATCAAGCTTATGATTGCTTTATGATTATTATAAAGCCATGCTGGAAGCACTTATCCTTGTTAACAGGGGCAGCATCAAAGCCTGATCAGGTAAATCTTACAGAAATCTTTAGTAATAAAGAATTCCATTTCCAGGGAGGAGTAAGGCAACAGCATAGCAATGCCAGCCCTCCGGGCCTGACCTGTGTCTCTCCGATATTGTAGCTATTATATGGGACCTGGAGGAGCTCTCTTCAGAACAAAGTGCTTTCCTGGGACAGTTTGAGATCTCATCCCCTGACTGGCTCAATGGGACTCCGGGTCCCTTTCTTTCTCCCCTTCTTGCGTCTCTCCCTGCCACCCATTGCACCAAGTCCAGCCCACATTTCCAATGTAGGCCCAGGAGCCTGTGATGGCAGAATGCAGATATGTGGCCTGACACAAGGATCCCAGCTTGCCAGGGAGAGGGAGACAGGACCTTTCCTGCATCCTCTTCCAATATCCTTTCCAACATTGTCTCTTCCAATATTACAAACTCCTTGAAAAAAAAAAAAAATACACATAAAAGAGGCAGCCGCATCCCAAAGGGGCAGATTTATGAGCTTGGCGGCCTGTGGAGGCTCTCCTCCCTCCCCTTTCCTTGGACCCATCAGCACTCCCTGGGCTGTGCCCTGGAACGTCCAGAGCTGAACCCTGCGTTCCTGAGGCGCGCTCCAGTTACCACTCTGGCTCTTCCCAGACTCCTGTTCTCTCTTCCTTTCCCTCCCCGCCTGTTCCTCTTCCTGCTGGTTGTTGTTTACAAGGAGCTACCAGGCTCTCTAAATGCAGCCCTTGAAGGCTTCCCCCTCTTGGAGGCCATGTGTTGATCCCCAGGAGTCGACTTGTGGCATTTATTAGCGCAAGAGGGAAAGTGCTTGCCTCATCAGAGAGAGCAGCTGGAGACAGGGCTTTTCAAAGGCACGTAACTGACCTCTAGCTCAGCTGCTGGGTGCCTGGGTATTGCAGACTCAGATGATTCCCCTTCTCTCTCTCTCTCTCTCTCTCTCTCTCTCTCTCTGTTCTTCCACCAGCTTCCACCCTCCACCCACTCCTTTCAGGAGTGTCCTGACCTTGCGAGGCCTGAATCCCCCCCATCCATCTCCCTACATTGTGTCTCTCCGGTGAACTCATGCTGGGAGATTAATTGCTGCTATCACCCCTAATCCATCACACTTCCCAAAGATTGTTTTGACATCTAGTTAATTTTTGGCTGATGATTTATCAAATTCTTATTACTGTGCTCTGAAGGGGCTCATTTATTGTGTTGATTCATGGTAATGATAAAGGGGAAGCATTTTGAATCTTAACTACATTTCCCTCATGCTTCTTCTACCCAGTGTAGTAAAAAAAAGGGAAAAGGGGAGGAGGTGGGGACCGTAGCCAGGAAACTCTTAAACAATTCAGAACGAGAAAGAAAAGGAAAAGGGGGAGAAAATTCTTCCATTATGTGGGCAAAAGCTAAAAGTCTGAAAAAGGTTACACACACACACACACACACACACACACGAAGTATTTTTAGCATCTGGGTCTGAACTACATTTGGAAAGCTCATACCCCTAAGGCTCTTAAACATTTATTGCCCTGTAATATTACCTAAATGTCTACTACCATTTTATTCAAATAGAACTTAATGGTAAATGACTTCAGTCATGTTCCAGTGGAAATGTAAAATGAGTGTCTTTGCTAGGCCAGATGGCCATCCCACCTTTTAAAACTGCAATGGGACTTTCCCGTGCCACTTTGGTCACTCCCCAGACCTTTCATTTGCCACTCAGCTTTTTATAATAAACCCAGATGGTGGGAAGGAGCCCAAAGTCAATGTCTGCCCTTTTTGGAGCTGAGAAGGTACAGGAGAATATGAAGGAACAGAGGCTCACCAGCAGTCACAAGGGTGGCTATGGGAGAACGTGACGAATCCAAGCCCACAGAATAGGGGAGGCCCTGCAGCCACCTGGGACAGACGCTAGGAGATACTCACTCAAAAGCTGTAAGGACAATAGTTCCAACCAACGGGAATAAGGGACTATCAGAGGTCTTTTCATCAGGAACCTTCCAATAGAAAAAGTTGGCATATTACTTTTCTGGATACAGGAGAGACTTGGTCCTAATTGTCTTCAACACCAAGTGTGTGTCAAGGGAGTGCCCATCCTACTCCTTCACCCCCTCTACACACACCTCCCATTCCCTGCCCCATCCTTCCCTCTGTCTTCAAACCTCACAAAGTCCTGGGCATCACTGCAGGAAGTCAGGGTTATCCCAAAATCTTTAGTGCATCTATAGATGTGACTAGTCTGTACAACGGAATATAGGAATTGTACAGGTGACATGGTTTGGCATTTAAAGTGACGTAGAAAGAAGAAAGTCTCAGGTACCCTCCCTGTACCCTCATACGTAAATTAGGCAATTTTTACTCATTCTTTGTGTTTTGAAAAAATGTATAAAATGCCCTCTTAAAATTAATGAAATTGACATATAAAACAATCTACACCTAGAAATACATTTATCTGTATGTCTATAAACATTCATATACATAACTCAGATTTGGAGGAGGAAATAATAGAAATTATTTCAGTTGCAAAGTACTTTTTCCCCAACTTACATTACACTTTGTTCAATTTTGGTATTTTTTTCTCAAACATTTTCCACTTAAACTTAGTTTATTAATATACTGGCATGTACAGGTTGAGCATCCCTAATCTAAAAAATCTGAAATCTGAAATGCTGCAAAATCTGAAAGTATTTTGAATGCCAACATATTGCTACAGGTAAAAAATTTTATAACATGAAACTTTGTTTCACACAAAAAATATTTAAAATGTTGGATAAAATTGCTTTCTGGCTACATGTATGAGGTCTACATGAAACACAAATGAAGTTTGTTTAGACTTGGGTTCCATCCTTAAGATATCTCATTATTTAGAGTATATGCAAATATTCCCAAATTGAACAAAAATAATCCAAAATTCAAAATATGTCTGATCCCATGCATTTTGATAAGGAAAACTGAATCTATAATTATTTAAAGCCTTCATTCAACATATTCAAAAATCTATCTTACCTATGGTTATACTTTATGTGTATTTGCATCCACTCTGTTTTTTTTGTTTTGTTTTTTTTTGTAGTTGTAGATGGACAGAATGCCTTTATTTTGTTTATTTTTATATGGTGCAGAGGGTCAAATCCAGTGCCTCACGCAAGCTAGGCAAGCGTTCTGCCACTGAGCTACAGCCCCAGCCCTCCCTCTTTTATTCTTGATCAGATTTGCTTGAGTTCCATCTAGTACATCAACCTTTCCCCATCTCGGTAAGTACACCACCATGCAATTAGCTAGAGAGCCTGAAATCTGCAGCACCATCTTGTGCACACACCTATAACATGTTTGCCTGACTTCTAATCCATCTGCAGGTCATTTAGGACAAAATGTTTTCAATGTTGGAGGACTACTCTTCACCACCTCCCTCTTTACTGCAGCATTCCTCCCTAGACCTCTGTATCAGTCACCTCCTTACTTACACCATCAGTGTCCCCGGCTCCCTCTGTGAACTTACCTTCTCCTCCCTCCACACTCTCTGGTCACCCTGACCTCTATTCCTACAACAGTTTCACAGGTCCTCTTCTCAGGGTCTTCACCCTTGCTGCTTCCTCTATCTGAAATGGTCTCTCCCAGATAGTTACATCAGTAATTCTAAACCTTCTTACCTATTCTCAAATTCCATGTTTTACGATTATCTTGCATCTCTTCCAACAAAGATCAGTAAAGTCGAGGGAGAGGAGAAGTTCTAGGACTGAATCAGAGCAAATTATATCCCACTGCTTTTGTGATTATGTCTAAATATATCCTAAAGTTATTTATAACAATTTTAAAATCTAGCATGGAATGGGAGAGAAAAAACTCTCAAAAGTGCCACCCTTGGTTGCTGAAGACAGATGAACAGGTTGTAGGGAAAGCTACAGCAACATGCTAGGGATAGGACTCACTGGTCGGAGAGCAATTTTGCTGTTCTTTTCCTTCTGCAAGTGGCTCTTCATCTGCCATTTATAAATGGTTTTTGAAAAGATTGACTTTGGCTTTCACAATGCTTCTCAACTTTATCTGTAAAAGAATTATCAGTGTGTTAGTCAGCTTTGTGTTACTATAACAAAATGCCTAAAAGAATCAACTTATAAGGAGAAATGGTTTATTTTAGCTTATAAATTCGGGAGTTTCAGTCCATAGTCACTTGGACCTGTGGCTCTGGGGCCTGTGACAAGGCACAGCACCATGGCAGGGAGCTATTTACCTTATGATGCCCAAGTAGCAAAAGAAAGAAAGGAGGGGGCTGGGGTGCACCAAGGGTCCACCCCCAATGACCTACCTTTCTCCACTAGGGCCCACATCTTAAAGGTTTCACCACTTCCCAATAGCATGGTGAGCTGGGAACACGCCTTTAACACATGGGCCTTTGGGGGACATTAAAGATCCAAACTATAACAGGGATCAGTCACAAATGAAGAATGTGCTCTGGGAAGCATCTGTTCCCTGTGTTCCCTCCCTTTTCCAGCTTAAAATCCTGGCCACTTAGTCTCTTTGCATCATGTGGGGGATGAAGCATGGCCCACAATGAGCACAGATCTTCACTTCTGGTCTTTCCCCACCCTAGGTCTTACCCAAATGCCATCGACCTCCTTACTGCTACCTCTAAAGCTCTGGTTTCCTCTCCCCATGGCAGCATGTATCATGATTGACATCTCCCTCTTTCCTTAAAGGCACCCTCTCCCAATTGCCCTTTTCACATTTTCACTGCTCCCACACCACCTTAGCTCTTGGACAGCTTCTTTTTCCTACAATTCAATGACTCTACACTAGGCTTTTTTTCTTTTTCTTTCAGACATTGTTGTCATCTCTTCTTTTTCAGCCCATATATTCAATGCCATCCCTTAAATGCAATTTTTTTTCTCAACATTCTGGGCTTACCCTCCTTCTTTGCAAAACCTCTCTGGGGGATCCTGTACTGGCTCCAGTATTCATCTCTACATTGATGTCCTCCAGATAACTAAACTGTGATTACATCTAAGTTACAAATTAATATCATTTCTACTGGTTGAAGAAAATGTCAGGCATCCACATTAATTAAAGTGATCATTTGCATGTTTCTATAGAAGAAAGACATTTTCTTCCTGTAGCTCTTGCCCACTTTTTGTTTGATTATTTTCTCAGGAGTTAAACATACTTCTAATATTATATGAATGAATTATTTACATCTTTTCTAACCTATTGTTTTAGTATAGATTAAAACTATTGATGCTTGTATATTTATTCTGCAACTAGCCACCTTATTAAATACTCTTTCATGCTAATAAATTTCCAAATACTTACCACTTTCCAAATTATCAAGAATATAATCTGCAAATTACATAAATTGTTTTCTCCTCCTTTCCAACATTTAAGACTTACATTTTCTTGTGCTATTTCTGGAACTCTCAGAATACTATTAAATGATAATGATAGTAGCCAGTATGTTTAATTTGTCCTAGACTTTAATGGGACTGTCTCTAGTGTTTTATTATTTAAATATAATTATGGCTTTTTATTTAATATGCATATCATCCATTGAGTTAAAATATCTTTATATTTCAATTTTAGTAGGAATTATGTTTGCAATTAATCAGGAATGGAAATTAAATTTTATAAATTCTTCTGAGACATCTGTCAGGATAATGTTATGATTTTGCTTGGGTATTTGTAGTGGTGAGTTTTATTTAAAATAGATTAATATTAAGGCATCTTTGCATCCCTGGAATAATCCTATCTTAGTCATATATAATCTTTCCACCTCTGAGCAACATCCTCAGTCTTGTGTGTGTGTGTGTGTGTATGTGTGTGTGTGTGTGTGTGTGTGTGTAAGAGAGAGACAGAGAGAGAGAGAGAGAGAGAGAGAGAGAGAGAGAGAGAGGATCTCATTAATTTGCCCAGTCTGTACTTGAGGTTGTGATCCTGCTGCCTCAGGCTCCTGACTAACTGATATTACAGGGATGTACCATGGCACCCAGAACAGCCATTCTTTATTATTCTGTTGGATATAATTTGTTTAAAATTTTATTAAGGATTTTTGGACTTATACTCAAAAGTAAGGTTGACCTATGATTTTTTTTATATCTAAAGTGCTAATTGTGGAGTTTTGAGTTCAGTATTTTGACAACTGGACAATCGGGGGGATTTCCAAATTTTCCTATATTCTAGAATGGTTTAAATAGCATAGGAATTATTGTCTCCTTGAATGCTTCTATCAAATATTTTGGGGTAAATAATTATCATTTTTTCATGTGTATCCATATTACTGGTTAGTTGCTACATAGTCTATAATTGCACATTCTACTTGTCTTAATTCTACACAAAGTGCATTTTCTTTTTCTTTCTAATATCCAAATAATTGGATTATTTATGTGTATGCTTTTATTACAATTCTTAAAATTTCACTTTGGCATTATAATCAGACAATGGAGTCTGTACAATTTCTGATCTTTGGAATTTATTGAAGATATATTCATAGTCAAGAGTAGAATTAATTTTCACAACCATTGCATGGATTTTTCAAAAGAAGATGTATTTCTATTTAGAGAGCACATGATTTTGTGTCTATTAAGAGTTATGAAAATGTATTAGATCACATGTCATTATTTACCCAAACTTTGTTGAATTCATATGCTGGACCGTGGACAACACATTTCCTAGTTGCTGGCACTAAAATGTTTTTCTTTTATTTTTACAATTTAATTAGCCACTTTCATAGGACAGGAAAGGCAGAAATTAGACATTCATTACTACAGCTCTTTTACCTAGATATCCCCAGTGGCATCTTTTTAAAATGCAAGTATCATAACAAAAGTTTTTGCATAAAATGTTTAAGATATTTCACTTCTACTCTCTACCTACTATGTCCCACTTATCCTTCGGGATAAAGGTCAGACTCTTTAAAATGATCTTCAGGTTCTGGATACTGCTTGCCTCTGTTTCCCTTTCCTACTGCCAATCAAATATAACTTAATTTGTTAATCATAGTGAAAAATCTTGCAGTTACTCTGTTCTCTCTTCCTTGTTTCAGGGTTTTTGTTCCTGCTATTTGGAACTCTGGAAATATCCCTCACCTCCTGTTTTTACCTAGTTAGATCCTACTTGTCCTTTAGAACTCAATTTAAAAAATCACTCCTCATCCACAGACTGAGATGAAGCTTCTGTGAGTTCCCCCTGTATTCTATCTCACCCTTGTTTCTGTTTTTAGAATTCATCTCATTGGGATATAATTGCCTCCCTTCCTATGCTGTGAATTCTTGTGCCCAGAGATTGGGTGACCTGTTTAGGGCAGGGATAGTGCATCTCATAAAATCAATGCTCCACAGAATCAGGTTGCAAGATGAGTTACAGTCCCACTGATTTTGTGTCTGTGTGCATTGCCAGGGACTGAGTAGAGCTTTCTAGTTGGATACTTTGTAAAAATATAGCTGACATCTTTTGAGTTTTTACTATATTTCAAACACTAAACAGAAGTATTATTATTCAAAGATGGCTTAATGGGTGTGCAACCAGTGAAGCTTCCCAGGACACCATTCTTAAGTTTATGCTCTATGGACACCATCTAGAAATTTGTGACCTGCAAGCAAAATCTGGTGAGGCAAAGGAGGATGTACTGGCAGTTGTTTGGAGCCTCAGCATATGCATAATTCCAGCCATACCACCATCCCACATCTCCAGTATGGCTTCTCAGTGAACTGTTTCCCCGGGTCTGCCCAGTAAGTACACCTGCTCTGCTCCTTTGGGCACAGGGAAGGTTAGGACTGGGTACTTATATCCTTCATACTAAGTCCTAGAATGGGGCCCTGGATGCCTTTGAGAGTCTGCATTACTCTGCAAGTATCCCCATTGTTCTAGAAATACAAAGTTAAATGGCAAATAGAAAAGGAGGTTGAGAGAGAATAGAAAGAAGGAAAAAGATTTTTGTCCTGCTTTTTAAACAAAGAGCTCTACATATTCATTTTGCACAGGAGCCCCACAAATTGTTTGTCTGGCCCTCTGTTATTACTCTTATTTCAAAGATAAGGAAAATGGAGCCACTGTAGTCATATACAGTGATTCAGTGAAAATGAGAAAGACATCCCCTCTGGGCAGCCCAATTATAAGAACAAATGTCTTTTTTCTGGCTTTACAAACAGAGTGCTGGATTTCAGCCCATTCTTTCCAGTTTGGCTACATATCTTCATGTAGGACACAAAACATGGAATCATCTGCAGTGACCCTGAGGGAAATGGAGGACTATAGCCTCTCCAAGATAACAGGGATCCTAGGTATTATGTCAGTATTCAAACCCATGTATTCTGGCTTTAGTATCTGTACTTTAAACCACTATGTTAGTGCTCCCAAATTTACCTGTTGAAAAAAAATATATATATAAAAGATATCTCTTGAAATACAAATTTCTATGCTTTTCCTAATACCCTGGATATCAGAGTGTCTTGGGAAGATGTCTGGAAAGCATGCTGTGGTTTTTAACAAGTGCCATAGGTAATTTTATTATTTTAGAAGCTACATAAAAATCATTATCCCACACAGATTTTACAATACCCGAGTCTTTTTTTGCAAAGGCCACAACAAGAAGATATGGTTGATGCAGATAATAGAAATATAAATGATCAAAACCTCAGTAGCAAAAATATAGTCAAAGAAAAAATTTTGTTTTTGCAATGTATTCACAATCATGCATCACTTAATTCAAGAGATACATTCTAAGAAATGTGTCTTTAGGAGAATTTATCTTTGTACAAATATTGGAGTGTACTTTCACAAATTTTATAGGATCACCATTATCCATGTAGTTCATTGTTGATGAAATGTTGTTATGTGGCACATGACTGTACTTTACTTTTTCAATATCTATTTTTTAGTTGTAGTTGACACAATATCTTCATTTTATTTATTTATTTTTATGTAGTGCTGAGGATTGAACCCATGGCCTTGCACATGCTAGGACAGCACTCTACCGCTGAGCCACTGTACTTCATTTTTGACAAAATTTTACCATTGTATCAATAATACAACAATTTTCCTCTAAATTGAGAGGCAGTTAAGAAAGTATGAAAGAAGTTTTCTTTCCATCCATAATAATGTATTTGGATAAAATTGGTCTTACTGCTCTAAAATACTATAAAATATGTGAAACAACCCTTTTCAGTCAAAGTAAAACAGGTAATGATGGATTGTGAATACAGACAGCAGAGAAATACTTGAGAAGAGGCTTACTCCTGATACTCATCCATATCTGGCTTTCTGTTCCTGAGGTTTATCAGGGTCCAGTGCAGGGAGAGGAAACCTAAGCAAGACCAGCAGAAAGCTGAACAAAGGAGAATATGATTGGAGTTCAGAGAAGTTGAGAAATTTTGCATTTGTAAGGAAGAACACCAAAAAATTACACAAGGAAAGAGGTCTAGAAACCAATGTATGGGAACCAGAGAGTCTTTGGCTAATAGCAAATGATACATTTATAGCATCAGTATTTATCTGACCAGGAAAAATCCAACTATCTGGGATATAAAGCCTGAGCAACTACTGAAGTTCCAAGATTATAGGGAGATGTTGAGTTATAACAAACCAGAATAAAAGAGAATTCACTGAATACAAGAATATTCAGTAAGTTTCAGAAGACCAGGACTTTTAATTTTATTATATTACCCCTAACTTAAGACCTATCCTAAAAAAAGAAACAAATCTTTTTTTGTTTGTTTTTGCAATGGAACCTGCTATCATTTTATTTCTCTTCCTCCAACAGTTCCATTCTAAAATTTTCACAAATTCTGGAAGAACAGTATGACTAGAAGAATATGCACATATTTATCCTTATACCAAAAAGTGAAGCTCCCCTAAATTTTTTTATGCATTATGATACTCAATGAGTGATAAAAAATATGGTTTCAATAAAACAAATCTTATAAGAAAGTCTCATAAGTGAATGAACTACCTATTGGATTAAAACTTAACACTCAGTAAAAGAAGAAAATAAAATTCAGACATACTGGCCATTTACAACAATCTTTTGGGAAATGTCTATTTGGATCCTTTTTCCATTTTAAAAATTGAGTTGTCTTTTTATTATTGAGTTGTGTTATTATTGACATCCAAAAATGTAGTAATTAGAATGTGAAAAACCTGATAAAAATTATGAAACATACAAAAAAAGAAAATACAAGTCATTATAATGAAAAAAATCAGTCATGAGAATATTGTAGATCAACAGAATATTCTGTTGGATATGTTTAAACATTTAAAAGAAAATAAGACCAAAACAAAGAATAAAATGAAGACTATAAAAATTATCCAAGTGGACATGGTAAGAACAAGAATATATATGAAATTAAAATTTCAGTGGTAGAGCTTATTTGCCTGCCATTGTGTTGACCTGGGTTCAATGCCCAGTACTGCAAAAAAAAATTTTTTTACTGGAATTAACACAAAATTAGATACTAAAGAATCAAAGACAATAAATCTGAAGACATAACAAAAAATATAAAAATTTAAAAACTTCTTTCTCTAAAGCATTTAGAGAAAAAATATTTTAAAGGTGCTCTTAGAACTTTAGTGAGATATTTTATATATATATATATATATATATATATATATATACACACACACACACACATTCATACACATGTGTGCATATATAATAGGGAAAAATATATATAATATATATAAAATAAAAATATATATAAATAAATATATATAATATATAAATATTATATATAATATATAAATTATGCATAATATATAAATTATATATATATATATATATATATATATATATATATATATGAATGACTGGACTTTCAGAAGAGCTGTGGGAGAAAAACAAAAGATGTTAAAAAATAACAGCTACATGTTTTCCAATTTGATGAAAAATACAAATCAACATATCAAATTTACTCTAGAAACTCCAAGGATAATAAACTCCAAGGATAATAAACACAAAGAAAGCAGTATGAAATTGAATCATTTTAAAAAGCTTAGGGGAAAAACTTTATTTAAGAAAAAAATCTTTAAAATAGCCAGAAAAATAAAAAGAAGCAAAGATGAGAATATCAGCTGATTTCTTGTGAGAATCAATGCTAGACAGAAAACAATGGAATGATATATAACAAGTGCCAACTAACACCTAAACCAAAGCCAACAAAAACTGATCTCAAAAATTTCTTTCCTGTGAAAATGTAAGGAAGGTGAATTTTTTCCATGAACAGAAGCTGACGTGATTTATCATCATTTTATAACAACAACAAAAATATTTAGAGAAAATTCTTTACAAGGCTGGGGACATAGCTCGGTTGGTAGAGTGCTTGCCTTGCATGCACAAGGTCCTAGTTTCTAATCCCCAGCATCATTAAAAAAATGTAAAAGGAGAAAATTATTTGCACTGAAGTAAAATAAGTCCACGCGGAAATCCAGATTAAATAAAATAATAAAATATGCAATAAATATCAAATATGTGGGTAAATATAAAATACACTTATGTATTATTTACCTTTCAAAGATAGTCATTTAGAAAAATTAAAGCAACAATATATTGTGTAAGTTATAGTGTTTGGGGCAGTAAAATGACAAAAATATTTAAAGGGATAGAATGGAGTAATTTGGAAGTACTCCATTGTTTGCTAATTGTTTTTTTTTTTTTGAGCTGTAATTCACATATTTAACTCACCTATTTAAAATGTGCAATTCAATGGAGTCAATGGTTTTTAAAATATTCAGAGTTGGGCAACAATAACAATAATGAATTTTCTTCCCTTTTTTGGGGGGATGGGTGGGTAGTGGGAATTGAACCTAGGAGTGCCATACCAGTGAGCTATCTCCCAGCCCTTTTTATATTTTTATTTTGAAACAAGGTCTTGCTAAGTTGCTTAGGGCCTCATTAAGTTGCTGAGGCAGGCCTTGAATTTGCTGTCCTACTGCCTCAGCCTCCCAAGTTGCTGGTATTGCAGTGTGTGCCACTGCACCATAATCAATTTTAGAATATTTTTCACCACCTCAAAAAAAATTGAATCTTTTTTAGCTATCAGCCCCTTACTGTTTGTACCCCAACCCCACACCTCCCGCAACTAATCCCAAGTTATCCCTGATCTACTTTCTGTCCCTGTAGATTTTCTTACTGTGGACTTTCAAGTGAGTGGACTCCTACAGTAAGATATTTGGCAGACTTTTTTCACTTAGCGGCTGCTGATTTTGAGTATCTTTTAATGTGCTTACTAGCCATTTACAATCATCTTTCAAGAAATATCTACTTGGATCATTTGCCATTTTAAAAACTGAATTGTCTTTTTACTATTGAGTTGTGTTATTTCAGAAACATACAGTTTTTGCTGTCCTTGCATTGCATGTAAAGTGATAGAATATTACTTGGAAATAATTTGGTATGTGTTAAAAACTCAACTTTTAAACTATAAACATTATAGTATAAAACCAAGATACATGACTAATACATCAATAGAGCAGACACCACAGAATAATCAATTACTTCAAAAGAATAAAAAGAGGGAAAAATAGAACAAAATACAGATGAAATAAATAGAAAATAAAAAGTAAGACGGGAAAATTAAACATGTTCATAAAAATATTAAATAGAAAAATTCTACAAATTCTATGTAAATCTTAAAGATTATACGAATGTGAAAAAAAAGCAAGAGCTAATAGACAATGTCTAAAAGATACAGATTTTTAAAGCAGAGGGATGGATAAGCTAAATATAAAAGGGCAGAAAAGAAAATACTATTCAAACACTGACTATAATACCAAAATGGTTATATCAATATCCAAGTAAATATTACCAGAGATAAAAATGGGATTTTCATAATGGTATAAGTCAATTCATCAAGGTGACGTAATAATAATTCCAAATGTGTATGCTCTAAACAGAGCTTCAAAAGGCATAGTAAAACAGTCTCAGAACTGAAAGGAAAATTAGAAAAAATCCATAATTATAATTAGAACATTTAAAAATCCTCATCAATAGCCAAAATAACTAGTATAGAAAAGAGCAATCAGATCAGAGAAAACGTACACAATACTATCAGCATATATCATAGTATATTCTATCCAGCAATAATAAAAAGTCTCTTCAAGAGCACCAAAAACTTTCTTCAAGAAATAAAGGTCACAAAAGCAACTCAAGAAGTATAAAAGTATTGAGATCAAATGGATCATGTTTTATCACCACAATGGGGATAATTAAAAGTTAGCAACAAAAGCATAGCTGAAAATTCATGGATATTCGGAAATTAAATGGTATACTTATAACTAAGGGTGAAATTAAAAATCACAAAAAATACTAGTAAATATTTTTAATGAATGATAGTGAAAACACATACTCTCAGGGCAGGTATTGATGATAACTGTGTATGTAACAAAGAACAGTAATTACAGGAAAAATATTTAAGGTGATTATAGTATATGAATAAGTATGATATCACTGTCAAAAAGAAACAGGAGTGATACAACCCTGCAATTCCAGCAACTCGGGAGGCACAGGCAGGAGGATCACGAGTTCAAAGCCCACTTCAACAACTTGGCAAGGTCCTAAGAAACTCAGTGAGACCTTGTCTCTAATAAAATATAAAATACTATCAGTAAACAGAGCACTAATAGTCCATGCCACGATATGAAAACAGAGACATGCAAACTATCATCACTAAATATTCCCAATCAAACAATTATAAAAGTGATGATACTTTTGAAATTTTTCATCAAACTAATGTGTATAATGAGGATACACTAAGGGATTAAAATTTACAGATCGAGCACACTGCATAAAAAGGGATGGGAATGTGGTTAAGTACCCCTGGTGTCTATCTCTGGCTAGAAAAACAAAAGAAAAGAAAAAAGAATAAGAAATAGGGGAAGAAATTGGAAATAATGTAAGTTGACAGTGTATTACATGAAATACTGCAGTATTATTTGAAGGTGAATTTATTTAGTTAAAAATGTATATTGTAAATTTAGAAAAAAAACATAAAAGATCAAAATAGAACTAATGTACTAAGAGAGGGAACAAAATGGAATTATACAAAATGCTTAAATACATCTTTAGAAGGCAAAAAACCAAAAGGGGGAGAATCAAAGAATAAATATACAAAAATACTTGTAATGGAAGTTGAATACAACTGCATCAATTCTCACTTATATTTGAATGGTATAATCACACTGATTAAAAGACAGAGAGTGTCATAATGGAATAGGAAACCAATAGTGATCTCCATACTGTTCAAATAACAACAACAACAACACTCTTTAAATATAAAGACTCAACATAAGTTAAAACTAAATGAAGCTGGGTACAGTGGCACATGCCTGTTACCCTAGCAATTCAGGAGGCTTAGGAAGAGGAATGCAAGTTCAAGGCCAGTCTGGAAAACTTAGTGAGACACAATCCACCCCCCACCACCAAAATAAAACACTGGGGATGTGGCTCGGTGGTAGAAAGCTTGCCCAGCATGTGCCATGAGTCCTTTGGTTTGATTTATAGCATTGCAAAAAAAATAAAGTAAACAGATAAGAAAAGATATACAGTGATGTAATGGTTACTTTTATTTCTCAAGTTGGAGGACAATTTTGGAGGCCAAAATTTAAATTGTCAAACTTTAAGTAAGCATGACTTTAATAATGTAAGTGAACTTCATCCAATCAGCTTAAGGCCTGAATAATGGAACAAAATGATTGGCCTCCTAAAGCAAGAGGGAATTCTCTAGCACAGTATCTTCAGATTTCATCTGCACCATCAGCATTCCTGAGCCTCCAATATGTCATCCTTCAGTTAAGAAATATACCATTAGCTCACCAGGGTGACCAATCTGCTGTCCCACACTGAAGACTCTGCCTGCTAGTCAACATTATCATATGAGTCAATTTTATATTTAAATGTATATATATACACTCAAACACCTGATCTGTTAATTTTGTTTCTGGAGAATTTTTACTAATAAAAATTTTGGTATTGAGGGTAGTTTTGGAAGAACAGAACCATAAGTATGAATTTTCTGAATTGGTTTTGGAGTTCCTGGAATTGCTTCTCTAGTCTTATTGGAATTGAAGACACTGATGGCTGTTTTCAGTACTAAACAGAACACTGATAGCCCATGCCACGATATGAAAACAGAGACATGTAAACTATCATCACTAAATATTCCCAATCAAACAATTATAGAAGTAATGATATTTTTGAAATTTTTCATCAAACTAATATGTAAAATGAGATTGGCTGGCTGCTACTAATGTTGACGGACAAAGTGGGGTGGATGTGAGGATACACTAAGGGATTAAAATTTACAGATCAAGTACACTGCATAAATGATGTGTAATCTATGTCTGTCCTGAAAGAAACCCTTTTTTGTTATAACCCCAGAGCTGAGATTGCTGAAAACTAAACCCAGAATCTCATCCCATGAGTCTTACAAAGCAAATTGAATTTCCAGCCTTGCAAAGTGTTTATTTTTAAAGTACATTCTTCATTATGATCAGACAGCTTCTTATTGATAGGTTGACATTAAATTGTCTTCATCAGAGAAGGCGCAATGCTTTCATATTACTGGAATTGACCCTTATTCTGAATTTTTATGGGGTTGCCTTCCCTGCACACAGTTTTCTGCCAAAACCACCTTCAAACTTATAGAATGCTTTATTCACCAGCTTGTTATTCTGCTAAGAATTTATTTTGATCAGGGGACTTACTTTACAGCAAATCAAGTAAACAGGTAGGAAAAAATGGTAGTATATCCATCTTCATGGAATTCAATGGTTCTACCATGTGCTCCCATCTCATATTCCGAGGTAGCTGTCTTGATAGAATGATGGGGTATCTTTTTAAAGATTCAGTTACAGCTGTGACAATACCTTGCAGAGTGAAGGCAAGGTGTTTCAGAGGGTTATATATGCTCTGATTTGGTGTACAATATATGGTGTTGTTCCTCCCATAACCAGGATTATAGGTCCAGGAATCAAAGAGCAGAAATTGGAATGGGACTGCTCACTATTACCCCTAGTGATCTCTAGCAAATTTTATCATTTCTGTTTCCATGACCTTATAATTTGATGGCCTAGTTTCAAAGGGAAAAATACTTCCACCAAGAGAAATGACAATAATTACATTAAACTATACATTAAGATTGTCACTGTTCATTCATTTTGGACTTCTCAAGCCTCTGAATCAGCAGATAAAAGGAGTTACTGTACCACATGCAGTTATTGACCCTAATTACCAAGGAGAAATTAGCTCTCTTCTCTACAACAAACATAAGAAAGAGTTCATCGGAAATACAAGAGATCCCCTAAGGTATACTTAGCATCATCGTGCCTTGTGACTAAAGCCAAAGGAAAACTATAACAACCCCATTTAGGCATAATGGCCCTGACTCATAGGGAATAAAGGCTCCAATCACCATCCTAGTCAAAGAACCAATGACAAGCTGAAGTGCTTGTTTGAGGCAAAGGCAACGTGAACTGTGCAGGAAAAGAAAGTAGTTATGAATACCATCTATGGCCATGTGACCAGCTACAGAAATAAGAACCACAGTCATCATGGATTATTCTTCCTGATTTTGGTTGTGAATTTATTTGTGTATATTAAATATATCTGTGTCCCTCCCTTTCTTATCCTTTTACCATGAAATATAAGTATATTGACTTTATATCATTAAGTTACAATAAATCAAGAAGAGGAGTATCTTCTATCTAAGGGCATTGCAATCTCTTTGGGTTTTCAGATGTACCATGTTAGGTGAAAGTATGACCTTGTTACTGTCTTTTTTTGGAGGCTGAGTCTAGTTGAGGATGTGTGTGAGTGCTATTACAGATTGAAGGTTTACATCCTCTCAAAATTTGTATGTTGAGGCCCTAAGTGGTGGTCTTTAGGAAGTAAGGAGGTTAGATAAGGTTATGAGGGCAGGGCCTTCTCTCAGTCCATCTATGTTACTATAACAAGCTACCATCAACTAGGTAGCTTATAAAAACCAGAAACTTACGTCTTAGGGTTCTGGAGGTTAAGAAATCCAGGATGAAGACACAGGCAGATGTGGTGTCTGGTAAAGGCAAGCTTCCTTGTACCTAGATGAAACAAGAAAATCATCTTTTTACCGTGTCCTCATATGATGGGAAGATGAGGGGTCTCTCCACAATCTCCTTTGTGAGGACACTTATTTTATTCACAAGGGCTTTACCCTCATGATCTAATTTCTTCCCCCAGAGTCCCACTGCCTGATATCATCAATTTAGGGATTAGGATATGAATGGAGGGTCATAAACATTCAGTTCATTACAGACCTTCATAATGGAATTAGTGCTCTCATAAGAAGAAGAAGAAGAAAAAAAGGTCAGTGTGTAGTCTTGTTCCACGTAAAGACACAGTGATAAGATGGTCATCTGAAAGGCAAGAAGATTCACTCTCCAGTGACTGAATTTGCCAACGTCTTGATCTTGGACTTCCCAGCCTTTGAATCATAAGAAGTGAGTGTGCTGTTTAACCACCCAGCCTGTGGTATTCTGTTATAGCAGCCTAAACTGGCTGATTTGATAAGAGGTGGATGTACAATAATTAACTTCATATGTCAATTTGGAAAGGGTTTTTAGAGAAGATTGACATTGAAATCAATGAACTCTGAGAAAGCAGAATGCTCTCCTTAATGTGGGTGGGCCTTGCCAATCAGGTGAAAGCCTGAATGGAACACAAAAGACCATCCTCCTCAGGCAAGAAGGAATTTTAAAATGAACTGTTTTTAGAAAAGAAATGTACCATCAGATCTCCTGGATCTCCACCTGCTGGCCTTCAGATTGAAACTACACAAGGGATTCTCTTTGGCCTCAAGCCTGCCCATCCAAGCTGCCAAATAGGGACGTATCAGCCTTCATAATGAATAATTCATTATAACAAATCATTCACTATAATAATTCATTATAATAAATTTCATTCCTTACATAGATGTGTTCCATTAGTTCTGTTTCTCCGGGAAATTCTGAAAAATGCTATTACATGCTAAGACCAATCAAAAGAAAGCTGGAGTAACTATATTAATTTCAGGCATAACAAACTACAGAACAAGGGTTATTATAAAGAATAAAAAACAGATATTTCATAACAATAGAGAAGTCAATTCTCCAAGAATATATAACCATCCTAAATATGTATGTACCTAATAACAGAAAGTCAAAATATCAGAGCCAAAAAGAAATGACAGAATTTATAGGAAAACCAGAAAAAATCCACTATTATAGTTGGAGACTTCAACATCTCCCTTTTAGTAATTGATAGATCAAACAGACAGAAAATCAGTAAGAATATACTTGACCTAAACTGTACTATCAATCAACTTGATCTAATTGACACTTATAGAATGTTCCAGCCAACAATTGCAGAATACACATTCTTCTCAAGCTTATATGGAATATTCACTACAAACCAGGAGCAGGGGCATAAAACACGCCATGACAAATTTTTAAGAAGAGAGAGAGATAATAGAAGTAAGCTCTTACACCAAGTATAATTAAAATAAAAAACAATAATGAAATGGTAGTTGAGAAATGCTCAAGATTTTGATAGTTAAACAACATTCTTTAAAATAACTTACATACCAAAGAAGAAAATCTTAAAAGAAATTTCAAAATATTTTAGGCTAAATAAAATGAATGTACAATTTACCAAAATTTATAAGCTGCACCAAAAAATCAGGGCATAAGGGGAAATTATTAGCATTAAATGCATTTGTAAGTGTAAAATAGAGATCTAAAATCAATAATAAAAGTTTTCACCTGGGAAACAAGATGAATAAAAGTGCTTTAAGGGGCCTAGAAATGAAACTAGGTGGTAGACTCCTTACCTAGCATGGGCAAAGCCCATGTTCAATATGTTCAATACCCACCACCACAATAAATAAGTAAATAAATAAATAAAAACAAAGTAAAAGCCATTTAAGCCTCAAGTAAGATGGAGAAAAGAAATAATAAAATTAAAGCAAATTAATGAAATAACAAACAGGAAAATGATAGGGAAAAATCAATAAAACCTAAAGCTGATTCATTGCAAAGGTCAATAAAAGTAATGAACTTATAGCCAGAATAATAAAGAACAAAGGAAAGATAAAACTTATTTGTATGAGAAATGAAAGAAGCAGTCAACATTCTGAGTCTGAAGATATTAAAAAGAAAATATAGGAATACTATTAGCATCTCTATGCTCACAAATTTAATAATTTAGATTAATTAGACCAATTTCTCAAAAGACACAAACTACCAAAACTTATGCAAAGATAAATAGATAATCAGAAAAGGTCTATATCTATTTAAAAATTGAATTATAATCAAGACCTTACAATAAGAAAATATCATTCCTATTTTCACTTGTGAATTTTACCAAATATTTAAGGATAAAATGATAGTTTTCCGTAATTCTGAAAATAGAAGCAGAGGAAACACTGTCTAACTCATTCAATGAGATCAGAGTATTGTAATACAAAACCAGACATTACAATAACAGAAAATTACATTACAAAGACATCATAAGAACAGAAAAATCACAAACCAATATTCCCCATGAACATAGATGCAAAATGTACAGTAAAATATTAACAAACTAAATCCAAAAAATAAATAAAAATAATTACACACCAAAAACAAGTGGAATTTATTCCAGGGGTGCAAGGCTAGTTCAGCATTTGGAAATCTGTGAAGTAATCTACCACATTAATAAGCTAAAGAAGAAAAACTACATTATTACATCAATGGATATACATAAAGATCATTTGACAAAATCCAACATCTATTAGTGACAAAAATACTCTCAGCAAACTAGGAATCAAGAAAACTCCTTAACTTTCTACCAAACATCTACAAAAGAACCACAGTTAACCCAATGGTAGGAAACTGGAGGGTTTCTCCGTATGATTAAAAAAATAAATAAAAGGTTAAGTATGTTTTCTCTTATTATTCTATTTTAACATGGTATTGGAGTCCCAATTAATGCAATTATAAAAGAAAGGAAAAGAGAAAAGAAATGATAGACATATTAGAAAAGAGAAATAAAACTGCTTTTGTTCATAGCTGAATTAATTATCTATGTAGAAAATCCCAAGGAATCTATATAAAAAAAAAACAGGAGGTGAATAAGTGAATAAAAGAAGGTTAATATACCAAAGTCAATTGCTTCTCTATGTAGCAGCATTAAAACATCTGTAATCGGAAATTTAAAGACAATATGATTTGCAATGACATAAAAGATACTTAGGTATAAATCTCACAAGATGAGTACAATGATATGTATGGTATTTATATCCAGAAACCTACAAACTCTGAGGAAAGAAATAAAAGAAGATCCATACAAATAGAAGGATATCCCCTATTTATGAAATAAAGGTCGATAGGATTAAGATGTCAATATTTTCCAACTTGATCTATAAATCAATCAAAATTCCAACAAAATAGTTTGTATAATTTGACATAGTGAATATAAATTTAGAAAGATAATCCAGTGGGAAAAGCCTCTCCCACAAATAATGGTGGTACCTTTGGACATTTATGAATAAATGAAAAAGAAGAGCTGGACACACACTTCACTCTTTCACAAATAATGACCCCCAAATATTATAGACTTTGATGTAAAATGAAAAACTGAAGAACTTCAGAAGAAAACATATGAGAAAAATCTAGAAAACCCTGGATCGAGGGATGAGTTTTTAAACACAACATTCCAAACACAATCCCTAAAAGAAAAATGATCAATTTTGACTTTCAAATCAAAAACTCTTCTGTGAAAGTCGCAATTAAGAAAATCAATAGTGCTCACTTTGGCAGCACATGTACTAAAATTGAAATGATACAGAGGAGATTAACATGGTCCCTGTACAAGGATGACATGCAAATTCCTGAAATATTCCATATTTTTAAGACAACCCCCTCAAAAAAAAAAAAAACAAAGGGAAAATGTTCTCTCTGATATGTGGAAGCTAATGCACAATAAGGGGGCACAGGAGAGAGAGAAGTTCAGTGGATTAGGGAAAGAGGAATGAAAGGAAGGTAGGAGGGATAAGAATAGGAAAGACAGTGGAATGAATCTGACATAAATTTCCTGTGCACATGTAAGTATATACCACAGTAAATCTCAACATTGTGTATATCCACAAGATTGGGATCCTAATTAGAATAAGATACATTCCATGCATATATAATTATATCAAAAGGAACTTTTATGTATAACCCAGTAAAATTTTTTAAAAACCAACAGACAAGTCACAGACTTGGGTAAAAACACATGTATGACTAAGAACTTGTATTCAAAATATGTAAAAACACTTAAAATCCAGCAATATGAAAAAATTCTAATGGGCAAATACATGAACAGACACTTTAACAAAGTAATATGGTTATGGAAGTTAAGTTATGGAAAGATATTCAATTTCTTTTGTCATCAGAAAAGTTGCAAATTAAAACAATAATATGATACCACTGTGTACCTACAAGATTGGTTAAAATCCAAAACCTGACTGCACCAAGTGGGGAGATGTTGAGAAACAGGAGGAATCTCATTCATTCATTCACTGATGATACAGCCATTCTGGAAGACAATTTGGCAATTTCTTACAAAACTAAGTATACTCTAAGCCCATTATCTAGCAAAAATGCTTCTAAGTGTTCGATCAATTAATTTGAAAATTTGTGTCCAAAAAAACCTGCCCATAAGTGTTTATAATAGCATTATTTATAATTGCACAAAAATGGAATATATAACTACGACAAAAAAAAATCTTACAAATGCAAGTTCAGGGAGTTCTACAAAACACCCCACCAGTAATCCTCAAAGCCGTTGAAGTGCTAAAAAAACAAGGAAAATCTGAGAAACTTTCATAACTAAGAGGAGTCTAAAGTTGCACAACTAATAAATATAAAGTGGTATCCTTGGTGGGATCTTGGAACAGAACTAGGGCATTAGGAAAACTAAGGAAACAAAAATAAAATGCAGACTTTGTTCTCTAATTGTAACAAAGGCACCACAGTATAAAATACTATAGCAGGGGAAACTGGGTATGGCATACATGGGAAATATCTGTACTTACCTTTGCAATTTCTTATGAATTTGATGCTGTTCTAAATTTCACACTTAACAAAACACACAAGTTATGTAAGCCATGCAAGGTATAGCCATAGGGAAATTTGTATTTTAAATGTTTATAATATACTATTGAGTTTAAAACAGTGATCCTGCAATCTGTACACGTGGAAAAATAAGAATTCATACCTCATTTGAATCAAATTTATGATATGTCAAGATCATTGTATTGTCTTGAGCAACTAATAAAAAATACACAGAAAAAAAGAGCTAATTAAAACCAAAGTAAGTAGAATAAAAGAAAAGAAATAATAAAGATAGGAGTGGGATGGGGAAAGTAAGTAGAAGAAAATAAAAATAAATATGAGTGGATAGAGAAGATAATAGAAAAAATCAATGAGACAAAAATTTGATGCTTTGTAAGAGCAATAAATTTGCAAAGTTATAAGTATGCTAGGCAAAAAATAGGAGAAATATAATTTTCCAGCAAAGACAGTCCCCTTGAGTAGATAATAAGAAAATAAGTGAAGAACATTTTGAGAGTTTGCCAACAATAAATGGAAAAATACCAAAACTGATGTAAGAAGTAGAAATCTGAAGTCATTTTATATCTGTATCCATGAAAGAAATTGAGCTAACACAGGAAAGCCTTCTAAAACACAACCTTCTTGCCTGGATTATTTCACCAGACAATTCTACCAAATATGTTTGAAAGGATTAAAAATAGAAATTCTATGTACTCTCTCACAGGAAATTGAATAGGAAAGAACACTTCCCAACTCACCACATGAGACCAGCACTACCCTGACATAAAAATTAGAAGAGAAACAAGAACAGACCCCTACAGGCTGATTTTTCTCATGAACACAGACACAGAAATTATCAAGAAAATATTAATCCAATTTAACAATATATAAAAAGTATAATACAAGATGAACAAGTGCTTTCATCGCTGAGTACAATGTGGTTTAGACATTTAATATTCTGTGTGATTCACCAACTATCAGAACTATTTATTAAAGAATAAAAAAGAGGCCAGACACAGAGGTACATGCTTGTAATCCCAGGGACTCGGGAGACTGATACAGGAAGATCCCAAGTTTGAGGCAAACCTGGGCAATAGCAAAATCCTGTCTAGAAATAAAAAATAAAAAAGACTGGAGACATAGCTCAATGTGGTAGAGCACCTGAGGTTTAATCCCTAAGACAAGAAAGAAGGAAGGAAGGAGGGAGGGAGGGAAGGAAGGAAGGAAGAAAGGAAGAAAGGAAGGGAACTAACTCTATAATGCAGAAAAGCATTGGACAAAATTCAACACACATTTGTGTTAGATACCTCTAATTAAGGTGGGAATTGAAGGAATTTTGTCAATCAAAAAAAAAAGCATCTGTGAAAACCTTATACTACAGACATATTGAATGTTGATCACACTTGGTAAATAGAATTTGTCAAATATGGCAACTCTCTCAACTGAAAATGTGATAAGCAAAGGATCAACTTGAAAAATATTCTCTTTTAAGGCTGAATAGTATTCCATTGTTTATATATACCACATTTTCTTTATCCTTTAATCAACTGATGGGCATCTAGGTTGGTTCCACAGTTTAGCTATTGTCAATTGTGCTGCCATAAACATTGATGTGGCTGTGTCCCTGTAGTATGCTGTTTTTAAGTCCTTTGGTTATAGACCGAGGCATGGAATAGCAGGGTCAAATGTTGGTTTCATTCCCAGTTTTCCAAGGATTCTCCATAGGATGGAGTTGGAGAATATAATGCTAAGTGAGTGACGTTAGCCAATCCCCCCAAAAAAACAAATCTAAATGTTTTCTGATATACAGATGCTGATTCATAGTAGTGTTGGCAAGGGAGAATGTGGAAGGATTAGACAAACTCTAGATAGAGCAAAGGGGAGGGAGGGGAAGGGAGGAGGCATGGGGGTAGGAAAGATGGTGGAATGAGATGGACATCATTACCTTAAGTACATGTATGAAGATACGAATGGTGTGACTCTACTTTGTGTACCAGAGATATGAAAAATTGTGCTCTATATGTGTAATACAAATTGTAATGCATTCTGCTGTCATATGTAACAAATTAGAAAAAAATCTATTGATCAGTTTGCTTCCATTAAAACCAGAAAATGTAAATTATAATAAATTCTGGTTTAAATAAAAAAAATGTTTAAACAAAAAAGTGAGTTTTTAAAATCTACATTTTTAATTTTCCAACATTTCAATTACAGTAATGCTCTCTAACATATTACTATTTTAAAGCTATATTAGAACTAACATTATTTTCTCTAACCTTTCAGGTGATTCTTCTTCAATTTCTGGTGTTTCTTCAGGTCATTTTCTCACATACATGCACCTTTGAATACTTAAGATGTCCCTCCCCAGGTTTCCAAAGTCCTCTCTGTTCAACCTTCTCCTCTTCGATACTCTGCCTGGAAAACTAGCTGCCTTTGCCTCTCTGGACACCCAGCCCTGTGTCTTCAATTCAGGAGCCCATGTCTATGATCCCATCAACTTGGGAGACTGAGGCAGAAGGATCACAAGTTTAAGGCCAGCTTCAGTAACTTAGTGAGACCCTCAAAAACTTAGTGAGATTCTGTCTCAAAATACAAAAAAATTAAAAGAACTGAGGATGTAGCTCTGTGGAAAAGCACTCCTGGGTACAATCCCCAGTACCTCCATATATAATATAGACTAATATTGGTCCAAAGTTGGAAGACTAATGTCCCACTTAAAGTGGACAGACAAGAAGGGGATCGATCTTCCCTTCCTCTGCTTTTTATTCTTGTCAGGCCTTGCACAGATGGGATAATCCCCATCCCCACTGAGGAGGTAAATCTGTTTTACTGAGTCCATCAATTCAAAGGCTAACCTCATCCCAAGCACACTCACAGATGCATCCATAAATAATGTTTAATCTGGGCAACCTGTAGCCTAATCAGGTTGACACACAAAACTGACTATCACATCCTCTGTGCTCTAGAGCCTGGGAATCTTCTCCAGGCAGGACACTGGGGTAATCACATAACCCTTCATTAATTGTCTTCTTCCTCTCAAGGTTTAGTGTCCCATTTCACTGGGACCTATTTTGCGTATATTTCATCTGGATTCCCAATTGTTTCAGGTGAACAAGTAAACCCAGTTCTTGTGACTGTACCTTGGATAGATGTTAATGTAAGCAAATTTATTAATATTTTGCTTTGTAGTATGTGTCTTTTGACTATGGATTATATTTCCACACAAGATATTTCACTTTTAATACTCAAAAGAATTTATTTCTATGTATGATATAAAGCAGATTTATAATTTTGTGAGTGGGTTTTATGTCACATAGAACCAAATAACTCTTAAGTTTGCATCCCTCTTTCCATGTGACCATAGGAGGAACTTATTTTCCTTCTCTGAGTCTTGGTGTTCTCATTGGTTAAAAAAAAAAAAAGGACACAATAACATCAACCTCATATCACTTCCTCAGTACAGAGCCAGGTATAAAGTAGACCTTCAAAACTACTGGTTGCTTTTTTACTCTCTTCCCAACGATATGATTTGTTTTCTGTGATGTATCTATTGTATGATAACCTGTTTAATTTTTGTCCTCTTAAAATTTCAAAATAATTGATTTATTTTGTTTTCTCATCTATTTCTCAAACAAAGATCAGAACCCAACCTGTTATAGGCACTCCATAAATATTAGTTGTCCTCTAGCACTCATCTCTGCCAGTAAATAGATGTCTTGATGGTTAAGAATAGCTGATATGATTTGAATGTGTCCCCTCCAAAATTCAGGTTTTGCCAAATCATGGTATTGAAAGGTTATTTGACTATGAGATCCCTGTCAATCTGGATTATAAAATCAGCTTCAAGTACCATTTGGCTGTCTGGTTTTCCACTTTTCATCAGGCAAGGACTTACCATTCCTCCCCTCTGCTGGGTGCAGCAACAGGGTGCCATCTTGGAGGACAAGAGCAGTCTTTGCCGTACATCAAACCTAACCTGTCAACACCTTGCTCTTTACTTCCCAACCTCCAGAACTGGGGGAAATAAGTTTCTGTTCTTTATAAATGACCTAGTCTCAAGTATTTTGTTAGAGTAGACAAAGAGACCCAAGCAAAAAACTTCTGTGTGGAATTGGCATATTGCATAATTTGGGGAAGAATTTTTAAAAGGCCAGTATTATGAAAAAAAGTCTTTCAAAGTTCATAATAATGAAAATCCCTTATGCCATAATAGCCACTACCTCCATCATGTGTCATCCAGTAGCCCTCACTCTAAATAAATAAATATACCATCCACGATATTCGAACTAAACAAATACCAACTTGACCCACACAATCCTTTCAGATTTTAAAACCTAACAGAGTAAGTCAAATTACCTTGTAAGGTCTCACTGTGGGCTGAAAAATCATAGACATAACTTGATGGAGAAAGTTCTGTGTTAATTTTGGCAGGGGAGTAGATGGGTGACAGCAAGAAAATATAAAAGAAATATGAATGACTAAAATGTGTCCCTTTGTTGCACAATGGACGTTGTTATAGAAGTATCTGAACCTTTGCTGCTCCATCTAACCAGTCAACTCCAAATAAGGAGTGTCCTAGAAAGATGGAGAACAGGGAAAGGAAGTCTAAGGAATAATAGATGTTTTTTTTTTTTTTTACTTAAATAAATATCAGCTAAGAAGCAAGATGGGAATTCTATGTCTTGAACACTGACACAGAGAAAAAAAATTTACAAAAGAGAGAGAGAGAAAGGAAGAACTCCATCCACAAAGCTCTGTGGGTTTGGATTGGCTGCAGCATGGATCATTAATTTTCCCTAGGAATGATCAAGAGTGTCATTAGGATGCATTAAGCATCATCTAACAGGGGATGGAGTGCAGGGAGGAGGACCAGCTCTCTCCCTGTGCTATTGCATAATCGATGCAGATTACTCAAAGCTGCTCCCAGAATCTCCTCACCCCATTAGCACCAGACTTGGCTCACTCACATGCCGTCTCTCACCTCTTCCCTTGGTTCTTTCCTCTGGGGATGAAGACCCATTCTTACAGTGAAGAGAACCCCAGGAAAACCACACCAGACTCCTAACTGCTGCAGAATTGGGGAAGAAGCACAGAAGAGCTCTTTTTCTTATTCATCTGATTGACAAATTATTTTGGCCCTAGATATTAGAGCTGCCCTTCACGTGACTCTTTCCCACCCTCCCTTCTTTTATTCTCCTGTCTAAATCCCTCCTACATGCCTACGCTCACCCCTTTGACCCATCCCCTCCAACCCTCTCTCCCTCACCTTTCCTGAAGCCCCCTGCCTCTCTCCTCCCTCTCCCATCTCCCCCTCTCATTCTCTGTCCCTTTCGATGAGGTCACCCTGACTGAATGAAGGACACGAGGCTCAGAAGAGGTCAGACATTAGCACTGCTATAACTGCAGTGCTACTGAAACTGGGCAAACCCATCCATCACGGGCTCCACTACTCCATTAGGCCTCACATGAAATATGCCCTGCTCTGAATCGCACAGCCATACATCTCCCGGTCTAGACACCTTCCTGTTGTGTGAAGATCAATGCCGCTCGGTCATGCATCATGTGTCATCCAGTAGCCCTCACTCTAATAACCGTGTCTATTCTCTAGTCTGCAGTATAAATTATGGCACTGGGAAAGTACTATATTATTCAACAACCTTGGTCACTAATGGATTATTGGGTTTATTGGTGGATAATGTGAGCTCCCTTTCTTTCTTCCCATTTTCTTCTTTCTCCTATTTTTGGCTGAATCTCACTTTTATTTATTTATTTCTCTCTATTTTTATTTTATTTGGTTCAGGTTTGAGTGATGGCTGCTCTAGACTTCTGTCAACAGACTCCGATATCAAACTCCAAAAATGATGATGCTTTAAAATAAGCCCAATTAGAAAGAATTCTCTATGGCCACCTATGAGATAATGGACTGAGCCCAGTGGCAGCTGTTCATCCTTTTATTTCCTGAGGATTATGCGATGGTACCTTTTAAATGAAGGATAGTTTTGGAGAACTCAGAGCAGTTTGGACACTCGGGAGCTCCTTCCTAGTGTCTCATGAGGCTCAGGCTCGTAGAATCCCCTCTGTAGTTCCATCTCTCTGCTCCTCTCTGAGCACTTATATTTTCTGCTGCCAGATGTTGGTAATTACTGTTGTTCCATTGGCTCTCAGTTTTCCCCTTCTGTAGAAAGGGCAAGAGAGGGAGAACCCAAGCTGTCATAAAGGAGAACAAATTAGAATGCAGACCCCTGAAAATAATAGCTTTACAAAAAAAAAAAAAAAACTAGGCACATTAACTCTAGGGAATCAACCAGTTTCCAGCTATTCATCCAATATTCAGTTTTGTTATGTCTTGTTTTGTTTCAGAGGAAGTCTCACTCACGATTCCCAGGCTGGTTTTGAACTCATGAGTTCAAGCGATCCTCCAACCTCAGCCTCTCGAGTAGCTGGGACTATCAACATAGGCCAGAGTGCCTGGCTCATCCAAATTTTTGAAAGCATGAAATCTTACATTAAAAATGATCACGTTTTATGAAGTCATAACTTTTAATCTGAGGCTGTCCAAAGATGAGCTAGGTTTCTCAAAAAAAAAAAAAAAAAAAAAAAAGAACTCTTAGTCATCAGAATTCAAACAGATGAGGACCGTATGGAAAGATGAGGAGAGTCAGCCAAGATGACATTTCAAATCCTACCCATTCCTCAGACACCAGACTTTTATGATATACCTAACAAATAGCAGTATTGTGAGACCAAGTTTTCAAGGGAAACAATTTTAAATAATAGTGACAATTAGGAAGATGAGGTCAAACCAGTGAGGTTCCAAGGGCTTCTTTTTTCATGTGACTTCATATCAGGTTACCACAAAGCCCAGGCCATAGGTGGTCTCCCTTAGTCATCTCTCTTTTGATGATTCGCTTACTAGTGCATGAGTCCAGCAACAGCGCAGAGGGAAGGCCTGGATACCCCTGAAATGAGAAGAAGCAGTGGAAGCCAAAGTCTGAGATGAGGTCTTCATCACATCCTTAAAACTTGAAAAATCTAGGCATTCATTTCCCAAGCTCAACTAGAGCCTAATTCCATATGCAAGATCTTTCCTGACTTCCTCCTTTTCTCCAGGACCCTCGGTTCTCCTACCTGGGAACCTGGGGAGCTCTGCAGGAGTGGGGACTGTAAAGAGCCTGCTACTATTCAGGATTCTGGGTGTGTTTGATCTTTTTGTTATTGTTGGCCCTTTTTTTTTTTCCTTTCAATTTTTCACTCTTTTTTAAGAGCATTTCTGAGTTTACAGGAAATCTGAGCAGAAGGTGCAGAGCACACCCACATGTCCCTCATATGCCCATACTCAGTTTCTGTATTTTAAACATCCTCATTAGTGTGCTACATTTATTACAACTGATGAGACAATATTGACACGTTATTATTAAGCAAAGGGAGTGATTTGCATTAGGCTTCACTCCTTATTGTACATCCTATGGGTTTTGATGAGTGTGTAATGCCATGTGTTCACAGATAAGGAATCATACAAAATAGTTTCATTGCCCTAAAAACCCTGTATTCTACCTCGTTCTTCTTTTCTTCAATCCAAACTACTTGAACCACTTATATTTTCTTTACATCTTTAGAGTAGTATTTTTCTCCCAGAATGTTATTTTTTCCCCCAGAATATCATTTTCTAGAATGTTGTATCCTGGAATAGTCTTGTTTTCCCAGCTTCAAACAAGTTTCTTTCACTTAGTAATGTGCACTTAAGTTTCTGTGTCTTTTCATGGCTTGACAACTCATTCCTTCTTTGAATAATATTCCAATGTCGCCTTCGGAATAGCATTTTTGTTGCTTCCAAGTTTTGTCAATTATGAATAAAGCAGCTATACTCATCCATGTGCCAGTATTTGTGTGGACATAAAGCTTTCAGATCGGTTGGGTAAATACCTAGGGGCATCATGGCTGGATGATATAGTAACAGTACATTTAGTTTTGTAAGGAACTGCCAGAACACAGAAACCAGTCAGCATGGTTTGGTTAGGATGGAATGTTCAGATTTTAGGTTAGACTTCCTAGTTATTGAAGTGCAAATAATGATCTGTCTGCATTAAAACATCTATGCAATTCCCTCACTGTTGAAAGAAACAAACAAACAAACAAATAACTGGTTGGTATCAGTGTCCATTCTTAGCAGCAGTGGATGTGAGTTCTCCTTGCTCCACATCCTTGCCAGCATTTGATATTGTTGGTGTTTTGGATTTAATTTGCAGTTCCCCTGATAGATGATCCTTAGCACCTTTCCATAGGCATATTTACCACTGTTCTTCATATTTTTATTATCATTGTCTGTTGCTACCCATTTAATCAGGTCCGAGACTTCCAATATCTCTTCAAAGCTAGCAAATGAAACTACCCTAGACCAACGTGGTCATCCCAGGGGAAGATGTAAAGTAATACAAAATTCAAATTAAGTAGCCTACTTCAATCACATGGTGTGTAAATACTAGAGCTGGGTTTCAGGTTCTTGTTGGTCATATTCTAAATTCCATCCTCTTTACATTTTAACATGGTCTTTTCCAGAAGCTAGGGACTGAATAATGGAAAACCTTATCTGTCCTTGTTTTCTTCTACCTAACTTCTTTTAGAGTGAAAGAAAGTAAGAGGGCCCCAGGAGAAGTGCAGAGCACTTCTTTTGGATTCTGTGGGGCACACAGAATCCAAAAGATTGCTGAGGAGGAAGGAGAGAGGAGAAGGCAAGCAATCTTGCAGGCAGAGCTTGAATGGGCTATAGGCCATCTTGTCACTTCTGTTTTTGCATCTCAGAAAGTCTAACCCCCAAAAGCCTTGCCTGAAAGGCTCTGAGTTGAGGTAAGAGAGTTAACCAAGAAAGAGTGTGGCATTCCCCCAATCTTCTGCTCCCAAGAAGAACCGCTGCTCATGACCCAGCCTTTGAGGCATAGGGCGCAAGCCCACTCTCCTCTACCCCAATCAGCTCTAAGGTCATGGTACAAACCTATCCCCTGGCTCAGAAAAGCAGCAGTACCTGCTGTCTCCCTTTCCAGGTATAAAAATGCCAGCAGAGGGCTTCTGGGATCAGGAAGTCAACCTGCTGAGCCACAAACACCCAGTTATGCTGACTTCATAGGCACCAGCTCCCTGTTGGCACCTGCCGTCTCCTGTGTCTGTCACTAACGAATTGTTTGAACACGACAACAATGTGTTTTTCTATTAGAAGATGTCAGAGTTCCCATATCTGTAACCAGGATTTCATGATGAATCATGGTCAGCCCACTCGGTGGAAGCCTCCAGATTGGGAGTGCAACAGAGACCCTGAGACCCTATGTTCCAGCAACCCCATTCATATGTGTCAGAGTCTGGCCATAGCCCTTTGGCCCTTCTGTGACTTAGCTTCCCCTCCTATAAAAATAAATAAGAAAGCAGCGTCCCCTGATTCCCCTTCTCACCCTCCCACCTGAACAGAATGTGTCGTGCCATTTGCGCTTCTTGGAGGTGACAAACCATGTCAGTGGAAACTGCTTCCTCTAGGGGAGCAATTTCTGTTTACATAATGTGATGTCCACCCCCCGTGGAAATGCTGGCTGCCCTGTGGCCTGGCTGGGTTATCAGGAGAATGTCACCAGCCATGGCTTCTGTCCTCTGCCAAAGGAACAGATTTGCTGCCTGCTCTGAGGACAAATCCTTTAGCAGAGGCAAGCCTTGGCATGGGCTCTCTGAGAAAGAAAGAAAGAAAAAAAAACCTGGCACTAAATCAGTGCCTGAGCAATTAGGGCAAAAACAACCTCAGTACAGGCTTTGAAGTGATGGGCCTATGTGAAAACATAACATTCTCCTTCCTCTCTGCTCCAGAAGGAAACATATAAGCAGAATCATGTTCTAGAAAAAGTAGATGTAGAGGAGGGAATTGTGATAAAATGTCTCTGGTGAACCTAGGCTGCAATGGGCACCAGGCATCTAGGCATTCAATGGGTTTGCTGGTGGGGGTTCAATGGAAACCAGCACCAGAAAGAGCAAGGGTCCTTTCTACATGCTCATTCCACTTATTCTCCAGGTGGCCAGGGCTGTAATTTCCCCCTCTCAGAACCTTTCAATGACTAAGGCTACCAGGGGTCTGCAAAAACAGTCAGGAATCTCTCCTGAACTGCTATCTTGAGCAAACAGCATTTCACAGCAAGATCCAGGCAATCTACTGCAGGAACTGTTGGCTGCTCCTCTAAGACACTGTCTCTGGCCACCTCTGATGCCCTTAAACAGGTAGAAGCTCACTTAAAAGGCATAGTTTGAGTCTCTTCATATCTCCTTAAGTTCATTCATCTTCCCTCTTTATTACCCCAACCCTCAACTCTGCCATTCAGGTGCATTGATCATACACACACACACACACACACACACACACACACACACACTCACACATACCCACACACAAACTGACATTGGAAGAAGACAGATGAAGCTTTAGGAAACCAAAGACAGACTGGTTCCACTGAATCCCCATCAACAAACCCATTTTATGCCTAGATACCTGGTTCATATTGTGGCTTAGGTGCACCAGGGACATTTTATCACCAACTCTTCCTCTATTTCTACTTTTTCTAGAACATGTTATAAATGTTTTATATTACACAGAAATGAACTAGACTGACTTTGTTGATCTAGCTAACATTTTCCTAGCAAGGAACCAAGCCTGGGGAGGAGGAGTAGGAACACTGGGAGGTTAAATGGAGGGCACAAAGTCCTACAGTAGGGTGAGTATCTTTTTATTATATTTCCAAAGGAAGGAAGCGAGTGCATCGATGAAATGAGCTGCTTACCTTCAACTTGACAGGTTGTACTTCTTACCTTGACCGTGCAGTCCACCAGCTGCACCTTAGCCGGCAACATGGCACGCATGATCCATAAGAGGACCTGGCTAACAGTGTTGGAAGCAAAGAAAAATCACCTACCTCTGCTCCTTTGGCCTCGATCCAGAGCATGTTTTTCAGGCCCTGTGCACATTTTCAGTTTATGTCTACATCAGAAAGCCTGAGGCAAATTATTCACTGTGCACACCGGGTTCAAAACACTGACTTCAAATATTCCTGGCTTAGTTCTGGGTCAGAACAGTTCGCCTTCCATTGGGCTTCCTTACGCCTACAAATTTTCACACCTAAAAACATTCTGGTGAGATTTCTATCATGGAGACTCAGCTTCCCATAAAATGAGTCCAGTCACTGGAAAGAAAAAAGAAGCATTAAGTTTTCATCTCCCAAACAGTGCTATCAGTTTGACCAAATTACATCAACACTCCAGAAGTAAATAAATAAATACAATTGCATGATAATTTAGGGAGATCCTAGCCTCTAATATTTTTTAAAGAGGTCTGCAAAGCTATGCCTGGTAAGAAAGGCAAGTATTCAAAATAAAACAAAACAAAACAAAAAACTGCCCCTCAATGTTATATTATAAAATGAACTAGGAATCTAAACTTGAAATGCAGTAGCAAATGTCTTACAACCAAACTTTTAACTCTTACCCATTCCTGTTCAGTTTCTACAATTGTGCAACAAGGATAATAAAGACTATGATCCAAACTATATGGGAATACTGCATTGTGGTTATAGTGCCATTATCAATTATATGATACTTTCAAATAAAAGGAAAGAATGGTCATAATTGAAATTTTAAAGAAATGGAACCAAAGATAGAATCTGTTCTCTGAACTTAGACTTGCCCCAGGTCTTCCTAATCTCTGGGAAATAAATCTCAGGATTGGAGGAAAGAGTACTTCATAAGGAATGTTAATAAGAGGACTGCAATTTTTAAATTCACACAAATTAGACCAAAAAAATGATGAAAAAAAAAAGACATGGAAATGCAGAGGATCCCCCTTAGTCGATGCTGCCAAAAATGCTATTATGTATTCACCCAACTGGAGTTCCTTCTAGCACACTGCCGCTGAGCATATGGCTACAGTGGGCAGTTTTTCATTATCCCAGAGTGTGTCTGCAGTCCCATGTCGGCAAACTCCATCTGTATCTCTGTCAATGGAAGAAATTTCCATCAGGAAATATCAGCAGGCATCAGGGAAAGACCTTTCCAATTTACTGAGATCGAAGGAAGTAACTGCAGGGTTCCCCTCTCCTGCCTCCCTTTCCCCCCAACTCCAGCCAAAATATGTCTTGTTTTCTTTCCCAGAGATTATCCCATCACCCACCCCTGCTTGCTCAGGGGGACTCTCTGGATGGTCCTTGGCACGTGGTGCTGCACACGATGTACAAGCTGAATTCAGGTCACTGAGCCCTTTCAATTCCCCAGTTAATGGGGAACAGGTGAAAATGGCCTCCCCCTTCTCTTGGATACCATACCAAGAGAACGTAAAGGGAAACTGAACTGTGAGCTTGGCTGTTGCTGCTATTATTTTAATCTCTTCATTCTGCAAGGCGCCCATCAGGGACAAAACTGCAGGCCAGATTTAATATCAAAAGTCAATCAATGAGCCTCTGCGGGCAGAGCAGGTACCCTTGCTGAGATGGGATGCAGGGACTGGGCAGGTGGGGAGGGGGAAGCCTACAGGAACAGTTAGACAGGACCCCATGACCATAAAAAAACACCCTCTTGGATTCCCTTGGGTGTCTTTCACAGTTTGATCATTAACCTCTTGGTGGCATATTGAATGGCAACTCTTACTTTCTTTCCATGCTACTCCTAATATTTTTCACTATAGACTTAAACAACCGTCGTGTCGACATATTAAAGTTAAGTATTGTATATGGGCTACTTTAGAAAATAAACTCAGGGAGAGGAACGGAGAAGTTCCTCCTGGTTCTCTTTGCATTCTCTACCCTGAAGGAGGACAGAGTGGTGGCAGAGACTAAATGGACTGTATATTGACTTTCCTGGGAATGATTTCTCTGTATACACATAGGTCAATTGATATGACGTATTTATTTTTAAGCTAGCTTACATGCAGATTTCTATGAAGGATCCACTCCAGACCCCAGTACTCCATATCAACTTTATAGCTCTCCAACTGCCTGAGAAGAATGCTGTGGGAAAACCCTCACCATTTCAAAAATCCCATTAACAACAGAGGCCTTGTTTGAGTGGTATTTGCAAAGAGAATCTCATTGATTAAAGAACCTCCAACCAATTATCTTTGGACTTCATAGAATCTGTAAGTTAGTAAAAACTAATTGCAATTCTCCCTGTGTCTGATACAAGGGAAAGAAAGATCCTGGGAATAGAATTCTGCAAGCGAATCTATTTAGAAAAATATGGAGCTCTGAGACAATGTTCTTTAGTCAATGACAGCATGTATTTATATGTATTCATCTTTAAATCTCCACAGAAAAAGGACATAACAAATCTAACTAAGCCTTTACCATGGATGCCTAAGTCATTATCATGTATTAGACACTGGAATATAACTAAATTTCTTGACTCTTCAAAAAGATGTGCTATATTCTCACCCCTATTGGGTGTCCAAAGCGACCAAGTGAAATATTGACTCACGGTTGCTCTGGCCCAAAGCTTATCCTATTTTTTATTCCCCAACAACTCCCATGTACTTTTGGCAAAGTAACGTGAAACAGCTAGCAAAGTCCTATCTATTTATAGAGGTGGCTATCCATCTACATATCTACATGATTAAAATGATGGATATAAATGTATTTTCAATTTTGTTTGTTCAAACTCTACTCCTTTTTATGATCCTGCTCTCTCCTTTTGGAAATAACTTCTTGCTCTGAACAACCATAGTGTCCACTGTTTACATCTCTTTCTCTCTTATACTCATGCCTCATATCTGTTAGCAAAATATTTTATTTCTTGAGGGTAAAACCCATAGCTCTTCCTCCTTTCTTCTCCACAGCACCTAATTTTCATTAACACCTAAAAGGCACCCAATATGCACTGGTTGAATATGTGAATGAATAAATTCTTTTTAATTATACTAAATAAATGCAAGGTATCATTTATCATGTAGAAAAATGTGTGGCTATTCACACAGGTGGATAGATGTAAGATGATGGTGCAATGGAGAACAGTGCCTGGGTGTGTGTGGAAAATCAAATTATTAGAAGCTCGAAGAGAACAAATCGCAAAATTCCAAGCTCTCTTCTCTCTGCAGCTTCCCTTCTCCTGAAATTACTTCTTGCCACAATGATATAGGACTCACACTGTTCATTGGTATACACCATCCATCTTCAGAAGCTCATAGTCACAGGAAGAAGGGGAGAGCAGGGGAAAATTCCTAAGCACATTTCACCATTGGTTTTGATCCCTAGCCAAGGCCGTCCACCTGCAGAAATCCCCCAACTATCACATTTCTGCTGCTCTGGCCGATAACGAAGATAATTGTTTCATCCACTTTGTCAAAGCTGAAATGAAAAGAGGGCAAAGCAAAATGATGCCATCGTAAATCACAGGGCTGAGACAGCAAAAGAGGGACAAGATAGCGACTTCATTAAGGGTTATGTATTGTGCCATTAAGTTGGCAGGGGGGTCACCTTTTGTGTCACACCCGGCCTCTGTGATGCATTGCCAGCTCTTCTTTCCAATAAAATTAAACGGAGATGTAAAACTGATTAGGGCCATGTTTGCTTCAGCCCGTGGCAAAGGGAATGGTACAGGGAATAATTGATATAAGATTGCAACTGATGCATAATGGCAGCAATTTCTCTTCCTGGTCATTTCATTGCTGACCTTGCCCATTATAATAAGCCCAGCTGCCTTGAAGAAAGACACTTCATTCCCCAGAACCCCCACACTCCGTGGCAGCGTCCATTCCCTCCTGACCACTGGCCCTCACCAAAGCAACATGGCTAGAAATACTGCACGCTGGAGTCTGGGGGAAGGGGGAGTAGCTGCTTCACTTGGATCTGCCTTGTACACCCTTGATGAACAGCTGTTGGAACTCAGCTCCCTCAATTGGAGGCTGCAGAGAATTGGACACTTCACTAGCTTTTGGACCCTGCTAGGCCAAAAACCAGTGTCAGCCTCCATGTCGGAGCCTCAACCACACAATACCAGGGCCTCTCTGGATTCTCAGTCATCACTGAGTCTGGAAGCTGCTCAAAGCAGAAAAGAGACTGACTTTATCTTCACAATAACAAACTGTGTCTTACAGTGCTTTGTGAACTGAACAATCAATACTCTACCTATCATTCAGTCAAAAAATATTTTTAAGGGGTCTATTAGGCACCAAGCACAGTGCTAAACATTGAGGGTAGATGGTTATGCCCCTGGCAGATAGAGCTCACAGCTGAGTGGCACTTTCCACTGGAGCAAAATCAGTCACTCACTTTGGTTGGTTCACTATGCATCAAACACTGTTCTGTGTGATGTACGTATATTAACTCATTCAATCTTTGTAGCAGCAAGAGAGTGATTATTAATATTATCCCCATTTTACAGATGAAGACACAGGGGGAAGCAGAGGATAACTACCTTGCCCTGGGACACATGGGGAATGAAGAGTAGAACCCATATTTCAGATGCCAGGAAACCCATAAACCAAAGCCAGGAACCAAGCCTAAAGGAAACTGTCATTAACAATTTTTGCTTTTTTCTTAATCCCCTACCGACCCTGGTCACACTGCTGATATATTTTACCCATGATCCAACATGACATAGTATGTTCATCCAGTGGAATTCATGCTCGATTTCTACACTTTCCTATGGGTTCTGACTGACTGCCAAAAAAAAAAAAAAGGTCACATATGTCCTGATTAAGAACCTTTGAATATCACATGATATAAACCATCAAGCATTAAATATCACATGATAGGTAGTGTTTATCTTTCTCTTTATTTTATTCTACATCTTAAGTTGGTCTTTGTGTTGGGCATAGAGGAAAATGGGCAATGCTTATCCATTCATCTCAAAAGCGTTCTCTCTCTGCTCACTGTGGGTATGAGGATCAAGGAAAAATGAAGTAGAAAAAAAGAAATCTGGGAAGAGGTCCTCAGCATCCTTTCAGTCGTGGCTCTTTGCTTCTCGTGTGACTGGCTGTGCCTCCGTGTTCTCACCCCAATAGAAGAAGAGTAGACTGTGACTCCAGGATCCTCTTGCCTTTGTCTTCAGGCGCATAAATTTGACCTCCTTTTTGCCGTGACCTCCGCAGCAGCAGCGAAGGGAGATCCATTTTCTCAGACCCACTTCCCAGCTTCCCAGAAGCTTGCCTCCTGGCTCTGTCTGTCTGTCTGTCTGACTGACTGTCTGCATCCACCACTGCCTCGGCTCTGATGGAACGCAGGGACTACAGCAGCTCTGGGTGGGAAGACTGCAAATGACAAATAACAGTCCCTCTGCCAAAAAAGTGATTAGACCAGAAATGGACTAAGTCAAACCAGACCATTCCACCCACCACGTCTCACCATGACCCCACACATCAGAAAAGAGGCAAAGGCTTTGTGTAAATGAAGACAGAGACTGTGCACATTTCCCACTTGATGACTCATGCAGTGTGGAATGAGAGGCCCCAACCACCCACCCATAAACAAGAGAGAAAAACAAATCCTGACCAAGAGCATGCCTACCATTTTAGGCCTCCTTCCTGCTCTCACTCCCACCCTCCAGACCCCAGACCCTGGTGATGGACAGTTCAATTGAATCTGCTCGGTGACTGTCACAATGATGAAAGCAAGCAGCCCTTGCCACAGGAATGAGATTTCCAGGCTAAAGGATGTTGCTGGATCTGAAATTCCCCTGTGGCTTCTAAGGCTGTTCCCACATAGTCAGATAAGAAGAGGAGAGAAACCTCTTTGCATCAACTGCCATAGTAAGTGGCTTTTTCATTGACAGGGCACATACACACAGTATGTTCGAAGTTACACTGACCTGCAACCCTTACAACATTTCTATGAGGTCAGTGGTATGATCCCACTTTGCAGATAAGGAAACTCAGGCTCAGAAATGGTTTGAGGCCAGAGTGGGCCTGGAGGAATGATCTGCTCCCAGTGAAAGGAACTCGCCTGCTTCATGGGAGAAAAGGCTAATTCATCTCAAAGCTTTTTGCCTAGTGGACTCACCTTGGCCTGCTCAGGACTACTTCCCACCAAGTGTCCTAGGAAGCAGGCAGGAACATCTGCACCCACCTTGACACCAGGCTGCCTCTGCTGTTCTCAAGGGCTTATGATCTGCCCACTCCTCAGAGGAAACAGAATTGGTGGGAGATGCTCATTATTCAGATGCCCATTAAAAAATACGATCTATACCTTGAATCTGCTTCTACAGAAAACAGATTGGGATCAGATTCTCTGTCTCACCTTCCCCTGAGCAATGATGCTCAGAGGGAGGTGGCCAGCCTCTTCTCTTTCCCCATGCCCCATCTCTCTACCTCAATCCAGTTCATACAGGTGAACAAAGAATGACTTCATTTTTTTAAAAAAAATTTAAGATTCAGGGAATAAAATATTTAAAATTGGAGGATTCTCCTCAATAAAACAGATGGAAGCCTCATGGCAAGTGATGCTTTGAAGCTAAACAGACTTTATTATTCAGTCAACAAATATAAGCTTTAACTTAGCAATGTACTACACACACACAGAGAGAGAGAGAGAGAGAGAGAGAGAGAGAGAGAGAGAGAGAGACAGAGAGAGAGAGAGACAGAGATGGATAAGATAGACCAGTGGCATATAGAAGTGGATGATTTATTCTGAGCAGGGTGGTGCATACCATGAATCCCAGCAGCTTGGAAGACTGAGGCAGGAGGTTTGCAGATTTGAAGCTAACCTCAGCAACTTAGCAAGGTCTTAAGCAACCTAGGGAGACCCTGTCTCCCCCCCCCCAAAAAAAATGGCTGGGATGTGGCTCAGTGGTTAAGCCTCTTAGGTTCAATCCTCAGTACCCGCCCCCGCAAAAAAAAATATTATTTATGAATGATTCTGTAACCTTAGAGCTCCCACACCATGAGAGAGCACACTCCTATTGCATTCATCAGCCCAGCTAAATGGCTCAACCAAGGTGCTTTGTTTACCTGTGTGGATGTGAGGTATCCCCAAAAGCTCATGTGTGGAAAAACACAAGAAGGTTCAGAGGAGAAACGATGGGGTTGTGAGGCTCTTAACCCAATCAGTGCATCCATCCCATGGTAGGATTAACTGAGTGGTAACTGTAGGCAGGGAGGGTGTGGCTGGAGTTGGTGGGTCATTGGGGTTATGCCTGTGGGGTATATATTTTCTATCTGGAAAGTGGAGTCTCTCTGCTTTCTGATCAGCATGCGAACTGCGTCCCTCTGCCATAGATTTCAACCATGATGCTGGTCTTACCTCCAGCCCTGAGGAATGGAGCCAGCCTCCTATAAACTAAGACCTCTGAAACCATAAGCCCTCAAACAAACTTTTCCTCCTCTACAATTGACCTGGTTGGATCTTTTAATCACAGCAGTGAAAGAAAACTTACTAAAACAGTGTTTCACATGAGTTTCTCAAAGAACGGGAGCCAGTGTACCTGATAGCCAGCCATGCCAGGGATCACTAGGTCTACGAGAAGGTATATACGAGGGTCTTCTTCAAAATGTGGCTGGGGAATCCACAGGAGGCTGGTAAAATCTTGCATTTCCTCTCACAAACTACTGATCGCACCATCCCAATCCTAGGCTCCTGCCCTCTATGCCACTGAGAACGTCAAGCAGAGTAGAGAGAAGACATGGTAGCATGACAAAGTTAATAAAAACTTTCAAGTTGAAAATCTGATGAACTGCTAAAAGTCCATGGAGTCCTATAGAAACCTTAAGTAAACATCACACATGCACACTTGGGGCCTTGTAGCCATTCCAGCCACTTGGATCAGGCCCATGGACAGGCTCCTGGGAGACACTGCCGCTTCAGACTCTTCCAGGAGGATATTAGCAAGGATTTATGTTTCTGCTCAAACCCCCCTCTCACCTTTTAGCATTTGGAAAAGACATCCTAGGAGCCAGCCTGGGCCACAGGGGAGTAGCAGCAAAAGTGGGGGACAGACAAAGAGGGCTCGTTGACAGGTGACCAACCTCCTCCCTGAAGGATTTCCTCCACTAACACTGCTCTGCCATTTAAGGCAGAGCCAGAAACAAAAGACAGTACTGTGGCTAAAATGTTACAGTCCCCAAATCACATTAGCTTGTAACATTGTTTCAGCTTTATTATATTTGCAGTGTCCTTCTTTAGCTGAATAACAACTGATAATAAATTGGGGAGAGTTAAAGAAGAAGAGGGAAGAGAAGAGTGGGGGAAGGAATAGATAAAATATCGCCATGGGTGAATCAAAGCAAAGCAAAACAAGTACTCCCCTCCCACTATTTCCCCAACGCAGCTCAACCTCTCCCACAGAAATTTAGGGTGGCATTTGAGAGTCATGCTAATTAGAAACAGTAATCGGCACAAAAAACTCTGTAGTGTTGTTTCTCAATGAGATTCTTAACAACCAATTGGGAGTCAAGGATTATGTCTCTTTTTTTTTCACCTAGCAGAGTGCCTAGCACTGCCCAAGTACTTCATGCAGGCTGAAGGAAGGAATGAATGAATGGGACCAAAGGGAACAATATTTCAGTTAAAAAAAAAAAAAAAGCATCAGGGCCTGGTGCACACCTATAATCCCAGTGGCTCAGGAGACTAAGGCAGGAGGACGGTGAGTTCAAAGCCAGCCTCAGCAAAAGCTAAGCAACTCAGTGAGACCCGTCTCTAAATAAAATACAAAATAGGGCTAGGGATGTGGCTCAATGGTCAGGTGCCCCTAAGTTCAATCCCCAGTACAAAAAAAAAAAAATTAAAAAGGCATTAAGGCTAAGAAGAGAGAGGAGAAAGGGAGATAAGAAGGGTCAGATGAGCTGGAACCAAAGAACTGGCACATCACAGCCACTTATTCATTCGCAAGCCAGAAGGAGGTCCACAGAGATACTAAGGACTGTCCTCAGGGAGCACGATCCACAAGTGGGGGGGGGGGGTAACATATGCACCAACTGAGGTGAATAAAAGCACTAATAGTCACAAAGGCCACACAGATAGTTTTAGCAACAAAACCTGCATTAGGAATTGCTCAGGAAAAAAAAAATGCAGGTGTCAATGGGAAAATGCCCCCAAATTGCAAGGGGAAATTTCAGACTGGAGCAACAGGCACAGAGGCCCAGGGCAGGCTTCTCTTGCAGGCAGCAGCAGGACCTCTGGTTTTCTGATCTCCCTCTCCCTTCCCCTCCTCTTGCCAGCCCCGACGACTCAGAGAGCCGGCCACTGATAGTGGAGGGATTTTTCTTAATGTCTTTATATAGATGAGTTAATGTAAAGGCTTTCCAACATAAGCATGTTTTTCTGTTCCTTCTCTCTGACCTTGGCATTTTCTTTCTCCATTCCTGGCTCAGCGCTGTCCTGTGGCCAGGTTTGCCTCTCATTTGTCAATGTTATTATTGAATTTTCAAATGCCAGTAGTACACATAAATCAATGGCTTTCTTCTCCCTACTGGCATATCCCTGCCACATGTGGTCATTCATTTTTTTAATAAGTCCTCCTCTCCTTTCACCCATTTATAAAAATGCATCTTGTTCCCCCACCACCGTCCATCACTCGGCGAGCCCGGCTATTTGTTGCCCCTCAGTGCTTATTCATCAACGTTTTCAAAAGCAAAATCACTCTTCGCCTCCTGCTCTTATTGTGCCATCAATCTTGACCAGGGGATCAATAAACTCCGCTTTTGCAATTTTCCCCCCCCCTCCTGAGCTGACTCTCTCCAAAGTGCAGTCTTTTTATTTACATTTTTAACTGATCATCAGCAGAGGGGGGACAGCGGTGTCAGGGAAGCAAAGGGCTTTCATTTGCTCCCGAGGCAGCAATAACCATCCATGCATCGGTCATTTAACACGGTAACCCAGTGAAATTGATACTCGACTCTTCCCTGCCCAGGGTCCACTCGCGTAAATCATAACCCGGGAAACAAAACCTGGCTTGAGCAGTGAGTCTTGCAGGAAAGGCATCAAGGAGAGAGGCAGAGGGACTCACCCACCCGAGCCTTGTTGGATGTGAGGCACACCGGTTTCCAAGAATTTCTTCACATTGTTTTATACGTGTTCAGAGAAAATTAAAATGAAAGAGTCTGAAGTGTTGAGAAAAGAAAAAAAAAGGCTGAATTTTAAATGGGCAGACCTATAAGACCAGGCTGGCAAATGGGCCTAGAATTGATTGGCTCAGTAAACCTCCTCAAGGCTTGCAGACCTTTCAAGTTCATGGGGCCCTTGCTTGCTGTTAGTGTCCGCAGAGAGGTGCAGCAGTGCCTGAATTGGAAAGCTCCAGGAAGGCAAGAGAGTCCCCTATGAAATTAGAGAGATTTAAAAAAAAAAAAAAAAAAAAAAAAAAAAATATATATATATATATATATATATATATATATATATATATATATATATATATATATTGGTTTTACCCCATTCTAACAGCACTTTCTCAAGAACAAGCTGAGACACAGGTAAGATAATATGAATTTGAAAAACCAGTACTGAGTGAAGATTAAAGCATGCTGGCCTATTTCTATCTTTATTGGGTTTTTCCATTACTCTTTGAACTATTGAACCACTTTAGGGCTTCCAGGTAGTGTGGCTAGCGAACCCAGTCACAGGACTTGCAATGTAATCACTGTGAACCCGGAAAGTCCCTCTTCCTACTAGTTCTCTCAGCTCAATGAAGAATCACACCGGCTAATGGAAATTAGGGGAAAAGACTCATGCTTTTGCATACCTACTCAGCTCCCACTGCTTTATAGAAAACTGACTTGTGGATACTTATGGCAGCTTGCCAGGTAAGTTTTGTGCCCATATCTCAAGGATATGTAAATTATACAGAGAATAACATATCTGTCCACACTGTAAAACTACAATATGACCCTCTGACTGAAAACCCAGGCCTTTCTAGTACCATACATTAACTCTCGTCATAGGAGTCATTTGACATCAGTCCTGGGAGATCCCACAGGAATTCTATGGGGAGAGCTTAGATCTGGTCTAAGAGAACAGACTCTTTTCCTACCCCAAGTCTCCAAGCTTCTGTGGTGGGTTTGGTGACAAAGGAAGTTCAAGGTTCAGAGGCAAAACAGACCCAGGTGTCTCTCAGGCAGAACCCAGTAGGGCTGCAGGAAAGAGTGTTACACTGCATGAGGGGACATCCATTCCCAATTCAGGGCTGAACTGCCATCGCTCTTGAGAAAGTCCCTTCCCTTCTCTGAGTCTCAGTTTCCTGAACTTTAAAACTCAGGAGTTGACCCTAGAACGTCTAAGATCTCTCCTAGACGTGAAGTCGCCATAACCTGTTCAGGGATTTTGTGGGCACTTGGAGCCAAGGGAGTAGCAGTAGTGAGACCAATACACTCCACAGACCAGAGCGTGGTACCCCTGGAAATGACGTTCTGACTGTCCCCAGCTCCTCAGGGGCCTGAGGCACTGGATCAAAGAGGGTTTGCCATGGGTGCTTGGCAAATATGTGCTGATTTTTAATCTCCTCAGCTATAATAGGGGAGTGTTGGACTTGGTTAAGATGCTGATTTGGGCAACTAAGAATTTTGGATTTCACGGAGAAGTAAAATTTCAAAGCAAAAATATGAAATAAATAAAATCTTTCAGGCCTCATGTGGTCTTGTCAACTTCTATTTCATGAGGTAAGGACATTTTCAAAAATAATGATCTACTCTCACCATCCTATCACAAGGAAAGGACATTTTAACTCCATAAAATTTATAAAAGAGGTAATTACTAGAGACAGGCACCAATGCACAGACTACTGTTGGGACCATTGGAACTCCTTACTCACCTATCAAATTAAAAAAGATATATTGTCTCAAGAAAGGGTGGTGGGAACCACATACACATGTAGTGAATAGTTCAGCAATTGAATATATATGCATTTCTTTGTGTGTGTGTGTGTGTGTGTGTGTTTTAAGCACATAATCTCTGTTACTTCAATGAGACTATGTACTCCTTAAATATTGGGACAATGTCCTACCTTGACATAGGCACAGCTTGATGAATCTTGTCATCTAGCCATGCCTATTTTAAATTTGAAGGTAACCCCATTTGTGTGGCAAAGCTGACCCAGTGGTAAGAGTTAGGGTCCCTAGAGGTGATTTGTTTGTCTGGGACCAAGTCCTATGAGATGCTCAGAGGCAGAGCTCTAGATACAGCTCCTGGGATGTTGATACAGCCACACCCTGGTACCCCCTGGGGCCCACAGCTGCAGCATGCTGGACACATCTGCTGGGAAGCCAAGCAACTTAGAGAAAATAGAAGTTCTGACCAAAGAATTCTAGAAACACCACTGCCTATTCCTGACTCACCTCATGAGAGTGACGTAATAATAAACAAGACCCTCAGTCCATTAAAGGAGGCTCCAAAATGGCTGACCCTAGCGAACACAGCAGAAGATGCTGGCGCATCAGCTATGTGCTCTTCTAAGTGATCCCCAGGAAAGGCACTAGAAAACACACCACGCCAGCCAAGCTGTCAATCTTAGGGCTGCGTCAGTCCCGGGCACCAGGCTTATGTAACTTCAACTGTTTGCTAATAAGGCCAGAAATAAACAATGAGTGACTGGTCATTTTTAAAAGCCAGTTCCCCTGCAAGGGGAAGAGAGAGGAAGCCAAGGGGCTGAGGGAGGAAGTGCCTGCCAAGATAATAAATACAAACCCAAATCTCCAACATTTTGTGGTTTGACACTTAATTGATTAACTAATTTGAGGCAACAAGATTTAGTGTTCCTGCAGATTAGTGTCGAAGGGGTAATTATAGCTACGGCTCCCATCTCCAAAGAGCGTGGCAGCTGCAGCTCCACGCAGGCCAAATCTGCATTAAAGCCCACATACTACAGCCAATGGATACAAAAGGGTTTTTGGAACACGTCCCCTTTCGGCTCTGCGTGCTGGGATTGCTCTGGAAAGGTCATTTGGTGCCTTATCAGCATAGACAAAATCCCCTGCCTGTAATGTATGTGTTTATTCTCAAATTAAATATATTAATGTATTATTTGTTCTTAAAATGTCATGGAATAGATAGTGAGCTTAGCCCTCCTGGCAGACCTTTGAAGCTTAAAGAGTAATGTAATAATAGTACATTAATCCATAGGCTGTTCAGTCATCTCCCTGTGGAGGGCCCAGCCTCCGGTACATGCTCCAAAATGCTGGATTTGCTGCATTTGATGGTAGGAGTCTGTTTCTTTGACAACGGGAGGCTGAGAGCAGGATCCTGCTGAAGTTAAGGAAAGGTATGGACCCTGTATTATGTAGGTGGAAAAATCCAACTCTGGACTCAAAATCAGGCAATGGCCTACACTGACCCAGGATTAAAAATAATTTCAGGGAAATTGTGAGAGAGCGCCTGAAAGCAATAAAACTCCATTTCTTTGCCAACCTTCTTTGGCCAAGTTTTCATAGGAATCGTGACTGAATGTGCTGTGTGATCCTAGTTTAGCAGCCCAGGGATCATCCCAAGAGGGAGAAATGCAAGTAAAGTCAACACAAGTACACCCGGGACTTAGGTGGGGCTTTGAGTCAGGGTGTACTGCCAGCCTTTAATGTTCAAGGCCTCAGTGAGAGGGAAGGTACAGGAGGAGCCTTCTCGGGTGTTATTGAAGTAATCTTACTTCCACCCTTGGCCCACTCTGCTGATCTTAGCAATGGCTTTTGTGGTCCCCATGCTATTTGGGGCCCTGAACTGGATTCAAGCCGTCGCATCCACAGTTCCTATATAATCCTAGCCTGGTCTATTTCCAGCTCTGACCTTGGATTCCCTGCCCATGTTCCCTGCCCAGGGTTCCAGGATAAACGCTGGTCTACTCCTTCCGTCTTCCGGCTTAACTCTTGGCCTTTGCTGTACCAAGCCCTTGAGTGTCTTGGTTGGGAGCCTCTGGAAACTGAATCTGAGAGGCACATGTCAATCAGGAGTTGGTTTCTGGAAACAGATCTATAAGGAATTCAAGAAGGCAGAATTGGATAGGAGAACCTGACCCCAAATTAAGGCCCCAATCAATCCTGAAACTTTGGATCTTGGATGGTCCTTGAGGCATGTCACAAACTGAAGCAAGGAGGCCAGTTCTTACTGGTCCTGTATTGGTCAGTCATTGGTCAGCCCCCTTAGGCAGAGAGCAGTTCCCTGGATAGGGCAATTCCTAGTGACTGTGCATCTGTGACCTGTCAGCAGCCAGTGTTCCCAGCAGCTGAGGGACAGATGCATTGGCCCCGAAGAAGGGCTTTGCCTGGGAGAAGTGTCGCAGAACTCACTATATGTAGCAATCCCCTTGGGTCTCTCTTGACTACTCAAGCCTTTTCCTGAGAAATTAGCCAAAGTCCAGTTCCCACCAGCAGTTCCGGCCCTCTGCTGCCCTCTAGTGGCTACTGATACAACTGCCCCCAACCAGAAAGGCCCATTTGACCCCCAGGTGGCAAGGCATTGGTCCATATTGACTAAGTTGTAATGCAAAGCTCATCTTCAAAGAAAATCAGCACCAGAAAAATGCTGACATGTCCCTAGCACTGGGGAAAGCCTTCTCTCTGTTTTTTTCTGCCACCGTGTCTGACAGGAAACTGCATTCTGCCATTAGACCTGCATTTATTTCAGTGTTAAAAGCTTTTGTTTCCTTTGGAGGTTCTTGATCAAAATAAAAATACCCTCGGGACTGGTGGCAACATCATTTATTATTAAACAATTCCTCAGTAGAATTTGGTGAGAGCAGGATCTTTCAGGGAATAAAATGTGAGATACGAGAGTCAAGAGGAATCTAATATAGATGTTCTCTACTTTTGTAGGGCTGAGAGCTGCCCAAAGTTGATGGAATGACATGCTTTGCTTTGAAAACTACAGGGAACATCTGTTCTTCATGAGGCAGAGTCTCATGATGGGAAAAACACAAGGTTTGGAGTATACTGGATCTGGCTTCTAGTCCTAACTCCGCCACTTCCTGACTATGTAGTACTGATTGAATCACTTATCCAGGGATCGGTTTCTGTGTCTGTAAAATGTGATAATACCTACTCAACAAGTTCTTTGAAGGATATTAAATTTGATGCACTTGCCACACTGCAAAATACTCTGTTACCCAGTATGGAAAGACCAATTTAAAGATATTTTTCCAATGAACCCCCAAACACTCTTTTCCGTAACAGTGACTCAGTATTAACAAAGCTCAGCCAATCGCAACAACAGTTCTTGGGATTCATGTAAGGACCTCCAGCAAGGGAAAAGGATTTTCTTACAACCATCACTGAAGGACAGGCAGGGATGAAGACAAATGGGTAGAAATACAAACTTTACTATGAGCCTTGCTATACCTTTGTATTTTCACAAAATTACTCTCCGATGCAGGGGCAGGAGGAAATGCCACAGGGGATGGCAGAGTACCCTACCAGGTTTGCTGCAAGGCTAGGAAGTGTGTCAGGGACAGGTGAGCTTGGGTGCACTTCTCCTTCCCAAGACCCACTCTCCTGGGCACATGCTTCCTTAATGTAGAGGAACTACATTTTTTTTTTTTAAGACAGAAGAGATTGCTATGGTAGAACTGAATCATCAGACTGTTGGCACATGGAATGTTTTCGATCATTTTCACCTATCATTTCTGAGCGTTCACAAGGATTTACCAAAACTCACCAAGTTACAGGGGCATAGGCATTTCTATCAGAAAACTGAAGTGCAAGGAAATGTTTCATTTCTCTCGAATATAAACCTTGTAGGAAATTTTGCAAATTGATTTTCAAACTAACTCACAAGTATATGTATGAATATATATGTCCACATACCCATATGTAATATACAACTTGCCCAATATTTAACTAGAAGCAACAAATATTAGGAGCACAGGCAAGAATCTGAAACAAGAGAAAACTATCTCAGAAAAACTCACATGTCAAAAATCATGCCTGCAATGTGACTAGCCAGTGTCTTCAGTATAGATACCAGAAAAAAAGTTAAAAGTAAAATAAAATGTAAAACAATAAGAAAAGAAAGAAGCTGACAGTGGGAGAAAGAGAGAGAGAGCGAGAGAGAGAGAGAGAGAGAGAGAGAGAGAGAGAGGGAAAGAGAGCTCATGGGAGCACAGAAGGCCGAAGAAGCCTTTCAGAGCTGGAACAAGTAGTTTCAAGTGTTACAGAAAGCATCAGGGCATTACCACTCAGTAAAACAACTGTTATATAATGATTTTGAGACAATATGAGAAACATTAAAAATGTTTAGTGCTGGGTACTTTGTTTACACGGAAGTAAAAGTGAGTAATTTACTTTGCAATTATATTCATGGAGAATGCTTGGTTTGCTTTTTAAATTTGCATGTAGAAGAAAAACATTTTTTCAGTTAGCATAAAAATCAACAAGTATAGAATATGTCATTTCCCAAAGACAGGAGGATAGGAATGTGTGTGTCTCTGTGTGTGTGTGTGTGTGTGTGTGTGTGTGTGTAATGGGGGGACCCCCAAAAGTACTACATTTACCAAAGAGATGCCCAAATATAACTAGGATTTAAATGCACTTTTAGTGGAAAAGAGTATTAAAAAGTAAATGTTGATACTGTATCTGCTGAAGAGTCCACTCTGTCCCCATTAGGGTTCTTAGAATTCCTCCACGTAAGTGACCATAAGGGTCGAGTGTTCACATGTAATGACATTATTCGTCAAGAGACAAGTGGCCATTTTCATTGAAATGACAGATATCAAGGAGTCCAGATCCTCATGTTGGCCTTCCCAGATGTTTCCTTTTACAGTCATTGGGCAGATACTTGGGCAAATGTCAAGTATTTTGAGATGGACTTGGTGAAAGGCACTACTTTAATAGATGATTTCCTTTCTGCCACAGCCAGTGTGGAGACCACAGGAAATGGAAGATCTTTGGTCTCTATGGCATAACTAACCTTATCTCAAAAGGGTCTGGAAGGCATTTTCCCAAGTCTCCCCACTTCTCCATGTCACAATCTCCATGTGGGGACTTCAAGGGACGGACCTGAGCTCCAGGGCAAAGTGTCCCCACTGGAAGATGGGCCTTAGTATTTATTTTTTTTTTAATAGAGAACAGGGCAACATGAGAGGGAAGGAAAGCATAATGCTTTCTTTTCCCCTTTAGCAGGTCTTTCTGAACCTGGACTCTACATAATAATAGAGACTCCAGAGTAAGCTAAACTAGGGGCTCTCATCCAAGTGGCTTTGCCAGTGAAGCGTAAAAGAGAGCTGTCTCAAACAGCCAAGATGGCGGCCCTATCACTGGCAGCGTGCAGGTCTACGTGAGGGCAAGGGCAAGAGAGTCCCTTCCTGCATAACCCTTGTTCATGGAACCATAAAGGTCACAGAGAAAACAGGCTGAGATCCTTTCCTTCTGTTTCTGTAATGGTATTAGCAACGACTCTTTCTTACTCAATCGCACTCCCAAAGGATTTTCAATAAACTTTTTATGTGCCATAACTGTTACATTAAATAAAGCTGAAAGTATTGAGTAAACCGACTGTAAATCACTTTAGATGCCTTGGAATTACATTAAGTGTGAGAATTATGGATCTTTTGCTGCTTGCAGAAACAGAGAAACGACAGAGCCAGGGATTTTTATGCTGCCAGCCTTTTGAAGATTTTTTAAATTATTTCTTTATGCTCCACGACAGCCATCTCTTGTAAATGACTTGTTCAGGGGCAAACCAGAGGTAGGGAGGAGAGGCCAGAGCCGTTGGGTGGGAGTGGAAAGGAGAAGACGCCTTGCAATGAGGTACAAAGTCAGAGCCCTGGATTTTCTCTCCCTCTCAGATTTAGTCACTCCAGATTTAAACTCCTCTTTTTTTTTTTAAATTTTCTTTCAAGTTTGTACATTTTTAATAAGCCATGAGGGATGTGATCCAAGCAGAGCGTTACAGGGTGTGCACATGTCCATGAACATGCTCTGGGTTTCCAAAACCTTTTCCATTCAAGTCTCACCAGCTGTTATTTTTGTGACATTAAAACCCTGCTTTTATGGCATTCATGTTCAACAGCCTTTCCGAGGCCTTCCCAAGGTCAGGTCTGTGTTTTAAATGGAGTTGTCACACTGCTGAAAGTGGAGGAAGTTTGGAGAGAATGTTGATAAAAACGGAAATCCCTCAGACTGATACTCCCCAGTACCTCCTTTGATGTCAAAGCAGGTTTGATTTTGTTTGGGAAGAAAAATTTAAAGCTGCTTTTCAACTGGACCAAGTGGTTTCTTTCATTGACCACATCCAGCAACAGAATGATAATCAGGGGCTGGTGACATCAAGGACTATTGCTATAGTCATCAAAATGATGTCGGGAACTTACAGTCAGCTTCCTTTCAGGAAAAGCAGAGGCTAAAAGAAGACTTAGTACTTCCAGACCAGGGGTGGGTGGGGCTGATGGATAATTCATAGAAATTTACAGAAAGTTTAGGGGTAGTGCACAGAGAACTCTGAATTTATATGCCTAAATCTAACAGTGGGAAGCATTAGAAGCCAGGGAACATGAGACCATGGAACTAACCTCTGCCCAATCTATTTAGCTTCCTGCAACTACTAAAGACCCTGCTAGTGTCTTGTTATCTGTTGTTTTTCTCAAAAATCAAAAAATGGAAAGCTCTGTATCAGTCAGTCAATTGAGGTGTAATTATTGGAGACCAGGATGTCACTCACATAATCTGAGTTCATAATCTGCCTGGGAAGACTAGACAGCCAGTCCCACCTTAAGTAACAGGAAACAGTCTAAGAGACCATATAGCTAGTTGAGGATTGGATAGTATAAACCACTATAGGAATTTGGAGAGGTAGACCACTCATCTCTGGCTGAAGTCATCATGGAAATAAGAGATACCCAAGTCTGTGCTTCTTGGATGGACTGTTCTGCAGCTTATGGGGTCATTCCAGGGGAAAGAACTCAGTGAAAAGGGATTGATTACAGAGTGCTGTGAGACACAGAGAAGGGAGGGAAGAAGGGAACCTGGGGGTCACCAGGGTGGAATGGGTTGTGGGGATGCCTTGACTGCTAGGCAGATCCCATAGACCCAATGAAATAGGGTTTTCGACAGCAAAGAAGAAAAGGAGCAAAGAAATCAGCATTAGTATGAACTTGCTGGGACAGTCCAGCCAGGGGCCATGACATCTGTTACCCAGCCTTGGCCAGGAGTTGCATCTGAGGAATTGCAGATTAAGGGTGAAATGAAAGGGCTTGTGCTGGAAAACCCTGAGGGGGGACCATGGCCCGCTAGGGAGGCTTTAGAGCAAGAAGAGCAGAAGACAGGAAGTAAGGTGGTCCCCTGCCCTTCCCTCCACCAGAGGCTGAGCGTGACATCCCAGCCGTGTCACAGAGACTCGTTTGCCTTGAAGCTCCAGTCCAGGATTCCCAAACTCTGGGGTTTGACCTTGATCTTGATCTTGATTGGTTATATGACATGGAACAGATTATCTCTCCTGACCTCAGGACCTCATCTAGGGAGATGGAGCTGGACAATTTGGAAAGTCATCTCTAACTCTAATACTCAGATTGCCATGACCACCTCTTTGCCATGCTTTACCTGTTCCTGAATAGCAGCACAGAGAAAGGGTAGCAGAGCCCACTTCTTTGGCCTTGTGTGATCTACCAGGCAAATCCAACCACACGGAATCAGAGGAAGGACTTCTCCATTGAGGTTTCTGTGCCAACCGGGTGTTCCTGCTGCACACTGCTCATTCTTCCAAAGTCTTGATTTTCACTTCTGCAAAATGATGAAATGTACAATGAGTGGACGGACCAGAGATTGAAAGGCATGGTTACCTCCAGAGGAACCTCCTTATCCAGTATATCTGATGCATTCATCCCCCATGGTGGTGCAGAAGTTAGCGCCATAGACTCCAGTTGTGCTACCGTCAGCCTGAGGAGCCAGAAAGCCCAAGTCCCAGGTTCTCTGTGGTCCCAGATGGCGCTCTCAAAGCAATAGACTTGTGAGCTACGGGGTTAACAGCTACGTGGAAACTTCCTAAGAGTATGTGGACACGTGTTAAGATTCTAATGGCCACTTAACGAATGAGTAAAAGAGAGCAACTCAATGATGGATCCTTAAACAGGGTGGCTATCTGCTTGAAGAAGATACCCAACACAACCACACCCTGGTTCTTGGAACATCTGCTTCCTGCATAGGTATGGAGACAACGTACTTGGCAAGTACTTCTCAGTGACTACTCTGGGTTCTGAGGATCTAACAGTGAAAACAGGCAGGGTCCTTGCCGCCAGGAGTCACGTCCTAGACGACAGCCAGTGAACTAGTTTTACCCACGAATGAGACTATTTCAGAAAGCTATCAGTGAGGTCAAGAAGACAAAGCCCAATTTAGAGGAGAGGGTCTGGTGACAGGGTGGCAAAAAAAAAAAATGTAGGACATTCAGTCAGGGAAACCCCTTGGGTCATCTCTGAGCTGAGGTCTTAATGAAGAGCAGATAATGTGCCTCACGGTCCCCATCAATGTCTAGGTCCCAGTCTCCCTTTCTAGAAAGTCATTCCCAATATTTGTTTCAGCTCTCCTGATTAGTCAGTCCCATTATCTCTGTTTAAGGATGACAAATTTAACATTTAAGTCCTCACTTATATAAATTATACAATAACCATAAAAATAAAATTACTTTTCCCAAAGGAGGTATCGTTCTGGGTATCTATGCTCACCAGTGAGCAGGTTGTACCCCACACTCTCAGGTATCCCTGGAGAATCTGGGGGAGGGGCAGCTCTGCCCCCCCCCCCCCTGCAGAAAAGCCTGTGCAAACCACTACACCTCCCTGAGCCACTTTCTGATGAGGAAATCATTAGCTGAAAAGGCTCCCCGTGGGATCCCCTTCTGTTTTGCTGATCTTGTAAATCGTCTGAATTCAAAGTGTCACACGCATGTCTTACAATCCACAAGATAATGCCCAGATTTTGTAGTGCAAAAGCATATTAACCTTTGTGTACTCTAGCAGGGTTCCGACAAAGAGTGTCTGGTGAAAACTGCAGGGCTCGCGGTAATTGCTTGCCATGTGGGGAAATGATCCAGAGCTGTGTGAAGATAAGGAGAAATGGCTGAAGGCAAATCACCTGGGTTTTATTATGCTCGCCCTAAAAAATAATTAGCATGGCCTATGAAATCATACTGTGAGAAGTTTGTGGGGCTTTTTTTTTTTTATTTCCCCAGAAGGAAACTGTAACCTACCTTGTTTTTCTCCTTACAAGGAGATTTGTTGTGGTGGTGGTGGTGGTGGTAGTGGGGTGTGTGTGTGTGTGTGTGTGTGTGTGTGTGTGCACGCGTGCGCATGCAAGTACTTCCCTGACAGTCAAAGACAAATGAAAATGCTGATGTTAAAATAAATACCACGTCAGAAACCACAAGGAGCGCTCAGTGTAAATGTCATGCACTGAGAGCTAGCACCCCCACTCCTTCCTAGCCAGAGAAAAGCCATACCTCATCACCTCGTATGGGCTCCAGGCTGAGGACACTTGCCCAGTTCCCTCTGCTGCTGGCCAGCACACAGGACTCTGAGCCCAACCTGGTTACAAGTCCAGACCCCAAGTCCCAATGCTGTGTTAACTAGAGGAGGGCCACCAGAGCTCCTGCAGGAGACCTGAGGTTCCCTTTAAGACTCTCCAGCCATTGACACCTCCATCCCTTTGGACTGTCCAAGGCCACCAAGCCACCTGCAGGGTCAGCATCTGGCCCAGGTCATCTAGAGAATGAGCCCTAAGAGAGTTAGAAAATATTTTTAATTTTTTTATTCAGTCAATGAGGGATAGAATGCACACATGAAAGAGCAGAAACATGAATCTGATTATCTAAACAGCATTTCCTAAAGATGATGTTGTCACAAAAAACATTTTCATCTTCAGCACCCAGCTTGGGATTATGAATTCAATGGGTTTCCAGTGCAGCAAGTGAGAGACAGGAGAGGGTTGTCTCTTTGTGCCAAGAGCACATCTTCCAAACCAGCCATCCATGTGCCCCCACAGGCTGGCCTACCTTGAGAAAGTCCGGTGACAGATTGCTCAGGTGGTAATCAAAAGACCAGGCCATGTGGGCATGACATTGATTGACATTTGTTAAGGGGCACAGCAGCTCCCAGTGTGCCTCCCCATCTACCTCCTGCTTGCTTCTTTCAAGTACCTGAAGAGACTGTATTAGTCAGCTTGTGCCACCACAACAAGATATCAGACTGGGGGCTTCAAAGAAATGTGTTTCTTATAGTTCTTTATAGTTCAGGAGGCTAGAAGTCCAAGTTCAAGGTGCTGGTAGATTTGATTCCTGGGGAGGGTCCTCTTCCTGGCTTGTGTACTCCCGTCCACAGCTGCCTTCATGCTGTGTAGGCACATTACCTCTCGGAGCCCATGCAGAGGGGAAGAGCCCCACCCACCGCCCTCTCTCATTCATCATCTTATAAGGCCTGCAGCCTTATAGGATTCAGGATCTGCCCTTATCACCTCATTTAACCTTAATTACCTCCCAAAAGATGCCTCCAAATAGTCACACTAGGGGTTCAGGCTTCAACATATGAATCAGGGAGAGTGGAGAGGATGTAATTCAGTTCTTAGCAGAGATAAATATTTCTATAATTTTCCAGATAAGGCAAAGCCCAGAACAATTCATCAGCAAGAAAACAGCAGAGCCTGGAAGCCAGCTCTGCGGCTCCGCCCTCCACCCCCAGCCCCCTGCACCACCGGGCTTTGTTCTAGCTCAATAATCGCATGATCTCGACTGGCCCCGGATGATCACAGTTTGGCCGGCCAGTCCTTGGGGTCAGCACAAAGCAGCCCCAGGTCCCCTGGGCTGCAGCCCAGTGCCATGCCCCCTGCTCTCTCCAGAGCATCTCCCTCCTCGCCTCTTCCCTGTGGATGACTTCAGCTCTCCAGATTGCCTTTATGGCTTCAGACTCCCCTCATGGTCCTGGGAGAGCATTTCTTCATGGCGGGGCTGATAATTTATTTAGTTTTGCTAAGTGTTCCTTTACAGGGAAGGGGAAGGGGGGGGGTGGAAGAGGAAGATGGGTCACTGTCTTTGAAAAGCCGACTCATAAATGTTCAGGTACGTTCCTTTTTCTGTCGGCTAAGCAGCTTTCCCAGCCAAAAAAATAATCACGCTGCCAGCATCTCCCAGGTCTTGAGAGAGCAGACGTATTTTATCTCTCCTTGGTGACGGCTCTGAGCAGTTAATGCTCTTGCATTTTAAGCTTGAATAGATTTTTGTCCCAGGCAGCTCTAGTTTGTGGCTCCTCCTGCAAAGGTCTTTGTAGCTCTGGAAAACAAAAGAAGCCTCCTTCAAGCAAGGTGAAGGCTGCTCTGTCTCCAGGCAATTCACTGGAGGTCGGAGGAGAGACGATTGTTTGATTCTCCAAAGCCAGTACCACCATCTTCTTTGCCCTCTCCTAGCTCCCCTTGCAGAACGAAAGCCCCATGTCCTAGTTATGACCAACACAGTTGAAAGGGAATTCTAGGAAAGGAAGTGATTAAAAACAAATAAAGAAGCAGAACCTTATAAGTAGAAAGCCCATTGTCCTGATCCATACTACCTACTTTCAAATATGGTTGGGATGCTCAGCGCCACAGCAGCCATCTTATAACCATGAAGCAAACAAACACAAAAACCCAAAAGCCCATAATCTCAGGAAGGGCACAGCAGAGAAAAATGACAAAAACTTGAATTTTTAGTGACAAACCAACTGTTCCATCAGTTAGGAGACTGCTATCTTTTGAATTCCCTGATCAGTCAGCGATAAATGTGGTTATGTCATAAAACCTTTGCTAAATGGAATTCTAGTTCCTTGTAGCCAAAAGCATTCCTAGCTTATATGCTGTATCACAGGGTCAACACTGTTGCCAAGTACAGCTCACCTTAATTTTTAACATTTTTTAAGTTTATTCTTCCGTGATGAGCTCAGTGATGGCAAGGTCCAACCAGTAAAGCAGAGCACTGCTGTTACCTTTGGATCAGGGAAAAATGGGCAGAGTCCCTCCTCTGTGACCTCTTCATGACGTCATCTGCAAAACTCGTACTGCTGTACTTGGGGATGACACCACCTGCATCACCTGATGGACACGAGGAGGACATTCCCCAGGTCATGTCACCCTGTGCACGGTGGGATCTCTGCCTGCTGAGGATGTTATCCTGCAATGTCTTCTGTGACCTGGAGGAGGCCAGCATAATTTTTTTTCCTGGTTTTAGTCTCTCCATTCCCAAGTTTGGAGAATGTGGTGCGCTGGTCCTGAGTCATCCGATGATGGTCACCACTCTCCTGATGGGCTGTGAGAGAGACCCTGGAAGGGGAGGTGACATCTAAATGATGTGGAGCCCTCTGAGACTTGCACCCCAAATCTGGACATCAGAACACCCTGATTCTGAGCCTAGGTCTAGTAACTTCTCTTATGCAAAGAAGTCATTTACACATGGCTGATTTGATAGCTGTAGTTCTTTATGTGTCACTGATACTTTTCCTTGTTGTTTGCAATAGATTCGCCATGGACCACCAGGAAGAAGCAGAGACCCTCTGTGCTTTAGAACTGCAAGAACCTATTCACGTGGCTGTTAGGGTCTGTAAACAAGTCAGGATGGCGCCTAGCATTTTGCCAGAGGGAGTGGTATACCGCTCCTGTCCTACAGTAAAGGGCTCCCACTCCTGCTGTGTCAATCTACACAAGTTGCTGCCCCCCCCCGCCCCCCGTTATTTTGCTGCAGCCACACTGCGGCTCTCTGTGGCAGATGAGGAAACCGGAGACCCAAAGCAGAGGAGTGACTCCTGAGGCTGCAGGTGGTGTGGAGCGCTGGCCACGCCCACCTCTCTTGCTCCCAGTCCAGTGCTCTTTCCACCACTGGGATCCACCAAAAAGTCTCAGCAGAAACGAGTCCACGCTGATTCCTGTTTCCACTCACCTCTTAGGCAGCTCGGGGCATGGCCCCTGCATGGACTGAAATCTCCTCCCCTTCCAAGTCTTCCATACACCCTAACATCCTGATTTTCAGCAATTCTTACTCAGAAGGTCTCCAGATCCCTTCCCTCGTCTCAGGCACACTTTCCTAAAGTCCCAGTTTTGTTCCATTGCTTTCTCTTTGTGTGTGTGTGTGTGTGTGTGTGTGTGTGTGTGTGTGTGTGGTGAGGGGAGCTACTGGGATTCAGACCCAGGGACATAAAATCATTGAACTATATCTCTGGCCCTTTTTTTTTTTTTTAAATTTGAGATGAGTTCTCTCTAAGTTTAGGGCCTTGCTTGTTGGCTGAGGCTGGGCCTCCATCTTGTATTCCTCCTGCCTCAGGTTCCCAAGCTGCGGGGATCGCAGGCCTGCGTCATTGCCCCCCCCCCGGCTGTCCCATTGCCTGCTGGAGACGTGAAGACTGAAGAAAAGCACAAGAGATCCCATCTGAAAGATCACATCCCTGGATAGGGGCGGGGAGGTGACTCGGTGACAGAAGAGGATTTCTGCAAATATGACAAGGGCCCATTGTGTTCAGCTCAGTCTGAGGCCACTTTTCCATGTGATCACTAATCCTCATGGTAATCACTGTGGTCAGAGCAACGTGTTTCCCCATATCTTCTTTATTAACTATTAATAGAAGGAGCGCTAAACAAGTCACCTAAATCAAGCTTCAGCCCCCTTGTTAGAGAACTGCCCCTGGGGCACCCCCGCTACAGTTGAGAGGCTCTGCCTCCTAAACCCTCTGTCCTTGTAATGGAACCGACTTTCTCCCACCTACCCATGGCTTCCGCCGTGTGTCTCCTCTGTTTCATCGTTTCTTCCACTGTGCCATTCTACCTCCTAAACATCTCTTTTTAAATTTTGATGATGTTTTTACTTGTTCTTTGAGTTATATCTCAAGTACACTTTTTCCTCTTTCACCCAATGCTACTAGTCTATCCTGAGCCATTGCAGGTGTTTTCCACCAGTCCCTTCCCGCTAGGGGTACCTCCCTTTCCTTTTCATGTAACATGTCTGCTTAGAAAGTCACTGGTAGCTTCCCACCCACCAGGAGCTCAGATTTCCACACTTCTCTGTTGAGGCACCCCCAAAAGCAGAGGAGAGCGTACGAGTTGCCAGAGACAGAGGCACACCCCATTCTGAGAAGCATGTCAGAAGTCATGGATATTTTGAAGTGGTACTTGAAATCTCTGCTTTCCTTTTCAGCTCTCATGGTTTAAATCTGGTGAAGACACTCTGTTATCTAGGGCTATGAGGGAGTTTTAAGATTAACTTCATGGAAAATATAAGAAACAAACAAATGTAATTGAGTGATGAAGCCAAGAGATACCTACAACATCTTTTCTCAACTAAAGATATACCACAAAGAAAAAATCTGAAGTCGGCACCATGGACTCAACGTAAGAGAAGATGTGTTCAAGGCCATGCAATGTTGCCACAGGATTGTTTTCAACATGGACTGTGTATTATTCAACTTTCCGCCACTGTGGCAAAATACCTGAGGTTAGCAATTTATAAGGAAGAAAGGTTTATCTCAGTTCATGGATGGAGAAGTTTCATTCCATATGTGCTTGACTCCAGGGCCTTTGGCCCTGTGGCAACGCAGCACATTATGGTAGGGAACATATGGTAGAGGAAGCTGTTCACCTCATGGTAGCTGACCAGCAAAGGGAAAAGAAAGGGCTGAATTCCCCATATCCCCTTCAAGGTCTCACTTGTTCCTACTAGGTTTCTCCTCCTGAAGGTTATACTCCTTCCCACAAACTAGGAACCAAGTCCTAGATACATGGGTCTTTGGAAGACATCTAAAATCAAAACCATAGCCTACTGATTGAGAAATACATTGTTGGAAGCCAGGCACAGTGGATCATGCCTGTAATCTCAGGGACTTGGGAGGCTGGGGCAAGAGGATCACAAAATGGAGACTAGCCTCAGCAATTTAGTAAGGCCCCAAGGAACTTCACAAGACCTTGTCTCAAAATAATAAATAAAAAAAGGGCTGGGGATGTGGCTCAATGGCAAAGCATCCCTGGATTCAATCTCTTCTGCCAAAAAAATTTAAAATAAAAAAAAATTAAACTTAGAAGATATTAACATGGTGGTCTGAGAAGGGCATAAGAACGGCAAGACCTATGTAAAACATAAAGCCATAGTCAAACAGACAATAATAATGGCATGGGTGTCAAATAACTGATAAAAATAAAGAAGAAGGAAAAGAAGAACAAGGCATTATCAGAAACCAGGTCCAAATGCACAATAGAGCTGGTAAAACTCAGAATGAGCATCCCAGAAAGTGGAATCCATGAGGTCAAGATGAAGCCGGAGAAATACATCCATGATACAAAAGAAGAAAAGGAGAGGGGACTGATAACTGAGGAAGTCAGAAGGCGGAGGGCCAAGACGGAGGGATCTGGGGGGATAGGACAAGAAGCAGTGACCGACCGAAGGCAAAGAGCATCTGAAAACAGCGACTCCAGGACAGAAGGGCTCACTGACTCCCCAAGGGAGAGCCCTGGTGGACGCTGAATCTCAAGACAAATCAATCCCAACAGGAATTCAGGGGGAGAAATAGGCCGATTTCCCACTTTTCCTCCCAGGTACAAAATAAGCACAAGATAAAGATGCTACATCTGCTCATTTTGAGAAAAGTGGTTTGTAGATCAAGAATTCTATATTCAATTAAGCTGTTGCAGAAAGGCAAATGCAATCCCGTTTCTGGGAGAATATGTCAGTTATATAGTTTCAGAAAACTCCTTGAAAAATAAGCTGAGAGATAATTCCAGGTGAAGCAACTGAAGATAGAAAAACCCCAGACTGATGAGATGTGAGCCTTAAAACCAATTACATGGCATAAGCACAACTGCTAAAAACTTGGATTGAAATGTTAATTGAAAATGCAGAAACTATTGTTGACATTGACATAGATTTATATGAATGATCAATAGATAAATATGGAAAAGTAGGAAAAGGGACAGGCAAATTCAAGTATTAAATTCTACTCTGGTTCTGAAGTTATTTTTAACTTGTATGATTAGCCAGCTACAAGTTCAGGTGTGTACTTGATTCAATTAAAAACAACCAATAACAAAAATTGATTTAAAGAATGACAATCAATGTATAGAACATGAAAAAGTAACCTATACACAAAAAGGCTTGCATAACCATAGAATTTACAAATTGGCCCAGAAAATTTTGCAAACTGTGAAAGAATCTTCCACCCATAGAAATCCATTTTTAAAGGCTAGCCTATGAAAACGCCCTAAATTAACTTCTTAAGAGTGAGTGTGTGTGTGTGTGTGTGTGTGTGTGTGTGTGTGTGGTGTGGTGAGGGGAGTTACAGTATGTATATGGTGAGGGGAGTTACAGTATGTATACACGATGGAATATTACTCAGGCATAAAGAAAAATGAAATTATGGTATTTACCTGTAAATGATTTGAACTTGAGACTATCATGCTAAGCGAAATAAGCCAATCCCAAAAAACCAAAGGCCAAATGTCCTCTCTGATCTCTCTGATATGCCAATGCTGACTCACAATGGGGCTGGGGTGGGGCACAGGAATAGAAATTCATTGGATTAGACAAAGGGAAATGAAGGGAAGGGAGGAGGGACGGGAATAGGAAAGACAGTGGAATGAGTCAGACATAACTTTCTTATGTTCATAAATGAATGCAAGACCAGTATGGTTACACATCATGTACAACCACAAGAATGGAATCCAAATTGGAATACTCCACGTATGTATAATATGTCAAAATACACTCTACTGTCATGTAGAACACTATCATGGACTATCTATAAACAATAAATTAAAAAGAAAGGAAGGAAAAAAATTAGATTACAGGTACATGCTCTGTTCACAATCAAGTGGACAATTTGGGTCCCTCAAAAAGAGTTCTGCTTCTCACTGTGTCGTTTTGTCCCCGCCTCCAAGAAGACAGGTGCTCCTCTGGTGATCTCTGAGCATGGCAGGAAGCAGGAAGGACTCCGCTCTCTGGCCTCCTGCTTTCTGATGGGGGAGTTCCCCCACTGAGTACAAACAGCTGAGCAGATAACTCTACCCCTGGGGCGGCAGATCACGATTAAGGAAACTCTTGAACCCCTCCTCCTCCAATTTAAGGATGTCTTTGTGTTCAAGAAAATCCACGAGAGGTAGAAGAAAACCCGTCATCTGACTCTTCTCAAGAAAACTTCACACCCTTCACTCCAGGAATCAGGACCTGTGGTTCTAAAAACTCAGGGATCTTGCCTTCCACGGAGACAGGTTTCCAAATTACTAAGGAGAACCCCCCACCTGCTTCCAACACAGAGGCACCACTAAAACACAGTGCATACAGCAAAAGGGAACTCAGAGGAACAAACCAAGCTGCATAAACCAAAAGGCCCCAAACCAGATAACAGAGCAAGGGAAAATCTGTCGTCTAAAAATGAAAAGAAAAGCCGCACAAACCCCCAAATCACCAACCTAGACAACAGAATGAGGAAAAGTGATGATTATAAAAATGAAAAAAGCTATCTGGTTTAAAGGAAGAGACTCTCAAATTGACTGGAGTGGTGAAATGGGCATAATTTTATGACAACTGAAGAGTTGGGGTTTTTTAGATAAAAAAGAGATGCTTTTAATAAAACAATGCTCTTCAGTTGTAGAAGGTCTACTTCAAAGGTCCACGGGAAGATGAGGTGAAGTGGGAGGTTGCCTCATCTGCTGCACAGTGACTGCATCCCAGTGTTTCCAGATTTCAGGGGAAACCAGGCCAGTAGCTGTGGATCATCCAGGACAGTTATCTGAGATCCACAGACCCAATTTACAATACATGATGAATTAATAAACAGTCAGGGAATTCTGTGTCCCACATGGAAATGCACCAAACTCTATAAATTAAAGCAACATCAAAAATAAACTGTTAGAAATTCCAGTAGAAATGATAAAGATAATACATTAGAAATACAGTAGAAATGAATAGAAATCTAGTGCTGACATGAGCTAGCCATACACACATACATGTCATCCTATGATGCAAAACCGATAAAACAATAAAAATGGCAAATAGGATTTCAAAATGGCTACACAGGATATCAATTCCCTTGACAAAATAATTCTGAAGTTCATTTGAAAGAAAAAAATAACCTGAGATGTCTATAAAATTCTAAAAGACTAATGAAAAGACTCAGCCCTTATCAAATATTAAAATAAATTCTAGAGTTACAGTCATTGAAAAAGTGTGGAATTAGTGGAAGAATTAACGAAAGATGAATGAAATAGAAGAAATGTCACTGAAGATGTCATACATATTTAACGATTATTAAATTTAGATGCTATTTATATACCCATTTAATGTGACAAATAACTAATTTATTTAATCTATAATAAAATATACAAGTAAACATATTGAGATAAACATACTAGCGGTAAATTTTGATACTGAATAATTAAATATAACTTAATAAAATGTAATATAAAAAAAGCAATAGAGGGTACAACAAATATGGGAGAAAAATGACTAAGCTAGTTGGGGAAAATATCAAGTTAAATTCTCACTTCACATTAGGTGCCTGACAGATAATTAGATCAAAATAAATATTTGTTAAAAGAAGAAATGAATAAATGAATGAATAATATATTCAATTTCAGATGGATTAAATACTTGGCAAAACATAAAACACTACAAGAAATTACAAACATATATTGTGCTGATCTCTAATTGAGAAAGCCCTTTCCAAATATAGAAATGATGGGTAAGATAACAAAGAGGACATCCAACAGCACTGATTCCATAGTATTTTTTAAATCTCCCTATGAAAATTCACACAAAAATGGCCTACACAGGATCGACATCTTGCATGTAGAAAAGGATCTTGCAAATCAAAAGGACAAGACAAATACCCCAAAGAAACATGAGCAAGGACGTGAGGAGGCAATTCTCGGGAGTAGAAAGATAAATGACCGGTGAATGCCTAAAGAAGTGTTCAACCTCATTTATTATCTAAGACATGAAAAATTAAACAAAAACACAGGAAGAATTCAACCCTTTACCATTCTGTCACCAAGAACCCTCCTCCAAAAAATGTCCATACACATAAAATTCGGCAAACCATTCCAGGATCCCCTCAGACTGCTGGATGCCATGCCAAGGTTCATGGGAACCTAGACTCAGAACCATTTACCGTCACCGCCAGCAAATGAGTAACAGGGACATAGTAAGATGGCTTTTTTATAAACTGCTGGTGCAAATATACGTTCATACATTTCAGAAAAGCATTGGATGATATGTATTAAAGGCCTCAAAAAATATCTACATTTTATTCTTGATGTAAATACTTATAAGAAAATCTCTTGAGGAAAGCAATTAAGATTAAAATAATGTATGTGCAAAGATTCGTTAGCTTCAAAGATTGAATTGTTCATTGTAGCATTATTTATATTAACAAAAGGTGTTAGCTACTTAAATTTCCAAGACAAAGTGTTTAAATATATTATGCAAAATGCTTAAGATGAATTTTTATTCCATTACTATGGTTTTCAAGAACAGTTAATGACATGGGGAAATACAAAGGATGTAACATATAAACGGAGAATGCTATGAATGTCGTATATGAAAAACAGCATCAGCTAGGGTGTTAGCTTAATGATAGAGCAAGCATTTCACATGTGCAAGGCTCTGGGTTCAATTTCCAGGAGGGGGGAAAAACAGTTGTATTATCTGCCATATCTCACATATGAGAAAAGCTACAAAGAAATCTGTCAAAATGTTCATAATTATTATTTCTATTTGAACAAATTATGAGTGTTTTCCTATTCTTTTCTAATTTAAAAATATAGTTTACTTCCAAAACAGCAAAAAATTAATACAAAAAAAAATACCAAGGAAATGTTGTTTCAATAAAAAAATGCAGAACGAGAAACTTGAAAGCCTGCACCGTGCCTTTAGCTGGCTCCAGGGAAAGTGAACCAGCCCTTCAAGTCTTGCCTCAGGACGATGCTTCCCAAAGGACATTCTGTTCTCAGTGCTCCTGAGGGACAGCACCACGGTGGTCACTCAGGAGTGACATATACTCACATCCAGGGGAAAGAATGGTCACCAATTCACTTTGGGATCACATAACATAGAATTCATCTGTTCTTTTTTATTTCTTCCGTGAATTGCAAATTTGTAGGAAAAACATATTTCTCTCTCTCTATAAAAAAAAAAAATCTCAATTTTTTCACTTCCAGGTGTGTGGCCTTGGGCAACTTGCTTAAGTTCTCTGAACATTGATCTCCTGGTAGGTCACAAGAGGCAATACCTGTGCCTACGTCGCAGGGCTGTGGGTACAACTGAGCTAATGTGCTTGATGTGAAACTGTTCGTTTTGTCTCCCTGATTCTGTCATTTGGCCCCAGTTGCAAATGACTGTGTTTGACTTTGAGCTTGATCATACATGTTCCCCTTTTATAAAAGGCAGAGTTTTATTGTAAGGCATATTATCCAGATAGAGGAAGTGACGTCACTGCAACATTCCTCAAGTGGAAAAATAAATAGAAGTTCTAGAAGGAAGTCAAAAGAATGGGGGAGGCCAAGGCTCAGGGTGGGAGCCCTCTGGGGTTCACAGGAGAGGATGGGCTTGGAGAAGAACGGGGCAAGGTGACAGGAAGGTCCCAGGAGAACAGCAGACAGGCCTGGGGAGGTTGCCATATCTCGCCATTATCTGCCTCATTTCTCATTCCCCACCCTTTCCTGGGTACTGACCCAAATTTCCAAGACTGAAAAGTCAAAAGAAAATCTCTACTTCCCAGTCTGCCTTCCATCTAGGGTTCCAGGTGTGTGGGCCTCACCCAGCTCTGCCAGAGCAAGGGCACCCCAGCAGGACAGGAGCAGAGAGAGGGCAAGGGGGCACAGTGATTCTAGCATCAGACCCTGAGAACTCGGATCGCCTGGTGAGCCTTGCACCAGAGGCTGAGGCAAGTGTGCATGAAGGCCTGGGTCCAGTCTCCAGTGAGGTAGGTGTCAACCTGCATGCAGCTGTTTTGCTAGAACATTCCTGTGATACAGCTAGGTACTTTCTGGCTTCTCAGTTCTTGGCTATTTCATCCAAGCTCAGTTTTCTGAATGGCCAAGGGGACTCGACAAGTTACCTACATTACTATAGTCTGGATCCTAAGTGCCCCCCCCAAAGCCCCATGTGTTAAAGCCTTGTTCCCCAGCTTGGACTTATTGGGGGATGGTAGAACCTTTAAGAAGCAGGGCCTAGTGGGAGGCCTTAGGTATTGGGGTGCCGCAAGCTGGCTGGGCACAGAAACACAAGCCGCTCAAGCAGGAAACAAAGCTTTATTTTTAAAAAGGCCGCCAGTCCCTGTGTGCGCCCTGCTAACAAGCCGGTGTGTCTCCACCGGAACCCCGGGGCCCCCAACTGGGGGCCCGGACCTCCCCCGGAAATTCCCTCCTACTATCCTTCCCCAACCAATGGGAACTCTCCGGGAGCCCCGTAACATGAGTCTCCTAACAGGCCGAGGTGAACAGCAGGAGTCCAATTTCCATATGAATGTAAATCTTAACATAATCATATCATCTCAATGGCTAGCTGGCAGTCACCTAAACCAAAGGTGCCATGTATCATAATACTTTTGCTGTGGCTCCTAGCATCGGGGGTGTGCCCTCTTCTTCTTTTTCATTTTCTGGCCATGAGACCTCACCACAGGCTCAAAATCACAGGACCTATCAATGATTGAAACCTCCAAAACTTTGAGCCAAAATAAACCTTTTTCCTTTATAAGTTGACCAGCGCAGCTATTTGTAATAGTGACAAAAGCTAACAAAAACATCATTTTATAAGCAATTTTCCACTTAATCCACATAGAATGGACTATGCTGGACAAAAGGTGTTAGCTACTTAAACCTGCAAAATTCTAAGGACATTGGATTTGGTGCCTCATGACTTCTAAGCGTCCAGATTGACATAGGAGGTCCAGAGGAAATGGCCCAGGGGGTGCACCTGTTGGGGATCTCCTGAATTTTAGGAATATTCTAGATACTCAGACACTCCCTGGGGCCCTGGTGGAGAGAAGCAAAAGTGTTGAGAGGAGTGTCGGTCTTCAAGAGGCCTGGGAACTGGAAGCAGGAAGCTGATGAGGTAAGGGACTTTGAAGCCAGAGACAATGGCAAAGTTCAAGGGCACCTGTAGGGGGATTCCAGAAAGTAACTCCGGAAGCACATAACAGCACTACTAAAGATGTTTACCTGTAGTGCACATAGGCCTCACAGTATGTAAATTTCAACACTGTATGCTGCATTAGGTCACCAGATCTTCTAAACAAGGCTGTGAAATATGCATCGGTAGACACATAAGGATACAGATACCCTGTATCAAAAATTCGGAGAAAATCATACAGGTAGTGGTGGCCATAACCAGTTCCCTGAACCAGAACTTTCTTTCCATCATCCATGACCATTCCACTGCTCACACAATTCTCAATGATTAAGAGCAATTAAAAAAAAATCTCTAGTTTATCAATAAATGGTCCCCATTCCACTTTCAAAAGCATTATATTTATCATTTGGGTATATTTTTTAACCAGTACAAAGAAAGTTGCACCTCCTTTCAATCCTGGTTCTTAAGCCAAATTCCTGACTGTCAGGACCAAGACCCTAGAAAACATTCATGGGTATAACGAGTACATCCAACGATTGGGGGAAGAGGAGGAAGCTCAGATCACTGGCAATATGAAGAACAAACTTGTAGACAGATAGGGCCAATGACAAAGGAGAAGGAGGAAAAGATAGATCAAAAGAGGAACCAATTAGTATAGTCTGGGAGAGTACTGAAAAAATCAAATGTATATCCTAAACCACAAGGTTGCAAGGCTCTCAAGATGTTAATTAGCTGTTTCTGATGGTGAGAATTATGTCAAAAAGATGAGGGGGTCTTTTGGTCAATTAGAGCTGGGTTAAAAAAAAAAACAGACTTCCAGTACTATCAACTACAGGTATATAGACACCTGCCCACTGGATCCACTCACTGTGCACATTATCTCTTGGGACCCACAGACCTCACATCTTCCCATAGTACCCTGGGAGTGGCATATTCCCAGCTTCTACAGAGAGGGGGAATTGCCCATAGAGTATGTCCAGCAATTCCGAAATGATGAAGATCTCAGATTTCATCCCTAGAAAGCCAAGAAAACCTGGGTTCTACTTAGCCATTTTTAGATGTGTGATCTTCACACTGATCAAATTAAGAACTTGACATTCTTTGAGCAGCATGTACTCGGACTTTCTTTTAAGCAACTTGCTGCTACTTCAGTGGAGAAACTGGTAAAAATAATTGAGCTGCCAGGCGTGGCGATGCACGCCTGTAATCCCAGCATCTCAGAAGGCTGAGGCAGGAGGATCACAAGTTAAAGCCAGCCTTAGCAATTTAGCAAGAATCTAGGCAACTTGGCAAGATCCTGTCTCCAAATAAAATATTTAAAAAAAAATCCAGCTAATTAGTTACTAAACTAATTACTCTGTGCATTTTTAACAATCTGCTTATTTTTCCTCCTCTTTGTTAGACAAAACAGAATTTAGTAAGAGATCATTGTTGTTTCTGTTTTAATTAGCAGGTAAAGTGACTTGGAACTATGATGCTATGATATTGCAGTTTCCTAGCTATGAAATTTTACTATCAAACCAAATTCAAAGAAACAGTCATTTTAAACCCATACAATGTGTCAGCTCTTGAATTATAACTCCTGTCCTGTGACCATTATACCCTCTACTAATGTCAAATTTTCGTATCCTGTGGCTGGATCGTATATGCACAGTTTGTTCTAGGGGCTCTATATTTTGTCTAGTTGTTGAATTTACAAAACTCAGGAGTGCTTCCCCTGGATAGGGTCTAAAGACACAAACAAGCAGTTGCAATTCTTCCCCTGAAGACAGGAGGCCTGCAATGAAAGGGAGAAAAGCAATTGCTTTCTGAGTTTTCCCCACACAGGACGTGAAAGGTATGCAGAGAAGGTTTTTTAATATTCGTCAAAGGCCTTGGAACCACGAGTTCCATTCCACAATGTCTAAAAGATTTATGGAACTGGAAGTTCTTAGCTCAAGTTTCCTGGAAGCCTCTGTTCTGGGAGATTGGGAGAGAAAGAAATGTAAATTCTGCATATTCCAAAGAGCTGAACCCTTTGGCTGTTAAATGATGTGGGTGTGTTAGCTGTTAAGCAGGAATTTTTATGAACAACCACCTATGCTGGGGGGTGGGGAGGCAACTGCCTCTTTAACAATTAGCAACTCCTTTAAAGTTATTTTTCATTTCACATAAGACCCTCTAGAAAAACTTACAAATAGATAGCCAAAATCACCCAATCTGTTTAGGTGACTTTTTTTTTCAATGACTTAGAGTAAACTTTGTTCACTATAATACTAAATTCTCCACCCAGAGGTCTTCCCTTAAGTCTGACCTCAGACTGGGCATGCTCAGTGATATGCCCACCTGTGCATGTGACGATGAGTCTTTCCTACAGGAACAGGTTTGAGTTTCCCCAATGAAAGCTCCTTGCTTTCTTTCTTCAAGGGGACAGGGCTTGGGGAATTATTCCCAGTGCTCTCCTTACTTGCTACAAGTAATAAACCTTTCTTCACTTTTTTATCTCCTGGTTGTGTTTATTGGCTTTGCACTCACTGAGCGGTTTCATTCAGTTACAGGTGCTGTCTGGTGAACTGCATGCTGCTGGCATTCACCTCTTTTTATAGGATTCACCGAGGATAGAAAGTTCTAAACGGCATTTCCAGGACAAGGCGATGACAAAAGAAAAAAATTTTAGATTATTTATAAACAACACTGCACTAAAAGGGAATTTCTAAAGAGATTCAATTAAATCTAATAGGTGTGTCTACATGCTCAAGTCTGTCCTAGGAGCTATAAAGGGGCCATAGAAGCTTTAGGAACAACTGTGAGAGCAAGACGTCAGCCATGGTCATGCAGTTCTTACAATCTAGAGAAGGGAGCAGAACTCAGCATGAGGAATTATTTGGAGCTTGGTACAAAATGATGTGAAAGCAAATGCTCAAAGAATGGGGAGCAGCCCAGGGCCAGGCAGGGGAGAAGGAGGGGATGCCCCTCCATTAGGTCTGAGGAGGTTTATAGAGGGCAGAGATTAGCAGAAATGAGGGACAAGGACATGTCCCAGCCAGAAGCTAACAGGCAAGGAAGGACATGAGGTAACTCCACTCTACCATGGATCGTTTCTGGAGTGATGTCACTCCATTACCCTGGAGTAATGACCACTCCATGCACAAATGCCACAAAATACCACTCAAGTGTGATCTCTGCCTGTACTAATTCCTGTGGTGCCATCTTATCTGTCTCACAGTCCCTCAGGGGAGGGATTCCCAGAAACAGGCAGAGGCTCTGCCTGTGGAAAGGCAGGGCTTCCAGGACTCAGAAGCAGACCCTCCCTGGAACCTCCCTTATATCAGCTCACATGCAAAAGATAGAGGGACTCTCACCTCCAGGCATGGGGCACCCAGCATCTATTTATCACGTTTGATAATTAAGTTTGAAGGAGGAAACACAAAATACCTGTGTTCTCCTTAAGGGCAGGGGACTTTGATTGGAAGGTGAGCTTCTTTGCATGGAATTTCACAAAACCCTTGTCCTAGTATCCTTCCTATCATCCCTCCATCACAGGGACCCTCTTTTTTTTTTTTTTTTTTTTTTTTAGACAGAGCAAAACCAAACCAAAGAACCCCACATGTTAAGTGTGTTTTTGCATCCATACTGGGCAAACCAGGCATTTGAAGGAACAGCCCTGAAAAACCCAACCAGGATCTTCTGGAAGCACATTTCCCTCCTTTGATTTCCAGAGACTGATTTCCACTTTGGAAGAAGCAGTTACAAAGCTCAGGAAGGTTATGCACCTGGTATGGAGAGGAGAGCAGAATCAGCCAGGAAAGGAGAAAATGTGGTCGTGGTTGCCCATCGTTCTGGGGAAGTCTGCATCTCTTTGTCCCTCTACCTCTTTTCCCCTCCCTAACACACTCACTCATTCTCTTTCTCTCTCCCTCTCCACCCACATCCTGGCCATGGATCAGGGGTCAGTGTGCACTGATGGAGGAACCCCGCTCAGCCACACCACACAGGACTTCCCTATCCCTGTCCCTGGGGAAAGATGCAAGGCTGGGTCACATTTCTGTCTTGCCTTTATGAAACAGGGACAGCAAAAGGAAGCAGGTAGAGATGTCAGGACAAGGTGAGATGGAAGACCCTGCAGCCTGAGGTGACACCCTGAGCTTAGAAGTGCACTAACCAGAGAGAAAACACATCCTCGGCCACCCCAGGAGGCCCTCTGACCCCTGCGGTGGCACCTGCACCCTGCCATCCTCACCACCTGCTCTTATCTACTTCCTCCCTGCTCAAGCAGCTGCCTCCAAGGTGGGGATCTTGGATGAGGGTACTAGTCCTGGAAATCAGACACAGCGATACCTGGAGGATCCTCAGAGACCGTCCTTTGCCCAGTGGATGGTCTCGGCCCTGGGTTTGTGAGGACCCAGGTCTCAAAGAGCTTCTGAGACAGGAAAGGCAAAACCCAGAGCATAGATCCCATTTCCACCCGAGAGTTCTAATTATCCATTTTAATCTGGGTTTCCTAAGAGTTCATGTTTTAAAAACTTCTTCTGTTAAGTCAAAACAAAGCCAAAATAAGTTCTGTCTAGTTCAATCATCTGTATCTAAGAATGGAAGCTTGAGAGAGCTCAAGGCGGCTGCCCATGGTCACCCATGTGGGTCACCTGGTCAATCCCAGTGGAAGGAAAAGAGCACTTGGTACCAACAAAGGAGAGCAAAGTCGTAAAGGACGGGAGCCCAGGAAGTGCAGAGAGCAGAGGCTGAGGAGTGGACTGTCGGGGGGACTCCCTCCTGAACTTGCTGCCCAGCCCACCGCAGCCCACACTCTTTGGGCTCCTCCCTCACTCTGCCAGCCCACAGGAGGGCCGTCCCAGTTGTCCTCCCTGGAGTCTGGGAGGAGCCAAGCATGCTCTGCCAAAAAGCAAAGCCAAGTGCCAGCCAGCAATTACTGTCGTCACAGTGCAGAGATGCTCATGGAAAGGTTATAAGATAAATGATAAAGGCTTGCGCCTGACCAGGATCTCAGCTGCTGGAGCCCCAGTGAGCTGAGTTCTAATGGACAAGGTAAATTATTTTCTATTCTACTGAAGCACAATTTTCTCTTCGTTTCCTCCTTTTGACGTGTACTGTAGAATAAAAAGAGAGGAGGTGGAGGGCAAGGAGAAAGAGGGGAAGAAGGAAAAAAAAAAACCACTTAGACTTTTAATGGAAGCTCATTTGGGTAAAGTACCCCAGCGTCCCCATGGACCTGGAGAATTAAATGCTGTCACTCAGGTCTGAAAGCAGAGTCGTCCAGTTTGCAGACACCTGTCATAATTAAACTAATGGCTCTGAAAATGTGCCTTGATATTAAATCTATCTTCCACTGAGGAGCAGAGCTGATTAAAACCACTGTTTGACAGTTAATGATGAAACTCTTGCTTGCTGAGCTCTGTGACTGGAACCGGCCAGTTTTGGATGTCCTCTGCCCCAACAGCAGCTCGGTTCCTATGCCCTTTCCTTCCTCTCTCATAGATACTGGGGTGTCCCTCTTCACCCTACCTCACAGGTTCCCCTCTCCGTCAACGAGAGAACAGAGATTCTCAGCATGAAGGATTGCCTTGCAAATCAACACCGAGCTATTGTTTGGACATCAGGCCTAGAGTTCCTAGAAATTGCCTGTGTCAGGAGTAGAAGCAGAAGCTCTGGCCAGCCTTCTGGTGTCTTCTCTGGAAGACTGAATTTCTAACCATATCTATGGGAGAGGCTATATTCAGCATCAAGTAGTCAGAGAAACTGCCAAGTTGTAAGAATGCCGAGTTGGCTATCTTTTCCCCAATCAGACTTTGGGCTCAATGTTCAGACAGTGTGGTCTACAAATAGAACCATCCATCCTTTGGGAAAGCAACATATTCTGAGACGTCCATTTATACACAGCTACTCTCACCAATGAGAGACCTTTGGCACCAGAGGAAGAAAGTAGAAAACTACAGAGCAAAGCCCTTCTGCTTTCTGGATTTCAGATTCTCCTCCAAAAATGAAAATCTAAAAAAAATTAACTTAAAGTCTCTTCTGCATCTAATAATCCAGAAAAATCTAAGAATTTTGTCCCTTAAGGAAGTTATAGGTATGTACTGATAAAAAGCTTCTCCCGTCGTTTAGACAGTTGGTCATCCCCAAGACTGACAGGCTTCTTCTCAACACAGAATGGAGATTCTCAGGAACAACTGGCTGAACTTAGTGTTTCCTCCTTTCTGGTACGCCAGTCCTTAACAGGCAAATAGAATCAGCAATATAAAATGTGTACGAGGACAAGATTCTCAAGCTCCCTGCCTTCTCCTAACATTCAAGGTTCCTTCAGAAAAGATTCAGGCTCTCTACCTTGCCCTTGGATTCCCCACATTCACATTAAAACCCGCCTTTACCTTCCAATATCATCCCTTTTCAAGTAGAAAGCTTTCCACTTTTGTCCCTGAGAGCACTTGTTACACCTTTCTTTCCAACAAGAGGACAAGGGTGACCAGGGACATAGGAGAGAGAGCTCCATCCTGTCTAGGTCCCTCGGTTCAAAGCTGAGCAACTCTTCCAAGCAACAACTCTTAAGCCAGCAGCAGACAGTGACCTGAGTAGTCACACAGAGTTTTTAGCACCCGCCAATTATCTCTGCATTGCATATGAGTCTCTGTTGGTAGCTTGCTTAACAGTTTGATTGATTTGTAGTGTTTTATTCTTTTCAGAGCCTTCTCAAATGTTTCCTTTGATTCTGACACCACCCCTTGTTGGATAAGTATTTCCCCATTTCACAAATGAGTAAAAGTGCCTTCTTCAAAGCCCCAGGACCAGTAGGGGGTAGACTGGGACTAAAGCTCACATAGCTGACCCCCTATGGAGGGCCACTCTCAGATCACTGAAACCCCAAAGGAATCTTGAGCTGGGTTCTAAGTTTCTACTTCTTTCTGTATGAATTTGCTTTTGGGTGCTCTATTAAATTTCCATTTTTCTCCATCCTTTTTAAGTACGGTCTGGGAGTATTGTTAAGAGTTTTATTTCATCTTTCTTACTTTCTTCATCACTATTTTCTGCTTCTATAAAAATGCATGATTGAGGTAGATGCCTATGAAATTGATCTGCCAAATAGACAGGGAGAGAGTAGGGGAACCGGAAGAAGCAGACAAAGAACATGAGAGGTCCAGAGTGAGAGAGAGGAAGCAGAGATTCAGAAAGAAGGAAAATGAGAATCAGGGAAAGAAGAAAGACTAGATGACACAAAGAAAGACAAGGACAGGAAAATGAGGAGGACAGCTCTCTGTTCCTCAGGGCCCCCCCAAACATCCTGAGGTCAGACTCCTTTTCAGCACAACACATGCTTGCACGTGCACACTACACACACACACACACACACACACACACACACACACACGGCTGTCACATTTTAGAACACCATTAGGAAAGTGACACCCAGCTAAAGGAGTCCCCTGTCCAGTGACCCAGGCTGACACTCCTGTCTGACCCCTCCCCTCCAAGGGCCAATCCTCCCTGTCTTGAGTGACAGACGCTCCCTCTCTCTGAGGGAAGTGGGGCCTCTAATTGTGCTGAGCAGCGATGCCACGGATGCCCGGGCAGCCTCATGTCTCTCACTATCATTAGCTTTCTTACCAAGGCTCTGAAGCCTTCCGCTGCCACAACAGTAATTACCAAGAGATTAGGCAGGCATTAAGCACTCCTTAATTTGACACATTGCAATGATCTCCATTCAGCCTTTCTGCTCGAATAACTCTCAACAAATATTTCGGAGGCGACCAAAATAAACAGAAGCGCTGTGTTTGCACAGCTGAGGCCTCTTCCTGCCTCTCTAAATGCCATCAATTCCAGGTAGGGGCGAGAAGGGGGACAATGAGGGGCTAGGTGGGCAGAGCAGGGTAAAGAAGAGGGGACAGGGGAGGTGGCACATCCTGCAGAGCCCTAAAACAGTCTGCAAAGCCCAAGTCCATCCACTGGAAAGCTATCAGTAAAACACTAACATATGGCCTGCTACGACTGATGGCGATTTAATAGGGCCCATTTTTTAAGCAAGTAGTTACACAAGAACCTAGTAAAAAGATAATCAGTATTTATATAAAAACCACCATATTAGGAAAAAATAATAATTACAGCGAAGGGAGTTATGTTGTTGTTGCTGGATTTTTAAGTGGGTTATTAGCTCAGATATTATTCATTAAGTAATGCAATGGAGAAACCACTGTTAATATGGCAATAAATCCCACCGGGACCCATCACAAGGAAGATAGGATCATTTGGTAATTACAATGCATTAGAAGTTCAATATTCCCATCCAGGCATTTGTTTCATTTCCCCACCCCCACACCAACATTCACATTCACTCACACACACACACACACACACACACACACACACCTCCATCAACTAACCTGAATTCCAGGGGGTGGACAGTGGAAAGGCAGAGGAGAATGGCATGAGGTAGAAAGATACCGCATCCTGGAGCCCTCCACACCCTCTTAGGCAAGATGCAAGAAAGAATGGACAGCCAAGAAAAGTAGAAATGAACTTTCAGAGAAATGAGCATGCCCAGAAATTGTGTTATGGACATAGATGTTTATATGAGGAGAACTGGTTGAATAACAGTATTATTAAATGAGAAAAAAAAAGTCCAACAGCTGAATAGTAAAATAACTGGACTACAATAAGATGAGGAAGACTGTTCTAGAGTCAGAAACCAGAGTCAAAGTAATTTTCATTGGGTATTTCCTATTCCTGAGAGATATGCCTATCATCCACGTAGTCCTCTTGACAGGTCCCTGGTGAGCACCTGTGTGCAGGAAGGCATCATGGTCAGAGGCAGTTCTCACCTCCTGTGCTGGGAGCTTGGCTGTTATAAAAAGAGGGTGGGGATTCCGGGTGGCCTGGAGTATTTCTTCCCTCCTGGGTGGACATCAGCATTAAACTTCTTTACAAGAGGAAGAAGATAAGTAGTTGGACAGACTGAGCAAGAGATTCCCATTTGCAATTGTAAGGAGTCATCTTAGCTCTTACACATGCCTGATTTCTCATGGCTTTTCAACCAGAGATGATGGTTATTGAACACTTAAATTTTGCTGCAGTGTAAAGAATAATACTTTTGATCAGAGATCAGTAAACTATAAGCCATGGGCAATATCCAGCTCACGGCCTGTTTTTAAAAACTAGGTTTTATTGAAACATACCCAAACCTATTACTTTATGTACTGTCTATGGCTATTCCACACAATGATAGAACTGAGTAGCTGCAAAAGAGTTCCAGTGGCCCAAAAAGCCTTAGATACTTATTATCGGTTGGCTCATAGAAAAAGTTTATTGATGGATGAATGAATAAGTAAGTGAATGACATAATGAAGGAACAAGTCATAGACTGAAATAGATTCATAAATGTGAGAATGATTTTACCCAATAGTGCTGGTGGTGACATCTAAAAATTTCTTTATTGTAGGGCTCTGTCCTCGGTTCTCTTCTCTTTAATAGGTTTTTAACAACTGAGAGTAAGACATAGATGGGATGTTTATCAGATTTTCAAATAATGGGAAGACAATATGGATAATAAGTATATTGGATGACAGGCCCAATATTCAAAATAATCTTGACAGCCTGGAGCAAGAGACTAAGTCTCATCAAATGAAAAATAAAGCAACAAACAAAATTCTACAGTTGGGTCCAAAATATCAACTTTTCAAATGTAGAATTGGGTAAAGGTAGGAGGAAGAAAAAAGTGTGCCTCAACAAGAGCATGCATAAAGATGACTGTGGGGCCTTATAATCGCATTGCCTCAATCATGGGGAAGACTGTCTGCCTCCAAAGATAAAGTTTATTCCCAAGCTAAGTTGTCTGGTACATAGAACAGGTAAGGCAAATGCTGCTTCTGTACTTACAGGTAATACCTATGTAGCCAGATAGTGATTCCTATAACATAACGATAATAAAGTCATTAAAAATTTCTGAGGGTTTACCTTAAGCACAAATGCTTAACATTAACTCTTTCTCTTAATTTTGCAGACTTGAACTTTAAAATATGAAGTAGGGACTATTTTTTTTAACCCCATTTTGAAGCTGAGGCAGTTTCAAGAACTAATGTCGGGTAGCCAGCGTGTGGTGAGACCAGGAATCAAACCAAGACAGCATTGTCCCAGAGCCCAGCCTTTCAGGAACCAGATTCCATTGCTCTCCTCCTCTGAGGTTGTATTTTGAGATGAGGTGGTGACTGGAAAACCAAAGAGCCTCGGAAGGTGAGGTACTAACCATGTAGCAGAAAGTGAAACACTCTCTGTGTGCAAAAGAAGATTAAAAGAGGAGGCTTTGAAAGAGGCCTGGGTCATCCTTCAGATGAACATAAAAGCATCACTAAATTTAATTGCAGTTCCTTTTGTCTAAACCAGATCCACACCCACCTGTGTCTTCCAGCTCCTCACATATGTCCACACACAGCCATTGTGAGTGTACTGGATCAGTGTAGTGGGGAAGGCTAGCTGTGTCCTAAAACCACATCTAGTGCTCTGCACATTATGCAATGAGCATTCATTTCTCCCATAGGTCAGAGCTGTTGGGAGGTGATGGTGATGGAGGCCCTAGAGAAGGACGCTTCAAGGGCCATCAGTGGCCTAGGTACCTCCCATTTTGAAGCTTCACTGTTCTATACAGAACCAGCATTTCTGAGTCCTTGGAGACACTCCTCCATTCAATACAGAAAAAGAAACAGTGGTTCATCTAAGAAGTTTTCAGGGATCAGGCACCCATCACTTCTGCTCATAGCTTACTGGTCAATTTACAATCACTGGGGAGGCTGGAAAAATGGACTCTCTGGGTAGCCCTGAAGAAGGAAGCATGCACGTTGCCAAGTATTAGTCTTCTCTCCTACCATCAGAGCTACAGAATAGTGATTAGCCACAAGGGGGGGCGGAGCAGGGGGCATCAACCAGTACCTACTCTTCATTCCTAATAAGGGATACATTCTGTGTATAAGTCATTCTGTTGAGACCCCTATGGATAAAATGACCAATGCTAATTCCAGTTTTAGTGAATGAGCAAAGATATGCAAAGATATTAACCACAATGTTCAATAGGGTGAATTGAATACTCCAAGCACAAAAGCAGAGTCCTCTGTGATGAAAGAAATCAGAAAAGGCTTCAGGGCAGAGTCTTAGCTGTCTTAGCTAATGACTAGGATTTAGCAGGCAAAAAAAAGAGATAATGGAGGACAGAAATAGAAGAAGGAAATACAGAGTCATGGGAGAACTTGGCATATTTAGGGCCATGTGATTAGTTGGTTCCATGTGACCTAGTCACAGAGTGTGTGAGACACATGACTGAAGGTAGGATAGACCATGGAGGCCATGGAGAACTCTGACTTTATTCTGAATGATGTGGAGAATGGAAGAGACTGATGCATCCAACTCCTCAGCTACAGGGTCAGATGGAAAGTTGAAAGGTTGAAGGCAGCAAAACAAGTTATTAGGTATTTACGTAGGTGTTTGATGGAAGTAGGGATTGTATGGCTATCCTGCTCTTTCAGAACTTTCCAAAATGGACATGAAGTCATTTGGTGTCAGTGGCATCCTCATATAAAGTTGATTAAGAAGGCAGTGTGTCAATAGAGCTACACATGCAGAACCACCATGTAGACCCAGGTTGGCTAACTTTGAATAGGGTGCCACCCAGCCCATTTATAGTCTGCTTCAACTAGGCCCCCACCTGGGAATAATCTCACCTCAAAACTCTGTTTCTCTGCCACTTGTGTTCATTACTTCTGGTCCCACTCACTGCCTCACAATTGCTCCAGTGGGGCTTATAAAAGCCATTTCCATTCTGGGTCCAAAGATAGATGCACTGGCAGCTCCTTTCAAAATCCCTTGGGTAGCCAATATTCTCCATGGTCCTCTTCTGCCTAGAGGATACATATGCCTATGACTTTCCTACCCTCCCCTATACCTCAAACTCAAATGTCCAGAAAGGAGGGTCACATTAAATTTGCACCCAAACAGTTGGATTCCACTCTCTCCTGCCAAGGCCCATTCCTTTATAGTGCCCATACAATGATGCAACCTGACGTTTGATGCTTACTTTAGTCTCTCTGCATACCTCCCAAACTGCACTCCTATCCCATCCTTCACACAGAAATTGGCCCTGAGTTCTCAAGGCCTGGTAGAGACTTAGGCCAATCTAACTATGGCCCTGGCTTACCCTTATTTTAGACTGTTATCCTAAGGAAAATGGTACAGATGGCCTTCAGTCCCATGAGCTAGCCCCAAACTCCCTCCTATACCCTTTGCTTCCCAGCATGCATCAGAAAAAGATTGTAGCCGGGCACAGTGGTGCATGCCTGTAATCTCAGCTGCTAAGGCTGAGACAGAAGGATCATGAGTTCAAAGCCAGCCTCAGCAAAAGCAAGGCACTAAGCAACTCAGTGAGACCCTGTCTCTAAATAAAATACAAGATAAGGCTGGGGATGTGGTTCAGAGATTGAGTGTCCCAGAGTTCAATCCCTGGTACCCCCCACCCCCCAATAAAAAAGATGGGTGAGCACACTGTACCCACCTTCTCCCATGGCCAAGAAATGAGAAGGGGAGAGAATGCTCACAGCATCGTTTGAGGGACCATGGTGAGGAATGACAGTGTTGCCTAGGGAGATGGAGGAGCTAAAGTTCCAAGGTTTTTCTGTTGAGAGAATGAGAAAACTGTGATTCAGGAGCAAGTCAAGGGGAAAAAAACATCCAACTGCCTTTTGAGATCCATAGTAGTCACAATACAAAAGAGATACATGGCTCTTGGAAAATGAATGTTGTTATTCAGGGAGATAATAAGGGAAGGACAACCAGACCAGACCCACTGTGTGATAGGAGACAAGACAGTGTTGCAGAAAGAAAAAGGAACTCATGCTTACCCATGTCCCAGCTCTGGGTCCACGAAGCTTTCGTTTTCCCACCTGTAAAATGTGGCAGCTGCGGAGGTATGGAAAGATGGCTTCCCGGAGAAGTTGTCAGCAGGATAAGGAATGAAAAATGCTAACTGCCAAGCTGGTGTCTTCAGTATACATGGGAGGCTACAGAAAATCAATCTAAGAACAAGGAGAAGCTATAAGTAGACAGATTGCAGCCCTAGAGAAGGGAAGCCTCTACTGCAGCCACGAGACAATGAGATGGGATCTATCTTAAGATTGGGAGTTCATGTCACTGAAGGTAACCAAACAAATGTGAGATAAGTACATAATCCAGGGATGCTGGGATATATTGGGGTAGATGAATCCTGAAACTTCTCCCTGCCCAGAGATTCTGTGATTCTTGATTTGGCCCTTAAACAGTGAGAACACAGGGACCCAAATCCTGTCACGCAGATAAATGGTCACTCATTGATGCCTGGAAACTGAGGCCTAGATAGACCAAGGGCCCAAATGGCCCCTCTCCAGGCTTTCCCTTGTCCGATTCAGTGTCCACACCTGGCATGCATTCAATTCCATCCGATGGTTCTTTTTGTAAGGGCTGAGGAGGAGGAAGGCAAATCACTCAGGGTTTATTTTGCCAGTCTCTGTAAGTAGAAAGGCTTGATATAAGCAAGCCCCGTGGGCTGCCAGCAAAGCCCCGGCCCTTAAATAGTAATGAGATCTATCGCTCTCCTTAACAAATGCATCTTCCTGAGTGCTAAGTAAACTGTCTCCATTTACAGTGTCAATATCAACGCGGCCCTTCCCTGCCTCTCCAGCAGCTTGAACAGATTGCAATTGGCTGCCAGTCCTGGTGCCTGTGCTCAGTGAGAGCTGTCAATGGGCATGTCAATAAGATACCGGGGCTATTGATCAGCATAGGCATTTAGGGGTCACTGGTCGATGAGAACTCTTGCCAAGAGATGTAGAAAATGATAGCTTTCAGATAAAGGCAGCAAAGTGAGGTTCCCGAAGGAGAAATAATATAGCTCAATTTCCCCTGTCCTGCTGCTTGTCAATTTCCCTTGGTTTTCTTGAGTGGGGGAGGAGAAAGTAGGGATAGACAGGGAGGGAGAGAGAGGGAATGCCAGCAAGCAACACCAGTGTTTGACTGAAAGCATCTCAGGGAAGGTAAAATCAACAGCCACAATGAAACCACACAGCATCCCCCAGGCCACTGTGTGCACCCAAGGAACAAAGAAAAACCCCAAGAAGCAGCACTTCTCAAAGAGGAGAGCACAGAAGAGGAAGGTAAAGATAATCCAGAAATGGAATTTAATGGAATAGCGAAATCCTTTGGAGCTCTTCTAATAAGTGTTCCGTTGGAGTGGTTCATCTCTTCACTCATAAGTCATTTGCTAGCCCAGGTGATCTGGGAAGAGATTCCAAGAAGAGAAAGGCAGGTCCCCTTTGAAGCAGTGTGACTTATAATTCATGGCTAAAACAAAGTCTGTATTATTGGCTGAATTCAGTTCAGCCAAAATTCATATTGAATCCATGATAACATTGGATTGTGACTCTATTTGGAGATAGGCCCTTTACAGAAGTGATTATGTAAAAATGATGTGATTAGGGTAGGCCCTGATCCATTCTAACGGGTCCTCATGAGAAGGAGAAATATGGACACAGGAGGAGGCACTAAGGAGACACATGTCCTCTGGAAGGAACAAGTGAGGGCACACAGAGAAAGCAGCTGTCTGCAAGTCAAGGAGAGATACCTCAAGAGAAATCAAACCTACTGACACCTTGATGTTGGCTGTCTAGCCTCCAGAACTATGAGAGAATGCATTGCTGTTGTGTCAGCCACCTACCTGTGCTACTTTGTTATGGCAGCCCTAGGAAATGAATGCTACATGTTGAAACAATATTATGTATAGATATGAGACAAGATGGCAGATAGGATGACAATTATTTTTGTCTATTCTGTGCCCCCAAGATTTGACTATTTTTACATTATAAAAATGATTGTTCATTATATCAGTTTCAACCATGAACTGCTTGAATGCAAACTAAATTACCTCATTTATAGATAATTGATTTGCATAGAAATGCCCAGTGTGCATTAGCACAACATTCTTTAGATAGTCTTTTGTTTACTTCCTAATTCTAGGTTTGCCAGGGTGTGGTGGTGCACGCCTGTAATCCCAGTAGCTCTGGAGGTTGAGGCAGGAAGATCAAGAGTTCAAAGCCAGCCTCAGCAACTTAGGGAGGCCCTAAGAAACTCAATGAGACCTTATCTCTAATAAAATACAAAAAAGGGGGGTCTGGGATTGTGGCTCAGGGGTACAGCACTCGCCTCACATGTATGAGGCACTGCGTTCAATCCTCAGCATCATGTAAAAATAAAGATGTTGTGTCCACCGATAACTAAAAAACAAATATTAAAAAAAAGAATCAGAGGTGAGCTGTTCATCAAACCTTTGGTTTAAAAAACAAAATACAAAAAGAGGCTGGGGATGTGGCTCAGTGATTTAGTGCCCCTGGGTTCAATTTTTGGTAGGGAAAAAAGAACTACTCCTAGTCCTAGGTTTGACAGATGATTCTGGTTACAAAATATTCTTTTACATATATGAAGAGTAAACAAAATGATAACAATCAGCTTATCGGTCAGTTATCAGTGAGGAAAGCCCTCTTATAAAGTCTCCTGACTTCTTAAATGGAATACAGCCACACACAAAGGATAACTAACACGTCACATATTGACTTCTGTTTTTATCCACCTTTTTTTTTTCCTGGATGGAGATTCTTCTTGTGACCTCATAATATAATTATTTCAGAATTGCTTCATCCTCCCAATGCAAAGTCATGAGACAGTGAAATTTATCCCAAGCTCCCCTCTACCTCATCAGAACTTCAACTTTAATTGAGCCCTGAAAGTTGCTTAAAGCAATAATTCAGATCTATGTCTAAAACTTTAGGAGCAGGGATAGGAAAAAGAAAGAGATGCATTTCAATGAAGTGGAGCATATCCCATTCAGCCCTGATGACTATATTCTTCGCTGTGTATCAAAGTTCATTCATTCGTCATTTCAAAAGGTATTTATTTCCAAATAAGAGATAGTGGTGGCTTAAAAGTAAGGTATAAAGATGGATGATTGAATATATACTTTTCATCCTGCCTGGTTCTGACTAATGACACTAAAATGACAGCAAAAGCAAAAATAGAACAAAACAGAAGTTTAGCAGACTCACAAAGAGCTGGAGGAGAGGTCACAGATGACAAGAAATAGTCACATAATTTTGGAATCAAGAAAGTAAATAGGCAAATGATAAATGAAATAACAGATAAGAGAAACCTGAACTCTACACAGGCATTAAGAGAGAAGCCTCAAGAACCACGCCACTTCACAATGAAGTCCCAAAAGGCTCAGGAATTAGAAACACCAAATACCCTTAAGCAGTCATGCATGCCGGGCAGAGCAACACCTAAAAAGCTTGATTTAAAAATCTTTAAAAAATGTAGTCAGATTGCCAGGTGGTCCCTTCTTTGCTACAGCAAGAGTCTAAAGGGTTATTCAATGGTATGGTTCTCTGACACCAGCAGCATCAGCTTCGTGCCTGAACTTATGAAAAGTGCATATTCTCAGATCCTACTCCAAAGCAACTGAATCAGAAACTTCAGGATGGGGGCTCAGAACCTGTTGGTCAACAAGCTTTCTAGATGATTCCAAAGAAGACTGATCTCTGAGAACTAACCATCTCTGGAAAGAATGAACCATACAGAGTCTGATATCAAAGACAACAGCAGTCGCTGAAAGCATGATGAGCCAGCTGTTCAAGAGTGGGGTGCAGGTGAAACTGACATGCAGATGCTGCACATCTTCCAGCTCCCAGAGACAACTGCTAAGACTCCTATTATATCAAGTTCTTGTAATTTGGTCCTGAGCTCTCTCTGAGAGTAGTCATAAACCAAGGAAGTTACTCTTTAAGAGAGGCCTGAGTAGGAAGAAAAGTCGGTTTGTGTGTGTGTGTGTGTGTGTGTGTGTGTGTGTGGATATTAGGTGAAACTAAGTAAAGAAAAACTGCATGAAACAGAACAATTTATTACTCACAGGTCCCATAGAGGTTGAGTGCTGAGGAGAGGCCAACAGAAATCCAGAGGCGGGCTGGGGATGTGGCTCAAGCGGTAGCGCGCTCGCCTGGCATGCGTGCGGCCCAGGTTCGATCCTCAGCACCACATACCAACAAAGATGTTGTGTCCGCCGAGAACTAAAAAATAAATATTAAAAATTCTCTCTCTCTCTCTCTCCCCTCTCTCACTCTCTCTTTAAAAAAAAAAAAAGAAATCCAGAGGCAACAGAGAGCTCAACCAGTGAGCAAGGGAATGGACCTATAGGACTCTGCCTTCAGCAAGATCCATGGGCATTAACTTTTAGTCTTTCCCAAGGGAGCTATGGATTGGGCAGTTTACAGAAAACACACTTATTTATGATTCTGGTGTCAACTATTGATTTTATCATGGTAAGTAGTTGTAGGATGTATTGGGTTTAGACACAGTGAGATGACGAATAAGAGGGGTAAAACACTAACCACCACAGAGGGAGGGGGAGTTTTAACTAGGCTAAAATGACAGAGTACGATTGGATTTCAAATAACTTAGGTCAATCTAAGTTATCTGGATGCTAAGTCAGCAACATCCATATTACTAAACAAATTTATGGCAGCAACCAAACTGCCATACCTAGGCAGGCTATTTAAGGATTATTTCCTGGAAATTAATGGGCCTAAAAGAAAATATATGTAGTTAGAGACCTGAGGGATGGAGAGATTCCCCAAATAAAATGTCTGGGTCCCAGTCAAATTGGCTTACCGACAAATCCTCTGGCAAAGATACCCCACCCAGGCAGACAAAGCTTCCCATCAGCCTAGCCTTAATAATGAACTGATATTCAGTGATTACCAAGGTGTGGGGAAATTCTCCAACAGGAGAGAATAAGAACAAAACAGAAACAAGAAAGCAAAACATAAATAAGAAATGTGTGATAAATAAAGGCAATGTAGGGAAGAGGAGAAAGCTTTTAAAACAAAATTAAAACTGGGAATGGGGTTGTGGCTCAGCGGTACAGGTTCCAGCCCCAGCACCACATAAAATAAATAAATAAAATAAAGGTATTGTGTCCAACAACAACTAAAAAATAAATATTAAAAAATTAGCACCATAATTAATTATTTCAAAAGGGTGAGAGAACATGTTCATGAAATGAGAACATTGAGATAAATTTCTCACCAAGGCAGCAAACCAGCTCAGACTGTTGGCTCACCCATTCACAACTGACTTGAAGAAGTGAGAAATCCAGTGGCCCTCAATATTCCCCACACTTTGGAATTACAGAGCAGCCTTGTGAAAGCAAAGATTGCAGGGTCTCACTCTTACTAAGTCTGTCCACAGGGTAATATCAGGACGGTGACAACATGCTATTGGGATGAGGAATGAGAAAAATAGGTGTGGACTGAGCGGTGTCCCTGGACATTTTTTTGAATTGGGGCTTAAATGTCCTCAAAGGGACATGTGTTGAAGACTTGGTCCTCAGCTAATGGCACTACTGGCAGGTGGTAGAAACTTCAAGAGGTGGGGCCTAGTACAGGGAAATTAGGTCTTTAGAGGCACGCCCTTGAAGGGAAAATCTGGACCCTGGCCTTTCTCTGTCTTTTCACTTCCCTTTTACCAAGAAGTGAGCAACTTTGCTCACCATGCTCTCCCTGCCATGACACTCTGCCTGGCCACAGGTCAAAGGGACTGAAACCTCTGACACCATAAGCCGAAATAAACCTTTATTTCTCATAAGTTGATTGTCTCAGATATTTTGTCACAGAAACAGAAAGCTAACAGACACAGGCATTCACTCTTCAACCACGACTTCTTTGTTCTAAAAATTTAAAGGTAAAACCTTGACCAGAGAAGGTAACTTATAGGAGTGAAGGCAATTTGGAGTGATCACCTGTAGTTCTATGGTGCTTGAGTATCTTCACTCTGGGTCCATCACCTGCCTTCGAAGCTCAGTATGGCATAGTCTAGAGGACTCCAGCCCCTACGATGGAACATAAACATCCCCAAAGGAACTTGAACCTATAGACCCAAAATAACCCACAGCCAAGGCACCTGAGTATTAGAACCAACTGCAGAAAAGACATTTAAAGTAAAATAATTTTAAAGGAAAACCAAGGATTTCAAAGGAGGCTCGATAAATAGACTTAAGTATAAAAGGAAAAGTATAAGCATTATGGGGTAAAAAAAGAAAAAAATTATGAGGAACCAAGTGGAAATATTATTTATTAAACAAAGAATAAAATATATGTAATATTAATTGAAGGATACATCTGAAAAATCAGTTACGGAGTTGTGAGATTTAAATGAAGAACATATCCAGAAAGAAGGAGGCAGAAAACATTAATTTTTTTAAGCCAAGAAACAAACAAAAAAAGCCAAAAAACCATATCTAAAAGAAGTGGTCACTAACTGTAAATAGAAAAGAGGGTTTATAACAGAGGAAGGAAAAAATAAAAGCAATAATGAAAACATGAACCAAATTTAAAATTATGAAGTTGCCATGCATTGCTCAGGGTGGGAATAGCACAAGCTTGTGTCTGCTGCTGGTGGGATATATAAACTGGTACCGTGCAGAGGAAAACACTTTGGCACCATATATGCCAAAGTAGAGTTAAATATGCACATAACGTTCATCCCAGCAATTCTACCAGTAGGCATATACCTTAGAAAAATTCTCAGGCTTTCATACCAGCAGATATATAAAAGAATGTTTATGGAAGCACCATCCTTACAGGAAAAATCAGGGGGGAAACCAAATGTCCATTAAACAATGCAATGAATAAATAAGTTGTGGTTTATTCATACAATATATTATATAGTGATGAAAAAAATGAACTACGATTTAATCATTATCATGTATAGACCTCAAAACCTATTACTCTAAATACGTGCATATTTTAAATATCAAGGTCAAAAATCAAGCAATACTAAAGAATACGTTGTTATATAATACATATCATGTGTCAAAATAAACTATAAGAGCAAGAAATTGTGGTGAGCCGTTCCTGTGAACTGTGGCCGCCATTACAAGATGGCGCTGGTTTCCCCTGTAGTCTGTGACAAACAACTCCTTATTTTGGGAGAGTTGGCACGTAGCTGTAAATCACCCTATGAGAAAGATCCACGTGGCAGTTCTGCATTGGGGCTTTATCTGCTTTATTAAGGCTGGGGCACGTAGTAGTAGTAGTAGTGGTAGTAGTAGTAGTAGTAGTAGAAGTAGCAGTAGGAGTAGAAGTAGAAACTAAAAGACATGTCAAAACAAAGGCCTAAATAAACAGCTGGAAGAAGAAAAAGTATCAAGGACCTGAATAAACTGCTGAGAGAAGATTCCCGAGTTGCGTCTTCCTTGCGGGCAAGGGGTCGCGACAAGTGGTGCCGAAACCCGGGAACCAGAACTTTCAGTCAGTCAGGGGTGGTGCACCGGTTAATCCCAGGTGAGTGGGATCTGCTATGAAAGCAGGGATAGTCCCAGTAAATGGGATCCGCGTCCAAAGCGGGGTCAGCTCCTCTACAAAGAAAGAGAGAGCCTCATATTTATTGCAGCTGCACTGTGTACTTTCACTTTTGTTTTCTGTGTTTCTTTTGTTGTGTCATTTCGCTTTTGTTTTTTGTGTTTCTTTTGTTGTTGTGTCATCTGTAGATAAAGAGAGAGCAAAAAAAATAATAATAATAATAAATAAGACGCTCCTCTGTAGATAAAGAGAGAGAAAAAAAAAATAATAATAATAAATAAGACGCTCCTCTGTAGATAAAGAGAGAGCGGGGGAAAATAATAAAATAAGACGCTCCTCTGTAGATAAAGAGAGAGCGGGGTTTTGTATTTTCACTTTCTTTATACTGCTTGGAACAGTATGGGTGCTACTCCCTCAAGTCCAATTTTGCTGGCCTTGGACGGGTTACTGCGTTCTAAGGAACTTAAAGTGAAGCAGAGCACATTACAGAGGTTTTTAGAAGAGACTGACTCTGTAGCTCTTTGGTTTGTTTTTTCAGGGAGTCTGACGATTCCCAGCTGGGACAAATTAGGGAAAGATCTGGATTTCGCTTACAAACAAGGAACTTTAAGGGGCAGTACCATTCCGCTTTGGAAATTAGTGAGGGGGTGTATAATGGATGGTAAATGCCAGAAAGCTGTGAGCGAGGGTCAGGCCGTTCTTGAGCAATTGCATGAAGAAAAATCGGAGGGGTCACATAGTGAGGTAGCAGAAAGTATTAGGAGTAAGAGTGGTGAAAAGATAAGGGAGTCTGAAGTTAAACAGAGGAGAAGGCTCTATCCGGACTTGACTGAGTTAAAAACTCCCAAGGACACAAGTAGCTCGGACAGTTCTGAGGAATTAGATCCACCCTAGCCGCTCTCAACCCCTCCTTCTCATCTTCCCCCTCCCTATCAGGCCCACAGAAAAGTCTTAATTGACCTTCTCCAGAATATTCACCATGGCTTATTTTAGGACTTTCAGCAAAAGAATCTCTACAAAAACGTTTAATGTAGATAAACTTGCTATTTTCATGTTGCCCTGTTTTATTTGGCTACTGTCTGAAAAAATCAGCACTCCAGGTGCTGGACACTCCCTTACTAGTTTTTCACAAAAATATGTAAACAAGGCCTCTAGCCTTGAGCTGGGCTTCACAGTGCTGACTACATTTCTAAGATAAGGGAGTTACTAATTGGGCTCCATGGTAACAGCTGGCAGGAGGAGGAACTGGAGGGTCAATTAAGGAAGTCAAGATTTAAAGCACCTACGGCCCCGATCGCTGGATCGCTGTCAGGCTCCCTCTTTATAACCTCGATTGGGATGAGGACAACCCCAGAAGGCGGAAGAAAATGCAGACAAAATCAAACAAAATGCAATCGGCTAGGAAAACTTGGGGAATTTTTGCCCCGAAAATGGGCAGCTGACTCCATGTTGTTTGCATCACCATGGTAACCATGGGGTGCCTGGCCGGAATAGCTGCTTCCTGGTCCCACCTCCCACACCTTTTCGGGCTTCTGATTAGTTCTTCCACAGTCACTCAGACAGGACTTCTAGTCCCGCTTTCCAGCCACTAACCTGTACTGCTGTGTTTCAGGTTTCTACCGGAGCTGCTCAGAGCCTGTATTTTTTTTTACAACAAAATGCCTACCTGTAAATGCTAATGAAAGATAACTTTTTCAGACAAAACTTAATTCCACAGGTTTCTATGTTACAGTCCTAAATTTAAGCTAGTTCTAAGTTAAATAACCTGACTTTTTCTCTATAGTTGTGTTACTAAATAATGTTCTATTGATGAGAGATATCAAATATGCTTCTTTATATTTTACTTTTAATTTTGAAGGTTATGAGGATGCATTTGCTCGCCACAGGAACAAGCCGGCAAAGTTCCTGTGATGACCAAAAAATCCTTATTTTCATTGCTAACTATAAAAATAAAAATGTATACTCAAGGATCTTATTTCAGTTACATCAAGTGACGTCACATAGAAGAGTGCACTCCTAGCTAAAAATAAATTTAAATGGATCCAAATATTTTAAGACCACGTGGTTACATGAAGTTAATACAATTATAAGTTATGTTCTTATTCTTAATATATATATATATTTTAGATATTTAGATAACCTATATTTGTTAATCTATAAATTAATTAGCACATGCCTAATTAATTAGTTAAGTTAATATATATTTGCCTAATTGTTTTTCTTCAACAGAAAACCCATAATTTATGTTTTATATTTACATTTATCAGATACTCTGCCTTTTCAGTTACAGATATTTGAGATAAATGTGTTTACTATAAATTTGCTTTTAAGTAAAAATACAATCAAGTAATTTCTAAATCTCAAAGTAGAATTAATCAACACATTTTATCTGGGATTTTGGCTGCTAATCAAAGGATAGAGTTACTTCAAGTTCAAGTTGAGGAATTGTCTGACCTAGTACATTTGGGTTGTATTGATCAAGGAGCACATTTATGTATAACCTCTGTCAGATTTTATGATTCCAGAAATGCCTCATGCATCATCGGAGAATATCTATCCGGAACCTGGTCCATGGAAGCAGAAAACTTGATCCAGTCTCAACTAACTCAGATTGCTGTTTTGAACAACACCCTTGTCGTACCAGTGACCTTGGGACAATTCACCGATTGGATTTCTTCTGCTTTTTCCTTTTTTAAGGAATGGGTGGGAATAGGCATTTTTGGTGCAATGTGTTGCTTTGGTATGTTTCTCTGCTTGTGGTTTCTCTGTCGCCTCAAGGCCCGCAATGCTCACGATAAGGCTATGATCATACAAGCTCTTGCTGCTTTAGAAAATGGCAACTCGCCACAGGTCTGGCTTGCGCATCTTAAACAGTAAACCTTTGACATGGTCGTTGCACCCCAAGTTATTATAACATTGCACTGGGATCGACATGTCCTTCTTTTGTCACTCTTCTAATGCTGGAACTTCTACCATATCTTTCCTCTGTGCATACCTCTCCTCCCTGCCTTTCTGCACTAGGATCTTTACTAACTAATCTTACGGTTCAACTACACCTGCCATTTGATGGTGATGGTCATGGGTCCTGTTTATGGAGGCGGTTACCATAACAATGTCCTGTTGGCCACAACATGCTGAGCTGATCTTGTAGTACCCAGTGACGGGCAACTTCCACGCTTGCACTGCAACCTAAGACAGGGGAATGGGGCCTCCCCAGAGACGGGTAAGCAGTGCAGGGGCGGTGGACGACCTAAGACAGGGGCTACTTGATTCCCTTTGACATGCAATAAACAAAAGAGGGGAACTTGCTGATAGCAGGCCTTCCCTGGCCCCCGGGGCCCAGCCCCCAATTCCTTGTTCTGCATGTCAAAGTGGCCAGCTCACAGGGCCATGACATATGTGCTCCACAGGAACGTCTTGACCTTTATCTAACAATGGCAGATGTCACAACCAAATTTCTCCCCCTCTCTATTGTCCGTGCCATTCTCTTAGGGTGTTGCCAACTTAATTTTGTCTGCACTACAAAGACAGCCTCAGCTGTCCCCCTTCGTCCACCATCGTCACGATACAGGATGCGAGGCAAGGCACTGCACTTGAGTGATCCTTGAAGTGGACCTCAAGGGGAGCATGTCCTATTGCATGCGGGTTGGACGTCCACGCCCCGCCCCACGAAAAAAGGCGTCGGCTGATATGGCCTCAGGTTTGGGGAAGGGCCCTCCTTAAGGCTGGGCCATACTATGGAGCCACTTCTGCACAGTGGGATAGGACCTCTACTCTCGCCTGTATTGTCGTAATAAAACAAAAAAGGGGGAACTGTGGTGAGCCGTTTCTGTGAACTGTGGCCGCCATTACAAGATGGCGCTGGTTTCCCCTGTAGTCTGTGACAAACAACTCCTTATTTTGGGAGAGTTGGCACGTAGCTGTAAATCACCCTATGAGAAAGATCCACGTGGCAGTTCTGCATTGGGGCTTTATCTGCTTTATTAAGGCTGGGGCACGTAGTAGTAGTAGTAGTGGTAGTAGTAGTAGTAGCAGTAGAAGTAGCAGTAGGAGTAGAAGTAGAAACTAAAAGACATGTCAAAACAAAGGCCTAAATAAACAGCTGGAAGAAGAAAAAGTATCAAGGACCTGAATAAACTGCTGAGAGAAGATTCCCGAGTTGCGTCTTCCTTGCGGGCAAGGGGTCACGACAAGAAATAATTCAGAATTGCTGTAATAAATAAAATAAGAAATATTTAGGACAAAATTCAGGATAGTGCTCATTTGTAGGAGACGGAGAGCATGATAAGACAGGGAAACCCACTCGGGCTGCTTCTGAGTAGTTGTTGATATTCTATTTTATGATCTTGGCAGTGAATATCTGGGTAGGGATCTTTATTGATACACACACACACACACATATGTATACACACACACAAACATATGTTTTTCATAAACATACCTATGTATGCTACATTTTATAATAAAAAAGATAAATTTTCTAGAACTGAAGAAATATGAAAGTCATTGACAGAATGCAGGAAAGAGGATTAGGAAATGCAGCAGAGCAAATGAAAAACATGACATGAGATGCAATCCTAATATAATAGTCACTGTTGTAAATGTAAATGGGTTAAACTCATCAATCAAAAGATAAAGAGTTTCAGGTTGGACTTTTAGAACTCATCCAGTGATGCAATGCCTTTAAGAAATATATTTTAAAAAAAGAAAATAGGTTGAAATGTAAAAACTGAAAACATAAAATATCTCAAAAGCACTAGCCAAAATAAACCCTGAGTTAGCACTGCTTTTATTAGACAAAATAAAATTTAAGACAAAAACAGAAAATCCTGAGGGATAAAACAGATAACATATGTCGAGCATTTTAAACATAAGCATACTTAACAATACAGTCTCAAAATACTAAAAGCAAAAACTTACATAAATTAAAGAGATAAATCAATAAGTGTAGTTCCAGATTTCAATAGACCCTTCCCAAAACAGAACCAGGAGATGAAAGAAATGAATGGAAATGTAGAAGATCCAAAGAACAGAAATGAATTTTGGCACTTCTAAAACTCTGTAGCAAATAAATAGACAAATTGTGTTGTTTTGATCATACACAGAATATTTTAAAATCTAAATTGTATATTGGGCCACAAATGAAACCTAATAAATTCCTCCAAACCATCCATATTATACCAACTAAGCTCTTAAACCAGAAGATGATTAAATTTGATATCAAAAACAAAGTAGTCATTTTTCATTCTAAAGTATATATTACTAAATAATCATTGAGTTAAAAAAATTGCTGTAATAAATAAAATAAGAAATATTTGAACCAAATAATAAGAAAAATATATGTCAACATTTATGGTATAAAATTATTTGTATTTAGGAAATTTATAGATTTAGTGTATTAGGAAACAAGGATTGAAAACAAATAAAGTAAGGTTTCAACAAAAATTTTTTCAAAAAAAATAAGGACTAGCCAGGTGCATGTCTGCAATCCCAATGGCTCAGAGGCTGAGACAGGAGGATTGCAAGTTCAAAGCCAGCCTTAGTAACCTAGTGAGGACCTAAGCAATTAAAAAAGGCGTGCGGGCAGGGGGGTGGTGTGGCTAAGTGGTTAAGCACCTCTGGTTTCAATCCCTGGTTACCCTTCTCCTAAAAGAAAGAAACAAGTAATAGACTAACCCAAAGAAACAAGAAAGGAAACATTAAATATAAAGAGCATTATGGTCCAGTCAGGAGAAAAAAAAAAGTCCAAAGAAAATTCCATGTTATGAACATGGAATTCTTGATATAAATAATTATTAACCATTCACAGAATACCACCTACTGTGATGAAGATAAAAAGAGAATTCCAAATAATACCCCAGGTCTAGAGGAAAGTACCCAAGGAAGCCACAAAATGAAAGGGGTTCCACATGAAAGCTGGGATTCTGACCTCAGTGGAAAGGGGAGGAGTGGTAATCTATTGGCACCACAGACGTTCTCTAGGTTTTCATGGACCAGAGCATGTCCCCATCTAGTAGGCTGAGGTTGGCAAGGGCAGAACAAAGCTCCCAGATTAGCAATCAGGAAAGCCCCCACTAAAGGTCCAAAAAGCTGAAACTGGCAGACAGGAAACTGGCCACTAAGATAACAACAAAATTTGCAATGATGCCACTCAGCAGAGAACTGATGAACCAACCTCTAGTTCACACATTTTGCTAAGGCATCTAAAATACTTGCCACTTTCCTGCTCATCATCTAGTCAGCATAATGCCATCAGTGATGTGGAACAGGGTGATGTTTTGTGGAATGTTAAGATAATTGAGATCTCTGCAGCCTTTATCATAGTAAAGAGCAGGAGGACCATCACAGCCCCGAAACCAGCACTGTGCAGATACACTATTGGCACTGCTGGGTAAAAGCAAACTGCTATTGGTATTCCTTTCAAATTGATATGGAGAAACAAAGCATCAGCCACAAAGAAAACTACAGACCAAATGCCAAGAGTTGAACCGATTTGCTCTAGAAAAGATAGAACACAGTCAACAGCTGCATTTCGACCACCACCTGAATCAGTTTGCTCTTCAAAATCCATCCAACTCTTACACGGGCCAAACAGGTGAATTGAATAGGAATGTGATGGCCATCACCACTCCTGCAACTTTCATTGCTCAGATGAGAGCATAAATCTCTGAAATTTCCCCTGCAAATGCAATATTGTCTCTGATTTATTACGGTGGTAGGGAGGAGAATTTCCAGAGATTTCTATTTAGTCTTTCCAAACAAGATGGCCCTCTTCCCATGGGTCTAAGAGCCAACATGAGGATACTTCCAGTTCACAAGAACATGATTACAGAAATACCTTCAAGATCTGTAGATCACCACTGGGTGAGACTGTGGATGAACTAGGCCATCTTTGGAATTAAACTTCAGCTAAGGCTCCATCTATTACTTGATTACCATAGCTCCACTTTGGAGGGTCAGAATCACATTTTGTTTTCCCGAGAATTCCTATCAATTCATAGCCAATGTTTAGTAATCTCCAAAAATTTTGTGTATTTCCTTTTTCCTCATGCATAGTCATTCTAGTAAGGGACCTTACTAGGATCTTTCTGGATTAAGCTTGGAAGAAAATTCATAGTACTTACTTGTGAAAATTGAGCAAGGTCCTTCCAGTGTCTGGGTCCTTCCAAGAGGCCCTGGGTCTGTGCATTGACTTAGGTCTGGAAGCTGGTGATGCAAGTGAGGATTTTTGCCTAATTTTTCTATTGTACAGATCACAAAAATGTTATGGTTGTCTGCCCATTTGTTCATGCTGAGGACTCTGTGATTCATTGATATCGCTAAAGATCAAATTCAGATCTTGTTAAGAGGTTGTGAATACAACCTGCTAGATGATGGAGACTTTCTCTGGGTTGTCCTGAGCTAGAGTTGGCCCACAGTTAGTGGGCTGCGCGGGTAGACATGGAGACACAGAACAGAACTGACAAGCAGGAAGACCTGCCCCGGGCCAAGCTTGGTGGACAAGAATCTGCCTGCTGGAATGTGGCCTGTAGTCTCCCAGAAGCTGCCCACCATGGTTGCTGCTGAACGCAATTCCTTGAAGCCAGCTGGAGCACCGTGGACCTCACAGGGAAGGTGTCTGCCAAAGTATCATCAAAACTTGCTGGGGGTGAGCTCCACTGAGTGTCCTGCACTACCGCTGAGCACCACAAAAGCAGTGGGAAGAGAAGGCTCTTCAACACCCTCTCCCCACTGTGGCAGCTGGTCTCTATCACAGTTAGGGTGATCAAAGGTGGATTTGGAGCTGAGAGGCCACAAAGTCGAACTGCCACGTAAGGAAAGGGATAAACAAAAGAGAGAAAATGAACAAACCCAAGGAGGGTTGTTTGAAAAGATGAAAAGACACAAGAGTCTTATGCAAGATTAATTAAGACAAAAAGAGAGCAAAGGCAAAAAAGGAAGAGTCAGAGGACAATAAAGAGATCGTATAAATTTAAAATATAATTGCAAAAGTTTTTTGAATTAACTAAAGTGTTGGAAATAAATCCGAGGAGGTTTATTTTCAGATGGTAGAACAGCAATAAAACAAGTCTCTGGGAGTTGTTCTGCCTACCCCTTTCTGCTGCTTTTCTCTTTGAATCAAGTGGTTTCGTTTCACACATGCGCAGATTGGTGCTCACCAGACATTTCTCAGCCATCAGCCTGTGAATTCTCTTTGCTTTTTTGCTCTGTTGGATTCCCAGTTTCCTGGATGCCATCTCTTCCTCTTTATGTTTATTTCCTCATTTTGGTGGATTAAGTCTTCTAGTGGCCTCCTATGGAATTGGGTTTCTTATTTTTATTTTGTTTTAGAACTTGAATGTCTCAGGGTTGATCCTTGCATTTGACTTCATAATTGTCAAGCTTTTTTCTGTTGTGTCTGACTCCCAAGCCTACATGTGTGATCTCTCGAACTGGAGTTTCTCTTCATTCCAAGTGTTCTGAAATTTCAGTTATTACATATAGTTGAGCACTTGGTGGATCCTCACACTCTGGAAAGGTTCATGTTTCCATCCTGAGATGTTTTTTTCTTGTATTGTTTCTTTGGTGAAGTTTCTCCCTCGGTTGTCTATTTTCTCTTCCTGAACTTGTTGGAGAAAGTGGTAACCCTGGTGAGAAGTCAAAAGTGTAGAGGGTCAGAACAATCACATCATTAGAGGTTCAGAGTTTGGAATAATGAGAGATTGGATTTGGCTAGAGCCAAGGCTCTGTGGAATACACCAGTGAAAAATAAAGATGAAAAGGGAGCTTAGAAGATGCAACACACCAGAGGGACTTTGATGACAAGGCAAAGAACTAAAACTTTTACCTGAGGTCAAGGAGGAACTATGAAACACTTTCAATAGGAGGTGGGTCATAGCAGCTGCTCTTGGTGTCTCACAGGAATCCCCTGTACCAAGGCCAGTGCCCCTCCCCCAGGTGTTGTAGGCAATGGCTGCTAACGGCTTATACCAGGACTCTCCTTGGGAGGATTTCCTGTGCTTTGGGGAGGAATGGCCTGTGGCCAATGATTGACTACTAGGGGAATAAGCATCCCTGTCTTCCTGCCTGGGGATGAAACAACCTCTTTGGTGCAATTTATGCTCCAGAGCTCCCTGTGCAATTAGGCTGAGGCTAGACTCTCCCTGAAACCACATCTGGGCCTGTCTTCTTCCCCTGCGCTTTCCTTCCTCCCTCATTCCCTAAGAGGCTTCTCCTGAGAACATTCCCTCAGTAAATTACTTGTACAGAAATCCGTGTCTCAGCCTCTTCATCTGGGGAATCCAACCTGGGGCAGGAGAAGGACATGATGAAAGCTATACAACAGGGACATGAATCTAACAGGGGTCTTTAGGGTGAGTTCGAGCAAGGACACCTGGGCTTAAGGGAAATCAGAAAGGGGAGAAGAGAGGTAAGAAAGACTGAAACTAGGGACAAGAGGGGGGAAATGAAGAGGAGAGGGCAGATAAGTGATCATCTTATCTAAGGAGTGGATAGACTCCTGAATACGGAGGTAACATGGCAGATGAGCGCCAGGAAGGATGAAATAGGGGGACAAGGTCTCGGGTCGCTAGCAGGAAGGCAGCCCTACATATAGACATCAGGTAACCAGAGAATGATCACATCTGGAGAAAGCATCCCCCTGGAGAACCGTCACACAAGACCTACCATCTGCCTAACACTGAAATCTACAGGGCTCTCAAATGTATCGTGTACTGTTTTCAAAATTGCTCTGTGAGATGGTGTGGTAGGTGTTTCCAGTTCTTTGCTTCGCTCCCGCTCTTTCTTGTGATCTTAAAGGGCTACCCACTAGGGTATAGGGAGAATATATCCTCATGCCCATTGCCTTGGGCTTGCCTATGTGACTGACTTTAGCCAATGCAATGCAAAGAAATGTGACATGTGCAGAGGCTTTCTGTGTGCTTCCATGATTTGGCTCTTGTGTTTTCATTATCCACCTTCAGATGAACATGCCCCTGGGAGGTGCTGATCCAAGGAGAATAAGACGTGTGGAACAGACCTAAACCCAACCCACTGCTCAGAGCTACACATAGCTGATCCTATCCAAGCGCAGCAGAACCACAGATATATATATATATATATATATATATATATATATATATATATATATATATATAAATGAGAAATAAATGCCTGTAGTCATGTTTGTTATGAGGCACTATTGCAACAATAACTAATACAGTAGGGTAACTGATACTGTTATAACGCCCATTAAACACATAAAACAGCTGAGACACATAGAGGTTAAAAATTTGCCCAGGTTCACAGCTCAAAGGAGAGGGTTAACTCTGCTCTTATCTACATACTCCACAGAAAGACTCTGTGAACGTTGACACATTTCACAGCTTAGAAGCCCAGCATTCAAAGGAATAATTTTTAAATGCTTTAAAAAAAAAATAAAGTACTGAGTTTGCTAATAACCTAAGAAATGCATGTTTTCATATATGCTGCCTATTAAGTCTGTTCATATCGTATCAGCAAACATCATGTCGTCTTGGAGAGGTTCCTAGTTTTTCCTGTGAAATGTTTTTCAACGCCTGAGTGAATCAAAATGAATGTAAATGAGGTTTATTAAGTCAACCCCACATGGTGCTGTATTGTCAGCATTTGTAGGGCTGTGACAGGTTAGTTATTGCAGTTTGAAGGAAATGTCACCAACACAGCAGTCTGCAGAATTAACTTAAAAATATATATGTATAAAACGTCTCAGGACTTTCCACCCTTTCAAAAATTGTCTCCTCGGAAGGTGACAGGGGACCCAGAGAGAGGCTAAGGTTTGCTTATTCTTTTTCGTCAAGAATCACTCTCTGGCTACATGATACCTGAGGCCAAGGGTCAGGGGCAGCAGGTAACCCCTGGGATTCTGATGGCTACTGTTAATGGACTGTAAAGAGGAGACAAAATAAGGGTGACTGGAGTTGACAAGGAGTGACAGTGGCCGCGGCACGGAGAATGAGTGTCAAACTGCTTTGGGAGCAGAAGCAAGTAGATAAGGAAGCCAGTAAGGCCCAGGATGCTGCGCTGTGGGACAATGAGTGGGACTGACATCAAGGAGGCTGAGGGCCTGGAAGTGGCAGGGTCACTTTTTCTGTGCCCACGAGGGCAGGCCTCAGGAGCAGGCTGGACAGGTGTCAGTCCTTGGGTAGCTTGATTTAAGCAGAGTCTGGAGGGTCATTTCTCTCAGAATCGTGTTCAGTCAATGAACCTGAGTTCTGAGAACAATTCCTTTGTGTCTGGGAGCCTTCTTTTGGTCTAAGAGGCCTCCTCTTAGATGAAAATGTCTCATAGGAAAGGTGAACATGTGAAGCTTTCATCTATGAGCCTCAGTTTAAAAAATATCTTTTCACGAAGATTGTCTGTCTGGCAGGGATGACACTGGGCACCTAGAACTTGATGGAACAGTCAGAGGGGAAGAAAAGGAACTAACTGGAAGAAAAGGGGAGAATAGCTGGAAATAGATGTTTCTGACTTCTCCGCTTTTCTCAGCTAACATTATTTGAACCTGGCACTCCTGCCAGACAGACAATCCAAACTGAGCAGAGTCTGCCTCCATCCCCATTTTGCAGTTGCATGTGGGAGAACTACCCTTCCTCCTCCATACTCCTTTATATAAAGTGAGAGAACCACAGAGTTTGGGAGATCCTCATGTTTAACAGTTTTTACATTAGAGAAACAGAATGGTGGTCGGTCGGGGGTAGGGGGCGGGTAGTGAATTTCTAACCGTGCCCAGCTGTGCAAAATTTGCACAAATCTTTTTCAGAATTCTGTAGGATTTCTGCCACTCCACACTATGAATTCTCAATATAGGATTCTGCATCCAATGACTAAATTTGTCTGGACCACTACTGTAATCAGAAGCACTTATTAAATGATACTGATGAACTATGCATGATTTTCTGTGCAAACTGGGATTAAAGCTTTCATTCACTCTTTTTGTGCATGTGTTCATTCATCTAGAAAGCATTTGATGATTGCCTATATTTCCCCTGATCTCTAGAAACCTTACAGACTAAAAAGCTCAAATTGGGCAAAATCTTTGGAGGCGTACATTCAAATATCACATAAATAAAGGGGATAAACATTCACTCTGAGGATTCATTTTATGAGATAGGAGTGGGCAAAACATAGAAGACCTTGGTGGAGATGGCCCAGTGAGGGAAGAATTATGCTCTTCCTCAAAAGACACATGACACCCAAACAACCCACTTTTAAGCTTTGCTAAGTCCTCTAGAAAAGAGTCAAACCATCATTGTCAAAAGAAAACAAGTACTTCAGAATTCTGAAAGGCTATAAGGTTGTCAATTGCTAAAGTTCACTGGGATATGGGGCAGAGAATGCAGAGGCCCTGCATCCTAGAAAGAATCAGAGCAAATGTTATTTCAAGGACTGAATTCTGTTCAGTGACTTGAATTACCAAGTTTAAGGACAAAGCTGAACTAGGATAGCTACCACAGGGAGGGGACTTCCAAATGAAAATCCTCAGTGAGCAAGTGGTCCTTAATTCAAGAGTGACCTTGAGGCTAGAGGTGAATATGGAGCGTTACAGGTGACCCTGAAGATCCAGAAAGTGGTCCACTGTCTGGGAAGGGAGGTTAAGGTGAGAAAAGAAGCCAGCCAAGAGCTGAAAAGAATCAAACACAAGCAACAACTAGAGGAGGAACCAGAGGAAGAATCCAAGAGAAATGGAGTAATCCAGGAGTTTCCTACCACAAAGCCAAGAAAACCACAGATGGTGCCGAAAACCGTTCTTAAGCCATTTATTTCAACTCCCTCCCCGCCAAACACTTGTAGCAGCTTTCCTAATGGTATCAATGATTGATTTGGATTTCACTCCCTCCTTAACAAATACAGCTGTGTTGTGGAAAGAGTCATGAGTCTGGTCAGAAGCCTCAGGGCTGACTCCTGACATGACACTGTGTACTGGTCCAGCTGTGTGACCTTGAGGAGTGGCCCCAACATCTGGAAGTCAAGGTTTCTCATCAAAACTCACAGTTCACTGTGAGGTTCGATGAGGTGATAGATATAAATGCAAATGTAAAGTACCATATGAATACCATGGTTTTTAAAACACTGTGATTTTTAGAGAACTTACAAGTACCATGTGAACAATAAAATGGTTGGTACACATAGTCCTGAGCACAGGACCACTCCAGTGCCACAGTCTCAGGGCTTGGTCCCCACTCATTATCAAAACACCACTTTGTTTGTAGTTATTGGAACTGCTCTGCTTTTTCAGTTTATTTGATCCATTTTTAACACTTTGAAAAGCACAATATTAAGGATAAAATGAGGTAACATAGGTGGAAAGACCATCAGAACAGTAGGAATTTGGGCACTGTAATTCGACCTATTTCTATCTCTCTTACACCAGTCCTGAATTAGCCTTGAACACCAGCTGCCCTGTAATCACCAGAGGAGGTTTGGAAACTGAGTTTGAAGCTCCTCAAAATGTGCCATCCCAAGAATATTATCACTATTTCAACCCATTCACATGAGTTGTTATTTGCCTTTGCCTTCTGTTCAGGCTCACTCCGCAGAAAAGACCTGTCCCCAGAGTGTTTGTGGAGGGAAAAAATATTAGCAGCAGTTGTTTAGCATTGCAGCTGCTTGAGGATGTAATACAAGTTGGAGAAAACAAGAACCTGGCCCCAAACAAAAAAAAATCTAGGGAATAGGATGTCCACAGAATGCTTTGAAAAGCACTGACATATCTCTGGGGATCTAGAATACCAAGAAAGAAATGAGAGGTCTTCAGTATCTCCCTTGCATACGATCTTGAGGTCCCATGCAAAGAAAAAGTTAATGCTAAGGAAAAGTTGTAAGCTTCCCGAGCATTTAAGGCATGTTCCCAAAATACAGAGACCCTCAGCAAAAGATGAAAGATATATTGGTTTAAAGTACTTAACGAAATCTGCAACCAATCATTAGCAGACCTCTAAAATAATCAGAGATTTTAGTGTCGTCACACAATAGAAAGTATGCACTTCATAGAATTCATCTGGGAACGCCATTAAGCAAACAAATAGCAATAACAGAAAACAAGATCAGCCACAAAAGCAAATCTTGATGGGGCAAGACCTGATTTCTAGAATTTCCACATGATGTTATATGAAATGTCTAATTTATTAGAAAAAGATTATAAGACACTCAAAAAATGGAAAGTGTTCCCCATAGGCAGGTTGAAAACAAATCATCAACAACTGTGTCAAAAAGTCATTAGAAACCAACCCAAAGAGGAGTTCAGAATATGGAATTATTGAACAAAAATTCTAAGTGAACTCATATACATATACTCAAAAAACTGAATGAAATCATGTAAAGAATTAAAGTTTGACAACAGTGTCTCACCAAATAGAAAATATCAGTAAAGAAACTTAAATGAGGAGGAAGAGGAAGAGGAGGAGATAATGTAATTGAAGAGTATACTAATTCAACTGCAGAAGTCACTAGATTTGTACTCACAGAAGAGCGAAACAGTAAAATTTGAGGATATATGAAATAAAATTATCCAGTCTGACAGAAATAAAAGAGGGTAAAACAAAAACAAAACAAAGTCATGAACAGAGCCTCAGAGACCTATAGGATAGTATGCATATATGGGAGTCTCAGAAAGAGAGGATACAAAGAAGAGATCAAAAAAATTATCTCTTTGAAAAAATAATAGCCACAACTTCCAAGGTTTAATGAAAAATAATCTATACATCCAAGAAAACAAATAAACTCTGAATAGAATTAACTGAAAGAGATCTACATGTAGATACATCTTTATTAAATGGTTCTAAGACAAAAAGAGAGAATGATGCAAACATCAAGAGAAAAATGACTCACCATATACAAGTGATCCTCAAGTATATTAACAATTGATTTTGCACAGTAAATCATGAAATCTTGAAGGCCAAAAGGCAATGAGGACATATTGAAAGTACTCAAAGAAAAAGCCATAATTAAGAGTTCTATATTCAGGAAAAACTATCATTAAAGCAAATTAAGATATCCTCACATTAAAAATTAAAAAAAATTGGTCACTAGCAGACCTGATCTACAAGAAATCTTATAGACATTCCTTCTAGCTAAAATAAAGGAAAATTAGATGACTAGATGTTATCTCAAGTGCACCTGAAGACATAAAGAACCCTAATAAAAGTAACTTCACAAGCAAATACAAAAGATGGTGGAAATGTATTTTTATAACATTTCAGTTTTCCTATCTGATTTAAAGACAATGGTATATAGCAATAATTCCAAAATACTCTCATGGGATGATGATGTCATTTGTATCACAATAATAACACAAAGGATGCAGGAAAGAATGGAGTTATACTGTAACAAACCTTGTGTTTGATCATTGAAATTAATTTGTATTAACACAAACTAGATTCTTTTAAGTTTAGATACTAATTATAATTCTCAAAATAATCATTTAAAAAAAGGTCAAGAGACATAATAAAAAAATTCTACAAAGAAAATAGTAAAGTAATGAAGGAAGACAAACATAAGATATATATAATAAACAAAGGATAATGGCAGACATAAATCCAAACTCATTAGTAATTACATTAACTGTAAATGGATAAAATTCATCTAGTAAAAATGCTTTTAAAAGAAATCTCAATAAATTTAAAAGGGTTAAAAATATACAAAATGCGTTCTCTGATCCCGATGAAATTAAATCAGAAATCAATGATAGATGGAATTTAGAAAAGTCATAAATATGAAAAAAATTAATCAACACACTCCCAAGTAACTAATGAGTTTAAAAAAGATATCACAAGGCAATTAGGAAATATTTTGAGATAGATTAAAAACATGAACATAACATACCAAAATTTATCAGATGCTACTAAAGCAAGATTTACATGGAAATTTTTAGCAGTATAGGCCTATTTTTTATTTAAAATAACATTTTAAATATACATATGCATATATATGAAACTGAAAGAAAAGAACTACATAAAATAAGCAGATAAATGTTAAGATTAGATTGAAAATAAGTGAAATAGAGAATAGAAAAAATAGAGAAAATTAAAAATGAAGATTTGATGTTCTGAAAAGGTCAACACAATTAACAAAATCTTAGCCAGAGTTAACAATAAAAGAGTAAAGTTGGGAATAAAAGAAAGGACATCAATGCTCTCTTTACAAGAATAAAATAATTACAAGGGAATATTATGAGCTGAACATATGCCAACAAATTAGATAATTTAGACAAAATAGAAAAATTCCTAGAAATACATGAACTACCAAAACCAAGCAAAGAAAAAAAAAGTAGGAAAGCTGAATTAAGCTACAATAAGGGCTGTAATTGAATTTAGAATTTAAAAACTTCCCACAAAGAAAAACTCAGACTCAGATGGCTTCACAAAGGGAATTTTACCTAATAGTTAAATAATTAATAGCAAATTATTCTAAAATATAAGAGGGAAAATAGTACCTAGTTTATTCTATTAGGCTGATATTACCCAGATACCAAAACCAGGCAAAGACATCATAAGAAAAGAAAATTATAGAATGATATTATTTATGAAAATAGAAAAATTCTCCTCAAAGTCCTGCAATATATAATAAGAATTTTGCAACATGGCCAAGTGCCACCTAACTCAGGAATATAAGATTAGCTTAACAACTGAAAAATCACCAACGGAATACACTAGTAACAGAATAAAAACAAAGACCATGTGACCATCTCAGTAGACTCAGGAAAGCATTTGATGAAATTCACTATCCCTTCATGAGAAAAGCACTCAATAAACCAAAAACACATTTTTCTCAACCTGAAAAAAGAGTAAAATACAACATTTTCTAAGAGAAGAAACAAAACAAGCATGTCAATTCTTGCCACTGCAATTCAACATTGTCTTGGAGGTCCCAGCCAGGGAAACTATGAAATAAAAAGCATCTGGATTGGATAGATAGAAAGAAAAAAAATATTTCTCCATGCAGATCATACAATATAGACAATCTTACAGAATTCACTAACAAAATTATCAGAACTAATATATGAATTCAGCAAGATTGCAATATACAAGATTAATATATAAAATTATTTTATTTCTATACACTAACAATGAACAATCAGAAAATGAAATTAAGAAAACAATTTCATCTACATTAGCATCAGAAAGAATAACATAACTAGGAAATGAATTTAGCAAAGGAACTTCACGATGGAGAACTACAAAACATTTTTGAAATAAATTAAAGAAGTTCTAAATAAATGGAAAGATACCTCTTTTTCATGAATTGGAAGATAATTATTGTTAAAATGGCATTATTATTCATATCAACCTATGGATTCAATGCAGTCCCTGTGAAAACCATAGCCTCTGTGTGTGTGTGTGCCCCATGCACAAATTGACAAGCTGATCCTAAAGGTTACATGGAATTCCAATGAACATAAAGTCGCCAAGCAATCTTGAAGAAAAGAAGAGCTGGGCATGGTGGCGCATGCCTATAATCCCAGTGACTGAGGAGGCTGAGGCAGGAGGATCTCAAGTTACAGGCCAGCCTTAGCAATTTAAGGAGACCCTAAGCAACTTAACAAAACCCTGTCTCAAAATAAAAAGGGATGGAGATGTAACTCAGTGGTAAAGTGCCCTCGGGCTCAATCCCAGCTACCAAAAAAAAAAAAAAAAAGAAAGAAAGAAAGAAAGAAAGAAAGAAAGAAAGAAAGAAAGAAAGAAAGAAAGAAAGAAAGAAAGAAAGAAAGAAAGAAAGAAAGAAAAAGGAAGTCAGTTGAATATTTATTTCCTTATTTCAAATCTTAATGCATAGCTAAACTCATCAAGATAATGCAGTACTGGCTAAGTATGGACATATTAATAGATGGAATAGAATTGAGAGTCCAGAAATAAACCCTTACATTTATGTCCAAAAAGGACAAGTCTATACAGAAGATACAGAAAGATTAATGACTGCCATGGGCTGATGGAGTAGGGAGCATAGAAGAGTGCATTTGCTGCAGGGTTCTGTATTTCTTTTGAGGGTGATGAAATGTTCTAAATCCAATTCTTGTAATTATTTTACACCTATGTAAAGCAACTGCATTGTGTGCACTTTAAATGGGTAATGCTAATAAAACATAAATTACATCTCTAACAAGCTGTTTTAAAATAAACGTCTACCAAAACAATACATGCAGAGGGTCTAGGAATTCATAAGAAGAAAAGTGGATTCATAGTCTCGGGCTTTAAGAAAATCTGATTCCCAAAGGGATTTATTTGGGTGTGATTTTTTTTTTTCTTGAAGTTTCCACTTTATAAAACTGATCTCTGCCTTTGCATATACATCCACGTGCAGGCGAAGCCAGGTTGGGCTTTTCTCTAGCCTAAACCCGCAATACACAGGTAACTAATTCTGCCTGTTTGGGAATTTTTCCCACAACACTACAACAGCCCCTATCTTGAATGGTCCAATCTCCTGATTCAGAACTTTCCCAAACATTCAGTTTGGGATCTAGGGAAGACCAGGGCTGGGCAGAGGAATGAGAATGTAGAGTTGGAGGGATGTCATCTGGTTTTTCCTGGATGTCAATGTTTGTACAATGTAGCGCTTGGGGACGGAGAAGTGGGCATGAGGGTTGGCTGTGGAGAGATCAGACAGGAGGTAGGACAGGCAAGGAGAGACTCCATTGGCCCTGATGGTTGTGGGTAACGAGAGAGGAAGAGCTGTCATTCGTGGATTCCGAATTGCTGCACATTCTAATTTCAACAGGAAGATGTCCTTTTCAAGTATCGCTTTCCAGAATGAATGATCTGTTTGTAAAATAGATAATCAATTCCCAATCTGGTTTATTTTTAATCTATCAGGGTTGCTTTTATAAAGATCACATCTATAATCCAAAGAAGGAAATATTTTCTCCACTACTGAAAGAGGCGATCGATACATTGAGTGTTGGGTTCTCCCAGTTGCCTTAGGACAAGCAGGTGGCCGTCTGGGAGGGCACCTCCCCACCACCTCTGCAGAAGAAATTCCTATTTCCAGAGCTCTCAGTTATTGTATCTGAGCTGTGTGCATGCCCTGTGGGAGCTGACAGCTTAGAAAACCTGATTGGAAACTGGCCTGTTTCCTCTGGAACACAAGCAGTAAAAGTGAAAGGGCAAAACTCAGCCCTGAGAGGGAAATGGACCCGGGAGTTGTCAGGTTTAGCATCTCACTGTGTAACTGAGGAACTTAGCCCAGAGAGGATAAGTGACTTGTCCAAGGTCTCTCAGGCAGATGGTGGCACGTTTGGAATGAATGCCTGGCTTCTCCCAGAAGACACACAGCCCCCAGGCAGGCCAAGCTGTCACTAACAGGCATATAAGCATGCCTGCACCTGTCCTGGTATGCCTCACGCTCAAATCAGAAAACCTTCTGCTGCGACCCTGATGAGGAAATTAAATTAGCTACTAATTGGTTAATTGGCAGCAGGCTCTGTAAGACAGTAAGGAGCAAATTAAGTTGGATGGAGAAGCACACATTTGTTAGGTTTGATCATCTTCATTATCACCTCTGTGGCCCGCCAGCCACTCTGTGTACATCACCCCTGAGAATACTCTTAGGAGGATTCTGTGTCCTTTTGGCTGTCAGAGAAATTGTCCCTTTCTCTACCTTTTTCTTTTCCACTTCCCCCACCTTCTCAGTCCCTGTAACGCAGCATTTCCCAAAGTGTCATCCTCACCATTCTCGTGTCAGCAGTGTGCTGATAAATGTTTAATGACTGGCTCTCTGGGGTAAAGAATCTTGATTTGTAGCATTTAGCAATTTCTGTGGTGTAAATACATCCACTATGGTTCAGTTTCAAGGAATCAACATGACATGCACTGGCTTTGCAAACTTCCTGAAAATTTAACAATAGATTCTCACAAACTAGCACAAGCTGGCTCCAACCCACTTCTGACAGTGAGCACCGAGGTTAACAGGACCGTTGGAAGGGTCCCATGGTCAAATAAAGAAATAGGAAATTCTGCATATTATGTAGTCTCTGAGAAAGTCTGCAAAATAAAACGACATTTAATCTAACTTCGTACTTTTCTAACATATGTGACCAGTGAATTCATATTTCATAAAATATTAAAACTTCCTAGAATACTAGGTTTCTGCTGACTTGAAAACACTGTGATAATCATATCATTATTTGCAATTCTGGATGCAAGCATCTTTCTAAGCAGCTCAGATAAGATATACAAGATGGACATTTCCCTTAAAGTAACCAAACTAAGGTAGTAAACCTCGAGTATCAGGTAGCTGGTACAGATCATAGTTACTGTAAGATTTTAGAAAATAAATACCATCACCAGACTGGGACCCAAATAAGGTACATAACTCTGCCAGGGAAAGGATCTCCCGGGCAGACAGGAGTGATTGGCAAAGATGAAGAGATGCAAATTCTACGTGTGTTCAGAGATAATTAGGAGACCAGTATGACCAGAAGTGAGGCATGGAGCATGGAGGTAGTGGCAGATGAGAATGGGGGAAAAAAATACTGGTGAAGGTCTAATTAGGGGAAAAAGGAGCTAAACACTCAGGAGTTTGAGCTTGTGCCATGACATGGTGGAGATACGGAAGCAGAAGACTTATGTTGTTTGAATATTTCCAGAGCCTTCCCCATCATATAATTTTTTTTCATTTTTATCAGGTGGAGAGAGATGGTGTCTCTTGACTTGGGACTTGAAAAAATGACCAGAAACTGGGTACAGGGGCACATACTAATAACCTCAGCAGCTCAGGAGGCGGAGGCAGGAGGATCACAAGTCCAAAGCCAGCCTCAGCAACTTAGTAAAGCCCTAAGCAATTTAATGAGATACTGTCTCAAAATTTAAAACATTTTAAAAAGACTGAGAATGTGGCTCAGTGATAAAGCATTCTTAGGGTCAATGCCCAGTACCAGAAAAGTAAAAAAAAAAAAAAAAGATAAAGAAAAAGAGCCAGAGAAGTTTACTTAGCTCTCTCAGTGGAGCCAAGTGGTTTTATCTTCTGATCTCTGCACCAGTTGATGTGGGTGTCCACCTAGGATTTTTCCTCCTTCCAGCCCTAGACATTGTACCTAAATGCCCTTGGGGTCACCTCTATCCCTCAAGAGCTTCTGTTCACGTATCTATGTGAATATGCATCTAGGACAGAATGCAATATCCTCGGGCTTTGCATGAGTCATGACAGGCATGTCCATTGGGGGATATGTTTTGATCTCTAAGGTCACTATTGCCGCCCCTATAAATCCCAGATGAAGCTGGTCCCCGGCCTGTTCCTCCATTCTCCTTCGGCCCCACAGCAGACAACTTGGATGTTCTCACTTCCCTTGTGTTGCGCTTTCTAATAAAAAATAAATAAATAAAATATTTTTAAAAAAACCCTGCTCTCAAGAAAAGACCTAAAACTTACTCTAAGATGCAAATAAGTGATAACAGCTTAAAGTCATACCTTTCCAGAATTATTTTTGTCTTTTCATCATGAAAAAAAAACCTGAAAGCTCAAGGATTCAAACTCTAATTTGGGAATGATAGGCAACCCAGAGGACATAGGTAGTCGTATTTCTAGAACAATCGTGTCGTGTCAGGTCCCCGCAGGGGCGCCCTGACCTATCTACATGAAGAGCTGAATTTGACTCTGCTTCCAGGGCTTGCCATCATCCCCACGAGCACAGGACTTGTGTCTCCTTGTGCCTTCAGATAAAAAGAGGGGGAGACCAGAGCCTGTAAAGGTGACGATGATAGAGAGAGAGCAGCAGCCGGGCTAGTGACAGAGAGGAAGCAAATGTCATGAGTTTGACCGTGGTCCTAAATTCTAATCACAGGCACATCACTTTCCAGCTTCGTGACCTCATGAAAGACACTTTATCTCTGATTTCGGCTTCTCATCTTTAAAACGGAATGCACAAAGCCTCCTCGTGGGATTGCAGTGACACCGGGTGATAATGGACAAGCTCCTGAGGGTGGGGATGGCCTGGAAGAAAGAATTCAGACCCCAACCTGTGTTCTGGGAAATAAAAGTACCAAAGTTGAACATTCCCAGAACACTCCATGCAGACGATCCCTGGGTGTAGGCTATTATTTCTCACTGGCAACACACTCAAGCTGCCAGCCCACATGATGTAATTCTGCAAGACTCCAAAACTTCGGTGAGGGCAGTGCTCCTCTCTGGAGGAAGCTGGACCCGTGTTGATCGGTGCTGACAGCAGGTGTCGGGGAGACATCTTTGCCGACCGTCCAATTGCCACGGTCCTCTGGTAATTCAAATTACTTTCCAAATGTCACTGCATCTGTCTGAGTCTGACAGCTCTTCAAACCAGGGCCCTGTCTCTCAGTCTGAAGACCTGGACATATTCCTGAAGGGGCATTTGATCTTCATTTCTTTCCATGTGGGAGGGTCCTTTGTCAGACAAAGTCCAGATTCGTGAAACCTGCAGACAAAAAACCCTAGTGACAGGTAGTGTGGCAGGTGTAGGCAATAACACATCCAATGCAGAGACCCAGCTAGTTGGATAAGACACATGACATTCCTGAAAATGAATAGTCAGGGGAAAATACTTATACGGTCTTCAAACCCACTATAGCATCACTCTCACTTAATCTTGAAGTCTGACTTCTAGTAACTTCCAAGATGTGCAGGAGAGAAAGCACCAGATACTTAAAATAAGTATTGCATAGTCCTACACCAAACTGGTGAACTACATTTCTTAGAAGGAAGACCAAGGCATTCGTTCAAGTCCTCTGCACTCTTGCTTAACATGAAAGTGTAACAATCTCAGATGGTGGGTTTCTCGGATACAGCAAATTGGATATAGCATATATAAGATGTTCAGGAGAAGGAAGAGGGAAACATAAGACAGCTCACTCAATAGCAGTAATGAGAATTGACAGCTGATTGCCTGGTGGCAGAGAAAATACACAAAATTAAGCAAGCAGAGGAGCTGTGTGTGTGTGTGTGGGGGGGGGGCTACTGGTAGAAATTAGGCAGGGTCATCCAGAAAGGGTTAAACCCACTTGTGTTTCTAAGAAGGTAAAGAGGTGTGTAATGCACTTTAGAAAGTCTTCCATCCAGAATAGCTAAAATAAATGAAATTTTGGCTTTAGAAAGAACAAGCTTGGGATTTCAGGAAAATTCACTTAAGTGGAACACTGTACTCCCCTGACAGTGGAAGATAAATGAGGCGGTACTGTACCTGCAAAGGCCGCCAAGACAGGCTGAGGAAAGAAAATAGACCCCTGTAACCTTTCCAGCAGCTCATAATGTTCTGAAATTTCCCCATACCCTCCCAAAACACCCTGGGCCATGCCTTGCGGTAGGAGCTGCTGTGTTCATACTGCAGTGCAGAGAAGCCCCTGCCCCTACAGTCTGCCTGCCTCTTAGGAATGGATGCCCTGGAGATATATTGCAGGTCACGTGGCTTCTGCCTCTCCTTCTCTCTCACAGTCCCTTCCACCTTTCACCTCCCTTTTCATAAGTTTCCCAATGCCTGTGTGAACTCCAGCTGCTGGACTACATTTCCTAGAAGGAAGACCCAGGCATTTTAAGAATCCTGACAGAAGACGGACTCTGATCATGGATGTTCTCAACCATAGCTTGAACATAAGAACTACCTGGAGAGCTTTCACAAAATACAGGTGTCCAGTGCCCCCATCACCACTGGACAATCTGTTCCAGTTGACCTGGGATGGCCTTAGCATCCGTATTTTTCAGAAGCTTCCCCATCATTCAGCAGCCTGAGTTGAGAACCGCTCACTTACCCAAGAACAAAACAGAAATAGATGTGATTTGGGAGCTCCAAGGAAAGCCTCTATGCCATCATGAATCTGCCAGGACAAGGTTGAGCCTGACTTTGCTGAGAAAAATAAAGCCTAAAACCTGCCTTTAACCCATTCTGTTCCATTGTCTCAGATGTGATACATCTACAAAAACTTAATTTTAGTACATAATAAATAACATAATTATATAATATATAATACAATTATAGTAATAAAAAGAAAAAATTATAATTCTAAGGTAATAATTTAACATAATATATATACTCTAGATTTAACAAAATAATAATATATAAGCTCCAGATTATGATTTCTAATCTATTTTAATATACCTGTATCAATTTCATGAAAATATTTGCAGAATTGGAAACTTGGGACTGAACATGATTTATTAAAGATCAGATACTAAGAAGTGGATAAAGAGAAAAAGGAATGTTGCCCTGGTGTCACCTGGTGTCATTCACATGGTGATTGAGCCAAAATCAACTCCACAGCCCTGTATGGGCTTGCAGCTCCTCCTCTGCAGAGAAAGGAGGGAAAAGTGCCACCCTAGTAGACTATACCATCTCAATGACCTGAGTCAGGTGCAACTGGCCATATGCCTCTGCTGTAAGTGAGGTGGGCCGGAAACTCTCAGGGCCTCTCTTTCCTGAGAGCTGGCCCTTTGGAGACTGGCCTGGACATGAGTATCATACAAGCCTGACTTTTGAGAACCACATGCTTCTTACCTGATGGGGACTTTTAGGTATAAGGGCACCCTTTCCAAAAGCTCGTCTATCTGAAAGCTCTGCTCTCTTCCTGGATGCAGCTGAAGAGCCCTGTGTCCAGATCTGCCTGTCTCAGCACATGGGTATCAAAGCCCAGGAGTCCTGTTTCTTCACCCCAATCAGTCACTCGATTTACCACCTGGTACCAACAAATTATTTATTTATGTTATTTAGAAAAGCCTCATTCCACAAGATAATATAAATTTAAAATAAGAGAAGTAAGAATAAGAGAGGAAAATATCAGCAGTGAATGAGATCAGTATCAAAACCCAGACCTATCTCGGAATTCAATACACTGGTCAGGAAGGGAATACCAATTTGCTTCAGTGTTTTCTAATTGCAATGCAAAGAAGGAAATGGGATCCTTCACACCATTCAGAGTTCACAACACTAAATCCAAACAGTCATTCAAGATAAACATAACCATTCCTGGAACTAAAACCAGACAGGAATGCCTCCCCTAGCTCCATGTGGAGAGGACTCTGTGATTTAGTGAATAGCATCCTCAAAGCGGCCTTTCTATAAACATGGCAATGAGTTTCACAGGTCTGTTTGTACAAACAGCCCTCAGCATAGGCTGATGTCATAATACCAAACTGTTACCCAAATTAAAAAAAAAAAGAAAAGAAAATTCTACAGGGGACCAGCACAAAATGTTCCAAGAGTCTCATTTAATTAGAAAATAGCTTTTAGAGAAACTAGAATGAGTGAATGATCTTCATCTTATATGTAAGAAAACCGGAGCTCCAAACACTGTCCAGATGAGTCATCCCTCAATGTCCCCCATCTCTTATGTGAAAGCGCAAGAACTCAAACAAAGGGTTTGGTTTGTACTTTTTGTTTTGCCTCCAATGCTGCCTTCTAATCCGGACAATTAGATTGGAGGTGGCCTGTAGGGATTAGAAGACCTTGTCCAGGGTTAGAAAATAAATAAATAAAATAAAATAAACTTCAGGAAAAGAAGCCCTAAGGTTTATTCTCTGGCCAGGATCTGCCTGGGGTGCTGAACCTCAGCCTTGCCTGTTCTTATGTGGCCTACCCCTATCCCTGAATGGTGGTTCCACTTCACCGTGGCAATGGAAGAACACCCCTTCTAGATGTCCATGAGCTGCTCTACCTCCACCAAGAGCACATTCTACCCTCAGCATGTGCCCAAAGCAGCCCCCAGCACCAGGCTCAGCTGCCTCCAGCACCCCCACCCTTGATCCCTCTGCAGGCCCAGGAGCTTAGAACACATCTGGCCTCAGGTGTAGGAGGAGAGCTGCCGCAGGGCATCTGTCCCAGGAAGAGGAAGAAAGAGAAGAAAAACGGCCCCCCTCTGAAAGCTTTCCAATCACTCCAGCCACCACCATCTCTAATTCTTTTCTTAAAGTATAAAATCATTCTTCCACTGATCTCACTCGTGGTCAGAGCTCAGTACAGGCCCATCCGTCACGGGGCTGATTTGGTTCAGCAGGTGTTGGCTGGGCAATCGCTCATTTCAGGCTAATCTGCTAGCGGCTGTCAGGGGTTATGGAGTATTTATTGAGTTTGTGTCAGGTCCGGATGACCAATAGCCAACAGCCGGTGGATACGCACTGACATTGATGATATTGCTGAATTAAACGAGGTGATGTATACTCAACTTGCTTAGAGCCAGGAGTGGACCTTGGGATCATTTTGTAACATGATGCAGACGATCCCTGGGCTTTCCTTTTCAAAGAAAACATTACACAGATGGCGTTTCCTTTTAAGGGAGAAAAAAAAACCCATACATGGTCCCCAACAAAGGTAGTCACATCAGTACTTAAATGAACAGGAGCATTTCCTAGGGAAAACAGAAGGAACACATAAGATCCAAACATCTAGCAAATGGCCCTCTGTGCACCATCAAGGCCTGGTGAATCCACAACATTGAGATTTTAGGCCTCATCAGAGGGGACCCAGACTCAAGATTAACTGTTTTTGGTGGCAATAAAAGATGTCACAGACAAGAAAGAGCATTTGAGTTGGATTTAAAGCCCGACTCTACCATTTCTTAGCTGTGTGTCTTTGAGCAAATTCCTAAATTTCTCATATCTTCAGGTATTTTTTTTTCTTTTTTAATCCAAATAGAATAGTGATACCAGCTAGAAGACCAGTATGAGGTCACATGAGAAGCTGCATGTGCTGGTTCCTGGGAATAATTTCTTACACTTCTCTTTTTCCTTTACTTTATACCCAACTCCAAAGCAAAGCATAGTATTTTTTACCATATCGATGATGATGGAGGTATCGTCAAAAAAACTCATGAGAGCATCACATTCAAATCAGCAGAATTTGGCATAAAGTCTCTGGCTGAGACCACTTCTAAAAGGACTTTAGCATTGAACCATCCCACAGCCAGTCCTGTGGCCTGACCCCAGGGTCAAGTCTGCAACACCCTCATAGGGATTGAGCAGGCACAAGTGCATGAAGCTGCAACTGGCCAGGCAGGTCACGCTGACACTGCTGGGGGTCCACAGCTGTGTAATGTTGAACAGGGGCTTGCACTGTCTGGGTCTCAACATCTCCTTCCAGGAAATGCCCACAAGGAAGTAATTGATCTACAAGTTCCCTCCAGTCCTAACAATCATGATTTTATGACGATTTTGGAAGGGAGAGGAAGCTCCTCTTAAATGCCACCACTTTTTTCTAAGAGAAGCACTGGTGTCCGTGATGTGGTGATAGTTGCCTCTTGGAGGTTAAAGTAACAGGATGAGTCTTTGGGGTGGGGGCAGGGTGCAGGTGGGGGCGCTACCAGAGATTGAACCCAGGGCCATTTAACCACTGAGCTACATCCCCGGCCCTTTTGGTGTCGTTTTTTTTTTAATATTATAATTTTTTATTATTATTTTGAAACAGAATCTCACTGAGTTACTTAGGGCCTCACTAAGTTGCTGAGGCTGGTTTTGAACTTGTGATCTTCCTGCCTCAGCCCCCTGAGCCACTGGGATTATGAGTATGTGCCTATGCGCAGCTCAGGGGAAATCTTTCTTTTTTTTTTTTTGGTATCAAGGATCAAATTTGTGATCTTCCTGCTTCAGCCTCCTGAGCCACTGGGATCACAGGCATGGGTCACCATGTCCAGTCAGGGGGAACCTTTCTAAATAGACAAGAACTTAGAGGTCAAAGTATCCTCATTCCTGTTGACAAGCAACAGCTTCCATTGTTTGGACACCTCCTCTGAGCCAAGAAACAGGTGAATGCTTTTCTCCTTTACAAACAGAAGAACCCAAGCCTTCTAGAGATAAAGCGACCAATAAGGCCACACAGCCAAGGGGAGATGCAGCTGGATTTCAACTCTCAGTCCACCTGGCCGCACACTGCCCACTCTATCTAAGAAACGCACATGGCCACATCCCACAGAAGTGTCGGCAGTTCCCACATGTACTTAGAGCAGCATCCCCTTTCATCCTCGAGCTTTTAGGAGAACTGCTAAGAAGCCTATCAGAGGGTTTTACACCTCCCCTCCCTCTCTGACACTCCTACCCTCCCCGTCTGCCCCTGGCTACAAGAAAGGACAGAATTAAATACAAGCAATGAGAAAGAAAAAGAAAGGACAGGTCCCTGCATAATGATCCCCCAAATAATTGATGACTGCCTGCACCAATATATCATGCACATATTAATCTATCACATATTAATAGAAATGACTGGCACACAGTGTACATATCTATACATCCACATGCAGACTTCTTAGATCGCTAGGTACTCTTGGCAAGTGTGTGACTAACTCCGTGATGCTTCCCTGTGATGGAAATTGAATTTAGGTTACAGAACATCATCTGGCCCAATTGCCACTGAATTATTCCACACAAAATATCAAAGTTAATTTTTGGGCCTGTCAGCCCTGTTGATGAGTCGGGCGGCTGTCAGCCCGGCTGCTTCTGCCTTCCGTGCCAGAGAAGAGTCTGAAAGTCACGCAATCCAAACAGCGACCTTGGCGGGGACGAGGGGTTAGATTACCAGGATGATTAAATGCCAAGGCGAAGGTTCCGGAGCCGGGATTTGAATACCTGTTTACATGTAGGATAACAGATAGCCGCCCAGTGACAGCAAGGTTGTAACTCACTCCCCTGAGTACTGCCACCACCATAAAACAGGAAGGCCCTGCTCGGGAAGTCTGCACCCTGGCAGCAAGGCCTCGGGAGTGATTTAGAGTCCTGGATCCATTCAGAGACTATCTAATCCATTGTCTTTTATTACATGCACTACTCAGTCTCTCTCGCTCTCTCCCTCTTGCAATTTTTTTTTTTTATCCAAGAAGTACCAGCAATCTAATCTCCCTTAAAGGAATGTTATTCCAAAGTGCTAGTTTGATTCAAAGAGAGTAAGGATTTTTTTATGCCATCGACCAATAAAAAAAATCATAACTGCTGCCACTGTAGAAATATATATATATACATTCTCCCCACCCCAGCAGACCAACCTGGCCCTATACCCTGTCTCTTTCCATCCTTGCTTCCACCTTAAATGCCCCCAAAACCTCCCCTCCAATGAAAGCTAGCAGGGCCACTTCTTCGCTTCCCTTCTGACTAATTGTCTTGGGCCATCTGATGTTGAAATAATCCATAATTGCTTAATCTATCTGCGTCTGTGTGGCAAGAAACGGAAAAGCACTTTGGAAAGATCAATCATCTAAAATCATTGAGCAGCATATTGGAAGCAGGGTCGTCGTCTGCTCCCAGCTGAGAAAATGATGGTGGTAAGAGATAAAGGCTCAGAGAAGAGGCTGTCTCTGTCTCCATAGCTTTTTGATTCTGAGATAGATTACCCAGAGCACTAACTGCTCTCCGTTTGTGCTAAACAAAGATAATAGCATTGGAAGTCACAGCCACATAAATGATACGACAATCAAATAAACAACCCCATGCCCCTTGTCTCCCGCCAGCACTAGCACACTAATAGATTAGGCAGCGTGGTGGGAGCAAAAAAAACTTTGCCATTGAGACTGGGATCACCAGGGACCCAGGGGGAAAGAGAAATTAGTTCCTAAATAGCTGGGAAAAAGATGCAAAAAGGTTCCATATACTCTCTGAGAGTAAAAGAAATTCAGGATGGCAAAAACTTGGTGGAATAGGGTCAGATCTGTCAACTTAGTGGCTGTTAAACTAGTTTTACTGCACAGGAAGCTGTAGGGACTAGGGAAATGCCGTCCAAGGCCATGCTTTCTCTGGCTGGGACCATCTCCTCATCATGTGATACCCCCTCCTCGAACTCACAGTTCAGGCTGCTCTGTTTCTGCAATAAATGCTATGACAGTGTCTACTTTGCAGAGCCCTGGCCCTTTCCTGGGACTCATTGCTACTTGTTCTCTATACGGGCAAAGTAGCTGGAAGGAGGAATGCTGCCCACCTGAGAAAGAAGAGCCAAATTTGCCCTCAGCCCTTCAGTGCTGCTCACCTGACATGCAGACATGCAGTCTGGGGTACAGGAAACTGGGAGGGGTTCCCAGAGGGTTAGGAATGCCCCAGAAGCAAAGCTACAGGTCTAGCTTTCACCAGATACCACAAGCATGCAATCCAGACAGGTGGCAATGTCAATAGGTAGGAGGAGCCTTTGGTATCTAAAGAACCCAAGCCCACATCCTCCCTGTATCATGGGATTAGCCCTGTGAATAGCTATGTCTGCACTTCAGTGTTAGGGATTCCTCACAATGATGTTGTGAAGGTCTTATCTAGTCACGCGTCATTTAACAGCAGAGAAACATTTCTGAGAAATGCATGGTTAGGCGATTTCTTTGGGCCATCATGAGTATACTTACACACTAAGATGGCTACAAGGTAACTAGGCAATTCAATCTCATGAGACCGCTGGGTTGACTGAAATGTCATTCCGTAGTCCATGACTATATTTTAAACAACTGACAAATTATAGGCTCTCTCATAAGTGATTGTTGTAATCAGGTAATTTTATCCCTGAAAAAAAACTATGTGGGGCAAATATTATCAATTTTCCTAACTTACAAAATGGGCATTATACTTACGCTGAGATGCAGAGAGGCTTGTGTAACTTGTTTAAGGACATTCAAGTTCACTTCTGTGTTATAATTTATCATCATCATAAATAATAAGAGCTAGCCACCACTAATCTTATCCAAAAAGATGGACTCAGTCTGAATAGAAACCTCTCTTCTATTCTCTGCATCAGTGTGACTGAAGCCACGTCAAGCATTGGAGGACTTTCTAGAGCTTCCAGAGCAGCCTCAGCTGCTCAGAGCTCAGAGCCACTGTACATCACAGGTGCCCTCAGAGCCCAGCTATTTTATCCTGACCACTGTGTCACTATTCTCTCCTCCCCCCCCTTCCTCCCCATCACCCCGTCCTCAGCTGAAACCCAACTTCATCAGTTACAATCCTCACAATCCCAGTCACTCTGTGTCTGGGGGAGAACACTTGATCCGCTCCAGGACTGCTAGTGTGCTAAGCATCACCAGTGACGAAAACAATTCAAGGCACGGTCTCCAGGCCCAGCCTCTGGCCCCTCACCTCTTCCTGGGGTCAAGAGGGACTAGACTTAGCCAGGAAGGCAGACACATCTGAAGAACTCAACAGCTCACCACAAAGGATTTGTTTACAGCCTGCAAAGGGGATAGAAGGGATTAAAATGCAAAGTCAGAACATGCTAGAGTAACACATTTAGTGTAAAAGATAGTAAAGTGAGAGCAGTGGGCCATCCTCTGCCCAGAACTTAGCATTATGTATGATCTAAGCAGAGAACTAGGGTCACAGGCTTGTGGTATACACATTTCTTCCTCCAGCACCTCACCCACCCCACCACCACCACATATGAATACCCACACCTACATCCTACCCTTACCGGAAAAAAAAAAAAAAAAAAAACACAGCAAATCAGCAGTGTGCTTGGCCTCAGGGCACTTACACTAGAGGGGTGGGGTGCTCTTTTCCTAGTGGCTGCCTGAAATATTCCTTCTCTCTTGAGACCCACCAGCTAAGGCGAGATGGGGCCCAAGACCTCTGCTCTCCACTGAGCACACAATTCCTGACACCTAACAGGTACTCAGTAAGCATTTTCTGAGTGACAGGAATCAATGGGTGTCTAAGAGAGACACCACTTACTGGTAGCTAGAAAGCAGTAGGGGAAATGGAGGCTGGTGGGGGTGACTGATCCTAGTGCAGCCAGAGACAAAGTGGTAGCAAAATGGATATTAGAAAGGAGGTACTAAGACTCATAGAGTGACCACAAACAGGACAGTCAGGGTGTCTAGACAAAATTCCCAGGCTGTGGTTAGAAAACAGGTAGAAACACCCTGGCAAAGCATACAACATCTCATCGAGATCTGATGGAGATATGTCCTGGAAAAAGATACAAAGATATAAGGAGAGGAGACCAGGGGACCAGGAAATGGGGCAGAGTGAGGGAGAAGTTAGCTTTCAAAATCCAGGAGAATACAACAAGAAGGGCAAAGAGACTATGCCAGCCCTTCCTACAGACCACCTGGCTCTAGCCAAAGAATACAAAGGTCACAGCTACAACAAAAATGTCTCAGAGTCATAATAAGTTCTGACAAGACTTAGCAACTTCTCAACTTATTTGAATATGAGAAAAGCTAAACACATGGTGTTTTCTCTTAATACTTTTTTTATCTAACAGATAAGGGAACTTGAAAGTTTGGATTAAAATTAATGCTGCTTTGTAGACTAATGCAAAGTTACAGGGCAGAGAGAAATCTTCACCTCCCCTTACTTTGGAAATTCTATCTCGCCTAATTTGATCTTGGACTACCAGCTAATGAGGTGCATTCTCAAGAAGAAAACTATGAGATTTTCTCCTATTTCCTTGGGCTGGCCACAGAGGCCTCAAATTTCAAATACAAAAAAAAAAATCGATGACAGCAATAGAAATAATAAAATAGCTAGAATACACAACCAAAAACCACACTAGATCTTATGAAGAAAAACTTTAATCTCAACTAAGGAGAAAAAGGATTATTCTTAAAACATGAGAAAGTATATGGGTGAAAAGAAATAGTTAAACATAACAAAATCCTGGATGAATTAAAGACCCACATATGAAAGATGAAACTATAAGTACAACTTTTTAACGGAAGAGAATATTTTTTGTGATCTGAGGTCAAGAAGAGCTTCTTAAGACTCCCAAATACAAATCATATTGTAAAATATTTTGTAAGTTCAACTGTAGTATTTCTATTCCATGAAAAATACTATAGAAAAAAAATAATAAATGGGGAAGGAGAGAATAAAGAATATTCAATGTTAAAAATTAACAACTGGGGCTGGGACTATGGCTCGGTGGTAGAGCGTTTGCCTAGCACATGTGAGGCACTGAGTTTGATTCTCAGCACCACATATAAATAAATAAAGGTCCATCAACAACCAATAAAATATTTTTTTAAAAAATTAACAACTTGACTATTGTCAAGAATATACAAACAATTTTTACAACCAATAAGGAACGAGGAAGTTAATATATAATTGGAAAAGGATGCAAATAGGTAATTCATAGGAGAAATCTAAATGTCTAACATGTAAGAAATACTCAACTTCATTAATAATTAGAAACCTGTAAATTAAAATAACAGTATGGTGCCACTTTCTGACCATTTAAATGTCCTAAATTTTAAAATCAGATAATAAATGATGGAAAGATATGGAGAGACAGAAACCCTCATGCATTTTTGGTGAGCAGGTGCACTGGTGCATCCATTATGGAGAACAATATTGTGATGCTTAGCAAAAGGGAAAATGCTAAAAAAAATCCAGAAATTCCTCAGCATTTCAATCACATAATTGACTAAAGTAGCAGAAATTGGATACAACACACCCCTGTGAAATTGGATTCATGTGATAAATACTCTCATAATACCGAACACTATGCATCAGATGGAGCGATGAACTATAGGTACACAGTAATATTTTTAAAAACAAAATAGTGACTCCAATTTCTGGGTGGAATGCAGTAGCTAGGGGCAGGAGACACTCCCACAGAGAACAGCCAGGGAAACTAAAATGGCAAACGCTGATAGTGCCAAGAGCCGGCAAGGAACAGAAACTCCCTGTCTGTGGGAATAACCACTTTGAAAACATTTACTACAATTCACTCCTAGGTGTGCCCTCAACAGAGATGCATATAGATGTTTACCACAATAATCTATAAAAATGTTCATAGCAGCACTACTCCTAATCACCCTAGTCCAGAAACAACCTACATACTTACCAAACATAGAATGAACGAAAACATTTTGGTGTATTCCCCCAGCTGAATATGACATTGCAATGAGAATACATGAACAGCATAGATTAATCCCACAAATATATCATTCATTAAAAGAAATAAATGTCTAAGACAGCATAATACCAAATTTCATTTCTATAAAATTCAAAAACAGACAAAATTAATCTAATTTTGTTAACTGGGTGAAAATTCCCTATTTGTGCAGTTTTTGTACATATATTATATTTCAATAAAAATTTACATAATATCAGGGTGCGGTGGTACACACCTATAATCCCAGTGGCTTGGGAGGCTGAGGCAGGAAGACCGAAAGTTCAAAGCTAGCTTCAGCAACTTAGCAAGATCCTAAGCAACTCAGTGAGACCCTGTCTCTAAATAAAACATAAAAAGGGGTGGGGATGAGGCTCGGTGATTAACCAACCCTGGATTCAATCCCTGGTATGCCCCCCCAAAAAAATCCATATAATAAAAACCAAAGTCCTGAGTGGCACACTAAGAAACAGAATTAATTCTATCCTATGAACCTGAAGTTACCATGAAGAAAAAATTTTTAAAGTAAATAAATAAAAACAAAGGTGACCTCTGAGGGAAAGCATTACTGTAAGAAAAAAAGGAAAGGATCAGAAAGAGGAGGTATCTAACAGAGAGAAAGTCTGTGTGGATTCCGTACGGTAAATCGTGAGTTCAGAGGACAAGGTGAGGGTTCTGTGAGAGGGTGTGAGGTGGAATGGAGAGACGCAGGTGCATTTTAAGCACGGGGATCCACTGCTGCCACCATTCACTCTTTCTATAAGTGAATTTGATTTTACAGAACGAGTTAGAATACAATCAAGGAAGGAAGGATGGTGGGAGGGTCAGAGAGGGAAGTGGGAGCACAGGGAGGGATGGAGGAGGAAGGGAGAAAGGGAGGAAGGATGGGTGTGGAGTGCTGCTTGGTGTTTCCACAATTGTGCAGCCATGTGGGCCTTGTGGGCTCATTACCAGGTGTGAGTCTATTATTTTCCATCACAAACTTCAGATCCATTTTTTAGTGTGTAGTGGGAAAGAGAGTCTCATTGAGCATGAAATGACCTGCCCCAGGCTACAAAGTCATTGATTCCCAGAAAATACACTTCATTTTGGGTGTTCAGTTTTTTGGGGTTTTTTTTTTTCTTTTTTTTTTTTTTTTTTTTGGTCATGGTTTTGTTTTATTCCTTTTGACCTAGAAGATTTAATTGAAACCAAGAATTCTCCCAGACAGATTGAAGCTGCACTTAGAGAGAAGGCTGTTTGCAGCACAGGCTTTCAGAAATGGGAGCTGTATGAGTCTCTATGGGCTTCTGCTCCTTCCATTTTGGACTCCTTTTTGTCCATTTTCAGTCCATGCTCTGTCCTTGAAGACCACTTCAGAAGAGTCACAAAGGCAAAGAAAAAATATGTCTTGGAAAGTCTCATACGCTAAGATGGAAAACTCGAGGTTTGAAAGCCAAAACTATGACCCACAGTATACCTAAAGTGGATCATAATTCTTCTTGTTTCCTTTTTTATAAGAAGGCCTTTAAAGTGTCAAATTTATCAAATTATGTTTTGCTTCAGATATTTCCAACTATTTTCCTGGAAAATAATTGCCCATCTGATTAATTTCCTGTCCCTTCTTAAAATCCCTTCCTAGCTACCCACTCCTCTCCACTCCCTGGCCAAATGGGTTGTACTTCTGAACCACATTTCCTCACACATCTATCTATCATTGTGCACACATAGTTCTATATTAAAAAGGTGTCTCACCCACTGGACTATGAGTCTTGAAAGCAAGATTCTAACATATTTATTTTGTAACATCCAGCACCTAAAACAATATTCAGCATTTGCAACATCTTCACCACTTACTGGATTGATTGTGCAGTGACTATTTTTATGTGCTCTAATGTACACTTGAGGGATGGAGTTCAGGCGAAAAGAGTATGTGAAAATGTTAAAAGAGTAAGAAGGTATGTTTTGCTGAGGTTTAATACCACACTCCCACTAAGGCAACTATTCAGTAAACAGAACAGTTCGTTCTCTCTCTCTCTCTCTCTCTCTCTCTCTCTCTCTCTCTCTCTCTCTCTCTCTCTCTCTCCCCCCCCCCAATAACCTCACTTTCTTTTCCTCTTGATCTAAAAACAACCTTTTCAACTCTTATGCACTTAATTTCCATTTTTTTTTTTTTTAGAAAACACTTAGAAATTCTGAGAATTTCTTAAATTCTCCTGTCACTCAGGAAATGGCTTTACACAACTTTGGTTCCTATACAAAGCTGCCTCCTTTTAGAATGTTTTCTTCACCCTGTCCAATTTCATGGCAACAGAGCTAGATGGCACAATGAAGGGTGATTAGCTGTTCTTATGATTTTAGCAGTTTGAGATTTGCAAAGTGCTTTTATGTATTATCTCACTTGAGACTCATATCAACTCTGAAAAATAATCCCATGCTTATAAATGGGTAAACTGAGGCTCGTAGGCCTCAGTGATTGCTCAAGATTATAGAACTAGTAAGTAGCAGAGCCAGGACTTCTACTAGCCCAAGTCTTCAGCTAGTAAGACTGCATTGTACCAAATAACAAATATTCAAATAATGACTCTCACTCATTCACATGATTTAATGTGCATAGCCACAGAAAAGGAAATTTTATTAAGATAATAGCATAAAGTTATATGGCCTAGGTACATTACATACACTCTATGGTATTAACTGAGAAACAAAAACTTGGCCTCTAGGGTTGGAACCACCAACCCACCCAATCAGACATTCTGAAAGGAAAGGTATTCTCTCTTCCACCCTATTCTGCCAGAAGAGAAACAGAAACACCAGTGACTGCTTGTCCTTTAGTGAAAAACTCCATTGCACTCTGAGGGATCATTTAGTCAAAACAGTTTAATGACATGATTCTCTGGAAGTTGTCCCCAGTTTTGCAAGTCAAGATGGAAGATTAGCATCCCTTTGAGGTACAAAGATTTTCCAGCTCCTCTCTCACTGGACTGTGCAGACATGCATCCTACCAAAAATATAGCTCTCAGATGCCAGTCTCAACAGGCGTGGGTGTGTTTGCTTAGAGCAGATGCTGAGCACCATGTGGCAGAGGGAGGAAGGACTAGGCGGATCATGCTTCTGACATGATGTTTGCTGGAATCTAAACCCACTTCTCCAATCCCCAACAATTGAGCTGGGTTTTCTTGAAGCTCCTTGGCTCTTAGCTCCCACTAGAGGAATGAATGCCTTCCTACCAACCAACTCTCAGAGAAGATTCAAGGCAATCAAGGGCAGCCTGTCGTACAGCCAGAACATGCCTCATAAGTAGGGCCCATCCTTTGAATCACGTTATGACATTATCAAAAGGAGATTGCAGACATTCAATTATATAATCTTAAATCATTTTATGTGTACCTACTATGGAGCAATTGCCAAAGAGGAACTAGGGGAGATACTGATGAAATGAGCCATGTTTTCCCCCTTGAAAAATATGTATATGAATAGAACATAGCCTTTGAGTGACCAATATAGTACCAACTTTAATGAGTACTACATCCTGCACTCATTATTTCATTTAATTCTCCCAACAACTCTTTAAAGCTGAACATTATTATCCATATTTTGGAGATAAAAATTCTAAAATTCAAATAAACAAAGAAACTTGTCCAAGGTAACACTGCTACTAAGTGACAGAGCTCAGATTCAACCCAGACCCGGCTGGCTCAGAAGTTCATTGCATTAGAGAGAAATAATATGCATTATTCACTGAAGGACATGATAATGGAGTTCTGCCAGTGTTTCTATAAAACCAAGTCTTCTTCTGTCACATACTCACAAGGAACCTGGTTTTCACTTCAGGACCCATTAGGAAAAACCATGTATGGACATAGAATTGATCCTGGACTACCAAGAAATTGAATAACTTGCAGCCTTATGGATGCCTGAATCCACTGGAGTGAGCTAGGAGAGAGGCCTCGCTCTCCCCAAGATGGAAACAAAAGGAGCATTCAAGGTTTCTTTTGAATTCATCTTGGTCTGAATCATCTTTGTATTCCCTGCAGCACCTTGTACAAGACTTTGCAAATATTAGGTGCTAAATAAATATTTGTAGAAGAAAGAAAAGAACGAGGAATGGGGAAAATAAGTTATTTATGAAATAGCAAGGGAAAAAAAAAGCAGGAAAAACAAAAACAGTGTAGGCTGGAAAAGTGGTTCGTTACCCCTTCTGGGAGAAGTCTCCATCTGCAGCTCTGGTTCTTAGCACCTTTTCTTGTGCTACGCTGTTCAGAATATAATTTTAGCAGCATCCTGTTGTCCATTAGCATATGCTAACTTATGTCTATCCAAGTACTTAACAAATATAATTTAACAAATATACTTACAAACATAATTACGTGCCTACGGAGGATTTGCTTTCCATTATCCTTTCATGCAACCCTCTGCCTGTATCTCCCCAATTAGTACATAAGGTGAGAGGGGAGGGGAAATTTGTTTTATTTGCTCTGTATTCTCTCCCTGCACACTGAAGACAATGCTCCATTTAAAGGATGGACCTCATAAACTTGGCTTAAATAAGCTTTCTTCCAGTGGGCACTCTGTAAATCCTCCTAAAGACCAACTGTCCAGCTATCCACTGCTCGCTTTGGACATCATAAACAACCCAGCACCTGACCCAGGTACAGATGAAGCTCACCTGGCAGAATATGGAGGCTCCCTCTTAAGGGTCTCCCAAGCCTGGAAAGGTAACTACAGGAACATAACTACATTTATCCTTTATCCAGATGCCTTAATAGAGTCTCCTTGGGAGGGGCTCATGCTGGAGCCATAACCCGTTTCCTTTAAGTGAGAGTGAAGCCTGGCTTTGAATGCAACAAGAGTTCCTTGAAGCTTGAAGTGTTCAATTTTACTTCGCCATGCCCCCAGTATAATCCATTGAAAGGGCACTGTCCTTCAGGCCTTTCAGCTGGGCTGACAGCTGCCCGCTGATTAATTGACAGGTTAAAAAGATTGATTCCACATGTCAGAGCTGTAACCCTGCCAGAACAATACAGCTGTCACTTGGGCTGTAAAACAGACGCTTACATTAGCAGGCCTGACAGAGCCGCGCACGGACACATGCACCTGCCTTTATGGAGAGCCTAAACACACGGCCACGCTGAGATTAATCATCTTGAAAGCAACGTTGGAAGATCAAATAAATGTTTCTGTGATGGAAATAGTGGTAGCAATGCCGCCTTGGCATGTTCTTGGTCTGCAGATGGTGCCCAGTGGGCATGCCAATAATGGTGCAGGGGACAAGATGGGGCTTCAAGAGTTGTGTGCAATTACTGTCTGCACTTCTAAGGCCCAGTCCCTCCAACCTGCACTTTCATGCAGTTTTCTACATTCATAGACAAAGCCCCAACATTTGCCTGGAACTCCATCTCTCAGCACAGAGCTAAGCATCCAGGACAATAATACATACACACAACCAGACCACTGTCATGTCAACATGTTTGTTTAAAACTTCGGTGGATGGGAGCCTTCAACACACCCAAAATCAAAAACCTGAGCATGTCAAAAGCAGGGAAAGACCTCAGTGGCCTGAAGACAGATATTTTTCCACCAGAAAATATCTGGGGCACATAGGACATCTGGAAAAGCAAAGCTGTTTAACACTTCTTAAATGCCTATGAGGAGCTTCATAACAGCAATGTCCCAACATATTTAAAAATTTCAATAGCCTGAAATTGTCACTAAAATTGTCACTATAGAATTTAGCAAGGAGCAACAATAGCACATGATCAGGATCTGGTAAGAATATCTCACCAGGGTTATTTGGATTTACAAATTTCATGTGCTCTGTTTTAGGCAGGCTTTGTGTTGTTGCGGCCAAAATGGCAGACTATGGATGGCAGACTCCCTTGCTCTGGGCCAGCATAACATGGAGGAAGGACTCAGAGCAGGGAAGCTGTTCAACTCATCAAGGGGTCATGAAGCAGAAAGAAAGGAGGAAGGTGCTACAAGAAAGATGCACCTTTCCAGTGCGCTCTCCCAGTAACCCACCTCCTCCAGCTACGCCCCCCCCTTCCTACAGTTACCACCCAGTCCATTCAAGCTAAGATGGACTGCTGATTTTACAGCACTCACAATCCAATCATTTCACATTACTGCACTAATACAGGAATTTGAGGGGGAACACCTTATATTCAAACCATAACATCAGCTAAATACCCTGGAATTTTCCCATACTGAAAATGGTGCTCTGGAATAAAAAGTGTCATGTAAAAGTTTTCAATGAGAATTCTGAGTCTCATTAGAGTAGCAGTCCCCACACCCTTCTGCAAATTACAATCTATTATGAGATATGTAGAAAACTCAGATATTAGCCCCCCAGTAAGGCTATGAATCAGAATTTCTAGGCATAGGGTCTAGACTTCTGAACTTTTAAATAAGCTTCCTAGTTGATTCTCGACACATAAGTATTTGGTAACCACAGCTTTCAAGTCCATTCAAACGGAAGGCTCATCTAGCAAACCCTTCTGTGTGAGGATAAGGTCTACTGGAAGGACTCTAGGAATGTGTTTATTGACAAACTTCTCAGGTAATATTCATGTCATATGTCACATGGTAGAAAACCATTAGTATCATCAAAATACTGAAAGGTAGATAAATAAAGATTATGTACACACACACACACACACACACATACACACACATATATAGCTTGTTAATAATTTAAATATAATGCATTCACAGCTTTTGGATAATTACCTAAATTTAGAAAATTCAGTTATGATATATATATTTTTATAAATTAGGTCATGAACATTACAGAGGTAATATATATTCATTATAATACAGAAAAACATACAAAAGTTATCCCCTCCAATAAAAAATCATCCTCTCTCCTCATCTCCTTATCTAACCATTCAGGTAAACAATGTTAATAGCTCTATGTGTGTTCTTCCATATCTTTCTCCATGTTCTCACAATCCTGTACAAATGCATATAGACCTATATACAATATAGTGGTTATTATAAAGTGTTAACCTGACTGGGCTAAGGGAAGTCCAGATAGCCAGCAAAACATTATTTCTAAGTATGTCTTTAGGGTTATTTCTGGAAGGAGTGAGCATTTGAATCAGAGACTGAGTAAAAACGGACAATGTGGATGGGATTCATCAGATCTACTGAGGATAAAATAAAAAGGCAGAGGAAAGGCAAATTGACTCTTCCTTCTTGATCTGAGACATCCATCTTCTCCCATCCTCATACATCTTGGAATCCCTCCCGACATCTTGATTCCCTCCCGAACCTATCAACTGCCTTTGGCCTCAAAGTGGTAGTTACACCTTAGGCTCCCCTGCTTCTCAACCCTTCAGACTAAGACGTAATGATGCAAGTGGCTTTCTTGGTTCTCCAGGTCACACATATGTGATGTGGGACTTTTCAGCCCATGTGAGCCAATTCTAATAACAAATCCCCTCTTGTATGTTAATACATATATACACACATATATGTAAATTACATATAACATATATATCCTTTTAGTTCTGTTTCACTGGAAAATAACTATGCATTTGGCTAAAATGTATGGTTTAGATTTTCTTTCCTTTTTAAAATGCTGTCATATTGGGCATATTACCCTGCCACTTCTTTTGGGAAAATGTATTTTAAAACACACCACAAAGTCATAAAACCTATCATTGTATTTCATCTTCCAGGGTTTCTCCAATGCTTCTTGTTCCATTTTCTTCTAGAGAACACACCTGCTTTCCAGTGGATGATGCAGATAGAATATGTGAGGAACCCTTTGCATCAGGGCAGAGATGAGAAGTAAAAGAGAAAAATGTATTGATTTCATCTCTAGAAACAATTGGCCAATAACTAAATCAAAACAGGAAGGTGAGTTTATATCAATGAAAAAAAACCAGGGACCTCCCTGAATAGACAGACAATACTAGACAAGCCAGTGAACTTTCTCCAAGTCACAAAAGAAATTGGTTTTGTTACTTTACAGTCCCATCTCATGTGTAGTCGAATCTTGAGTAGTTCTAGGAGCAAGGCACTGTGCCATGTGCTGGTGTTAGGCGAGGACAATCTACTATTTACAGAACACACACAAAGCAGATGCTACTCACTTCTATTGATCTTTCTAAGTGATACCCGAGTGACATGGATGATACCATCAGGATGAGTCATCTCTCAGTGGCATCTCCACAAAAGGAAATGAGGATGCCATGTTCATCCTCAGTTAAAACTGACTGAGTGCCATTTACAGCCCTGGTACCAGAGGACAATTAAACCGACACACCTAAATCCATCCTACTACAATCCCTAATGTAAAAGGGAACAAAAAAAACAGACACATTGAATGCTGGGGACACATGGCCCCCATGGAGAAGGAGGTCAGATACCAACCCTGGCTCTCAGCCACCAGTTTTCCAGCCTGGGTTGCTGATGAACTCAAGTGAAATCCTTTAGGGTTTCTTCCCTTGAATTCTCCCACATGGTATCCACTTTAACTAGCACAAAGACACAGAATCACAGAACCTCTTCACCTATCACCTAGTCCCTGAATGTCCTCTGCAACAGGGATTTCCCAGCTGCTGCTCAAGTTTTCAGAATGAAAAGTTTGCTACCTCACCAAGGCAGCCCAGTCTCTGTGACCTCCACTTTTGACTCTGATGTGTAATAACATTTGTATATATTATCTAACGCGATTTGCTTTCCCAAGAATTCTTGTTACCTTGTGACCCTTTCCTCCTGAGGATAGCAATCAAGGCTTTTTAAAATAATCTTGCCCTAGGAAAGGGATGACAGAATACAAGAGTCAAATTATAACAGTGAAGTTTCAAAAGCCAATGTCCAAGCAATGAGTCAAATACTTAAAAGAATAGGAGATTGGTCTGGTTCAGATTACCTCCATCAAAACACTATAAAGAAATAATTATTTCTTTTTAAACTTAGAGGAAGGAGTTCATGAGTCCAAAACAAAATAAAGGAAATATGGGTTCTGCACAGAGGGAGAAGGGATTCCTACCTGGGCTGATCCTCAGAATGACGATAGGCTTTCTAAAACAAAACAAGGGCAAAACGTCCTCTGTCCCCCCACCAGCTCCCTCCATCTTTATAATAGAGCCCAAAGATCCCAGCAAGATCCCTGAGATCTAAGTCCCCTCCTACAGACCATGATGTTGGAACCAGGAGGAAATGTGGGGGGGGAAGGGGCAAGCAGACAGCTGCAGAGTTTCCCAAGCCAGAGAGTAATGGGGTATTCTCCATGCAGTCACGAGGAGCATGAATGTGGCTCAGCAAACGTGATGGGGTCCAGCAAATGTGATGAGGCTTCATGGTAGGAAAAGGAAGACATTGCAGAAAGATGCCTAGACCAAAGAGTAAAGGCCAGGTAGACGTGAGGACCCCTCAAAGCCTGCCCAGGTGGACAGACGGCAGCAATCCAGGAGCAGCTCCCTAGCCCTACTCCAGCTTCTTCTCTCTGAAGCTCTCTATAATTTACATGCTTCCCAGGGGAAGAGGAATGTGTATGAGGCTTCAAATTGAGATTGTTTCTTCAGCGCCAGCAATGTGGTACCATAAAAAGTATTGCTGGGAAAAAAATGTAAAGGTATTTTTCACCCATATGAGTTAGTGTATTGAGATTTGTGTCTGCAACAACTGTTAGAAAATCTTTGTGTCCTATTTGGATAAAATAGGTCTCTCTGTACTTGTATCCATTGCTTTTAGTTCTCTTCCCAAGGGTTTGAAGGCAAATAGAACAAATCTGCATCAGCCTTACTCTAAGGGCTGACTGTTACTGGTCCATACACTGTGATCCGGCCTCAACAAATGCATGTGTGAAAGTCAGAATTTACAAAGTGTTACAGCAGCTGGGCATTGACATGTCCTAAAGCACATGACCAGTGGACACATCCTGTTGGACACAATTTATTATGACATTTATGGAACAAGCCAAATGTGAAGTGAGATATATGTTAGTCACAATAGTATTCTGTAACAAAAAACTAAAAATTATTTTAAAAAAACTAGTCCTTTACCATGATTAACTTAAGAATTAAGAAATACTGTAGCAGTCTCCCCTTATCTGTAAGGATTTCATTCCATTATGTTGGAACCAGGAGGAAATGTAGTGGGGAATGGGCAAGTAGACACCCAAGGAGGATGCCTGAAACTAAAGATAATATCAAACTCATATATATTATGTTTTTTTCATATATGTATAATATACAATAAAGTTTAATTTCTAAATTATAACAACAACTAATAATAAAATAGAACAATCATAACAGTATGCTGTAATAGAAGCTATGTAAATATGTGCTCCTTTCTCCCTCTTTCTCCCTTCAAATGTCTTATTGTACTTCCATCTTTTTATAGCTCTTCTTTGGCACACTTGCTTTTAGGGGGTCATTATTAAGCAAAGTAAGACTCACTTGGACACAAGCACTATAATACTCCAGGGATGGATCTGATGGGTAACTAAGGGGTGTGTAATGTATACAGTGTGGATCCACTGGGTGAAGGGATGACTCACATCTCAGGCAGGACAGAATCAGGATACATAATTCATCATGCTTTTCAGAATGGTGAACAATTTAAAACTTATTATTATTATTATTTACTTATTATTAAATCACTTTTGAAATTTTCCACTTAATATTTTTGTACCTCAGTTGACCACAGGTAACTGAAAACGTGGAAAGTGAAACCACAGATCAAGGGTGTTGGATTTTCCACGATATTACTGCAAACATTCTAAGGTAGTGATTTCCCCCCCACACCCCCAAGTCAACCCACCCTTTTTTCTCCAAGCTAAACCACCATTGTTACTTTAGATATTGTGCCCATAAAAATTTTAAACCCCTCCCAGCCTGGTCATTTAGTTAGCTGCTATCTAAGAAATCAGGATGGAAAAGGCAGGGAGCCAGTGACCACAGTCATAAGATTCCGGTTTTCTCCCAGCTTCCTTCGGCTCTCCAGCCCTCTTTGGAGAGGTTCTAACCCTGGCTGGGTGGCCCCAGAGAAATGTGATTTGGGTCTGAACAAGCTTTGCCACAAGTCTCTTCAAAGCTTTTATGGTGAGATTCAATACAGATATACAGATCAATTATCCTAAAAGCAGCAAGGAGGCCCATCAAATATTTCTAGCTTTAAACAGGTTTATTTCCATCTGCACTTATCTCTGCTATTTAAACTCCATTGCTTGCAGTTAATCTTATGTAATGCAGCATAAGAGGGCTTATTTACTTTCTAATGACATCAATTGGCCATAAATATTAGACATCCAAGGTTCGTTGAAGCTGTGGGGACAGTTTTCCATTCTTACTTGACATTTGACTATTTGCAGAGCTTTCTCTTCTGTTTGTTCTTGTGTGACTCACTTATCGGCTGTCATAGGCCCATGTTCGATTTATTTAAATTGAATGAATAAGTACATTAGGCAAGGCTGTCAGGAGGAGAGAGAATGGGAACTTATTGGGATGAGTGATAAGTCAACACACTGCAATAGAGATTCTCAGAAAAACTGCACAAATCAAAATGCTAAATGGAGGTGAGGAGACAGCCTGGGGCCACCCAAGGCAGGTACATGGAATGAACAGGTCCCATGGCTCTGAGGATGGGAGGAGATTCCTGGGTCTGAGGTTACTGTGGACCTCATTAGAATTAGTGGCAAAATTTTTCCAATGGAGTAGACCCTGAATCTATAGATGATTAAAATGTCTAAAGTAAATTAGCTGGTATCTGAATAGTTTTAGAGCCATTTTATATTACCTCTTTAATTCTTATAATAGTTACTGTTTTTTTCTCCATTTTACAGACCAGGAACCTGAGGTTCAGAGCTCCTGAGGCTCACCTGAGACCACAGAACCTTGGCTCCCCACCACCCCCAACCTCACGCCCTCAACCCCTGTCTTTCATCCTCTACCTGGGAAGCAGAGACCCATAACAGGCCATTCTGCAGCATTGAGATTTCTCCTCTGCTCAGATTTATCAACCAGCTAATTTGGTGAATTCACAGAGTAGATGGAAGCCCTTCCACTTGAAAGTTGTTGGATAATTACCTATGGTTGGTGTTCCCTTCCTTTTACCCCATGTCTCCCTTTGGAGGCCCCAATGTCTAAGGTATATTTATTCCTCAGTAGACTTTCAGCCTCAGTAAATACTTGTTTGAAATCTTAGACTGCAATTCAACCTAAAATTCACTTCAGCAAGTGTTTATTGGTTACACCTTAGATGTCCAGGATGATGTTTTCCAAACTGCCCCGTTTTCTCCTGCTTGCTAGAAAGTGCATGGCCAACAATGCAGGCATCTAGATTTCTCTGAAGTTCCTTATATAAGGGAATAGTGACAATCTTCAGACTGGATAATAATAGAGTATCCCCTGGGATCAGTTATCTCCTTTCCATTCATTCATTTACTCATACAGTGATAAGGCCTTGTACGGGGCATTGGAGATTCAATGGTGAGAGAACATACCAAGGTCCTTACCTTTAGGGAGCTCACAACCCAGCAGAAGAGACTAACATGAATTCAACAATCACACTAGTGGGTGGATAATTACAAACCACGTCTATCTTAGGGAAGCCTGTGGTAAATGGGGGAGCCAGAGAAGAACAGCGTCAAGGAACATTTCTTCTTTCACCTGAAAAGCAATTAGCTCTATGAATAATTGATTATTGCTAAATATATGGATTAAGGGAAGCATCCTGGTTAGAGGAGAATTTGTGCAGATGTCCAGAGGCGACATGAGCCAAGTTCAGAAGATGGAGACAGTGGTACCAGATGATGCTGGTGAGTTGAGCAGGAGCTAGTCTTCAAAGGACCTTCCAGACCATTTAGTCCTTTGGCCTTCATCCTAGGATCAACAGGAAACCCCTAAAGAGTTTAAAGCAGGGTTGGGTTGCTGATGGAATCAGATTTGCATCTTGAATAAAAGAAAACTCACCAGCTGCATTGTGAACAATGGAACACAGGACAGAGTGGACTTGCAAAGACCAGAGCTGCTCAGTGCAGCAGATGAGTCGAGGGTGATGGTAGCTCAGACTTGAGTAGTGGTGTAGAGATCAAGAGCAGCAGATAAACAGAGCTCTTGAGAAGGTAAAATTGATAGGACTTAGTGACACGTTGAGCACATGGGGTGAGAGAAAGGGATGTCACAACAGAAGCCAGCTAGATATTTTTACTTAGAGTGCTACCTCCTCAAATAGGCACTAGGAAACTCTCAAGAGTTTCAATGAAGTCTTCAAACAATAAAATCCTACTACTCAGAATGCAAGCCCCATGACAGTGCAGTCCGATTATTCTGAAGGCAGGCTAGGATCCCCCTCCCCCCAACACACACACACACACACAAAAAAAAAACATTTAAAGATCCAAAAGAATGCAATGTTCAGCTCATAGATACTCAATAAATACTTGCAGAATCTCAGCTAATTCTGGCCCTCTCTGTTCTGCACAGATCTCTGCAGCTGTAGGAACTTCCCTAGGAGTAGCTATGATCTGAAAATACCATCTAAAACATTTCCTGTCTCAAAATATTTGTGTATGCTTCCTGATCTCTGGTGGAAATGCTCTCTTGTCTCAGGTGGGAAGGATTATAGACCTCCTACTAGACACCTGTCAGAGTTACCAACTAGCTCACAATAACCTCGCTTTTCAGGAGAATATTGCAAACCCCACACTGTTGCTGGCTGATAAGGGGTAGCCATCACATTTAGGCTGATTCAATACAATTCTCTTTTCCATGAATTTGAAATTTTAAGAGAGACACATAAAAACTAAAAGAGTTGTAATCAAGTCCCTTTATTATCAGCAATCTAGCTAAAATTTCCTTGAAGTCATCCAACAAGCCAGTCCCCAAAACTGGTGGTTCAAATCTTCCTTCAATTATAAGACATGTTCATTTATAATAAATTTCATTTATGGGTTTAAAATAGCAAAATTATAGAGTTTTTTGCCTCCCCAAAATCTAGATGGAAAAATTGAAAAAGTAAAATTTAAATGTCAGTCAAGTCGTGTTTGGAAGACTTACCCAGAAGCTCCCATTCCTTTGGTTTTTCTCTTCGTTTCTTACAATCAACTATTATCCTTGACTTTAGTTGCTTGCTGAAGCTTTACTGTTTAGCCATTTACACCATTTACTCCCCAATGAAGGTGGGTTATAGAAGGACTGTTTTGCTCCAGCTGGAGATCCTCTGAACACCTGCCTGAGGGTTTTTATGAATGTATTTTTGAGAATCCCTGAGCTAGAGCTACAGTTTGCCTGGTTCGTGTTAAGGGAATGAATCTGTATGTTCCAAATGCTAGATGATAAAAAGACTTGACCTTGCACCCAAAAGCTTTCATAATCATGAAAGAGCTGAGCCAAGCAATGTTTCACTCTGGTCCTGTTTTCTATCTTTTGCTGCCTCCCCCAGCATTTAAGTTCCCACAGCTGATGAACACTAGTTTCACTTCCCACAGGAGAGACCCGCAGTCACATGACAGCCTTGGTACCAGATGTAAATGAGGAGGCTTAAATTACATCTCAGAGCCAGCGCGTGACAGCCATCATCCTGTGTGAGGATTATTTTAGGAGGAGACACAAGTCAAATATTTATCAGCAATCCGTTGTTGGGGCTGGTATCCTGCAGCATCAGGAGGAGGGCTGTCATGTTGACCAGGCAGTGCTGATGACTGTGCTTCTGGGCTCTGACTCAGGGGTGTGGGGAGCAGACAGAAGCCAGTGGGTATCCCAACGAGTGGCCAGGCAGCTACCACAGTGGAGAAGTGCTGGTGTAGCCAACCTGAAGCTAGGACTCTGCAAGAATCAGAACATACATGGAAAGCTTAAAAAAAAAAAAAACTGGCATCCATGAGGTAGAAGAGTTAGAGAGATTAACATGAAGGAATTAGCCCAAAGGGGGTTGAATACAGAAGACTTTGGGGTCTCATAATGCTATTCACAGTCATAGAGTGACGTAGGAATACAGAATAGGGCACTAGGGAACCAAAGCTGGGGAGTGGGCTGACCCTTTGACCAAGTGCTTGCCTGTCCAGCTAAAGCAGTGTGGTAGAAAAAGCCAAGCCCCGTGTCCTCATGGGAGAATGGAATGGTACCTAGGGCACCCAGCTGACATGGGTGTCAACAGTAAGTGATAAGAGTCCTTCGGTCTTCTCTACCCCTGCCCATCATTCCTTCTTCCACTAGATGCCTTCGCTGCCCTTCTCCAAACAGTTTCCTAGTTTCACCTTATGAGCTGGTGATATTAACTGACGGGGACATCCACCAAAGCCAGGAATTCCTCCATCCTTCCTCCCAGGGGGAGCTGGAGACAGGAAGCAAAGGAATCCACGTGTCTCGAGCAGCCCTCTCCACACCACCTGGAAATGCTGGCGCCTCCCCAGAGGGCTGCCTTTCCAAGAGCCGAGGAAATCCCAAAAGCTGTGGCTTCGGGCCGCAAACAAGGCAGGAGATCTGGCTCTCCTCTGTCACCCTGGCTGAAATGCCCACCCGTGGCCTCGGAGGTGCCAAAGCCAAGAACAGACCCCACGCTTCCCCAGAGCCCGTCCTAGCTCACCTCCTCCCCGTGGAACGACCCCACGGACCAGGGGGCTCTTTCTTTCTAGCCCCCTGCAGGCAGCCAGGCCGTGCCAGGACGAGCCCCCCAGCCAGGGAGGCTCAGGATCGGAGCCAGGCGAGTGCAGACAATCTTGAGAGACAGATGGCCAGGCGGATGGGCCGGCAGATAGAGGCTCCTGCTCCTTGTCAAGATGACACTCAAAAGTACATCCCCGTCATCACAGGTTGTCAGTGGTGTGTCAGCGAGAGATGCCGTGTGTGTTTTTGGACACTCTGTGAGTTTGGAAGACTGAGCTGGTTCCCACTTCCATAGCAACGACAAAATTCCAGCCCCAGACACCAGTCTCTGAGTTAGTGTCAGACGACGGGGGGGAGTGGCAGGCAGAGAGGGGTGTCACTCCTAGCAGAGAGCAGCACCGCAACGGCAAGGGTGGGCAGGAGGCAGGTTTCTGGAAGTCTGTGGGGAGACCGTGTGTGGGCACAGAGTGACAGAAGGCAGGAGCTAATGGCTGAGCTAACGGGAAATGCAATCTGTCAGCTTGAGCGAGCTGGAGACTCGGGGTTTCCTGAGCCTTGGAACCTTCCAAGACCCCTAAGGGTCCTCTGTGTTCTGAGAAGAAAATTGCTCTTGGTTCCAACTTTATGAAGCACTGTGGAGGAGCCGACCTGGATTCTCATGGAACAAAATTGAGTATGGAAGAGAGAAATACATGATTCCCCATGGACAAGAACAAGAGACAGAAACACAAGATACATGTGCCCCTCTTGGAGGGAGCTAATTTTATCCTGACTCTGAAAATAGGTTTATCCACACATGAATGGCAGAGGGGTTCTGCATCCAGAGAAAGAAGTTTGGGTTAACAGCCTCTTAAAAATCTCATCTTCAATCTTCCTTTTCTAGTCACCAAGTCACTAAACCTTATCATTTTATGGACCAAACAGCCTCTTCCTAGACTGTGCTCTGCCAACCACTGGCTCTGCTATCTGAGGTCAGTCACTTTCTCTCCCTGAGCTGCAGATTCCTTCTCTGTAAAGTGAAGGGACGGTGAGACAGAAGGGTGATCTGCTACATGAACTTAGCCCTGGAGGTAGTGGCAAGAGATCCTCTTTGGGCCGTGAAAGATCAGCCTGTCCATAGTCCTTGTAAATGTGAGACTTAATAATGCCCTTGAACAACAAAGATGTTCATGTCCTAATCCCCAGAACCTTCCATGATAAAAAGCGAATTTGCAGATGTGATTAAATTCTTGAGATGGAAAAATAATCCCACTTTATCCAGGAGAGCTCAGTGTAATCACAGGGTATTTATAAGTGAAAGAAGGAAGCAGGAGAGGCAGAGGCACAAAAGATAAGATGATAGAGGCAAAAGTCAGAGTAATTGGATTACCAGGGCCATGGGCCAAGGAATCCAAGCAGCCAATAGAAACTTGAAAAGACAAAAAAAAAAAAGAAAAAAGTAGACTCCTGTAGAGTCCCTAGAAGTAACATAGTCCTGCAAGAACCTTGATTTTAGTCCAGTGAGATGCACTTTGGACATCTACTCTTCATAACTTAAGATGATAAACCTGGCTTCTACTAACCCACTATGTTTGTGGCTACAGCAGCAATAAGAAACTAACCCAGTCCTCTGCAACCTAACGTGGCCTGAAAACCCTCCTCTTTTGGCCTTATCATAAGGCCAAGAAAAACTGCTCAGAGTCCAAGGTGTTCTTAACATACGCCTAGAACTTCTGGAACGCTGGCCACTGAAGAATCATTCCATTAGTACTCACTGAGTAGATTTCATTTGCAATAAGGAAAACAAAACATTTGGTGGTCTGGCATTCCCAAAGCTCTTGAGCCTAAGAGTGAATGCAGTCTGAGAAGTCCTCTAGTGGCATACAGCCACTGCTTAATGTGTTAATTGAGGAACAGGAAGGCTGTTCTCTGCCTGGGTATTCACCATAGGCCACCTCTGCTATGTTGACTTTGGCTCGGAGAGCATCCTTCCAGCAGTGTCGTCTATCAAATAGAAAGAGTGACTAAGCAGTAGCCTATGATTAGGTGGGGGATGTAGCAAAACCAAAGATTTCAGAAGAACTGAGAAGTTGAGAAATCAGAGAATATTCCTCAACCAAGATTCTTTCAGCAAACATTTCATAAGCACTGTGCTACATTCCGGGGATAGCAAAATGAACAGGACAGTCTCCACACTCAAGGAAATAGGCTGTCAGAGTACACAGCCATAAAAGCAAATAATTCTGAGACAAGATTTTCAGTACAAAGAGCTTATAGGAGTAAGAGGAAGTGACATTTGAGTTGAGCTTGAGGAAGGATTTCTTTATCCAAAGAATCAGGGCAAATAAATTTCCAGACAGAAGGGAAAATCTCAGCCAATCATTAATTAGCAGTATAAAAGTGCATTAGAACATTCAGAAAACCAGGAGTGTGCGAGGATTTCTTCAACATCATTAAGGGCATTTATGGAAAAAAAAACTTCAGACAACATCATATTTAATAGTGAAAGTCTAAATTCTCTCCCAAAAGATCAAGAACAAGATATAGATGCCTGTTTTTAATCATTGCTATTAAGCATCATCCTGGAAATTATATTCAAAATAATTAGACAAAAAAATAAAATAAAAACCTTCTAAATTAGAAATAAAACTATACTCATGGATGTAAAAAAAACTATATATGAAAAAAAATAAACTATATATGGAAAATCCCAAAGAATTCACAAGAAAGTTAATACAGCTAATAAATAAATTCAGCAAAGCTCCAAGTTATAGAAGTCAATTAACTATGTTTCTATACAATGAATAACCTGGAAGGAAATTAAGAAAGGAATTCCATTTGTAACATCTAAAAGAATAAAAAAAATGCCCCAAAATGAATTTAGCTTAGGAAGTAAAAGACTTGTGCATTGAAGACTAAAAATATTGCTGAAAGAAATTAAAGGACTAAATACATGCAAATGTATCCCATGGTCAAGGAATGGAAAACTTGATGATGTTAAGATGTCCATACTACTCATAGCGATCTACAGACTTAATATACTGCCTAACAAAATTCCAACAGTTTTTTTTCCAGAAATGGAAAAGATCATCCTCAAATTCATAAGACAATTCCAAGAGACCTTGAACATCCCAAGCACTCCTAAAATAGAAGAATTAATTTGGAGGACTCACACTTCCTGATTCCACACTTAATACAAAGAGTCAATAATCAAAGCTGCAGGGTTCCAGTATGTATGAAGGCATGTACATATCAGTGGGATAGAATTGAAAGATTGGAAACAGACCCATTCATCTATGGTCAATTGAACTTTGACTAGGATTCCAGGTTCATTCAATGGGGAAAGAATAGATTCTTCAACAAATGGTGCTGGGACAACTAGATTTCCACAGGAAGAAGCATGAGATTGGATCACATCTCATACCATATGCAAAAATTAACTTATAAAAGCTGAACCACTTAAATATAAGAGCCAAAAACTACAAAATATTTAGAAGAAATTATTAAAAAACATCTTTACAAGTTATCATTTTACAAGGGATCCTCACATACAAGAACAAAAGCATGAACAACACAAGAAAAAAACAGATAAATTGAAATGTATCAACATTAAAATCTTTTATGCACCAAAATATATTATTAATAAAGTGAAAAGACCATTAATGGAATGAGAAAATATTTGCAAATCAAGTATTTAATTAGGATTTAATACCCAGAATATATAAAGAACTTCTACAAACTTAACAACAAAAAGACAACCCAATTTAAGAATGAACAAAGGACTTGAGTAAAAATGTTTAAAGAAGATATAAAAAATGGCCAAGAAGCAACTGAAAAGATACAATAATCTAGTTAAAATTCCACACTTAACTAGAATGGCTACAATTTTATTTTATTTTTATGGCTATAATTTTAAAAGTGAAATATAACTAATGTTGATGAGATCATGCTACAAACATGGATGAATTTTGAAAATGCTGTACTGAGTGAAATAAACCAGACATCAAAGGACAATTATTATGAGATTTCACTTATATGAAATACCTAGAATTGGGAAATTCACAGAGAAAGAAAGTAGAGGTCATCGTGGATGAGGAGGAAAGGGAATGGAGATCTCTCACTTCATGGGTGCAAAGTTTCCGTTTGGGGTGATGAAAATTTTTGGAACCAGTAGTGATAATTGCACAACAAATGAATATGTAGTTAATACATTTGCATGCACTATAATTAATACATTTGAATAAAAAGGTTAAAACAAAAAATGTTATGTCATCTCTTTAGCATTATAAAAAATAATGAGGAAAAGTGCCTGGGTGAAGACAGAAGCAAAAGAAGTCTACGACCTGGAACAGCCAAGCATGTGCTTGTTGGAGATTTGGGAGTGATGGACGGCCCAGTCAGGGTAGATCAAATTGTGAAGGAGCCTAAGAGCCCGGCTGGAGAGTTGGGACTGCTGGAGGATGCAGTACATTGGACTGTTTGTTGTTGATGCCATTTTTATTTTAGTTTGGAAAACTGATTAACCTGGAAACAAGCTACAGTCATAGAAATCACTGAACAGCTGTTAAGAAACTACAAATCAGAAACAGCAAAGGCCTCTCTAGAGCCCAGGGCAGGAGGAGAGGGAGATAAGGTCTGCATGAAAGGGGCAGAAACTGAACCCATGTGACTTAGGGAAGAATAGAGAGGAAGGAGAGGAAGGTTGAAAGCTGAGGATGATTCTCCAAGATTCTAGTCACTGCCTTTTCCCCACGTGAACAGACCTGAGGCTCAGAGCATTCTGTGAGTTGAACAATAGCCAACAGCGAGTGAAAGGCAGAACTGAGATCCCAAATCAGGTTCCTGCACTTTCCCTTTTACACACCGCATAATTTACATTTTAATTTTGTTGGAAACCCCAGCATACAATCCAATGAGTTTGGGGTTGGATGACTTGTTTTGCGGAATGACTTACTTTTTGTAATTCGAATTCCTTCAAGTTACCACCTTCCACGGAACCACTTGCTTGGCCCTCCTCCAGTTCAGCAAGAGCTCCAGGATCATCCCCTTTTCCTTTGGCTCTTTGTTTCCCTGTCTGAAGACTCCCCATTTCCTGTATCCATAAGAGAAGAGTGAGTCCAGTGAGGTCAAAGAAAAATATGTAGATGATTGTCAATTAATTTCCATGGTTTCATCATTGCTAATCTTGTCTAGGTTCATGATTAGAGACCAATGACATATTAATTAGCCACATAATTAGCAAGTGTCAGAGAAGATCTGGGGGCTCCATGGCTTAGACACAGCGTTTGCTTTTGATAGCAGGGTCACACACAGCCCACCCGCCTACTGTTACAGCTATTATCCAACCCAAGATGCATTGTGTGAGTCCTGTAGGTTTTTCCCCTTCTCAATTAAATAAGAATTTCCTTTTGCTTACTATACAGAAGCAGAAACAACAAATGATCAGATGGGCAATGAGTTCAATACTAGAAGAGAAAATAATAAACAGGACAGAGTTTTCAGAGAGTCCAAAGAGGCAGGAGAATTGAACCTCTACCCCATCCCTGTCAAGACTAGTATGTAACTTTAGGCAAGTCTCCTCACCTGTCCTGTCAAAACTAAGCTTCTGTTGGACAGACCTGGAGGTGGGAGAGGTTTTTCTGTAGTGGTTGCTCTCTGGTGGTATTGGAGTCATTATTATCTCACAAACTTGGCATTAAACTCACTAGGTTACCCAGTACATCCCCCGTGTACAGAAATTGCATGCCTTCTTATGAAGTTCATTTATACAATAAACAAGAAATTATGACTTCACATTCGTTACTCTGCAAGAATTTTTCTTACAAATAAATATCGAATAACAAAAAAAAATACACAATTGCCAAACTATGTGTCCTATTTTGTTAAGGAAATAAATTCACAGTACATTATTTTGGATCCTCTATTATGGTTTAGAAATGACATGCCCCCACAAAAGCTCCTGTGTGAAATAACGCAAGAAAGTTTAGAGGTGAAACTGTTGAGTTATAAGAGTCTTAACCTAATTCGTGAATTAGCCCCGACAGGCGAAGGCAGTAGGGTGTGGCTGGAGGAGGTGGGTCATTGGGGCTGTGACTTTGAGGTACATACTTTGTCCTTAGAGAGTGGCACTATCTCTCTCTGCTTCCTGGTGTAATCCCCTGTACCACCTCCCTCCACCACGTTCTTCTACCATGATGTTCTGCGTCACCTTGGGCCCACAGCAATGGAGCTGGCCATCTACAGACTGAGACCTCTGAAGCCATGAACCTCCAGATAAGCCTTTCCTCCTCTGATTGTGCTTGTCAGGTCTTCTGGTCACAGCCACGAAAAAGCTGACAGAAATTATCCTCCAACATAAGGGGCCAGGAGAGGCATCTGGGCAAGCTTCAGTTCTGACAATAAGTCTCAGGGGCCCCTCCTTCACACGTGTTTCCTCTGCAGTGAGGCAGATCTAAATGCATTTCTGATTGTTTTGATCAGCTTTTTCACGACTGTGACCAAAAGACCTGACGAGAACCATTTTCGAGGGTGAAAAGTTTATTTAGGACTCGTGGTTTCAGAGGTCTCAGTTCTTCAGAAGTCTAATTCCATCCATTTGGAGCTGCAGGAAATGAGTCAGAGCAACATGACTGAAGGGTGCAGCAAAGGAAAGCACCCAGGAACAGCACACCAGGAAGGAGAGAGGGAGAGAGGGGTGGGGGAGAGAGAGAGGGAGGGAGGGAGCTCCCTGCTTGACAAGGACCAGGAACACCCCCAATGACCCTCCTCCTCCAGCCACACCCACCTGCTTTCAGTTACCACTCAGTTAATCCCTATCAGGAGATTAATTCACTGATTGGTTTAAAGCTTTCATAATCCAAGAGTTTTGCTTCTAAACCTTCTTGAATTATCTCCCACATAAGCTCTGAGGGTACACTATAAATCTAAATCATAACACCAATTATTAATTCTCCCACACGACCAGAAGAAGCCCTACAAAAGAACCTATAAAAATCTAAACAGCCTATAAGCCTCAAATAATCTCATCTAACATCCAGATCAACCCTCCTTCAGATCGATATCTATCCCTTAATTAGATACCTTCCAAATGTGCAAACAGAGACCCACTTCCCATAACGGGCAGGAGAAAGAACCTTCACCTTACCCTTTTAGAGAGTTCGCTCCACCCATTCAAGTCATGCTGTGCGATTCTAAGAATGCTGCTCTGGAGGAAAGAAGGACCACTGGTTTTCAGTGTCATACACATAGGTACTTAGTGGGTGATACCTTCTTCATCTAGATAAAACAACTCCTTTACATAGAGACCTTTTCCTAATTAATGCATCATGTGATTAAAAAGTCAGGCATTTCCACACTGGGTCAACCATCACCACCATGTCTCCTGCTGGCCCTTGGCTGTCATCCCAACCCTCCTCTATTACATGCTGCTGTAGATGCTTGGTAAGTTAGTACTTTCTTTTTCCCCTGTAAAATAAATAAATCTACGAAATTATGATAGTTTCATTAACTGTAGTCCTGCAGCATAGATAATGCCCACTACTTAGAGGGCATTTACAGGGCCAGTGGTGACCAGTTTGCCACACCTGGCAGGATTCTTACCTGTTCCATTTTCACCCCTTTCCTTGTGGGATCCCTCTGCCAGCCCCAAGATCCTGGAATAAATAAGGCCTTTTCGACTCAGTCTTTAGTCTCAAACTTGAATTCAGGCTAATGTGGCCAGTTATATTCTAAATCTCAAGTTGGTGCTAATTCTCCAGATCCAGAAATCCTCCTCCTCATGCCTTTTCCTAAGATCACAAACCAGTTCTGCCCTTTACTACTCTCCTACCTTCAGTTATAATCTTTCTGTTCTATCATTTCTGTCAGCAACATAATAAAGTTCCTTTTTGTCTTGAATTCTAATATGTCAGATACTGAGATTGCTATCTTAGCTTTCTGCTTGTGTATATTTATCTGGAATATCTTTTCCAATTTGTCCTTTTACTTTCATCCCTCCTATATCATTGATGTGTGTCTCTTGTAGACATACCTGATCTTTTTTCATCTAGTCTGAGAATTTGTCTTTTTTGTTAAGTGTGGTTAGACTCATAACATAAAACTTACCATTTTAGCCATTTTGTAATGTATACATCAATGACATTAAATACATGCACATTGGTATTGTATTTATTTGGTGTTCAACCATCACCACCATCCCGGTCCAGAACCCTTTTAATTTTGCCAACAGAAACTCTGTACTCATTCAACAAAAGTCCCCATCCACACCACCCCAACCTCTTGGCGACCACCATTCTACTTTCCCTATGAATTTGACTACACTAGGTACCTTGCATAAGTGAAATCATACAGCATTGGCCTATTAGTGACTGTCTTGTTTCATAATGCCCTCAAAGTTCATCTATGCCACAGCATCTGCTAGAACTTTCTTCATTTTAAAAGCTGAATTAATCTTCCATTGTATGTATATACTATGTATACTTTGTTCATCTATTCATCCATCTATGGAACTTGGGTGGCTTCCACTTTTCCCCTATGGTGATAATGCTGCTGTGACCATGGCTGTACAAACATCTCTTCAAGTCCCCACTTTCAATTCCTATGGGTATATACTTAGAAGTGGAATTGTCAGACACTATGATGTTTCAGTCTTTAATTTCTTGGGGGGGGGGGACTCACCATACTGTTTTCCATAGGAGCTGCACCATTTTATATTCCCACCAACAGTATACAAAGGTTCCAATTTCTCCACATCCACACTGACACTTGTTATTTTCTATTTTTGGGCCACCCTAATGCATGTGAAGTGGTAGAGATTATCTCTGAATTTAACTCATCCAGATTTACCACAAGAAACACTCGATGATGATTCTTATTTCAGTTTCTTTTCAATTTTCTGTCATTTTTATTATTTCTTTCTTTTTGGCTGGCCATTCAGTAGACCAATTTTTTTCCTGGCTCTCCTATTAAATAACTGTTTGTATTCCTAATTCTTGTCTTCATATCTTTTAGTATTTGGCAAAGGGGGCATTCTTCAATCTTATGTTTTGTTATTATTACTGTTATTTTATCCTATGGGTTATGTTCTTTATTTCAACAATACAGTTCTTTGCACTTAATATTTCACTTGTAGGACTTCTTTTTTATCATTTTTTAATAAAAAAATATTTTTATTGATTTTTTTTAAAAAATAAATGACAGTGGAATGCATTATAATTTATATTCCACGTATTCAGCACAATTTTTTATATCTCTGGTTGTATATAAAGTATGTTGACAACAATTCGTGTCTTCATACATGTACTTTGGATAATGATGTCTATCACATTCCACCGTCCTTGCTAATCCCCTGCTCCCTCCCTTTCCCTCCCACCCCTCTGTCGCTCCCCCTCCCTACCCCACTATTAGTCAGCCTCCTGATATCAGAGAAAACATTTGGCATTTGGATTTGGGGGATTGGCTAACTTCACTTAGAATTATCTTCTCCAAAGCCATCCATTTACCTGCAAATGCCATGATTTTGTTCTCTTTTATTGCTGAGTAAAATTCCATTGTGTATATATGCCACAATTTTTTTATCCATTCATTACTGAAGGGTATCTAGGTTGGCTCCACAGTTTAGTTTATTGTGAATTCTGCTGCTGTAAACATTGATGTGGCCGTGTCCCTGTAGTATGCTGTTTTTAAGTTTTGGGTATAGACCAAGGAGTGGGATAGCTAAGTCAAATGGTGGTTCCATTCCCAGATTTCCAAGGAATCTCCATACTGCTTTCCATATTGGCTGCACCAATTTGCAGTCCCACCAGCAGCATACGAATGTGCCTTTTCCCCCACCTCCTCGCCAACACTTATTGTTGTTTTGTCTTCAGAGTAGCTGCCATTCTGACTGGAGTGAGATGATATCTCCCGGCTCCCCAGACACCCCACCAGACACCCTGGTTAATGTAGGATTTCTTTATCATGCTGCATTTTGCTACCTTTTCCCTTTCCCTTAGGCATTTATTTTGCTGATTTTAAATTCTCCGTCATTCTGTTCTAGTAATTCCACTTCGGTTGGAATGTACCCTTCGGTTTTCTATCTTTCTTTTGTCTCTCAAGTGTTTTATTATTTCAACCTGTGAGCTTGTTTTCTCATGAGGATTTCTATTCCCTACTTTGCATAGTAATGTATGTTGACGACATGCCAGAGGCCAGGCCCTGTCCTGTGTTTCACTCAGACCACACTTACTTCCGTCATCCCCTCACCCTGTCAGGCTGTGTCACTGCCAGGAAGAAGCTGTCACTCTCCACTTAACTGCAGTAGAACAAATGATGATCATCTCAGGCAACATGTCAAGATTCCTAGTCTGTCCTCTCATCTTCAACTTCAACTACTCCTTCCATTTACCCCCTAAACATGCACACACACACACACACACACACACACACACACACACACACACATCAACTCACTACTGGGACATCCCTTGGAATTGTCCCAGTTCCCATATGGCTATTAATTCCTCTGACTCATGCTTCCCTGAAATATGCTATTTCACCATCTTGCTAGGAATGTCCAGTGGTCTCTTGAGTCTGAATCTACCTAGCATTAACTGGAAGACTGTCACATTGTTGAACATTCTATGTACCCAAACCTCAATGTGCCACCTTGCTTCACTTGCTTTGGAAAGTAACGCGTGCAACATGGATGCTAATAGTACCAAACTATAAAACATAGACACTCGTGTATTTATATGTGTGAAGGTCCCAATTGCCCAGATGACTATTTTTTTTTATATTCATCTACTACATTCCTGGATGATCTCATGTGGTCCTCACAGTAACCCTGTGAGAGGAGCAAGACAGGATACATTATCCTCTTCCTACCTGAGGATGAAACTGAAGCCAGGAGAAACAGGAAGCTATCCAAGCACGGCTGGTTTGTACCCTTTGCACCGAGGCATGCAGCCTCTGGGGAAGGTATTCAAGCAGCCAGGTTTCTGGCTTAGGAAATTCACCCACTAGTGCCAGGCACTAGGAGAGACCTGAGAAAAGCAGCCCATGTACTCCTCACCTACCACATGACCTAAGCCTAGACCAAGCACGAATTAATCAATATCACCACAAAACCCTGGGTTTTCACAAAGGTCTCGCCGATGCTAGTCCGATTAAATATCTCTTCAGTTAGCAGGAGACTTATGATATACAGCCAGGTGAATCCAATGATAGACAAAGGAGGCCTGGCAAGACTGTGGAGAAAACAGTCTTCCTTTTTCTCCTTTTCAGTAAATCACAACTCCATGATCCCATCGGCTCCAGCCAAAACCTTTAGGTCATCCTTGATTCTTCTCTTTCTGCCACACCCCAGCTCAATCCATCAGCAAATTCTGTCAGTTCTACCTTCAACAAATATCCAGCATCTGACTCACCACGGCTGCCCCAAGGCCTTCTCCTGGATGGTCTAACAGACTCCTTTCTGAACCACCACCTATCTATCATCAACACCCCGGCCAGAGGGATCGTCTTCAACAGAAATCAGATCACATCACTGCTCAGCTAAAAACCCTCCAGTGACTGCTTTATCGTACTCAGAATATAAGAGTCCTAGCCACCAGCTAGAAAGCCTTACCTGCCCTCCCTACCTGTGATTTAACCCTCTAACCTGTCTGCTACCCTCTCTCCCTCATCCAAGCCACTGCAGCCCCTGGTTACCCCCTGCTAGTCCTCAAGCACGCAGGCCCCACCCAGGCTCTCATGCGTGTTCCAACCTGCTGCACACATTCTCAACCAGCTATCTGTGTGGCATGTCCCCCACTTCCTTCAGGTAGGTGTCTACTCCAGTAACACCTCATTAGACACACTCTTTTTGACCACCCTGTGTTGTCAGCATTTTGTCACAGTGACTGAAACAGTTGACAAGAACAACTCAGAGGAGGGAAAGTTTACTTTGGCTCTGATTTTCAGAGATTTCTTTCATGGTCAGCCAACTCCATTGCTCTGGGCCCAAGGTGAGGCAGCACATCATGGCAGAAGGGCACATGGTGGGGAGCTGTCAGCTCATGGCTGGGTTAGAGCCACAGGAAAGATGCACCCTTCCATGGTGCAAGCCCCGTCACTCATCTCCTCCAGCCATGCCCCACTGATGAGGATGGACTGATTAGGTACAGCTCTCAGGATCTACTCATTCCACCTCTGAATATTTCTGTTAACACAGGAGCTTTGGGGAAACACTTCATATCCAAACCACCATACGCCCTACACAACTGGCAATATCCCTGTGCTCACTACTTTCCTTAGTCTGATTCATTTTTCTCCATAGCAGTATCATGCTTATGGCATCTGCTATATTAAGCTTATTATCCATCTCTTTGCACTAGAATATAAGCTCTAAGAAGCAGAGGGTAGTTTTTTTTTATTCATTTCTATATCTTAGTGCCTAGAAGCCTATCACATATTAATCACTCAATAAATAGGTGTTGAATGAGTGGATGAGTGGATAAATGAAATTCTGGCAGGCAGCAGTCTAGAAACACTTCCCACCAGTCCCTGTAAGCACTGCCTCACACTCTAAACCAAACCATCAACTTCTATTCATCCAGTATGGGAAAGAACACAGGAAAACAGAAAAGGGCCCATTAACTGCATGGAGAAACTTATTTTTAATTGAAAAATATTAATTTTTCACATTTACGTGGTACAATGTGGTGTTTTGATACATTTCCATAACACAGTGGTTAGCACCTTTGCCTCACGTGAGAGAATTTTAAAGTTCTGGGCTTTTACACATTTGCTCCAGATGCAATCCCTCTCCTGATTCCCTCATACTCTTCTTCAAGTCTGACTCAGATGCCCTAATTTTTATCCCATTCCTTGGTTTTATCCTCTTCATCATCATCTCAGCAACTTGGCTCCATCCAGCACAAACCAAAAAAAAAAAAAATTAAACCACTTCAGACCCTAGAAGAAGTTTCTGAATCCATGGACAATTTTCCACCATAGATGCAAACCTGAGAGGCATGAAGTTAACAGTGCAATCTCTTGGGGAGTTAATTTATTAAGTAGCCTCTACATTCACCTTGCCAAAGAAAGTGTATGCCAAGTGCCAGAAATAGCAGCCATTTGCTACCCCGTTCAGAAAAAAAACAGGCAATGACTCATAGCTTTCCCAGGAAACAGATAGTGGAAAATTAATTTCAATATCTTATAGATCGCAGTGAGCATACAGCCAGGAAAAGGAAATGGGGGTGGACTGAGTCAGGACAGCCTCAGAAGCAGACCACTTGGTAGATACAATGGGACCCTGGATCTCCACCTCTGCAAGCATCATCCATACTCACTGGCACAGGTGGCAATTTTAAAGCAGTCTAACCCAGCAGTGGTTTCATGTTAGTGGGCTCAGAACACTCCACAGTAAGAAATCCCACCAATCTTTCATTTGCCTTCAAGTTCCACATACTTTCATGGCATCTTGTAGCTATTAAAAAGAAGTTACTCAACTTATACAGTTGTTGGACAGCCACTATTGCCTAAGATGCCTTTTCGCATTTGTAAGAAAATTTTCTTTCTGGTAAATTAAGTATTTATCTAGAAGCACAGGCAATATTGAAGGTCTGGGGTGAAGAATCTAAGGAAGAGTGTATACATTTCTCTCCATTTTTTCTAAAAAAGCAACCAATATAGTGAATAAAACAAACAAAAAAGTGCATACTAATTATCTATCCCATTGCTAGAACACTGCACAGATTGCCAGACACTTTTCCACAGGCATTATTTCATTTGATATACGTACAAGCTAAGTAAGGTAGGAAGATATAATTATACCCATCTTATACATAAGGAAATTGAAGCTAACCCACTTGGCCACATTCCCACAGTGGGGTAGAGTGCAATGCAAATCAGATGCAATCAAGGTCTTAAGATGTTAAGTACATTGTTCTTTCCACCATGCACAGCTGTACCTCTGTACCTGACTTTAAGACAATGTGATTCCTGCTTAAATATATTATAAAATGGTTTTACAATGCAGCATAGGTGAGGCATGAGCTGAATTTAGATGCAAATTGCATGTTAGTTTCAAAGCAGTTTGCCAGAGAGGCTTTTCACCAGTCCACGCTGGTGACATGGCCCAATCTTTCCTTCCCTTTGCAGAATTAGTCTCTCCATCTTGCAGAAAAGGACCTATGGATAGGAAAAGAGGCCTGAGCACCAGTCAGCACCACTGCAAAAACAACAATATCAAAAGATTCAGTTCATCCTATGGAAGAACAATCTTAGGGGTTGGAACAGATTTGTCCACGCTTCAGACCCAATGTCAGGGTAGCCTGTGATGAATCCTGTACGTGTCTGTCCTCAGGCATACTGTCTGACTCCTCAGAGCTTCAGTTTGCCAACTGCAAAATGGGGTATCATTTCATTAAAAAAAAAGCTTATTGGGTTTTTTAATTCTTCTTCTTCTTGTTTTGTTTTTGGGGGGCACTAGGGATTGAACCCAGGGGCACTCAACCACTGAGCCACATCTTTAGCCCTTTTTTATATTTTCTTCAGAGACAGGATCTCATTTAGTTGCTTAGGGCCTCACCAAGATTCTGAGGCTGCCCTTGAACTCTGTGATCCTCCTGCCTCAGCCTCCCGAGGCACTGGGATTATGGGCAATGTGCCACCACACCTGGCCAAAAGCTTATTGTGATGTTTAAGAACATTATGGACATGAAGCATCAGACATCAGTTCTAGAACATAGATGGTGTTTGAAAAGTGATGATTTCCTTTCTTAATTTTTATGGTCAATAGAAACAGATGGCAGCTGGCAGAACCTTGGACTTTTATTTTCCAACTTGTTCAATAGTACATCCAGTTCTTATCCCTGTGGGTCTGTGGCTGACGGATAATATGGTTTTTGTCTATGCCTGGAGAACAAAATTGGTAGAAAGACTGTCCTGTTTGTATAAGGTCTCTCTGTAGTCATCCAGTCAACAGGGCCCAGGAGGAGCTCTTAACTCAGAACCTGTATAAAAATTACTCAACAAGCAGGCTGCCTGTCTTTACCACATGAATGGGGGAATACAAAGCAATATGCTAGAATCAAGAGGTCTGGACTCCCTCTATTTATGCTACTTACACATGGGGAGCCACAGTTTTCTTGTCTGTAAAATGGGCTCTAACTGTCATGTATAACTAAAAAGAACCAATAAATTCAAAATTTTTCTTTAAAGATTGGTACAATCTTCCTTCCTCTAGAGAGTGTGAGAGGAAATCGGACAGGTAGGATGGAAAGAATACAAGTGTACGATGCACTAATCCAACTAATAAGGCTACTGTGTTCCCAGTTCCCATTGGAGTCTGCCATCCTCCCCTTGGCTGGCTCCACCCCTGACGGGATGTGGGCTGTTTGTGAAAGTCCTTGGATATGGGGCAAGGGGCTCTGAAGCATGACAGGGGGGGTAACAGCCCTCAGCCAGAGTTGCCCTTTCCAAAGGTGCTGTTAAATAGAGCAAATTTGTGAGTCCATCAACATGGGTAGAATGGAGAGTGGATGGAGAGCACTCCTGGCTGCCCAGACTGGGCCTGAGTACCTGCCTTGGCTCCTCATCTTGCAGTTTTCCTAGTAGAGTAAGGTTGTAGGGGAGAAGAGCAGGTCCAGCACATGCAGAACACGCCCCCCACACACACACTGCTAGCTGAATCTTCAATGCCCCTCACCTCCCTCACCTCCTCACAATAAGTGCCTGCACCCTCCACTTGATGGGAAGCATGTAACTCCATCTAAAATGATGCCCAGAACGGGAACAGAGATTTGAGTTTCTCACCACAAAATCCACTCTGAAGTGCTCCAACCTCCCAAGCCAGGCCCTGGCAAGGAAGCAGCATGGATATGTGGGCCCTACCAACCCAAGGCTGAGCCTGGGCCCAACGTAGATCCTGCTCCGAGGCCCAGAGAGCAAGGGCTTCTGGTTCTTGCTCAGAGTGATGGAGCAGGCAGCAAATGCCCCACCACTGGGGCATGGCAAAATTGCAATCAGAGACCGTGCAGGCTGTAGCTATGTTCTCACTTAAAAGCACATTTATAAAACAACAGTTGTATAATTTAAGCAAGAGTTGGGAGGAGCTAAAATCTATATTGCTAAAAATATGTTTTTCTCTCACCAAAGATTCAGCCCCCACCCGGTTTCTTTAAGTGGTAACTCCCATAGTGCAATTAAAATGACTTTTTGGAAAAATTGAATTTCTAAGCAATCTGCAGTCAAAGCAGGTGCTCCTGTCATGGGGTAAGAGATACCCCAGCTGCTCCCAAATCCACCCCTGCCTCCCTCCTCAGGGCTGGGGCCTGATGTGGGTTGGATGCTACTGTACTGCAGAGGGGAGAGTGGCCATCGCCTGTCACAAGACTTCAGGGACACACCTAATCCTATACTGCGGAGCAGGACACTCCATCACTGGAGTCAAGCTGGGGCATGGACTTGTAACACCTGCCTGTCAGCTGCCCTGGCTGGTGAGCTGAGGCCACGCATCAGATTCCCGGGACGCAACACATCTGCCTATATGTCAGCAGTGGAGGGAGACAGGCACCTGATAAGCAGGCCATTTGTTCCTTTTCAGTGGAGGAGAAAGATGTAGTGTAACAGCAGCAAAAAGCATAAGCCAGCAAGACTCTCTTCAAAACCTTTGTAGCCTTCAACCCATCAAATCAGCATGTCAAATCCAATGGTGCGAGGGAGGGGGGGCGGCAAGTTTAGAGGGTAAAAAAACAGTATTTACCAGAGATCTAAAAATCCACATGTCTCCTGCGTGTGTCGCGGTACACTCCCCGTCTTCAGCCCAGTCACATACTCCATGAGACCTTATGAGGTTCCCCCTCTTTACACCCTGTATACAGAAGGCTCCGTGGACCCAGGCTGATAAGATCAGATCAGGAAGGAGACAGGGCACATGGTCATCACAGCCAGGCTTTCCTGAGTCCTTTCCTCCTTCTCTTGCCCAGCCTGAGAGGGTATTCTACTTCGTTGGGGACCTCACAGAGGTGCTAGTGATCAGGAGAGAAGCCAGGTCGTCTGCTGAAGCTGACTTTAAACAACAGTGTGGGGCACACCCACCAGCTACCCTTGCTCTCCTTGGGAGGAAACAGTCCCCGGTGCCTTTGTGTTCTTGGTCATCTACATTTGGCATAGGAAGAGCATCCCAGCCTCATTCCTCTGCTTCATGCACAAAAGAGATTCAGAAAGGCACTGATTTTACAAAAAAAAAAAAAGCCACAACAAATAGCTACCTACAGGGTGCAGCCACTTCAGAAGTCCCAGAAATCCTTCTCTAATGCCTCATAGACCAGGAAATCATCTTCCTCATCCAAATGACTCATCACTTCCAATTCCACCATGAAAGAATCATTCTTTGGTTTGGGGCTCTCTGGTTCAGCTACAAATATCCAAGAGAGATAATACTTTCAGTCATTGGGGGTGTTTAAATTCCAGAAAGAATAAGAGATCTTTACTTGAGTTGGGAAAAGTAAAGAATTTAAGCCAAGGGACTCCCTGAGGGACAAATGACAATGACAGGTGTTGCAGGCAGAGAATGCCTCCCCCTGGTGGTGGCTTCACCTCTTGGGGAGCTGGTTGGTGGTCTCTGAGGACAGAGGTGTTCCTGGTCAGCTTTGAAGAGAGATATCTTGAAATAGCTTCAAAGGTGGCATAAGGGAGGTAGCTTGAAGGAGGTAAGAAGGACAAGGATCAGGGAGACAGAGCGTGACAACAAAGTCACAGCACAATGGTAGGCCTGGGGTCCTCCATTCTAGGATCCCACCCAGCACAGGGTGGCAGGATTTGTGGACTCCTGGTGCCACTCCTTCAGGTGAGCCTCCAACTGAGCCCTCAGCCACCCTGGGCATTCACCCACATAGGGCCCCAACCCTGTCCCTGTTTCTTTTACTCTGCCTCTGTGCAGAATAATGTGTGATTAATTGATTTTCTGTCACTCTTTTAGTACAGAAAATTAATTTCGGAGCAAACTTGTTTTTCTCGGGGTATGAATCCTCCACACGCGGAGTAATTCAGCTCCTCCATTATTCATGAGAGAAAATAGTGATGGAGTGTGCAGCGGGGACCGCCCCAAGGCCACAAAGTGATAGTCTCTGTTACTGATACAACAATATTCCACCGGTGCCTCTAAATAATTCACATCTACAACTCAATTTGGGCTTGCCGTGCTGCTCAGGATGTGGCTGGGGAGGCAGAGCTGTGATATCGGTGAGATTCTCAATGACAAGGACGAGGTGAAGCCGGGCGGATGGACGGGCGGGGCCTCCCTCCTGATGCTACTGATGTCATCGCAGCAATCTGGGCTGGGGCTGGAGGGAGAAGGGGCTGCCTGGGCTGAGACCTGTGTGGTAGTGCAGCCTGATGGCGAATTCACGCAGATCTAAAAGAGGGCTAAGAAATGCAGGGATCCGTGGAGTGAGGAAAAGGGGAGCCTTGGCCCTGTCAACCCCAGAGCTGAAAAGGTGGGACCTGCCCCACGGGCTTGGGATGCAGTGGGTGACTCCTCTCTCCCACCTTGGATATTAGGGTTTGTCTTCCTTTTGTTAGTTCTGAACCGAGCTGTGTATCAGATTCACTGATGCATTTGTTGAAATACAGAAGGAAAGCCCCCACCCAGATCTGCAGGATCAAGAGCACCTGTGGAGCTTGTGCTTTAGGCAAGTTCCCAGGTGATCCAAAGGCTCATTCTCATGGGAATGCAGGACTAGAGGACGCCCCAGGGCCCTCCTCCCACTCTGGTATCCCTGATGATTCTCACAAAAAGAAGGGTGACCCTGTGGGACCAGAGGGTGGATAACCACAGGATCAAGCGGGTGGTCCTGTCTGCTGTAGAGGAACAGAGGGAAAGAAACTAGTCTTGACGTGACAAATCCTGTCCACTGGTCTTCCCTCATGTGGCTGAAACCAGTTAAAGGAACGGGGTTCCCACTGATTCCAAAAGAAAGACACAGGCCCGGCATGCAATACCCATGCCGTCTTGCAGTGGGCATGTGTAGTCGGAAAGGCTTAAAGATGGCCCAAGATTTTTGTCCCTAGTGTACACCTCCTATGTAATCCCCAGCCTTTTGATTTGGGCAGGTATGGTGAATACCATGGTCATCACTCCTATGATTAGATTATTGATCAGTCAACTATGATAGATAATAGCCCTTCACTTATTCTCTGGTGATACAAGTTCCCCAGTGGTTGCCTGAAGCCATGGACAGTAATTGAACCCTCTACATATGCAAGCACTGTGATACCAGGACGTTTGGTTTGATAACTGAAATGACTACTATCGTGATCACAGGATAGATAATGCATCATGGATATACTGAGCTGAGGGATGATTCACATCCTGTGGGGGGAAGGATAGAGAGAGATGGCCTGAGTTTCCATCTCACCCATCAGAATGGTGTGGAATTTAAAATTTATGAATTATTTTTAGAATTTTCTAGTTAATATTTTTGGACCGTGCTTGACCGTATGTTATGGTTTGTATGTGAGGTGTTCCCCCAAAATCTCATGTGTGAAACAATGCAAGAACATTCAGAGGTGAAATGATGGGGTTATAAAAGCCTCAACCCAATCAGTGCATTAATCTCCTGATGGGATTAACTGGGTGGTAACTGAAGGTCGGTGGGGTATAGCTGGAAGAGGTGGGTCGTGTGGGGGTGCCTTTAGGGCATAAGTTTGGTGATCTGAGCTTAGTCTCTGTCTACATCCTGATCATCATGTGAGCTGCTTTGTTCTGCCACAGTCTTCCACCCTGTTGTTCTGCCTCACCTCAAACCCCAAGGAATGGAGCCAGCCTTCTAGGACCTCTGAAACTGTGAACCCCCCAATAAACTTTTTCCCCCTAAAATTTTTCTGGTTGGTTCTTTTGGTCATAGCAGTGAAAAAGCTAACTACAACACCATAGAAACAAAAACTGAAGAAAAAAAAACAGTGGATAAAGGGGGCTACTGTACTGAGAAGGGAACATACCCTGAGTGGGCCCATGGTGGGTGGAGTCCATGGTCTCAGATTAGTTGCTGAGAGTGATCTCTGTCCAAGAGCCAGCAAGAAAACAGGGTCATAGATCCTATAACCACAGGCAAATGGATTCTGCCAGCATCTGAAGGAACTTGGAAAAGGACCCTAAGACTTAGACGTCATTGCCCTGTTGACACCTTGATTCAGCCTGGGGAGACCTGGAGCAAAGGACTCAGGTAACCCAGGCCTGGACTCTTGATTCACAAAGAATGTGAGATAATAAATGGATGCCATTTTCAGCCAGTGAGTCAGGCTTATTTATTAAGAAGCAATAAAAAGCCAATATCATATACCATAAAATTAAAACAATAGAACAACAGTATGTGGATGCCCACTATGGTTTACAAACCCTGCATCTTACCCATTTTGGCATAACAAGGGCCTATCTCTCCAAACCGTGTACAGAGAAATGTTCACCAAATGAAACTCCTCAAGCAATGTCGTAAGTCTGGGAGGGTAGTTTCATTTTTCCTAAATTTCTGCTTCACAGAGGGGGAAAGTGAAGGTCAATAAATATGTCCAAGGTCAGGTAAAGAGTCCATAGCAGAGCCTTTGGATCCCAAGGCCAGGGGTCTGCCCTCTATTTCATTGGCTCCAGCATCCATCATCATCTCCAAGAAAAGGGTGTTATTTTAAATGTAAATCCCAGGGATCTGAAAAACCACCACTCTTTAAAAACAGAAAAAGAAAATCAAAGTGTGTAAAAGAAGGTAAGTGCCAAGGTGCCATGCGTTCTTGTTTTGGTTTTGAAAATGAGTAGTGTCCCTCAAAGATCCACATGTAAATCTTGGTCCCCAGATGGTCGGTCATATTGCAGAGCTTTAGGAGGAAGAGCCTAGTGGAAGGTCCTTAGGTCATTTCACTTCGTCCCAAAGAGAAATCTGGGACGAGCTACTCTACATTCGAATTCTCTCTCTCTCTCTCTCTCTCTCTCTCTCTCTCTCTCTCTCTCTCTCTCTCTCTCTCTCTTTCTCCCCCTCCCTCCCTCCCTCCCCCCCTCCCTCCCTCCAATAATTCTGCATTCCTGCCATTTCAATCCTCTGTCCTCATCAGAGACTGATCTTGAATTTGAACCTCTAAACACTGAGCTAAATATAACTTTTATCTTTATAAGTTAATTACCTCAGGAATTTTACTGCAGTAATGTAAAGCTGACTGATGCAGTGCCCTTGCCCCCTGCCACACCCAGTTGTCTTCCTTAAATTAATCCTTCAGCTGCACAGTGGGCAGGGCATGGCAGTGAGAGGGTGGGTCCATTGTAGCCTCCAAATCTGCTGTTCACCCTCAGCTCACGTGCCATTCCAGGGGCCCTCCACCAAGCCTCTGGTGTACAGTCTAGATTTCCTGCACTCCCCTGACCTAGGGAGACTGAGTCCAGCCAAAACACTCATCAACAGACCCATTGTCATTTGCCATTAATGATGTCAGATCAAATCCAAGAAACAATTGGAAAAACAGATTGCAACATTGTGCTTTTTATTACTAGTGTTTCTGTGGAACATTAGCAATAAGAAGGCTCCAGAGAGGAGCTGTAAAAGAAAAAAAAAAAAAACAGGAATAGAGTAAAAGAGAAAGAAGTTTGCCTTGCTGCAAACTTCACGACCCAGCCACTTTGTAACGTGCACCATATGCAGCAGCCACGCACCAGGGCCAATAACCTCCTTCCAAACGGTAATAAATCCCCTCGGACCCCAACACATTTGTAATTTACAACTTGGCTAAAATGAACATTATTTCAAGCTAAGTGTATTCTCAGAGGTGCAGGAGAATGTGGCAGCTTTCCTGCTGACAGAGGAGTTTCTTTTTAAATGTCATGCATTCACTTTCATTACTTCCAAATAATTGCCCGAAAAGATCGGCTGCTGGACAGGGCGGCCCACTTTACATCACCATGAGTCAATTTCATCATCATCAAAGGAGCCCCTGGGAGCTGGTTTCAGCCTGGGGCGGGCTCAGCTCTAGTTGCTGCCTCTCTATTGGTCTTCTGCCTGTGCAGATAAAGGTGCCTTCCTCATTCTGCAGGGAAGCTCCAGGTAAGATGGAATATGGACTATAGGTAAGCAACACGACCTGTCATCACGACCACCATCAAATACCCTGCTGCATCCCTTGGCTCATAATGTCATTTCCTGACCAGTCCTATGAGTGGTGCTTATTATCTGGTGCTAACTGAAGGACATATATTCCTGTGTGGTAGAAGTTTGGTCTTTCATTAAAAGGATAGAGAAACAGGAAGATGTAGCTCACTGGGGTTAATCAGGATGTTTTCCCTTCCATTCCCACCAGCTCACTGCATAGTTTGGAAAGCCTGCTTTCAAGTCTAACACAGTCTTTGCTTTCAGAGGTCTGGTTTTGGTCTTCTATTGCTACATTAAAAAAAAAAAAAAAAACACACACACCCAAAAGTTTATGACTTAATTACTTCTTTGGAGCCTGTGGGTTGACTGGGCTCTGTGATTGTTCTTCTCAATGTAAGGTCAGCTGGGGTTGGAGGCATCAGGGAATTGGACCCACTGCAAAGTCCAAGTTGGTTTATTCACATGTCTGATGCCTTGATATGAAAGGCAAGAGGACAGGACTCGGTGGAGCAGGTGGTCAGCTGGAGCTCTCTTTTTCTCCATCACAAGTCCTTTTGTTCTCCTTATGGAGATCTTTTGTTTTCCATATGGTCATCCCATGGGGCTTCTTCCATGGGGTAGCTGGATTTCTTCCCAGGTGGCTGAGAACTGGAAAAAAAATCACAAAAGTAAGAGTCACCAGAACTAATACAGGGTCACTTTTTGCCAAATTCTACTGGTTAAACTGAGTCATAAGGGATGGCTCTGATTATACATGAATGGGTATCAACCAAGGATGTGAACACCAAGAGGTGAGGCTCATTGGAGGTCACCTTGGGAGAGCAGCTGTGAACCAGGAAGGTGGAAAGGAGAGACTAGGAAGCACATATCCTATGGAAAATATCTCCCATCATCTCTCATCTCCCTCAGGGAGCAAAGAGAGCTTCCAGTTTCTGAACTGTCTATCTAGAAGTCTATTTTGGCTCTTAGATATATGCTGTATCACTGAGGTGCGTATTCTTCTCCCAACCCAGCAGATGGCAAGTTGCAGGAGTATTAGGCTCTTGTTTAAAATTCTCCTCTTCCCCTCATAGCTCCTATCCCAGGCAAGGCAAATTAAAATACTTGTCGGGCCTTGACAAAGCTTCTGAAGAAGAGTTAAAGGACCTCATGTTTATCACCAGCTGACTAATAGAAAAACATCCCACCCTCTTGCCCCACTCAGCCTGGATTTCAGTCACTAGAGTTTTCTTCCATCCTCATCTGGGGTCTCTTGACCTCCAAACATGGGTCCAGACCTTTCAGTTCTTCAGGATGGAATCCAGCCCCAGCCAGCAGCATGAGGAACTCTGGCTTGATGTTCAGGGCTAGGCATCCAGGATTACAGAATGCTGGTTGTGTCCTGATTTTGAACACCACATTAATATCCACCCCATAATTAGATCCCTCAAATCAAATTCTGTTATCTATTCTCTCTTTTTATCTTGTTCTTTAGCCTGAGACCCCACCCAAAGAATCAACCTGGAGTTCCAGTTTCTAAAAGAAGTCATACAGTCATGCCAAGAACCAGAGTCCTATCCCAGAGGCCCGAGAACTTCATCCTGCTGCCTCCAGACCCCCTTCCAGTTGCTTCCAAAGACTTCTTGTCTTGGATTCTTCCCCATCACATTCTGCCTGCCACAGGGACTCTGCCACTTGTGGTCAGACCCCTTGTGGATGGTTCCATATTCCATCCCATTACAGGAAGCACAGCCCGCTGCTGAACCATGCAGGTGGCACATTTGGCCTGCACAGCGGAACTCCCTCCCAGGCCTGAAGTCCTGAGGGCCCCACAGGTGTCTCTAGTCACTGGTTTTTAGCCTTGGACCATCTTTGCTCTTCTGCCACAGGAAATCTGGCTGTGCCTAGATGTCTCACAAGACGCAACTCTTTGGAGAGGAAGAAATGGAAGAGAACACCCTTTACCGCCATCCTGCTCCCCTTTGCCTCTACAGTTTTAGAAAGAAAGGAAAGAAAGAAAGAAGAGAAGAAGGAGGGAAGAGAAAAAGGGAGGAGGAAGGGCATCTAACCATTAACAATTAGTGACACTCTGAGGTGATTACATGGACGCTTGTTCTACCTGCTTAAAATTTTGCATATTTTTAAATTTAGTTATGATCTGGAGATGAAGTGTCCCCTAAAGCCTCAGGAGTTAAAGGCTTGGTCCCCAACTGGTGGCACCATTAGGAAGTGGTGGAACCTTTAGGAGGTGGAAGTTAGGTCACGGGGAGCCACCCTTAAAGGGGATGCTTGGTCCCTGGGCCCTCCTCTCTGTTTTTGTTTCCTGGCTTCCATGAGGGGAGCAGCCTCCTCCATGACACACTTCCACCATGATGCACACTTTGCCACAGGCCCAAACCCATGTGGCCAGGAGGTCATGGACTGAAACCTCCCAAACTGGGAGGTTTCCCAACTTTCCTCCTTCAAGTGGTTTACCTTCAGCAAGATGGACAGGGCCAGCTGTCTTCCATGAGCCTCCTGATCTAAGAAGAACATCAAAGTGAGGGGTGGGAGAAGGCTGCTCAGGGGTGCTCCTTCTCCAAGCCCCACCAACTCCAACTCTCTTTCCCCTACTCTGAGGAAGGCCTGTGACTTCCCTCAGGAAGACCTCCAACGAGGAGATAAAATGCTCCTGTTCCACGGTTTCAGGTAGACCCTCCTCTTCCGGTTGGGTGGACAGGAAGGGTGGAAGCTCTTCTTTCTCTCCCCCTTCACCATGAATACTGCATCTCCCACAAGCAGGCGATTCCCACGACTGCCCCCTCCAAACCCAAGTCCTCACCTTAAGATAGATTGAGATTCAGTAGTTTTGAAGGGGTCTGATGATGATCACAGGAGGGTTCATGCCACCAGTTTACAGGAAACTCTGGAGCAGGGGCTGACCCTGCTCTTATGGGCTCTCTTTAAAATGTGGGGATTCAGTGCCTCCTCTATTCAGCTGTGGACTTTCATCACTGATCCTAAGGCAGTGGGAAACACTCTATCCCACATCCTTCACAGAGGCAAAAAGTACGTTCCATGTATCTGGGTGTAGAAAACCCAGGTTACAACACAGCTCAGTTACCAATTTGCTATAACAGTCCTTGGGCAATGGATCTGACTCTCTGATCCTTGTGGTTGGAAAGGGCTCACCATATGGCTCAGAGGGTTTCTAACAGAGTATTACAGACTCCTGGGGCTCATGGAAGAAACTTTAGGGGCTCTGCTAATGTTTCCATGAACCTGACCAAAGAACAGAGAGTTACTGGCCAGGGAATCTGTTCGCCGCTCTAATCTATTTTTAACATTGGGATTCCAGGTAAGAGTTTCATCTGGAAAACAAGCTCTGTTCTGAAAATGTTTAAAGGCCATTTAGCAGTCCCACTGCCTCATTTTACTGCCACAGCAAGTACCAGCCTCTGAGGAACAGTGAGTGTGGGATGTGCTGTCATGCTGTTTAACAAACCACTAGGACTCTCCGAGAGAACCAGACGAGAAAATGGTCCCCAGGTTGAGAGAGAGAATCCTTTGAAGTGCAACGTGCAGGGGAGAGGTTTGACCACCACCATCAACTCAGAGAATCACTGCCGGCTTGGGTTTTCTGTGTGTGTGTGTGTGTGTGTGTGTGTGTGTGTGTGTCCGCGCATGCACGCACACACATGCACCTCCCCCTCTGTCTGCTTATGGTGCGGCAGGATTAAATTTAAAACTACACGAGACATCTGAGGCAGGATAATCAATCACTCCATCACTGCCATGGCAGATAAAGAGAGCGGCGAGACAGGAGGAAGGGTGCAGGAACACAGAAGAGAGAGCGATAAACTCCTGCCTCTGAATCAGCCTCGGAGCAGCAAGCCTCATTCCTTGGGTGCCGATGGGCCTCTTTGTGCAGGAATCGGAGAGGAAAAAAGAAGCCTCCATTACAAATCTAAATTTCTTCCAAAAGAAACCCAAGACTGTCCTAAATATCGGGTGCCCTGGAAAGACTGGAAGCAAAAAATGGGGGTTTTGAAGATGTTGGATTAGGAGGAAGCTTCATCCAGCACACATAGGATGCCCGAAGAGGTCACTTCATGCACAGTCATTTGCTGCAAAACAATGGGGGGAGGTCAACAATGGGCTACATGCATGATGGTGGTCCTATGTGATTATATCACCTAACCACCTCGTAGCCATCTTAGGACATTCACACGCCAAGGAGATTATTGTTTCCAAGAGCAGGTCCCCACCATTAAGTGACACATGACAACCTGTTCATTAAATTGACCTACCAACCCCGTTTTGTGGATTCTGGAATGTTCCCTTACAGCTAGAGCAACAGTGGGCATAGCAGGGCCTCGGGGCCCCTCCTACCTCCCTGGATGGGCCAGGGCTCAGCCTCCCTGAGGAATATCAAGGTCCAGGCTCTGACAGGAAGGACTGCAGTCTGTCAACCCTGAGTGGCATCAGTGAAGTACCACGTTCCAGCATCCTGTGTCCTCTGCATAAATGCAATTTCCCCAAATGTCAGGAGGAAAGCATTACAGATAACACATTGTGTGTGTCTTTGACCCAGTAAGTGCTGAAATCACAGATCTCATTATTCTGACATGATAGAATTTTCTCTCTTTCTCTTTCCCACTGCAGGCTGGATGCTGTTGTTTTCCCAACTGCAGACCTAATTGCCCAAGTGCAAAGCCACCGGAGAAAAACGGGACTCCCCTATTCCCCCTCCCAAAACAAGATTTCAGGTCTCCTTGTAGGAGAAGAAAATGATCATAAAGGCAGCTCATAACAGGACATTAAATCGAAGATAATTTTGGCCAGATCTTTATTTGACCTTGAAACCAGAGTTGCCAGGGATGACTCCTGCCATACATGTGATCCTCAATGCTGGGTCAGGGTCCCCTGGCCGATTGATCAAGGGCACAGAATATGCAGCAGTAGACACTGGATTTGAATTCTAGTTCTTCTACTTTCTATCCATCAGAGGGTTAAGCTTGTGTCACAGGGTGAATATGAGGAATAGAAACGATGGTTGCATATAGGGTGCCTGGCAATAATTGTTGCTGAAAACATTTATTACAGTTAAATCTGAGTTTCCACTTCAGGATGCAGTCAATATTAGCCATTCACTCAATCAGCAAACAAACAAGTATTTACTGTGTCCCCTGGTCTTGAGGACAGGAGCCCACTAAACATTTGCTGCATTCATAAATTGTTTCTCATTTATCACAAGGCAACTCTGGACAAGTCACTGACTTTCCTTCTTACTCTCGCACAGCCTATAAAATACAGAGTTGGATGGAATATTTAAGCAGTCTTTAAGTTTTAAAATCTTTTGTGTGTGTGTGTGTGTGTTTGGGGGGTACTGGGGATTGAACCCAGGGCATGTGCATGCGAGGCAAGCACTCTACTAACTGAGCCATATCCCGGCCGTCTTTCATTTTGATACTCCTTTCTTCAGGGGGCCCATGAAAAGCATTGAAGAGTTATGAGCCAGAGTTCCAGCCCCACAAAGTCTTAAAATATGGTTAATGAGATGTATCAGACATACCTGAGTTAAGGCAGCCAATCATCAAAGGCAGGATGGGAGGAGAACAGGGGAGAGGCACTTGCGGAAGGTGTGCAGAAAGGACACACCGAGGTCTGGACCAGAAGAAGTGAGGCTGGGCCTGCTTCTTGCAGAACAGATAGGATCATATGGGCAGCAACAAGGCCAGTATCCTTCTAGACAAGGTTGCTGACAGGCACAGCTCAAGCTAGACTGGTTTAATATCTAAAATTTCAGTTAAATTCAAGGAAAGTTAGAAGGTAAAGCATAAGATTTTACTGTAGGTATTGGAAGCAGACCTGCATCGGATGCTGCCCTCATCTGACATTCTAACGGGCCACCTTCCAGCTCTGGAAGCTGCATCCTAACAGGCCTATACCCAAAATGCCAGCCAAATCCCATCCCCTCTGACCTCCCTACCTTGCTTCTCGGCCACTTCTTCATAGAGTCTTTCTAACAGATTCCTGCCCAGCACATCTCTTCTCTCACCTAACTTCCCCTCCAGCCTTCAGGATGGAGTTCCAGAGGGCTAGAAATACTGGGCAAGTTCCCTTCCGTCTTACCTCCTGCTTGGAGAAAGTGCCATCTTTCCCCACCCGGCTTGGTCTCGCCTCCCCTTTCCTACCATAAAAACAACAAGCAAAGATACATAAATTGAGTTTGCCTCTTATGGAAAAAAAAAATACTGTTTTACTTTCATTACAAATTTTGAGAAATACAGTTAAGTATAAAGAAAATAATAATTTCCAGTGTTGAATATAAGTGATAGAAGCTGGCTTCAGTGGTCTATGCCTGTAGTCCCAGTCAGTGACTTAGTAGGCAGAGGCAAGAGGACACAAATTCAAGGCCAGCTGGGCAGTTAAGGGAGATCCTGTCTCCAAGTAAAATAGAAAGGGCTGGGGATGCAGTTTACAGGTAGAGAACCCCTGGGCTCAATCCCAGTAGAAAGAAAGAGAGAGAGAGAGAGAGAGAGAGAGAGAGAGAGAGAGAGAGAGAGAGAGAGAAAAGAAAGAAAGAAAGAAAGAAAGAAAGAAAGAAAGAAAGAAAGAAAGAAAGAAAGAAAAAAAATAAATGGATAAAAAGCACTGGGGATATAGTTCAGGGGAAGAGCACCCTTGGGTTCAATCCCTAGTTCCTCAAGCATAGCAGATGATAGATAGATAGATAGATAGATAGATAGATAGATAGATAGATAGAAAAGACAGATGATAGATCACAAATATTCAAAACTCAATATACAACTTTGCCTTTTGATTATTTGTTTTCACTTAAGATCCCATTTTAAACATTTCCCTATGCCCTTAAAACATTATTTTAAATCATGGTTTTAATAACTACATAATATTCCATTTAAATGAATTTAACCATAAGTTTCTAAATGATCCCCTATTGTTGGACATTAAGGTTATTTCTAATTTCTAGCTATTATAAATAATGCTGCAATGAACATCCTGTACATACATTGTTTCTCAGATTATTTTCTAAGGTTAAATTCTTACAAATGAATTTATATTCATGGCTATTGATGTACATTGAGTTCCTCTCCAGCTTTAAATGCTCTGCAGTTCATTGACTAGCTTGTATGATATTGCTAAATATTACAATAGCCTTCATGAAGATATGCCTTGTCTCCCCAACTGAACCCGGAGCTCCTCTAGAGCAAGGGCCAGTTATCCCCCAGGCAACCTTAACTGGCGAGATGGATACATATTGAGCAAACCCATTAGGACCACTGGGTCTTAGCAAGTCACTTTCCCATCAGAGGCGTCTAGCGTCACACAGGGTCCACTTGATATTCATCCAGGGAGTGTGGTTGTGGAGTGCCACAAAGACCTCATTACTACTTCATCTTCCCTACAGAGCAATCCCACAATATAACTTTTAGGTTCTGGTGACTTTGTCTCAGCCTCAAGAAGAGCTTCCTGACAGTCTGAGCTCCCCTGACCCCCACTAAGTAAAATAGGCTCCCCTGAAGGGTAGGAGTGGGGACCATTTGACAGGGTGCTGCTAAAGGGATTAAAACATGAGATGAAATTTCAGCACCATCCAGTCCCGAGATCCAGGGATTCTCTTCATGACTGTCGATTCTCGTAACTCCAAGGTGTAGCAGCCTACACCAAGGGCTTTCCTAGTAAATGCTGTTGACTAGACAGCAGGCCTCCGACCCATTCAACAACTGACAGAAGTGTTTGAGGGCAAAATCAATGGTGTTCACAAACCTAAGGGGCCTATTGAATCTTTCTGCTCAGTATCAGTTACATGGTAAGCGTGTAAATCTTCTAAAACAGCTCCAATATTTCATTTCAGCTTGGCTATGCTGCAGAAGTGAGTGAGTGCTGTGCCTCCAATTTGCTAAATTCCACCCAGGGAGGCCTTTGTACTCACAAGGGCCCGTCAGGTGGCACAGAGGCTAGACAGGGTGGCACAGAGAGCTGGTGGGACCAACACTTCCCCCAGATGAGGCCAGAATGGGGTTTGAGGAAATACAGGAAAATCATACTAATGTCACTAATTGCAACTAACTGAAGCCCAAATGGAGGAACACTATCAATTTAGTTTTTAAAAATCATTGACAGAATGAAAATAAACTCGGGATAACTACTTGGAAGTACCAGGAACAAGGGTCAAGTTAATAGCTTGCTTGTCTGGGAGGTCCCAAGGGAATCTAGTCCAGAGGCAGGAAGATACTATAAACCATATGCCACCCTAACTAAATGGGTGCTTGGGAAGTGTATGAAGGGTTCCTCTAATAAAGAAAGAGCAGCTTAGTTCTCTTTAAAAAAAAAAAAAAAAAAAACGTTGGTGCTGGGGATTGAACCCAGGACCTCGGCACCTGCTAAATATGTGCTCCAGAGGTAGTAATTCTGCCCATCGGGGGAACTGAGGGCTTCGAAGAGGTGATTCAAAGACTACATTCCAGGTAACTCACCTGTTAATCTGGGAGGCAGTCATTTCCGAGATCTTCTAGTGCCCTCCTCAAAGTTTTTAACCCCCCTTTCAACCTGTTCCAAATCAGGTTTATTTGTACTGCCTGGAATCTGCATACACTGCATGAAGGTATCATCAGAGGATTCCTTTCTGAATTATCCTTACTCTGAGTTGAGGTCAGAATTAATGAGATTTTTTTTCTAAACCTTTAAAGAAAAATGAGCTGTAAGGTTTTCCCAGTTTCTGGGTGTTTTATGAAGGACAAGGACCCCACACTTTGTATCCACAACACTCCAAAGCTTTGTTGAAGAAAGAGAGAGAAGGCTGTCATGCGTGTGGCACTAATACCCTTAGCAAGCAAGAAGAAAATCAAGGCACATGAACACAGCAGCATCCACGAATACAGCAGAGCTGGCAGGAGAACAGAAGGGGATAGGCTTCCCTCTCTCATGTTAATTAATATCAACCTCAGTGGCTCACCCCCAGGAAGGGAGGGGATCTCAAACTTGAGACAGTTCAGGTGATTCTTGGGGGACTTCTTGATAATACTATCTTGTACCCTTTCTCCCGCTCCCATATACTCTTACACAGAAATGAACGAACGACATGCTCTGGGTGGCAATTTTGCTACAATTGTCTCAATGTCCAAACCCCTGCGGACTCCTGATCTTCTTGCCAAATATCTCATCCCCCCTCGTCATCTTCAAAACCACAATGGGAGATTTATTGAGTTTCTTTTTCCTATCTTTTCCACCTTTCCTTCCATTCCACCCCACCCCCACGTGAGCACGCGCAACATGTTCATTAATGAATGCATTTAATCAAGTTTATGAAGTCTTTTTATTATCAATAACCCTAATCACTCTTAATTGCTGCATCATTAGTTCGGCCACGTTCAGATGTAGCAGTTAGGCGGAGCGGTACGTGATAACTCCAGAAAAATGACTCGGTGCATGAAAGCCTGGGAGGAAGGAACTGACAGGAGAAGAGGTGAGGGAAAGGAGAGAAGAGAGAGGATGTTCAAGCTGTGCACACGGCAGCCTGCTGCTGGGCAGAGCGAGAGGGAGAGATGCCATTAAGAGGTTCGACCAGGTGTAAAGATGCCGGTGAGCCAGTTTTGCATATTTCGAAACTTTGGGGAGCTCTGTGCATCAGCAGCATGAGCGAATGAACGTTCTGCTTGACAAAAGTTGATGTTATGTTAATATCGAGCACCTGCCACCCTCGGGGATCTCCAAGCCCTCTGCAAGCGCCATCGTGTTCAAAGCCAAATGCTTGGTGGATGTGAGGTGAAGGATGCACCTTGTCATTGGGAAAGCAGCAAGGGGTGGCCTGCTGCAGGTCTTTGTTGAGACATTAACTCTTCTGCCTTGTACATGTTCTCGAGGGCTCTGCACAGCCATGGAGACCCACCGAGATGCCTCAGGTGACAAAAAGAGGCGGTCAACAGCATGCTTTTGGTATTGAATTAACCTCATCTCCAGGAGGCCAAAGACATGAGGCTGTGTCTAAATGCAAGCTTAACTCAGTGGAGTCTGAATCAGGCCTCTCAAACTTGTCATCTGCCTCAGTTTCCTACTCCACAACGTGGGGTGGATGCTACCCACCTCCAGACAACTTCAAATGGGCATTATGTATGGGAAGAGTTGAAGGAAATCCTTGGGATATTCCAAAGTGAGATAGCAAGAGAAATCCGAGTAGGAATCTCCACTTTATGGGTTCCTCCATCTATGTAGTTGTCTCACCGCTGTTTGCCTCAGTCTCACCATGTCTGAAGACCCATTCACTTGACTTTCCATGCAAAAAGTCTGAATCTTAGAGGCACAAAGCTCGCTCGATCTCCCATTCCTAGAAATTTCTTCTGAGTGTCATGCCCCTCAAAAATGCAAAAATAGCCTTTCTACCTCCACCACTTACAAGGCCACTTCCTATTTCAAACAGTGTTCATTGAAAAACACATCTGCCAATACCACTCTGTGCCAGGCACTGGGAATATAATGGCAGATCAACGTGAAGCCCATTTTCAAGGAGCTTATTTGTTAACAACAAACCTAAATAACTGAAATGTAACTATATGCCAACTCTGCTTGCCACCTGGGTGTTCACCATTCCATAGAGAGATACTCTCTGTACTAGATAAACAAGCCAGTGCCTTACCTCCCCCAACCCTTTGCCACTGTATCTTCCCTGGAAGCCAACCAACTAGCTGGATAATGCTATCTAGCTCAAGGCCCTGGAACAAGGGAGAACTCAGCAGAAATCCAGAGAAAGGATGCAGATCTCTAACCAGTGAGGCCACCAGTAATATGGTGGGACTGTATCAGAATGACATTCGCCCATACCAGCTATGGAATTTGTGGAACCCAGTGCAAAACAAAAATATGGGTTCCCTTCTTTTGGCCATCATTCAGAATTTCAACGCAGTGACAATAGCACATGAAATCAAACACAGGACCTTCGAAGCATGGGCCCTGTGTAAGCACTCAGGAAACATGCCCATAAATGTCTGAATTCATATTTTAAAGTCAGAAATCTTGTTGGTCTTCCCAATGCATTTTGAGTGCCCAGACAAAATGTAAAGGAAGAAAAGTATGGTTTGGGTGTCTATTTAACTCTTTTTCATTCTCAAATGCACAAGCCCTTGGATATTCTCAAATCTTCAGGAACCCACTGAAGTCCCTTTATGGACAAATCCTTCTGGGGAGTTCCCAGGTACCCACAGACCCATCCCTACTTCAGAAAAGAAGGTTCTAGATGCTTCACTCTGAGCAGAAGGGATCTGAAGCTTTGGGACTCACCAAGCTGTATTCTACACCCCAAACCCTGACATGCCTGCCCTTCCCACGGGACTACACCTCCTTCCTGGGTGCAGGTTCACATGTCACTGCCCACTCACCCTTCCCTGGGAATGGTCTGATCACTATGCCCCAGAGGCTGGCTTGACCACTGCCCAGGCCTGACAGCCCACTGAAGATACATCACCAGGGAAAACCCTCTGTCTGTGTTTGGCAGTCCTGGGGATTGAACTCAGGCCCTTGCACATGCTTTAACACTGAACTACATCCCCAGCCCTCCTTACATTTTAGTTTGAGACAGAGTCTCCTGAAGTCACCCAGGCTGGTCTTGAACTTGTGATCTCTCTGCCTCGGCCTCCCAAGTCTTTGGATTATAGACATGAGCCACCACACACCCAACTAGTTGTGTTTTTTTTTTTTCCTTTTAGTTGAGCATTAACCCTACCTCAGCCACTGGAGGCAGCTTGCCTGACCTAGTAGGCTTCACAAGTCACCAATACACAAGAAATTTAAATGTGTTAAAGAACATACGGGTCTTACTTGCTCAGAAGCCAACCCTCCAGGCTGACACAGACTGGCCCATTACCCCAAGCACTCATGCACAAGGTTAACCCTATTCGGTCGGGCCACAGGTAACTTTCTCCCTTATCTTCTGAATACTAGGAAGTTGTGGACAAACACCAGGGAAGAGTGGGGAATGTGCCACTGCTGATGTCAGAAGGTGACACTGTCCTAGAGCACCGAGGTGGCTTCAGCATCAGAGGGCTTAGGCAGGAGTCAGGAGGACACAATTAACCATATCTCTCAAGATATGAGTGATTTACACAATGTAGGAGTGTTCCCCAGTAGAGCCAAGTGGCCACTGTCTTACTACTTTGTAATCTAACTCACGGGTCCAGAGGTCTTTGTGAAGTACCGTGCTAATTACAAAAGTTGCTCACAGTGGCTGAGGTATATTTTTCAATATTAAACAACTTATATTATAGTCATGGGTCCCTTAAAAACAGGGCACATTCTGAGAAATGCCTTATTCTGTGATTTTGTTGCTGTGAGAACATCCTAGAGTGCACTTAGACATGAAATTAAATGAAAAGATGATGAAATAAGAAATCTGATAAACATGGGAAGTGTGAGGCTACTCTTAATGTGGCATGCTGTTTTACAGTAATCCATTTTTTTGTAAGTGGAGTACACTCTAATCAAAGTATATCAGTAATACAAACAATTATTATCAAGTGGTAGGTACTGTATTTAACTCTATGTGCTGTGTTTTGACATGACAGCCCATACAGTGAGGGTGTTTACATGAACATCTAAGTGTGGCCTTGAAGGGATATTAGGATGCCAGTCCCTTCTTCTCTGCTTCCCAGCCACCGAGGGTTGAACAGCTCTACTCCACCACTCACTCCCTGCCATGATACTCTGTCTCGCCACAAGACCAAAGCAGTGAGGTCAAGCAATCATGGACTAAAATATCTGAAGGTTTCAAATAGGTTGATTTTCTCAGTTATTTTGTTATAGTGAAGGAAAGCTGACTAACACATAGTCCACTGTTGACTGAAACATCACTATGCAGTGTGTGGTTGTACTTTTTACATGTGTGTGTGTGTGTGTGTGTAAGTATAAATGGGTAAAGCCTATGATGCCAACTCTTCACATTTCTGTACAGATCTAGATATTTCTTTAAAAATCAGTGAACATTACAATATAAGTGACAGCGATTTATACGATGAAAGTGATATGCTCTGTAGAATTTTCTGAACTAAGAATAATTTATCATACGTGACCCATTTTAACGTTCAAACAGCACATATAAAATTCATGTTCATTTCCGAATCTGTGAATCACTTTAAGGCTGATATCGACAATTCTGTTTGCTACTGCCTCAGCAGAGCAGAATTTCTCCAAATTGAAATTAATACAAGACTACATTAAAAAAAATACGATGACTCCAGGAAGTCTGTCTGTTTGGGCATTGTCAATAAAACACAATTTGCATGAAAATCTCAATTATAACAACATATTAATCATTGACTGAACTAGAAACAAGAAAAATAAATTTTATATAATAAATGCATAGGAAAATTAAGAATGCCTTTTTTCTTTTCTTTTTTTTTCTTTGTTTCCACTCATCCAAATACCTCTGATTCATCAGACCATTGAGATAAGCACAATAATTAAATTTGGTTATCTTTATATTTGTCAAATGAAACTATATATTTCAGCCAAATGAAACTATATTTTTTCCCATGTTTGAAGATATGTTTATGAAGATAGGAAGATATAGTATTTTTATTTTAGCAGTCTGTTAGCTTAATTTGCACCTTTTCTATATTGAGATATGCACCCTTCTGTACTCTTGCCTTCATCCTTAAAGAGTTAGGTACAGGCCTACTAAACCTCCATCTAACCTGTCAGGTTTGAGTCAATCATAATATATTAAAATAAATCACTAACTGGTAGACATTGAGGAAAGTTATAATTCTTCACTAAAATAAATTATATATTAGTTAACATTACATATGCATCTTTGTAAATTTGTAAGATTGTTTCCATAGATAAACATATACCCATATAGTTGCTAGGTCATAGTAAATGCCCATTTTGAATTTGACACATGGATAAATTGCCCTTCCAGATGTTACACCAATCAATTTATATCTCCACTAATAACATGTTTCCACATATCTCAAAACATATTACCTCCATTTCTAAGAGGTAAAAAGGTGTATATCACAGATTTAACATAAATTTACTTTCTCTTGTGGAAGATGTTTTCTTAAGTTTTTGGAATTCCTTTTCTTTTTCTGTGAATCATCAATTAGCATCATTTTGCTGCTGCTATGTATCTTTTTCTTATTGATTTCTAGAAGTTCTTTAGATATTACAGTTATTAAATATTTTCCTATCACATCTAATATATATTTTTGAGTTTTTGTTTGTCTATTAACTTCCTTAATGTCTTTTAATGTGGAAAAGTATAAAATTATTATGTAATGTAATCTGTTGATTTTTAAAAGGTTTTCAACCTTAATGTAATTCTTAGAAAATCATTTGAAACATCTTCTCACCTAAGGTTAAAGAATGTTATTCTCTATTTAATAGCATTGAAATCCAAATCCTCCTGTAATTAACTTTGATAAATTAGTTTGTCAATTCTCATGCCAATAAGATATTATTTAATTACTATTCGTTCATAATGTGTTGCATAGATGTCAGATAGAAATTATTTGCAGGAATAAGTATTTGCAGCAATAATAATTTCCTATGTTTCATGTTATTGTTAATTTCCAGAAATTAACTATTTATTTACAAGTTACGCTAATTTGGAGAAGTATTTTTTTTTCCACTCTTAGTCTCCAACTGGTAGTTGTTAGTGCATAGGAAAGTGTTTGACTTTGTCTTATATCAGTTCACTTCCTGAACTCTTATCTGGTAGATCCTCTTTTGATTCAGTTAGATTTTCTAGGTTTACAAAAATACTGTAATCCATACTGGAAATGTTTTGGCTCTTTCCGATATTTTTCTCTAATTTACTTTTTTCTTATTATTTCATTGGCTAGACCTCAACAAAAATACAGAATGACCATGATGTATAAATTTTTCTAAATTAGTATCTATCTCCAGTTCTGGATGTTGAATTTTGTAAAATGCAGTTGGGGACCCTAATGAGATGATCATGTAATTTTCTCCTTTAACCTATTAATGTAACAACTTACAGCACATTTTTAAATTGCATTACTACATTTCCTAATGTTGAGCCAAGCTTTCATAATCATTCTTGGAATGAAGCCTCATGGTTGGAGCATAGTTTTCCTTTTTAATACTTTGCTATATTTCACTTGCTAATATTTTTCTCAGAAATTTCACATTTCTACTCAAGTGCAATTATTCTATATTTTTATTTGAGAGACTTCATTGAGTTTTCTAATCAGAGTCAAAAAATGAAATTGAAGATATTCCATATATTTTTTTTTTTTGCACTGTAGACTCTTAAGTGATCTGGGCCTTGTCTTTTCATTATAGACATGGTAGAACTTGCCCACAAAACTACCTAGATCTAGTCACTTTTGATGAAGAAATTAGGATCTGTTTTCTGCTGATTTTGTTTGTTTGTTTTACTTATTCATGAGTTAATTTTGGAAATTTTCTCAGGATAGAGTATACCATTCATGTAGATTTTCAGATCTACTGAAATCTTTCTACATATAATATTTGCTTAATTATTTTGCTTTGGGTTTTTCCACCTTTGTTAAAGTATAGTCGACCAGTAAAAATTGTTTATATTTAAGTTATGCCATGTGATGTTTCTGAATTGATTACCACAACCAAGCTAATTATTGTATAAATTATTTTGTCACCTTACATAGTTACTTTTTGTGGTGAGAATGCTTAAGATCTATATTAACACTTTTCATATTTAATTTGAAAATATTTGTGATTATGAAACATGATAGGCTGTATAATGTTCCCCCCTGTTATTGGCTGTGGTGTCTCCCAAAAGCTCATATGTGAGCAAGAACAGAGGTGAAATGATTCGATTATGCACATTGAAACCTTATCATTGGATTGATCCACTGATATGAAGTAAGTGGGCAGTATCTGTAGGCAGGTTGGGTGTGGCTAGAGAAAGAAGATCTCTGGGGATACAAGGAAGGGGTCACAAGTCAAGCAATGCAGGAGGCCTCCAGCATCTAGAAACCGTGGGAATGAGTCTTCCCTCAGCACCTCCAAAAGGAGCCAACTCTGCCAAACACCTTGACCTTAGCCCAATAAAACCTATCTCAGACTTTTGACTTCCAGAACTTCAAGAGAATAAATTTGTGTCATCTTAAAGCTACTAAGTCTGTAGTAATGTACTACACTAATAACAAGAAATAATGTATGCAATCTGATGTGATACATTTTTCTTGATCATAATCATCTCTTTGTTTTGGGGGTTATCTGTTTGTTTTTGTAATCTTTGCCAAAGCAGCTTATTCTGTCTTGTTTCAGTTGGTTGTTTTTGTATTTTTAAAATATTCACTCTTTCTTTGTTCTAATTCGTTTGTTTCTGCTTTTATCTTGCCTCCTCTTGCTTCTCATTTTCCTTGGTTTTATTTTTCTTTCTTTTACTTCTTGAATTCAATTTTTACATTATTTACTTTCTCCTTATTAATATAGAATTTGAGAATGTGAATCATCCTTCAAAATTATATTTTTCCCTCCCCGCAACTTTGGAAATGTGGGATTTCAGACTTTTAACAATTTGAAACAATCTATTATTTGAGGTTTGACTTCCTTTCTGTCCCATTTTTTTAAAGTTGTTCTAAGTTTGGGATTTTTTTTTAATTCTAAGTTTCTAAAGTGTATGCCAAATATTATTCTATTAGTAAATTCTAAAGTTAATGTATTGTGATTAGTGAATGTGACCAAAAACTTTCTACTTTGGGAAGTTATTACTAAAGAAGTTCAAGTTTTATAAAATACTTCATTGATTTGGGGGAAAATGGGCATCTCAGTTTGTGGGGAACATAGTTCCCTCTATAATCGGCAAACCATGTTTCATAATCCTATTACCCACATCCTCTATGTCCTTGTTTATATCCATTGCAAGGAATTCTGTTTATCCCTTTGGTGTGAGGGATTTAGGAGAGACAGTGATGACCTGACCAAGTTTTCATATTTAGAAAGTCCACTCTGGGGGCTGGGGGTAGGAAGATGGAATGTGTATCAAGGGACAAGAATGGAGACAGTCAGGGGCCCCCATGGGCAACAGGAGAAGAATGCCTGAATGAAGTCGTGCAGTGGAGATGGAACCGCAAAATAAAACCATAGGCAATCATTTAACCTGACCCTCCAGTTTGATAGATGAGAAACCCAAGGCTGGCCAAAGTCATATGGGCAGTCAGCCATAGAAGGACTAAATCCAAGCCATCTGCCTGCATGGGGGTCTCCACTCTGCACCTCGGGAATAATGACACAGAGCTGTACACCTTACTTTGTTCATTCTACAAGGGCACCTACACCTCTTCACTCTCTACTTTTGTCACTAAGAAACAGACTTTCCAGAAATAATCTGTTGGGCCCTCATGCTCTTGAAACACTGGAAAGACACAGTTCCCAGGACTTTCCAGATACTGTGCTGCCTGAGACAGACATTCCAAATAGCAGCAAGCATCCCAAGCCAACAGTATCAAGTCAGTGTCCTGCAGCGCCAGGCATGGTGTTTGTGCACCATGTCCATGTCAAGATGAAATGCATTGTTGCCAGGTGGAGTGGCACACACCTGTAATCCCAGCTGCTCGGGAGGCTGAGGCAGGAGGATTGCTAATTTAAACCCAAGGCACTAAGCAACTCAGTGAGACCCTGTCTCTAAATGAAATACAAATTAGGGCTGGGGATATGGCCCAGTGGTCAAGTGCCCCTGAGTTCAATCCCCAGTACCGAAGGAGGAGGAGGAGGAAGAGGAGGAGGAGGAAGAGGAGGAGGAGGAAGAGGAGGAGGAGGAAGAGGAGGAGGAGGAAGAGGAAGAGGAGGAAGAGGAGGAGGAGGAAGAGGAGGAGGAGGAGGAGAAGAAGAAGATGATGATGATGATTAAATGGTGCATTGTAGCACACATGAAAAAACAACTGGTTTTTGAGCATTTGGGACATTGAGAACTACCACACTATTTAAAAACACAAAATGTGTGTGTGTGGTTGTGTGTATGTGACTATGCTGTGCAGAGGAAGCATTATTTCTACTGAACTCCATTCCCTATGTTTCCTGTTTCTCTTTGCCAATGAAGAGATAGAGTGTGGAGAAGGGCAAGGACTTAAAAAATCTTGTAAGTTTGGGTGCACTTCAAAAAATATAACCATGCTCATTATCATGTTGGTACTACTGTCCCTGTTAGATGGCTGCTATTTTAATGTCTCATAGCTTCAGGTTCCTCATCTAAAAAAATGGGGGGGGGCAGAATTGGGGAAGAAATGTTATAAGGATTAAAGCATACAGTGCTTTCAAAAAGGTTACTAGGAACTCAATTTTTAATTTCTACTAAAAGTATGGTAGCTTTCATCAGACTAATTTAGTAGAATTAGTATTTGATCCTTTTCTACAGAGCCCTACAGCCAAGTTCTCAGAATCCTTTCTGCAAAAGGCAAGTTAATGCAGTGGAGAGAGTTCTGGAATCACACAGGCCTAGGGTAGAATCTCACCTCTATCCTAGGCTTAACTATGACATCCTGAGCCAGTTATTTAGATCCTTGTTCTTATCATCTATAAACCCTGTAGGGCCAACAGACACACTGACATAAGAAAGGAATCCCAGCATTCTTCAGCCCACACACTTCTCCCCATCAACTTCTTTTCTAGAATTGACTCAATTTTTTTATTCCCAGGTAGAACTGTAAGCCACCTTGGACAAGGAAAATAAGAGGTCCACTCCCGGGACTGGAGAGCACAAATCAAATGAAATGAAACCTTGGGAGAGGGTGAGCTGGGATGGCTGAGTCAGAACATGCAGGTGTCAGAAACATCCAAGGCCCAGAATAAATAGGCACAGACAATTTGGTGTGGAGATGGAGAAAGTCAGAGGTTGACTGACGGGAAAGGAAGATGGTGCCCTTTATCAGGTCCACTCTATCAAGGGGCCAGCCAAGGTTGGAAATACTTTGTATAAAGAGAAAGTTAGAAGGAGAAGCAACCAGAGACCAAAATCTTGCAAAAAAAAAAAAAAAGAAAAGAAAACTCATTTGCTTTTCACAAAACTCAGTCATGTAACTTTGAAATCTCCCAGCAAGCAAATGTGATCCTGTTACTAGAGACAGACCAATGCAAGCAAAACCCCAGCAAAGCACAATGAAAATGAGAGTCTTTGATATATAAAAAGAACAAATGGGGAAAAAAGAAGAAAGAAAGAAAAGAAAATGAGAGGCTTTGAATGTAAAATGACTACCAGAGTGCTGGGCATTGCAGGCACTCATATGGACAGTACTCTTGTTGCTATGAGTTGCTACCACACATCCTTGTATCAACCCACGGCGACGTGGAGATGCTCTGGCCTGCCTGAAGCCCTGGGATGCAGTTTACCAAGAAATAGAGAATAAAAAGTATTAAAGCAAAAGGGATGATCTATGCTATTGCAACACCTTAGCAATATCTGGAGATATGTGGAGATGATTATCCCAGGTCTCAGGACACACGTAGACAGTGTACCGGCTGAAACAAATAAGAACCCAGTAAGCCCATGCTCTACCTAGCAGGCCTATGGGTGATATGTTGCCAAGATGTCCCTCTAAGAGATACAGACACACATATACCCTGTTCTTCCTTTGATATGTGGTGCTTTTAAATTATATCCCCTTTATCGCCCATGGTCTGTCTGTTCACCTTGGAAAGATGTGGCAATGTTAAGGTAATGACACAATGGCGGCTGCTCCTAAAAGGGATCAAAAGACTTAAGTTGGCTGGTGGTCATATCTCACATTCGACTCAGGGATGGGGGTGCCTTCTCTCATGGCTGACCAGCAGGCCCATCTAGATACAGCAGATGTTTGCCAGCTCTTCTCCACAGGGGGCAGACAGGGGAGACCGATTTGCAGTGGCCAGGAGGATGATGGAAAATATGAGGGAATCACTCCCTGAGACAGAGCAGACCCCTGTGCCTGGACACAGAGGCCCAGCCCGAGTTCTAGAATATTGCAGCCAAGAGAGACCAAGGCTCCTTCCTTGCAGCTCCTCTGTGATTCCCATCTCTCTTCTCCATTTCCAAGGTGCCCTGGAGGAGAAATGACCCAGCTAAAAACAGGGCAGCAATATTAGAAAATATATCACAGGTGACTATTTCAAAGGAATCGAAAAAGGTGACATTTTCCATTATGGCCCAGTGTGTCGGCGCTAATATTCCCTTCTTCTTAACCACAGGTTCTCCACCGCCACCCGCAGCCTCTTAACTTCACTTCTAATAGGTACTCCAGGATGGGTTTCGTCTGGCTGACACATCTTATTTCCACTCTTGTTGGCATGGAGAAGGCTACTTTGTTTGTGTCTGATTCCAGCTGGGCCACGCGGGGCCCTGTCTGATGTTGGGGGAGGGCTGTAGATTCCTCCCACCCTGGCCCACCTCTATACACAAGCCCTCAGGCTGCCACTGTCCCTCTCCACATGCACACCACACAGCCCTGCAATGCTTCCCAGCTCTGGGTACCTGGGAGGCATCTGGGTTTATACACACAAGGATCACCAAAACTTTGTGCCTGCCTAATTTCCTTTCTGGATAAGGAAAGGAAGGAATGGCTTTGTGTAACATTTCTCCCATGCGAAGAACTCTTTCTCTAGCAGAAGCCTGTGCTACAGTAAGAGCACAAAGGTGGTAGAACCAAAAGGAACCTTCATTTGATTCACTCATTTCCAATGACCTGGCCACTGGGCACTCTTCTAGGGATCACAAATATGCCCCCAAAGCAGCTCAACCCAGGAAAAGCCCTCATGTGCATGGGAACCACGTCCTCCTGAGCTGGGAATTCCTGGTCAAACAGGAGACGCTGGGAACTTCTACCACTTCTCAGCACCATTGTTTCTTAATGTATCCAAGGGGATTAACAATGATGGCTGCCTTATCAGGACCGTTGAGCACTTTGGCAAAGTGCTACACAGACGTCAGTTATCATCATTCATGTTTTTACAGCCTAGATGCACAGAGCAGTATTCCTAGGAGAAGAGCAAAAACTCTGATTATGCTAGTTCCCTCTATCCTGGGTAGTTCAACAGCCTCAGACCCAGAATCTTCCCAAGCTGACTTAAAACTTTCCTCATCTTTCCCCTGTCCCTTGTTCTCTGTCCACCTCAGCTCTAGTATATCTGACACACTGTTTGGAACTGAACGCTACAGTCACCTATTAGTCTAACAGTCTTCAACACACATCCTTTGTCTTATTCAGTCACTGATCTCTGGTGCCTGGGACAGCATCGCTATTTCATAGGTATTTAAGAACAGTTAAATTTAGAAGAAATTACGAATGAGTAGGAGTGGATGAATCGGAAGTCTTGAGGACAATAGATCTATGTGTTGCATTCTTATACAACCATGCCCCTAAAAGAGAAAAATAGGCAGTTTATTGCCTAGGTGACATTGTCCTTCAAACCTGTCATTGTCCTCCAAGTCTGCCCATTCTCATGGGAATGCCGTCAACAAGGGCTGCCTGTCTCCTGAATATGCTTCCACTAGGTCCCTTCCAAACTGAAGCTGCTCTCAGGCATTCTGTTCATTGTGCGCTGCCTGGGGAGCTGTGCCGAAGCCGGGTGGCACAAGGTGGCAGGCACACCAGATGGCTGGACTGGACCATATTCAAGGCGACCAAGGAGCTGGAGCTTCTCCTGGAATCAAGGGCCAACAGAGCTGAAGTTTTGAGTCCTATGCCATGCTATGCAGGATGGGTGAGAGGGATAGAGAGTTTCTTCCCGCTTCCCTAGGTAGCTGCCCAGGGTTTAGCTCCCTGAGCTATAGAATTCAAAGATATTCTAAATCCTGGTCTCTTGAGCAGCAATGCTGAAATCAAACCAAGCTAGTTTTGAATTTCAGCTCTGCCATTGACTAGCCATTACCAGGTGACTTTTCCTCCCTGAGCTTCACTAGGTTTCTGCATTTATAAAATAGAACTAATAATAGTAAGTTTGATATTTATTAGGAATATTGTCAAAAATAACTCATGAAAAGTATGGAGACCCTAATATAGAGTAGATGTTCAATAAATGGCAATAATGACATAATTAAAATTTTTTGATGTGCCAGACCCCATTCTAAGGTCTGCCACGTACATACTCATTTAATCCTCCAAATAACCCTATGAGTGGTGACTTAAGTGAGGCTAGATATAATATAAAAAAATATACAAATAAGACCTATAATATGAATATTAAATGATATATGAGTATATCACTGATATATTCATATGATATGTGAATATATAAATATATATTAGAATGTATATTATACAGAGGAAATTAAATCACAAAGATGCTAAATGACCTGACTCAGGCCACTCAGCCAATGAGTCCTTAGTCTGGACTCCACTCTGCCCCTCTGACTCCAGAGTTACCTCTTCAGACAAGCAGACCGCTGTTTCTCCTGTTAACTCATTGCATAAGCTCCCTGAAAGTGTTTAACTTCGCCTCCCCCACCTGACTGACAAGGGACTGACATCCGCATCCTTGACTTCCCTGGGAAAAAAAATGTAGGATATCTCAATGCGGTCCTTCAAGCTTGCCATTGTCTCCAAATCTGCCCATCTTCTCATGGGAATGCAATCAGCAAGGGCTGCCTGTCTCCTGAATATGCTTCCAGACTATGTCCCTTCCAAACGGAAGCTGCTTATTTTAGCTTATCATCATGCCGGTAAAATGCGGTCCTGAGCCTGTGCTTCGTGAAGGAAACCCTCAATGAAGAGTCCGCCTACCACTTCTGAGAAGCTGCCAACCTCTGCAAGTGAAGACAGTAAGAACCTAAGGCTCTACGATTAAAAGAACCACACAGATGACATCAGGCCTAGGGTGAGTAGATAGAGAAGGAAATTTGGGCATGCTGAGTAACAAAAGGCACTGGGACAACATAGCGCCTGTCACGGGCAAGAGAAGCAGTCCTGCGCCCAGAAGACCTGGGCTTCATTGACATTATCCCCTAGCTGAAGCTATGGATCATTGATCCAGATAAGAATTGTTGCTTCTCGGGTGACAGACTGGGGAGTTCAAGAAAATCTCAGCTTGATCGAAGAGTAGTGAGGCAAAGAGAACAGAGTGATAACGCCAACTTCTCCTCTCCCCAGCAGAATGCTTCATGTAGGGACTTGGCCAGCTCTGTAAATTCTGCTCTGTATTTTTATCTTCCCATGCATGACTCCTGTCTCCCTCACTAGACTGCAGCTCTTCAGAGGCAAAGTCGAGGTCTATTCACCTTGTGCATCACATGGCATTTCTCCTGGAGGGCTGCACACTGACCATGTGGATTTTGTAGGTGCACAAAGTAGGAGATTCCACTGCATGATGAAAAGAACCTCTGTTGGGAATGAGAACAAGGGGTCAAGGTTGCATCAAAACCATGGCATGTGGGATGGATGTAAGGTTCTTCTTCTCTTCCCTGTCTCCCAAGAAGTATGACATGGAACGATTCCATCTAAACCCTCAATGAGGGCACCTCCTCTCCGGGCTCTGCTCTGTCCTGGAGGAAATTTCACCAGGACCCCCAGCCCAGCCCAGGTACAGCCCTGCGGGGGACACTGGGTCCTGACATGCCTCCCTCTGCCAGAGGGAGCACCAGCCCGACTCGCCCTCGCCGGCTGAGTGCAGCTGTGTCTGTTGCTTAAGAGCTTTCCCGCGTGCAATAACCTCTCATTATATTTTAATGTTGTTGTAACTTTATGGCTTAATCAGTATTTGCAATTTGTTAGTAGCCTGGGCGGCCATAAAATTGTTTTTCAGGTACTGAAACATCCCATCAAGGTTTGTAAAGCAGTGGTTCTTAGTTTATCATGCCCATAAAATGCCCTGGCAATTTGACAGATATAATAACTTTTTTTATCAAGTGTCTAATTTGAGAGGAAATTAAGCCATACGTTACATGCAGCTTGCACTGGGCTTGGGAGCTCTTCGGCCTCCGGTCTCTCAGGGATGCCCCTCTCCTCAACCCATCTGTCCTCTTCCGGCAAGGGCTAGAATTCACTCTTGCCCTTGTACAGGCCTGATACCACCTTCGCAGAGCTAGGGGCCGTGGCCACGTGCCCATGGTGTGGCCTGGGTGGGCATCTCTGATGAGACAGTGCTCCTACCTTCAGTTCCAGCAGTGGTAGAGAAAATAGACCCAATAAAAGAGATAACATCCTACTAATCTCTCCCCTCCCTGTCCCTTCACAGGTTGAAGCTCCCCAGGCCTAATTCCACCATGTGTTTGTAAATAAAAAGGACAAAGGTGATTCTCTGCCCCTCTTTGCTCTCCGCATCTGCTTGAACCTCTCCTGCTTTCCTTTGCAGCTTTCCAAGTCACAAGGAGAGACCAATTGTATCAGAAAGACCCATCCCCTCCCCGATGACATGAGTGTGCTTCTCCCTGTTATTCATTGCTCTTGGGAAAATGTATCTGAACCTCCCTACCTCATCCAGGCCAAAATTAGGACCAACCTATAAACACCCAGCATCAACATTTAAATGTGGCTCAGAAACATGGGTCAAGCTGATTTCCCCTCCAGGTCATCTTTGTATGGCCAACAGTGCCACCAACGGTGAACAGTCTTCATCTGCCTTTCCAACAGTGAGCTGCAAAAGTTTCCTCCTGCTGTGACACCAGCCTTTGACAATCATGTTAGCAAATGGGATCTGGGCCACCTTAGGACATCATTTGCCACCATTCAGTGAGCATTTACTGGACAACCACCATGTGACCTGCAGCATCCTAACCCCTCAGGGATTCAGAGACCATGAAGACAGGGTCTCTGCTCCTCTGAAGAAACTGTCCAGATGAACAAAGATAAGAACTGCTGCAGGCTATGGGAGCTCAGAAAGGGCCACAAGTTAGCTTGGTCTCATGGAAAGTTTCTTAGTGATGATGACACCAGACATGTATACCAAAATAAGAAAAATTAGCCTGGTGTGCAAGAATGGAGAGGGGGAATTTTGTGATTCAGGAGAAACTACAAATTTGCAAGAGAGAGAGAGCACAACCAACGTGAGGGAAGGTCAGAAAGCAGCAGAGTGGAACAAAGACTACACGTGGGCTGTGGGCAGTGGCCAGAGCACACCTACAAAGCTAGACAGGGGTCAGAGCCATGGTTATCTGACTGCAATCTAAAGAGACCAAGCCTGATGATGAAACTGTGGGAAGCTGTCAGAGGATTATAGGTCTGAAGGTCACATGATCACAATAGAATCTTTAAACCCCCATGGCATCAAGGTATGACCTACATGAACGTTGGAAGTCAGAGTAAGTAGAAGACACTGGTTATGTTTTGGCCAACTAACATTCCAAAGATCCTCCCTATTCCCTTATCCATCTTCCTTTTAGTACACTGATATTCCTTTGGATTTTTTCCTTGATTTTTTCCCCCATATTTCTTCAGGGCCTAGGATAAAACTCAGGGCCTTGCACATGCTAGCCAAGTGCTCTGCCCACTGAGCTAAATCCCCAACCCCACTGATATCCCTTTGAGAAGAAACTCCCCATTTTGTGAAGTCTTCTTCCATCACCAATTGGGTGAAACTCACTGTCTCACCACCACTGGGCAGGCAGACCCTTGATAGGCACAGCCAATCTGGTGTTCCCTTCCAGGAATGTTGAGTCCTGATAGGTCACTAAACAACACTATCTGCATAAACTGCGACAAATTGTATTTTCTAAAAATGGCCTCTGCATGATTTTCAATTCTACATGTTCTTTCTTCCAGAGCCTTGCCACTCTCCATCAAGAGGTGGGGTCTATTTCACCTCCAGAATACAGTCTACATCAAGCATCCCCTCTGGAATAGAAAGAATGGACGTGACATCACAAGATTTCAGAGACTGCTTCAGAGAAAGTGAAATAACTTCCATTTGGTTATTCTCTCTTGGAACCCAAGCACCACATTACAGGAAACCCTATGCTGCACAGAGGACCACATGCATGGGTGTATCCCAACCAATGACCCCAGTCAGGATGCCAGATGATTGGCAGCATCAGCCAGCAGGAAGGCAATTCTACCTTGATTCCAAGTAGAGCACAGACTGTCCCCTCCAAGCCATCCCCAGATTGCAGACTCATGAGAAAAACAAATGTTGTCTTTTTAAGTCACTAAGTTTGGGACAGTTTATTACATAGAAGTAGATCACTAGTATGATCATCACAGCTGGGGATCCAACTACTTTACCTTCGGAGATCACTGAACTCTTAATCCTTTTCTAGTCTAGTTACCCCCCACTTCCTAGAGCAGCAAATATACTACCATAGACACCCCCTGGGTATGAGAAGCAAGATCAGGTTTCTGTTGCTTGCAACCACTATCCCCAACAGAGGAGGAGCGGACTGCCACCACCCAGGGGCAGGATGAGGGGGGCCTGAGAATAGCTGTGACACTGAGCAGGGGAGGGATTGGAGCCAATAGACATACAGGGCACAGAATCCACCAGGACTTGAGGAAGAAATGAGAAAGGAGAGAGGCAAGGATGCTGGGGTTTTTAAAGGGGCTACCGGGCAGATGTTCATGCCATTCCGTGAGGAATATAATTCCAGAACAGAACGAAGCTTTCAGGGAACTAAAACATGCAGACTAATTACAAATCAGTTATCAACTTGAAGATTTTGAGATGCTTGTGGGAAACACGCATGGATCTAGATTACACAGGAGCACAATCATATCTTTCCAGCTTCACCACGCAACTGAAGAAAGATGCACTGGGGACCAGGATAAAAGTCTACTGGAGATGCAGGAATCTGTGGAGAGTTAACTGCTATCACTGCTCAGAGCCAACATTTAACTACCAAGTGCTCTCCACTAGGGATGTGCGTGTCTGTGTGTGAAGGCCTACGGGTGAATCTTCCTGCCTTTTCAAACTGAAAAGGAAAGGGAAGCTGCATTTCTTATTTCTTTTCCACTATTCCACAGTGTCTTATGGGCCAGTTCAAATGGTTGGTAGGCGACTTCATCTAAGCCCAAGAATAACCTTGCATCTATGTAAAGTCTTCCTCAAAGGGGCTTCCAGTGCTCTGCAGATAATGGACTTATTTATCCACGGAGCACCTCTGTGAGGCACTTAAAGGACAGGGGTGACCAGACTTGTGTAATAAACAATGTCAAGAACAGCACAAAGCCAAACTCGACTATAACTCCCAATGCCCTGGAGGAGATGGGGTGGGCACAAGGTCACCCAGTGTGTTTGGGAATAGGACAAGCCTTCATGCTGTGATGGCATGACTCATAGTCTCTCTGAATGCCCCTGGGGCTTGCTTGGACCTGTCACCTGTGTGGTGAGTCTGCAGTTGTACAGTTAAGAGTAAACCTGCCAGACTGACTGGTTAGGACAGGTCAACAGCTCCTTTTTCAGCCAAGCATTTCCTTGCATACCAACAGTCACCAAACGACTGCTTGGAAACCCAGAGGCAGGGTTCACACAAGTAATTGGGAAACCGGCCCGGCCAACTGAGCTTTAAAAATTACTCCCAACATGAGCAAAACGATTGCAAATCAATGGGGAGAAAATCGTCATCGCCAGCTTCACACACAGAGACCGATCCTGCCCTGTGAAAGCCACAGCGGTGCTGGTCATAAAAAGCCCTCTCTTGGCTGGGATTGGTTTGCTCCAGAGGCTCCCAGTGAAAACAGAAGTTGAATAAGAGCTATATACTGTATTTGTTTAAATTTCATGCCAGCGAATGTCTGTGACGCAGGAGACAGGTTTATGGAGAGAGAAATAAAATGTTGACAAATGGCGCTGTAATCAACTGGAACATGCAATAAATCATTAGAATGCCAATAACACTTCCAGGACAAGCTTAGAAAGGTCATTACTGTGTCACAATATATCTTCCAGCACCAAACAAAGCAAACAGAACATGTTGGGAATAGGATTATGGGGGAAGCATCTGTCAGTCCTAATTAAGAATTAACTACAGATCGTATCTTGGGAGATGTATAATTTATTTTCCCTCTTCTTCCTCCCTACACACTCACAAAAAGAAAAATAAATCAATAAAAAATTTAACCCATTCTAGGTCAGAGAGGACATGGAGGAAGTAAGCATGAGGCCAAGTCCAAGGTGAGCTGGGAGGCCTGGAGAGTCAGGCTCAGGGGCAGGGGAGGGCGACAGGCAGGAAGGTGGGCCCGAGGGTCAGCCGGGCCCCGGAAGCTCCAGTTTTACACCATCGGGAATGCTGGGGTCATTTAATACTTTGGCAACTAAGTCTCATGAGCTAGAAAGAGGCAACAGGAAGGTTAGAAGTTAAAACAACAAAGAAGTGCCAAGTTCTTTCTACCTGAAGGTTCCAGTGAAGATTGAGTTTGGCTGGGAGAACAAAAAAAAACTCAACTCCACGGTGACTTAAACAATGAAGTGTTTATTTTTCTCACGTAACAAAAGTCCAGAGGCAGGAGGTGCTGGATCCATTTTCAAAATGTCTGCCTTATCATCTTTCAGGTGTTGGCTTTTGCCCTGATGGTGTGGTCACAAGGCAGCTACTGTTGCTCCAGACATCATGTTTGTGTCCAAGGGAAGAATACAGGGAGAAAGACCTAGTTTTCATTATCCTTGTTATCAAGAAAGGCAAAATTTTCCCAGAACCCTCCAGCAACCTTAGGCTTTTATCTCATTGACCAGAATTGTCTCAAATGACCCCCAAAGAAGAAGTAGGACACAAATAAGATAGGGGTTCCATTTATGAAGAAGGAGACAGGAGTGGATTTTGTGTTATCGACTAAGGAGACTGGCCACACTGGTAAAGTGGGATCTGCGCAGAGAGAACTGGCTGGGATTGTGCTTGTCCCCTGCTGTTCACAGAAATGTTCCTCAACCCAGGTCCCAGGCGGAGAGCATGCTGGTCACCTAGTCCCAGCTCCCCAGTTCTGCTGTGCTGCAGTTGCTGTGCTCAGTGTGCGCGGTCACAATGGGCCAAATGTGTTTTCCTGCTGCTCTGCTATTTTCTAACGAGGGCAAAGTCCTTGTTCTTTGTTCAGCCTCAAAGTAACTCCGGGTATTTCGAGGAGACGGAGTTCAGTCTTCTGCACAGCACTAGAGGACGCACAGAAAGTGTCCCCTCTTCCACCAAGACATTGTTCCAACTGGCTTTCACCGGTGACAGCTGCAGAGAAGGCCCGGATGTTTTTGATGACTCGCCTGGATTTTTGCTTTCCTGCAAAAGCAGCTTCTTACCACTCCCCTGGCTGTGTGTGTGAGGGTGTGTCTCCAATTGCCCCTTCCCTTCTCCGCACAGGAGCCAGGTCCACCCTACAATCTGGGTGACTTCCCCACAGCTGTTCAGCAAGGTGTCCACACACTGCCTGCTTTTTTATCTCATGATTGTTACTTTTGCCCTCATTAACAGCATCACTGTGTGGCTCTCTCTCTCTCACACACATACACTCTTCCTGCCTTCCCTTCCCAGGTCTGTTTTTCTGCTAGAGTTTGCATTTCTCCCTTTATTTTATATTTTTTCTGCTGACAGAGACAAGAGCTCATCCTAGTTCACCATTTCAGGATTTGTTGCAAACTTCAAGGTACAGGTTTATGGCTGCTGGTGTCCTGGTTATAGTACAGTTCTTATGGGTCCTAATAAACTTAGCTGCTCTAGGGGCCTCTTAAATTCCAGTATGAAAGATAGAGAAAAGGCATTATTCAGTCCTGTTGCATTCAGGAATCCTCACTCTCAAAGGCGGAGGATAATGTTTCTTTCTTGGGGGAGAAAAAGCCCATAACTCTTAAATGCTGCCCAGGAACTAGAGGGTAAAAGAAAAGTCCTTTTCTCCTTCCCAGCACCCTAGATGGATGGCAGATGGGAGACACGGCTGGAGCTGGAAAGATGGACACAAAGCAAAGATGGAAATATAGCGGTATTTCTCACCAGTCCCCAAAGCCTGCCCTTGGGTGCTGAGCATGCAGTTGGGTTAAGACAGACGAGGCTGGTTGAAAATCCCACCCGGTTCCATTCTGTACACAGACTGCGGCCCACCTTAGGGCGGCCACCAAAGCCCACCTAAAACAGTCCCTACCACATCTTTATCGCATCTTGCCTCTCGCAAAACACTTTACTTCTTTCATGAGATCCTTATGACAAGTCTGATGGCTATTCCTATTTTTGCACATGAAAAAGCCAAGGCTAAGTGTGGGTAGTGACTTCTTCAAGGTCATATCTCTGGTTAAGCAGGCAGCTGAGTCTCAAATCCAAGTGGCCGTCAGGTATCCTGGGGCGAATGCTACTTCAAGCTGCCAGTTGAAGGCCAAGGGCTATTGGCTGACATAGAAGCATGTATGCCCATCCCTAGAAATTGCTGAGAATAGACTTTCTGATAGAGGGACGTGAGTACTGACCTGAGAAATGACTTCTGCTAGCCAGAGCTGTGTGCTCTTAAGAAAGCCATTGGACATCTCTGGGCTTCAGCTCCCTAAGAGCTGAAGTGAAAGATCATATTCATGATGCGAAACCCTAGGATGCCTCCAGGACTACTGGTGGGAAGGCAGGGAACGTCCTGCCCCCCCCGTTTTATGTCTTATCCATGGAAGTTCCATGTAAAATGTGGTGATGTCACTGAGATGCTATTGATTTTAAAAAGCTTTCCTTGTTCAAGAACACTTGGACCTCACATCCTCTGTGAGCCTGCTATGGTTGAGATGTGGTTTCTTCTCCCAAAGGCTCCGGTGCTAAAGCTTGTTCCCCAGGGTAATGGTATTGAGGGGTGGTGGGACCTTTAACAGGTGGAGCTTAGTGGCAGGTGATTAGTCATGGGGACTTCACCCTCATGAACAGATTAATATCTTTCTCAAGAGATTGGGTTATTCTCTGGAGACCGAGTTAAGTCTCATGGGCGTAAGTTAGGTCTCACAGGGCTGAATGACTTACTGTAAGAGTAGGTTGTTAAAAAAGTGGATCAGCCTTCCCTGTTTCTCACACCCACACTCCAGCTGTGCGCTACCATCGGCCAGGAGCCCCTCACCAAAAAAAGCCAAGCAAACGCCAGCACCATGATCCTGAACTTCTAGAACTGTGAGTTAGATTAACCTTTTTTCTTTATAAATTAGTCAGACTGGGGTATTTTGTTATAACAAGGGAAAAGAGACTAGTAAGACCCCTATGTTTTGTTTATATCATTATCAGCATCAACAAGACAGCTGTGATTATTTGTAAAGGGTTTGGCCCCATTCCATGGCATGCAAATATTGCTCAAAAATGACAGCCATGAACTAGTGCCCAAGTGTCCCCTTATGATGAACACCCACAAAATGCTGAGGGAGTTCTACGAGCAGGGTTAGGGGCTGGCTGGCGGGGTTGGTGGTCTAGGATTTACTCTGCGTTTCTTTCTTGAGGGTTTGACATTTCAAGCCACACCACTGGTGCTGTAAGATTTGTATTCAGATAATTTCCAGTATTTTTGTCCCTCCGTCTCCAATGTGGATAAAGAAAACTAAAATAATTCAGCCTGCAGAACGATTTTTTATTTATGAAGTTGTGCAATTTAGCGTGTTATTTCAGGTCACCTTAAGCTCTCCCGTACAACCTGGATTTTGCATTAAATGAAAACTATCAGTATTCGGAAACACTTTACCATGGGGGTGGCTGGGTGACCGTGACCTTTGTGTCTATGTAAACGTGTTTTCATTACCACCATTCCTGCATGGAAAGGGAAAGCCACTGCTTGTTAACACTGTCCTTGCAAATGTTCTTCTATTAGCAGTGGCTCAGGTCTAAGGGGGTCGGACTCTGCATGTTGGTTCTGAATTGCTCCCTTCACCGTGTGTGTGCCTGGCTAGAGGACACCATGGTGGGAGCCCCTGGACCAGGAAGATGCTGTGCGGCCTTCCTTACCCTCTACTTTGTGTTTCCTTCCATTCTTCCTGGATCGTCTCCTCCCCAACCTTGACCCACCCCTTCCCCAAGAATCAGCGCAGAGGTTGGCAAGCTACAAGTCCACAGCCCCTTCTGGCCCACTGCCTAGTTCTGCATATCCCCCAAACTAACAACGGTTTTACAAAAAAAAAAAAAAAAAAATCTAAAGAAGAGGGACATTTGGTGACACATGGAAGTTCTATGGAATTTGAGTATCAGTGTCCGTTAATAAAGCTTTATTAGGATACAGCCACACTCATCAATTCACTGACTTGGATTAACTGGGCAGTAACAGTCAGCATTAGAGTGTGGTGGGAGGAAATAGGTCACTGGGTGGTGCCTTTGGGGCTCATATTTTGTCCCTGTGAGCAGAGCGCTCTCTCCTTCCTATTGCCATGTCCTGAGCTGCTTTCCTCTGCCACACCCTCCACCATGATGGTCTGGGTCACCTCAGACTCAGAACCGTGGGCCAGCCCACCGTGGACTGCACCTCTGAAACCATGTGCCAAATGAACTTTTCCTGCTCTCCATTTCTCTTGTCAGGTCTTTTTGGTCTCAGAGATGAAAACACTGAGTAAAACACCATGCTCCCTTCTCACTGCTGGTTAAGACCCCAGTATCTCTCACCAGGACCCCTGCAACAGCCCCCAGCTGGGTGTCCTAGCTTATCTAAACTCGCTATCTGGGACACCCCCTCGTCCCAGGGTGCATTAAACTAGCCAAGAGCTCAGATTCTGGAGTTAAACTCCCTGGTCCCAAGTCCCAGCTCTCCTCCTGTATCATGTGCGTAGCCCTGGACAAATCATTTCCACTCTCAGCCTCCATTTCTTCATCTGTACTGTGGGCATAACAATGGCACCTACCTTATAAGGTCCTTGTGAGAATCATTTGGAAAGCACTTAGTGCTTAGAAAAATATCAGTGTTTGCTCTCATCATCCTTGAAAAATTGAAATTTTATCCTGTCATTCTTCTTTTTGGGACGGGGAGGTACCAGGGGTTGAACTCAGGCACTTGACCACTGAGCCACATCCCCAGCCCTATTTAGTATTTTATTTAGAGACAGGGTCTCACTGAGTTGCTTAGCATCTCACCATTGCTGAGACTGGCTTCGAACTCGCGATCCTCCTGCCTCAGCCTCCCAAGCTGCTGGGATGACAGGGCCCACCGTGCCCGGCCTCTCCTGTCCTTCTTCTGCCTTAAAGGTAACAGTGGCTCTTCTTCATTGATCAGGTGAAGCCCAGACTCCTTGGCCTGGCACACGGAGCTCTGCATTCTGCTCTCCATCAACTGTGCCCAATGTCTCTCTCCTACTCCCAGCCTCACGAGCTCTGCGGGGTCAACTCCTAGTTGCTGGCCCCCTGCCCATGCCTTTTTCTGCTGCCCAGGGTCTCAGATTCACCTCCTCCAAGGAGCCTTCTCTGACTGCCACATCAGGCACCCTGCAGAGCTCTAGTGCCACTTAACACATTGATCCCAGTCTGCTGTTGACTTTCTCAGCCACCCCAACAGCAAGAACATCAAAAGAGTTTAACATGAAAGGGCAGACCATCTTCAGAGAGTTTGTCACTGAGGCTTCTTGATGAAGGTCCCTTTGAGCTGACCCATGGAGGCTGAGCAGGACAAGGATTGGCCTGTATCCTCCTGGGCGGGGTGCAGGGAGAGTTCCTGGGTGGCCTAGCTATACCTGACTCCTTTAGTTCTTTCCTAAATGGTTATTGAATGAATGATTGAATTACCTATTACTTGGATCCATTTGCCTCTCTAAAGAACTGTAGCTTTATGTGGCTCAAGTTCTAGCTTTCTTTCCCAAACCCTGTACCCTTGAATGAATGATTCTAGACCTAAATATGATTCCAGGCACCCCAGAAAGCAGGGATAGAGCCTTGAGGGGAGCCCCCATTTGCATGATACACAGTGGCCTGATTCATCCCATGTGGGTACTACTTTGACTCAGGTCAATGCCCCACACAACCTTGATGGCTCCTCCTGCCTGCAGAATAAAGCCTGGACTCCCAGAAACAACTTCCAGCCTCGCCTCCCAGGAGGTCCCCTGCAGCCCTGGGCCACTGTTGAGCAGAGCTCACACATCTCCAGCCAGCAGGGTGCTCATCAATGCTCACTATTGTCGCTCTTGGAGTGAGGGCTGAGTCAGATGACTCACGTGAAAACGCTCAGCTTCAACAGGGAATCATGCCTTCTTCATGACGGGCACTCTCCTGGTCCTCTCTTTGCCCCTCTTCTATTCTGCCTTCAGGGTTAGCACAAACGTCAGCCCTTCCCGTCCTGTATCAGGGTAGACACTCCCACTTGACATCATCTTGGTTTCTTAACCCATTTTCTCTTATCATCCCAGATGTGGAACACCTGTAAAAACTTAAAATAGACCATTATGGTAACTTTGTTTTAATTGTTATGTTTTAAAGAGGTCTGTTCTTTTGAGAAAAGCAATCGGTAACTGATGAGAGCATTGGATTTTTAAATGCATTGCAAAAATGCATAAACTTTGCTGCAAAAATTAATTCTACTAAATGTTCGACTGAACAAAATATTACATACATAACTGATAAATAATATAAGAAATTATAGGGCTGGGGATGTGGCTCAAGCGGTAGCGCACTCGCCTGGCATGCGTGCGGCCCGGGTTCGATCCTCAGCACCACATACCAACAAAGATGTTGTGTCCGCCGAAAACTAAAAAATAAATATTAAAAATTCTCTCTCTCTCTCTCTCTAAAAAAAGAAAAGAAAAAAGTATATATATATTGCATTCGGGGGGGGCTGGGATTGTGGCTCAGCGGTAGAGGGCTTGCTTCAAACATCTAAGGCACTGGGTTCCATCCTTAGCACCACATAAAAATAAATAAACAAAGTAAAGGTATTGTGTCCATCTACAACAGAAAGAAAGAAAGAAAGAAAGAAAGAAAGAAAGAAAGAAAGAAAGAAAGAAAGAAAGAAAGAAAGAAAGAAAGAAAGAAAGAAAGAAAGAAAGTTAGAAAGAAAGAGAGGGGGGGGGGAGGGAGGGAGGGAGGGAGGGAGGACATGCATTTGGGAAAGTATTTGCTAGGACTAGGTTGTCATTTGATTTTGAGGAATGCATTGCATTTCAAATCACCAACAGTGGAAAATAGCTGTCCTACAAGGAAGACTCTGGGACAGCTGATGCTGCAGAGTAACGTGCAGTGTGCGGCGTGGATGCTCCATGGCACCCACCCACTGCTGGGATTCTCTGCACACTGAAGTTCATCTTTGCCCCTCTCTATCCATTGTGAGTTCTAAGAGATTGACCTCTCTTTGTATTTATAGAATGCCTCGTATATGTAAAAAATACTCTATTGTCTCTGTGTCCGGATCATCTGTACTTTGGCTCTCACTGATAATAGAAAATACGTAAACATTGGACATGGCGATGCATAACTGTAATCCCAGCAACTCGGGAGACTGAGGCAGGAGGATTGCAAGTTTGAGGCCAACCACAGTAACTTAGTGAGACTCTGTCTCAAAAAAAAAAAAAATAGAATCATACACACACACACACACACACACACACACACACACAGGACTGAGGATGTAGCTCACTGGTAAAGCACCCCTGGGTTCAATCCCCAGTGCCTCTCCCTCAAGTGACCTAAACTGAAATAAAATAGAGGACAGATGAGCTGCAGATTGTGATTATGATGTCCATCCTCTTTTAATGTGCCTGTGTCACTGAAATATTTGCAGAACTGAAAACTTGGCGCTTAATGGATTAAAGCACTTTCAGTCCCTACAATGGTTACTGAAGTGCAGATCTGATCTCTGCAGGCTTAGGGAGGCAGTATTGAAGGCCCACAGTCCTTCCAAGGCCTCACCCTGAGCAGCTCATCCCATGTTGAATGACGAGTGCCTGGGCCTGCGTCTCCCCAAACCAGGACCCTAACTAAGAGAGAAAATTGCTAGCTAAGGTTACTAAGGTATAGCCTCCCTCAGGCATCAGGACCCTGCATCCGCTTTCCCATCATCCTCCAAATTGACTTTGAATAATGCATTTTAGAGATGAAGAGACCAAGACTCACAAAGTCTGGTTTGCTCCAACTCTCCCAGCAGTGAATAGCTGAAGGGGAAGCACTCCTTCAATGTCCACACCCACTCCACTTACCTGCAAAGCTGCAGGCTAAGGAGAAATGCTTCACTGGGGACTTCGGGCCCCTCCAGGGCCACTTCCATCAAGAGACATGAACACAGCTCTGATCCGACAGAAACTCAGTTCCTATAATTGAAGCCCTCATCATCCTGCTACTCCTCCCTCCGTTCCCACCCTTCATTCTTCCTTTTCCTACCCCCAGAAGGAAGCACTGAGAAGCTGTTTAAGGTGAACTGTGTTTATACATGTGGCTGTCATCATCGTTAAGGATGTTTGCAGTGGGGTCTCTGTACCCACTCTACCACCACCATCTGCCAGGTCTCTCTGTCTACCTGTGTTTACATAGCGCCTATCACCAGCGCATTGGCAGCCTTTGACAAACAAGCGGCGTTGTGCAGGAAGAAAAGGAAAAAGATGTTTGTGAGTGACGCCCATTAATTATCGCTTCATTACACCCAGGCACTCCTTACAGTGGCATGCGGTGGCTCTCGCTGCCTTCGCACATGTGCATGTATTTGAAGACATCCTCCCCATCACAACATGATCTAAACGACGATTGTTAGAGAACATGACACAAAACTCGGCAGCTCCTGCCCGTACAATCAGAACAGCCGCAACCCAAACGGGCAGTGCTTTTATGACCTGACAAGGATTCGTCGAAGCTGAGAACACAATCTGATGGCTAAATAAAATCAATGCAGGATCAAAGTTAGGTTTCCTTAGGAGAAGCAGAAGTTCCAATCTCAGGAAGGAAAGACCCTACTCTGGTTGGTGATAGGCAGAGACCACACTGGTTGAGTCCGGAAAAACCTGCAAAGCCATATTGGAAACCTGGAGAGTCTCAAGACAAGGGTGACCTGGGCCATGACAAGTCAGATAACTTCTCCAGGAGAAATGTGGCAGGAATTACATTTAATCTGGAAAACAGACTGCTAAAGGGAAACAGAAGCAGCATCTTAAGAAGTCTGTTCTCAGCCAGGTGTGGTGGCACCTGCCTGTAATCCCAGCAGCTCCAGAGGCTGAGGCAGGAGGATCTCGAATTCAAAGCCAGCCTCAACTATTCTGTGAGGTCCTAAGCAATTGAGTGAGACCTCGTCTCTAAGTAAAATATAAAAAGGGCTGGGGATGTGGGTCAGTGGTTCCATCTCTGGAATGAAAAAACTACAAAATAAAATAAGAAGTGTGTTCTCTGTGACTCCTGATGCCTGGGCTAGTGAGGTACAAATGAAACAGTAACTATAAGCCTAGGAAGACATGTCAGGGGCGTTAATAGAAGTCAGCTAATCTACAGCATGAGTAACTGCAGCTTGGCCGGAAATTGAGATCTTTGGGAGATTAGCTGAGACCCCATATCCCCTACACCACCCCCCACTGAGTTATATAAATCCCAAAGCCTGGCCTCTAGGAAACAGGCACCTACAGGGAGACCACACATGTCCCTAGGCACCTGCTCCCATTAATATTGCCTGTTCCCTGTCCACAAAAGTTCAGGGATGGAATGAAGTTCTTTCTCAATTCCTATATACACAGGGTACAACCCCTCTGCAAAGCATATATGCTCCTGGTAGACCTCCTTGTAAGCGGGGAGAGGATACAATGGAAGGACAATTTCCACTGTAACCAACTTCCAAAGGGGCAGTGAGCACCCTTCTCAAATGTCCTTCAGTCTCCCTAAGGCCTTGGACTTTCATTCTGCCTTCACTCCACCCAGCCCGTCTCTCTCCTCTCCCTGGTTTCTCTCCTTTATCTTTTCTCTTTCTCTTCTGCTTCTCTTTTCTCTTCCCTTTTTAAAGAACAAAAGCAACGCATTTCCCCCATGGCCTCAAGCAGAGCCGCTTTCCCACTTAATGTCTCAGCATCCAGTGACAGTCACACATACAAAGTCACCCACATCCCCAGCTGGCTTGCCAAGACTGTCCCTGAACCTCGACATCTCCTTCTACACGGGAAGTTCTGGTGCCAGATTTTTAAGAAAGCAGCATTCCACCAATCCTCTGAGATGCTGAGGAGGGATGTTCCCATGAACAAGTCAATTTGGGAGACTGGGCCTGCTGGAGACCAGTCCTGGAATTTCACAGTGGGCGTGTTAAAATGCCTATGAAGTCCTCCAGGAGAGAAACCTGCTTGACTGTGAAACCCAGCGTTGCCAGAGCTCACTGGGCTACGGGTTAATAATACCTCTGATATCCCCAGGGATATACCTTAGGATATGCACATAAAAAGTTCGGAAAAGCCAAAGCAGCGTGCAATCAAGCCCTTGGAGCCCAAGTGCTAGGAAGAATGAGTGACCACATTACAGCACGAACACTTGTCCTATTCCCAACTCACTGGGCGACCTTGGACCTACCCCATCTCCTCCAGGGCACCGGAGTTATAGGCTAGTTTGGCTTCGTGCTGTTCTTGACATTGTTTATGATGTGAGTCTGGTCACCCCTGTCCTGTAACTGCCTCACAGAGGTGCTCTGAGGATAAATAAGTCCATTATCTGCAGAGCGCTGAGAGCTCCTTTGAGAAAGACTTTACATAAATGCACGGTTATTCTTGTGCTTATATTAAATCGGTTATCAACCTTTTGAGCTGGTACAGTTCTCTGCACAGATTTTATGGAGTAATAGGAAAGAAACAGGTGATGTGGTCCCTAGCCAAGTGGAACTTTTGGTCCAGGTTGAGACAATTTGTCTATATGCCTGTGGGTCTACACACACACACACACACACACACACACACACACACTCAGGTAAGACACTCTGGAAATTCAGTATTTAAGCTAAACAACACTACCATTGTACATCTGATAGATGTCTTTGTCTCTACAGACATTTTCTGGTCATGGGATCCTCTTTCTAAGGTATGAACATGAACTTATTTTACAGAAGAGAAAGCTGAGTCTGGAGAGATGATGGAATTCTCCAATAGCTCCTGGTGGGAAGTGATGACAGGACAAACACAGGCAGCGTTAGTGAGTTTTCCATTGCTATGACAAAATACCTGAGATAAATAATTTAAAAAGAGGAAATGTTGATTTTGGCTCATGGTTCAGAGGTTTCAGTTCATGGTTGGTTGGTTCCATGCTTTCCCGCCAGCACATCATGGCAGGAATAGTGTGGGAGAGCAAAGCTCTCAAGGAAGCAGGTAAAGGAAAGAGAGACTGAGGAAGGGGATGGTGTGCTATTATCTGTCTTCAAGGGCACACCCCAGTGAGCTAACTTCCTCCAAAGATGCCCCACCTAAAGGTTCCATCACCTCCGAATGGAACTACAGGCTGGTGACCATGCCTTTAGTATAGGGGTCTTTGGGAAACAATTAAGATCTAAAACCATGATACACAGGGACTCATAGCCTGTTGCTTTTTCCCCAGGTTTATATGCAGATGTCCAGGCAAGTCTTACTGAAAAGAGCCTTTTCACCATGCCACGATTCCACACAGAGATCTTGACAATTGTGGCCATCCAATCATAGACGTTGTCAAGCTGACCAATCCTACCTGGGTTTGAGCAGAAGCTGAGTAGGCGCTGGACAGGTGAAATTCATTCATTTAGGTAATTACTCACTGGCATTTTGTTTTCATTTCTCATGTTCCATGGAAGGTACTCTGCTTTGGGTGGTAATGAACAAGACCAAGTCCCTGCCCTCACTGGAACCTACACTCTGTAGAAAGTACAGAAAATAAATGAATAACTGCATGTGCTAATGACATGGAATGCTAAGTCCACTGTCTCACCCTATCCTAGTTTTCTTCATAGGAATATGAAGACAACTAAGACAGGGTGAGAAGATAGAGACGAGGTTAAGGCTTGGACCAGAGGAGGGACAGTGTAGTCAGAGAAGCCTAATGGAAGGGACTCTATGAAGACAAACCTGAGAATGAGAATGAAGGGATCTTGTGAAAATTGGGGCAATGGACCTCAGAAGCTCTGAGCTGAGCTTAAGCAGAGTGTGTCAAGAGGTGTGAGGAGACAGGTGTAGCTGAAGCAAAGTGTGTTGGGGTCGGAGGCAAAGCAAGTCAGAGATTTAGAGGCATCAGGTGGATTCCAGGCTGCAGTAAAGACTATTGCAAGGGTCCTTCCAAAACTGGTTCCCCAACCATGTGACTAAGTCACAATTAGGGGATACCACAGCACCTGACTTCTATGATTCTGATAAGCATGCTGGCTAATTGCTGACCCAAGTAGCATATACAACCAGGGCTGGAAAAGCACCTCTCTCCCAGGACAGTTGACACAAAAACCAAAGCAGGGAGTGTCTTCCATTGCCATTTTCTGAAAGATGACCTAGCCATCCAGCTGGAGGGACTTACCTTTACTTCCTCATCCCTCACTGAACACCTACCACATAATGCTGTCTAAAATGCATTAGCACTTGCAAAGCACAACTGCAATTTCTTTTAATTTTATGGAATGCTCTTACCTTCATCAGCACTCCACTAAATCAGAATTTAGCTTCTCATCTGAGGTAGAGTTTTGACATAGGGATAAGACATGAGTCCTTGACAGCACCAAGAATATAAAGGAGGGACCCAGAACAAAGACAGTGAATGTACTGAAGGAAACAATGACCCCTATATTCATGTGCAAGTTCAAGCAGGATCAACCCTCAAACTGGAGATTTCTGACCCAGAGTGTCCTATTTTATTCCTTTTCCATGATGGTTACTAGTCTTGGAGGTGGGGAGTGCACAACCTCTCCAGTACCAAGTTGCTGACACATGGTCAGAGAGTTGAATAGATGATTGTCATCTCCCTGACATGTGTACCCATCCTTCCCTGTCTACAGTCAGCTCTACACACACTCCACCTTCCTACACCAAGCAGGATCTGTTTCCCCAATAGTCAGAAAGCAAACTCAATGTAGGACTGGACATGAGAGCAGAGAAGGCCTCCACCTATATTATGTGTTTCAACTGAGTTCAAAAGCCTTAGAGAAGAATCCTCAATTTCTTTGTGTGGTAGAGCATGGTGGAATTGGGTTTTCAACTGGACTGTGTTCTGGACCCCTGGAGAATGAAGGAGAGGAGGAGACTGAATGGGGAAATAGGGACATGAAGTCAACCTCTCCTGCTCTACTTTTCCTAGAGCTGAGCTGACCTATACTGATGACAAAACTGTCTTTATAATTTTGATTCTTTGATTGACACATAATAATTGTACATACTTCATGGGATACAATGTGACGTTATGATAGATACATGCATTGTATAATGAAAATCAGGGTAGTTTGCAAATCCATCACTTTAAACATTGATCATTTCTTTGTGGTGAGAAAATCTACATGATGGTTAGTTTCAGCCACCCTCCTGTCCAATAGAACACCAGAACTCATTCTTCCTATCAATGACAAAAACTTCGTCCAACATTGTCTAGACATATGTACCACAAGAGGGGATGCATTTTCATGAGCCTCAGCTCACAAGCCCCCTCAGAAGTTAGTTAAGCTTTCTGAACTTAGGGCCACAAGTCACCAGAGACACAAATCCTCCCCAGCAGCAGCTCTTCTACATGGAAGTGATCAATATCAGTCCTGCAATACTTTCTGCAGAGAAATCGTGCTGAACAGAAGGGAAACATGGAGAAAGATAAAGAGGGCACCCCCACCTATTCTCCCCACTCTTCCCATCAGAATCAAGAGGAACCTGGTGTCTCCACTCCAGGGGGAAGACGGGGAAAGCCTACCACTGGGTCAACTACTGTGCTTTCAAAAGAGCTGTGAAACCCAAAGCGCACTCTCTCTGATACAGCACCTACCAGCACACGGCACTATGGAGCACTTGCAATGTGGCTAGTGTGAATTGAGGCATGTAGTAAGTGAAAAAATACAACTGGCGGAGGGCAGTGGCACATGCCTGTAATCCCAGCAGCCCGGGAGGCTGAAGCAGGAGTATCCTGAGTTCAAAGGCAGCCTCAGCAACTTAGCAGGGCCCTAAGCAACTCAGTGAGACCCTGTCTCTAAATGAAATACAAAACAGGGCTGGGGATATGGCTCAGTGGTTGAACATCCCTGAGTTCAATCCCTGTCCAGTACCCCCCACACACACACACAAAAAAAAAAAATTTACAACTGGATTTTTAATACTATATATTAAGAAAAAAAGAATGTAAAATGTATCCATGATTTTTTATATGGCTTTTCTTTCATTGATTGTATCATAGCTATCTTGGACTAAAAGTTATTCAAAATGTATTCAAATTCCACTTGTTTACTCTCTTTTTTAAATAAATTACTAAAACATGTTAAAATCATGAATGGGGCTCACATTTTGTTCCTTTTGGACAGCCCTAAACTAGAGAAAGAACAATGAATGGCAGTTAAAGACCAGGACTACTAGTTCTTTCCAATCTGAGAACCCCCATGAATAGGAAACATTTAATGCCAATCATGCCTCAGTTTACCCAGCAAATATAAAGATTGATATAGAGAAATGGAAAGACCATCAGCCTAAGCATCAAGAGTCCAGGCCCAGAGCTCCATCAGCCACCTGTGTGACCATGTCAGGAAGTCCAGCCACCTCAGGGCCTCCAGTTAGCTGGCCGGCTGGACTTGCTTCAGCCACAGGCTCCCCTCAGAAGACATGGAGTTTCCCAATGCAAAGGCCCTCCCGGTAAGCATTCCTTATTCCATCTTCTTAGAGAGCTGTTATTGGCTTCTGGAAAATCAGTTGCTCAAGAAGGGATGAACCAGGAGGACCTTTTTGAATACAGAGGGGAAATGTGGGATTTGGGGCTGGAAAATTCTGGATTCAAATTTCCATCCTGCTGTTACAAGTCTCACAAGCTTTCACAAGAAAATCAACCCGAGTTCTGATTTCTTCATTTGTAAAGTAGGGGAAATAAAACAAAGCCTCAGTAAAAACTCCACTGGATACGCTCCAGGGCGAACGTAGAAACTGACATATAAATGGTAGCTAGGATTCATCTGTGTTCCTTTGAAATTTTGTATTCTTCATTTAGTTGATTAAATCTTTTTTCCTCCTGGTGCTGGGGATGGAAACCAGAAGCATGGGAGGCAAGCTGTCTACCACTAAGCTACACCTAAATCCTATTTTAAATTCAAGAGAGGATCTAACCCTTGGAAGGATACTTGCTTAGTCCCCATCTAATAGAGAGCAAGGTGGTAATGCCCTAAAGAATGTTCCCTGGCTTCCAGTCAAGTTCCTTCTCTCATCCTTTGAGAAGTCCTCCACTCCCTTCTAGTTACCTGCAAATCATCCAGATTTCTTAAACCTGGGCTCTCAGATTTACCTAAACTGCTGCCCTGTGTGCCTGATTCATGAAACAATGCTTCCAAAAGTTCCAGATGCAAAATTTGCCCTTGGTCCCAGGTGGCCAGGTGTAGAAGGAACCGCCCCACCGCTTGGTTCAGAAACTCTCCCCAGAAGCACAGCAGGGTGAGACGGAGGGAAAGAGTCTGCTCAAGTAACAGGAGGAGGCAGAGGATTTGACAGGCAAGTGGCCAGAGCCAAGGAGGGGGAAAACACAGCTTTAATTAAACACAGTGTATCTAAATCAGAGAGGTGTGCTCAGGGAGCAGGGAAGGGTGAAATGGAATTTTTAGAAGTAAACAACTTTCCCTACCTTCTTAGTCTCATTAACATTGAAATGAACCCCCTGAGGAGAAAGAAGGAGCTTGCCTCTGTGCGGACCAGGGTGGAAAACTCCCCCAGCTTCAACAGGCTGGTGCCCCTGCAGATCCCACCTGCCTGCCAGGCATCCCTTCCAGACCCCACCCTTGAGGGCACTCCCCTGCCTTTACAGCTGGGAGGTGAGATTTCCTAGGACTGGACCTTGGGGGAGAGAGGTCCAGGATTTCCCAGGGATCCTTGATCCTGGCTGGCTTTTCCTGGCTCATCCAACCCCCTCCCTTGCATACTCCTCCGCAGAGCAATCCCCACACATAAAAGTCACTAGGATGTTTCACACCCAACAAGGCTGCCAATCTCTGCATCCTTCCTCTCCCCCAGTTCAGGAAACTGGATTCTTAGTTGGAGGCCCTACCAGGCTTCAGACTCTGTCTCTCCTGAGAGCATCCAGATTAAAGAGGTTCTAGACTGACTTCAGGGGAATCAGCATTGAGTCTTACTTGCTGCTAACTTGACCTCAGGTCTAATCACTCCAAGTCTCTCTTATTTTGCTGGCACTGCCCAGCACCCAGTTCTTACACCTGGGTCCCTTCTTATCCTTTTCCTCCTCTTCTTCTTTCTCTTCTCCTCCTCCTTCTTCTTCTCCTTCTCCTCCTCATCTTCTTCTTCCTCCTCCTCTTCTTTCTCTTCCTCCTTCTTCTCCTTCTCCTTTCCTATTGGTGCATAATAATTAATAGTAGGTCCTATTGATTATGCCCACAACAACATTTGATCACTTCTGTGTCCTCCTAGCGCCAAAGACTTGAAAGTGTCATGGATACCTGTTATTTGTCACCACGTTTTAGTGTCCCTTAAACATCCGTCTAGTGGCTTACTCTACCAGCAGAAATATCCTGGCCCCAGCTTCTTTGTCCCAATGCCTTCTCCCACCTACTTGGAAACTTTATCATCTCTTGCTTTGGCACAATGCCTGGCACACAGTAGAGGGTTAATAAAATATGCTGAATGAATGAATGAGTAACCGAGTAAACCTGATGAGGGACTTGGGAAGGATTTAGGTAGAGCCAGCCCTTGTATTTGCAAGTCCTTTGTGCTCTGAGGCCTGCTAAGAGCCACCAGCTTTGTATAGATCATCCCCAAATTTTGATGACTTGCTTGGAACTATGTCAATGAAATGACCCAAATACATTTATACACATTCGATAAACAACCAATCCTAATATTGATGTTCAGTGGAATTTGCTGGTCAAAGTCAAGTTTAGCAGCCTCTTAACTGACTTAATCAGCTCTTCATTTAGAGCAGAGGATTGCTGAAGCAAAGAAGAAATAGGCTGGCTATACTGTCAACCACATATTTCCCTTTATTGACGATTCAAAAACATCTACTGCACAACCTCATTGAGCTACCTATGCAGATATCCTAAATATTTACCAAATAAATGACATGAATTTGAATGCAAATTAATGGTCCCTGAGCAATTAAAAAAAAATGTCTGTAAGGAAAGTCTACAAGGTACTGGAGAGACCGTACCTAATATAGCCCATAATGAAGAATCACAGAGAGAAAACACTCAAAACAAAGCTTTTATGTTATGTGATTTTGCATACTTACCTTTTGTAAAAGCATTTATTTGTGATTCAGAGTCTTATTCAATTTCAACATTGAATGTTGAAAATTTTATGATACGAAAGTGAGAACTAGGGATGGAAATAAAGATTCAACACTGATTTTTGTATGAATTGTTAGAAATAGAAATGAGAAGATACGAGAGGTATCTTTTTATGTATAATGTATAAATTTGTATACATTCCAGAAATCAAGCTTAAATCTCCCCTCCTTGAGAGTAGACTAGACACTGTTTTCACCTCTAACCAACAGAATGTGGGAATGTGACGTCATAGGACTTCCAGGACAAGGCCATAAAGGGTATCAGGATCTCCTCCTTGCTATCTTTTTTTTTTTTTTAATATTTATTTATTAGTTGGACACCATATCTTTCTTTCTTTATTTATTTTTATGTGGTGCTGAGGATTGAACCCAGGGCCTCACATGTGCTAGGCAAGTGCTCTACCGCTGAGCCATTTTTGCTATCTTGAATCAATTGATTTGGAGAAGGCAGTTGTTGTGTGGTAAGGAAAGCTCAGACAAACTTAGAGAAAAGTTAATGTGTCAAGGAAATGAGGCCTCCTGTCAACGTCCAGAGAGAAACTAAGGCCATGAGGGGAAGTGAGCCACAGCGGGAAGGAATTCCCCTGCCCAGGTCAAGCCTTCAGGTGACCTGGGCAGATCCTCACAGCAACCTGAGACCAGAATTACCCATATAAGCTGTTCCCAAATCCCTGTTCTAAAGAACCTGTAAGATAATGACTACTAAGCTTTGAACACATAGTAATGGGTAACTATGGAGAAGTCGAGAGACCTCGGTATTCCAAACATGATTAGAACCCAAGACCAAGGGGGGTGGTGGGTTGTTCTATACCTACCAGCAGCTCCAGCTCCTATCCTAGGGATGAGAAAGAGCTTGGCTCTTTGCGGCTTGTGGGGCTGGTCTTCCTGTCTCACAGTGCTGTGCTTCCTGTGCGTCCCTCAAAAGCCCATGTTTTCACGGCCTGTCCCTCAGCTTGTGGCATTACTGAGAGGTGGAGGAACCTTTTACAGACAGGGGCTAGTGGGAAGACTTCCAGCCCTCTAGGGGCATGCCCTTGAAAGAGACACTGAACCCTGGCCCCTCCTTTCTCTCTCTCTCTCTCTCTCTCTCTCTCTCTCTCTCTCTCTCTCTCAGTCTCTCTCTCCTTCCTGACCATCATGAAGGGAGCAGCCTACTCTGCCATGTGCTTCCTGCCATGATATACTGCCTTGCCACATGCCCAAAAGCAATGGAGTCAACCAAGCATGGAATGCAAACCTTTAAAACTAGGAGCCAAAATAAACCTTTCCTTTTTTAAAGTTGGTTATCTTGGGTATTTTGTTACAGTAATGAAAAACTGACTGATACATGAAGTCATAAGGCCTACAGGACTCCTCCATAATGCTGACGATGCCTGGGAAGCTTCCCGGTTGGGAAACCAAAGCTGTATCCAACACATCTATGCAGAGATTTTTTTCCAGAGCCCCAAACAGAATCTTAAAGGCCCACTGTCACGACTAGTTAGAACATGCTGAAGTTATCACCATCAAAAACCCCCTCAAACAAAAAAGAAAAAAAAAAAAAAAACCTGGAATTGGGGTTGTGAGGAATGGGATCCATCATTTAATGAAGCAGTTTAATAGCATCGTCTGCCTTCCCGAATTCTCCTATAATTTGATAATATATTGTGTTAGGTGTAAATTATTTAGTACACTCATTTAGGAAGCTGACTACTCCTAGGAATCATTAAAAGGGAGGAAACTCTTCTTCTGCCCTATGAATAACTGAATTTTATCTTTATTGGAGGAAAACAGGGACCCGTTAGAGGTGAGAGTGGCCTGTGATTTCCACAGATTGGACTCTCCTAACAGGAAGCCCAATTCCTCTCTTTTTGCTTCTTATTCCTCCATTTCTCGGGCCTGTGAGAAGCCCCTTCTGAGGCTCTCTCTGGATGACAGGACACAGGAAGCTCTGAGAGTAGGTGTCTTTCTCCCCAGCAGGCCAAAGAATATTCATCCTCGTAGAAATTAACTAGTGAGGCAAAAGGATTATAAATCACCATAGAACCAAACTGGATCCACTCTCCTCTTTTTATATGTTATCAGTGAGATCAACGACATTTGCTCTGCTGCCTGGCAGGTATTACATTCATCTCATTGTGCTTACTTTGTTTGTCCAATGCACACACCTAATAATAAAAGAAGGGCTCGTCCAGAGCTCCTAAGAAATCTAGGTCTTTATCAAAGTCTATCTATCATGGTTAGGTAGCCTCAGCAAGCTATTTCTCCCCCAAATAAGGCCAGTATTGACGCTTCTGAAGCCTCACATTTTGAATTCCATGAAATGAGAGTATATTTTGTAGAGGACAGGAAGAGAAAAAATTAGTATCAACTACAGAGTAGTCACTGAAGATTTAATTAGCACAAGGGCCCACCTAGTGGATTATTACAGTGCCCTTCAACAGATGAGGAAACAGAGATACAAAGAAGCTATTTTGCCTTGGATGGCATTCCTAGTAAGGTGGTGAAGTCAGGATCGGGACACTGGGTCTGAAGGCAGAGCCCATGTATCTTCCATTATGCCTCCTTGGATTATAGGTAGGAAAGGGGTGAGAAGGTAGCAAGGGCTCATGGGGCATTATAGGTCTTCTTAGCTTTCAAAAATAATAATAATAATAAAATGTAATAAAAACAATCTAAAGTCTTCAAATAATTACCTAGATGTTTAGTAGAAAAGTTTTCTTTGTGTTTTTTTTTTTCTACTTGTGAGACAACCCACAGTTCCACAACCAGAAAAAAAATCTGGAACTTAACTTTTCAAATGAGCTACAACTAGAATCAGATCAACTATGGAACCAACCTAGTGTCCTTCAACAGACGAATGGAGTAAAAAAAAGGTGGTGTATATATACCATGGAATATTACTCAGCCTTAAAGAAGAATGAAATTATTGCATTTGCCAGTAAATAGTAGGAGCTGGAGAGTATCGTGCTCAGTGAAATAAGCCAGTCCCAAGGAACCAAAAGTCAAATGTTTTCTCTGATATACGGATGCTAATTCACAATAGGAGGGGGCTAGTGAAGAATAAGGTACATTGGATTAGACAGAGGGGAGTGGAGGGGGTGGGGTATGTGGGTAGGAATGATAGTAGAATGAACATTATTACCCTGTGTGCCTATATGATTAGACAACCCGTGTAACTCTATACCATGTACAACCAGAAGAATGAGAGATTATACGCCATTTATGTGTGATGTGTCAAAATGCATTCTACTGTCATGTACAACTGATCAGAACAAATAAAAACTAGAATCAGGAATGTTGAGAGGTCAGAAGGAGAAGGATACAATTCTTCCAATATCTCAGTCCAACCAAATCTCTATTCCATGTTCTCATTCTTCACACTTGCCATGCACACTGCCTCTCGAAATAATAAAAAGCTATTTCTTTGTGAAAAATAAATGGCCACCAAAGGAGTTAAAAAGATGTTTAAATTTTATTTTAAAATTTAAACGTAACTCTTTATGGAAAGGTTACAAGGGGAAGATTCAGAAATCTATCCAGACATGCCTTTTAAATTGGGGCAAATTACAAAATCTGGAAAAGTCTTAGTATCTTTCTTTTCCAAAAGTGCAGGGTGTATTATAAAGCAAACTTCCATCTGCACGGCTGTGGGAATGCACAGAGGAAAGAAACATGATTAAAACCCCCACCTCCCAAGACTCTACACACAAACATTGGAAAACCATGTGAGAACTGGAACAGGATAGCATATGGTTAATTACCACAGACCAGGAGGCATCAATAAGTTCTGGACATTCAGAGGGAGCCAACCACTGACCTAGAAATGTAGAGTACAACACATTTTTATTTCAATTAAAGAATCTTGGGGAAAAACTGTTAGGCATGGTGGGAACGGAGCAGTAAGAAGAGATGGGAAAATATTTACATACCTCAATGCGTATGAGTACATTGTAAGCTTTCCAGTTAAACAAAAATCATTTTAAAGGCATCCACCTTATAGAACCTAGTCAGGGATTAGACTTAGAGAAGGTATTCAAATTCTTTTGAATTATAGTAATACAGTCCTTGAAATGGTATTCCAGCATTTGTGTAGTCTATGTATGAATGCGTGTGTATTTATGTGTATGTGCTGATATGTAGGTATGTGTGTGTGTGTTCATGTGAAGATGGGGTGTCTTCGTAGAAAACCAGACATCCAGAGATGCAGACTGAGCTCTCCATGCCTCTTAAGTCAATGGAGAGATTTGAATCCCTGTGGGAATCGCCTCACTACAAAGGAGCTCAACTCTCCATATCAAGTGGATGCAGCAGGGCTCTCTTCTGTTCAAAGTAACTATGTGGATAAAGTAAAGCAATTCACCACAAGCCTTTCCAAGGCTTTGATCTGAAAATAATATGGAGGGAAAATGATAACAATAATTAACAAACAGCTTTCAACTCCAGAAACCCCAAAGCTGGGAACCTCATTGGCAGGAAGCATGGCTGAAATAAGATCCCCAGTACCTGGGTTGGCCCAAGCCTTCAAAGTGTGATCCCACAGAGCTCCACCCCTCTGAGCACCCTCTCTGCTCAGCTGGATGTGAAACTGAGTAGCTGAAGGCAAGAAGGGAGGCCACCCACCAAGGAAAAAAGCCAAGGAAGGTCGTGTGTCCTGGCTCTGAGGTCAGCAGGTGTCCAGGCTCCCCAGATCCTTCACCTGCTGGGTGATCTCACCTGCTCTGCCCCTGGCAGGACAGTGGGGATGGAGGTGGATTCTCCACCACTGATCTTGCCTGCCTTTTCAGCGGAGACACTGAAGCTGAGAAATCTCCTGGACCTGCACCCTAATGGCGCTTTAAAAATGAGTTATGCTTTGGATGTGGCAGAGTTTGCCCAATGGCTAGTGAGGAAGAAAAATGTAAAGAAAAAAAAAAGTGGGGGGCGGGGAGGGGGGAAAAAACCCAAAGCCACATTATCAGCCAGCTTTGATCTCAGGACTGTTTCATGACTGCGCTCTGGGTTAAAGGGAAGAGAACAAGAAAGCAACACTTCAGGCAGGAAATGTCTGTTATTCAGAAATGTAATATAATTATGTGTCTGGATGGCCCAGTTTATCAGACAGTGTTTTCTGGGACGGGATGTGGTGGGGTTAGGCAGATCATCTCCTCTCTGCGCCAGCTCCTTCCCACCCCCAGACCCCTTCCCTCCCCTCCCCCTCCACCTTTTCTTTTCTTTTTCTTTTTCTTTTTTCCTCCAGGACACTTCCAATTTCCCAGGTTTCGTGACCACTTACATGTCTTTCCTGAGTGTTTTTATATAGCGTAGGAAATTGGGTAATGAAAGCCGAGTCATACATTTCTGCTTTATGTTTCCAAAGAAGCAAGTGTGACTGTCAGGTTTACAAAAGATTGTTTATGTTCACTGGCGTGAAATGGGGAGCGAGCGTTCGGAGCAGAGAGAGAGAAAGGCCGGCCAGGCTGGGATGACAGCAACGCATTCATCCTCCACGCTACAGCAGACAAAGCGCGGTCCCCGCCTGACAGGGACCATAAATCATGGGCAGGAGATGCTGTACCTCCAGCTTATCCCATTCCACATGACAAACACACAATAACCCACAGCACAGCACTTCCTCTGGCTCCCCCTCCCTCCTCCTCTTCCTCACCTTCCTCTCCTCCCTCCTTTCTCCCTCCCTCCTTTTATCCTAGCACCTCCACATTTTCTCCTCTTCTCCCTCCTCTCTCCCCCTTGCCCTGGTTTCCTAGCTCTTTTCTCTCCTCTGCTTTTCTTATTCCCTGGTTCTCTGCCCTGTCTCTTTCTTTCTTTCCTACCTCCCGTCTGGTGAGCTCATTTCTTTCTTGGGATTTTCTTCTTGGCTGCTCTTTTCTGCACCCCCCCCCCATTTCTTTTCAGTCCCTTGCTGGTCTCCCATCTTTGTTTGTATTTACCATCTTTGTTTCCTGTTGTTTTATCTCCTCCCCATTCTTCCTGGCTCCCCCCCCCCCTTTTTTTTTCTCCACCACATCCCTTCCAAGTCACCCAAGCTGCTCAAAAGAAGAACTTGACCTCAAATCTGCAGACCCTTTGGGTATGGCAGCAAAGAGGGAAGAGAGAAGCCACGTTCCTTAGAAGTGGGGACCTTGGCACTATGACCTGTCTGCACCCTGACTTGGGACAGTCTTAGGAGCAAGAGGGCTCTAGCTTATGGCCCCGGGAGATCCAGGATGGATTTATATCTTATATCAGAGCAACAGGAAATCCCAGAGCCAGCACAGAAATCCCCTCAGCAAAATAAGAGTCTTCGGGTGTGTAATTCTGGACACACTTGGGCACAGTTCTATGTTGATGAGTTTATTGTTCCCCAAGCCTCACTCCACCCTGTTGGTATGCTGTCAAGAGTCTCCTCCAGAGCAACTCCAGGAAGGCATTTTTGGCATCGGTACTTGGTATTCATGTACATAATTATGTGGGGGGACCTTGGCCAATACTTGGAGTGCATGTATATATGTCAGCTCTCCTCAGTCAGGAATTTTAGGAAAAGCCTGGATATGAAAGACTCAATCTAAGAGCCTTCTCTTTTTTTTTTTTTTTTTCATACACAACCTCTTTCTTTTTTTATTATTATTAGTTGTTCAAAACATTACAAAGCTAAGAGCCTTCTCTTGCAGGCCTTATTCCAGCTGCTTATAACCAAACTCTCTGAAAGAAGAATCATCCTACCCATTCCCAATGTCCTCCATCCCCTGAGGAACACCCTCCCTCTCCCAGGTAATGAGATTTTCGTAAGCTAAGGAGTAAACCAAAGATAAATAGATAAATTTCTTTGCCAATTTGGTTCAAGGTTTCCTGGGTCAGGGTTAGCGGCTCCTCCCTAAGAGGCCACCCCCTCACTCCCAGAGCTGGCTTGGCTAAGAGCTCATTTCTTATTTAACTCCACATGAAGCACCGGGATTGACTGCATACAATCACCAATGCAGACTTAGATTGCACCCAGCAATACAAAAATAGTTCATGGCCTTACAGGGTCTCCCTCCTCCGACTTATTTCTGCTTATCAATATAGCACTTTAAAATTCCAAACTGCTAGTCCTCAAGGAATACTCAATCTGCATTTGGACTTTCCAGGACCTTGTGACCATGTCTTTAGCTCTTTGGAAATGGAATCCTGACCCAGCAGCTAGAACCTCAGGCTCCTGGGATCAAAAGTGGCTTGGCCCTAGGTATAAGGTGTGGTTCACAAGGGTAGCCTTCAGCCCTCCAGCCCAGGGATAGCTACCAGAAAAAGACTGTCCATGCTCATGTCAGGGACTCCAGGTCTATCGTTAGGTTTTAATGACGTCAAAGTACAGCAGAAAGAGTCTGCTTGCTGTTGAGTCAACTCAGAGCTAGGCACGACCCTGGGTGGGGCATTTCAAGATGCAGTGGGGCTCAACTCATCCTTCATCCAGACAGCACCTTTGTAGTACAAGGCCAAGATCCAGCTTGAAAGAAAGATGGCACATATCAGAGAAAACTGGGTGACCATGTTCTGGGATAATTAATGAAGCCTGGTCGGGAAGAAACCAGCAATCAGGCAAGACACAGAGAAAGCACTCCCCTGCCCGTGTCATCCCTCTGCTAGAACTTGCTGGGAAGGGGGAAAGGACTATCTGCTTGGACAACCCTTAAATCGATGCATCCTAATTAACGAAGGATTTAATTCATCAAAGTGACGGCAACTCTATTCATATCACCTCCTTCCACGGGACTTAGGGTTGGGCTCTGAGTTTTATTACTTTCTCTCTCTCTCTCTCCATCTCTCCCCCTTTTTCCTTCCCCTCTCAGCTTTTCTAGTAGGGCCATGGCAAGATTTAAGGAGGAGGGTAATTTTGAGTAGGGAATTGTTAACCATCTCCCTTAATAGGCCCCCTTGGCCCTCCAGTTGGGCGTCCACCAGGCTCAATGCACAGGCAAGGGTGACAGCTGGGGCTGCCCAGAGGCCTGGCAGTGAGAGAGAGAGGACCTCCAGGCAGGCACACATGCCATGTGCCATCATGGATCACAGTGCTGTCCCCAGCAGGTCCCTAGAGAGCTCCTCGTTTTTAGGGATGAGGACCCTGAGACTGGGAGGGAGGGAGTGTGACGATCCAGATGACACAGCACCTCAGTGGCAGAGAGGGACCCAGACCTCCCAAGGCATCAGGATCCTTCCACACCCCACTCTGGCTGCCACCTCCACACTGCCAGGACCCTGCCAGGACACCAACCAGCCCCCTCCGAGCTGGCTCCTTCCTCAGGGTTGAGCCACACTCTTCTCTTATCATTTCTTATGATTGGCTCCATTCCCCATCGTTATTAAAACTAGTTAGCACTCGTTAAATGCTTACGATACGCGAAGCCCTGTGCTGCATGCTTTATCTAAGTTAATCTGCCCCACATTATGAGGTGGTTCCTGCTTTTCATCCATATTTTAAGAAGGAGAAACAGGCACAAAGAGATTAAGTGACTTGCCAAACAGAAGATGACTAACCACTCAGCCCATTCTTTTAGCCACTAGCTATCATACCACTTTTAAATTAAAATTACTCCCAAAGGGCATTAAATTAAGCTCTTTACATTTTAGTGTGAATGAATTTAACAGGAACTTTGTGTTCAAAGAGGCATTTCCCCCAGCAAGAGCTCTCTGAAGCTGTGGGGAAACCAAAGCTCTTCTTCCCTGTTTACCCAAGGCTGAGCCTCTGCCCCCCACCCCCCCCCCCCTTGGATGCCAGGAGTGAGGGAGATGTCCTTGTAAGGCCAGCGTTGATGACTGAGCCACAACAGCAGTATTGGGCAGCAGCAGCTATCTGCCCCAAAGCCCCCACCACCCACGTAACCTTCCAAAACACATCCACTTATTTCTCTTTCCTTGCACAGGACATAGAATTCCAAGGGGGCTTGTCCCTGTCTTGAAAGGCCCCATGTTATATCTGTAATTAACTGGGCCTACTAGAATCCAAAAAAGGGAGAGAAAGAAGAAAAGAAAACCGAGTCTTGACCCATAGGGTTCTGGCCATTCCTCATTCACTGTAGAATACAGGTCCAAAGAACAGTCCCCTTCCCAGAAAAGAGGGCGTGTGAGGGAGGAGGTGCCAATCACAGAGGCCAGGAGGGTCCTGGGTAAAGAGCAGCGCCTTCCCTGCAAGTTGGACTGCGTGCACACCCCATCAGTCAGCACCAGGATGAAAGGGCTATAAAACCAACACAGCGCCCGAGACTGTATGAAGATATATATCCTGATGTGTCAGGAATACCTGGCGCGCCTTTAACCTCAACTTCAGATGAACCAACACGCCTCGGAGCACATTTATATGCAAAGGCATATAATATGTCCCCTGTATCTAATTATCTGTCAACCTGAGGCAGTTTGTTTTCCAAATCGGCCTCTCGGCTGTGACTTTACGAGGTCATAAAGAAAACGATGCCACTCTGCGCTGAAACGCAAGGAGAGCCTGGATCAACAAATTATACCCCTTAATGGTGTCTCTCGGCCTGCAGAACCAGGCCCGGCAGAAAGGACGCAGGCGCCACCCTGTCCCTTACTCCCTGCCATTTGCCTGCTGAAGTAGCCTGACGTAAGAGGCCTGACAGCATCCAGGCCCAGGGCAAGGCCAATGAGAAAGTACTCCCTTCTCTTGCTGGGCTCTCCTCAGCCTGGCGAGGTCTGTGTACCAAGTTTTTCACCAGAACACCTCCAGAAACACCACTGTGGCCAGAGGTCTCCACAGTCTCCAGTACCAGCCCTGACCTTCTGGAAAGGATGGCCAGGGTCCTCCAGGGCAGCCTTAGCTCCTGATACCCTGAGGATCTTTGGTCCCAGAGGAGGAGACTCGGATCGTAGAGTGACTCCCACCTGCATGAACCCAAATATCCAGATCCATATCCCATAGGAGAGTTGACTGGGAGATGTTTTCATTCCACCCTTATATCTGGAGGAAGAAAATCTGGGGACTCTCTTAAACTTGTAAGCAAGAGGAGAAAATTCCTTCTCCCAAAATAGGGAAGGTAGGTGGCAGCAGCAGCAGCAGGAATGTATTGTGCTGAATCGCTGGGCAAGGCCATCTCTCTCTGCCAAGCTCAGCAGCATGCGCACACACAGACACACACACACACACACACACACACACACACACTCGCACAAAGAGAAAGGGCGGAGGGATGGTCCCGGCACACAGTCTTCAGCTCCTATTAGTCCTCCTCTGATCTTTAGCAGATTAATTAGGAAGTTTGTCAGGAACCAGCCGTGAACCCCAGCCGCTCCTCTCTGGGAGTGGTAATGGTGCCAGCGAAATCCAAGCTGCAGGAATTCCTCTACCCACGCTGCTCCTATGATTAATGATAGAAAGGAATAAAAAAAGAGGGGTCAACAGCTGAGTGCAAGGCAAGTTGCTAGACAGGGAGTAATTAAGATACTTGGGTAAATATGATTAATAAGCTCAAACTGGCAGGGTGTGCAGTAAACAAGGACTAACCAGATGGTCCCTTCTCTTCTGAGAAGGCTGGGCACTTGGAAACAAGGGGAAAGGGGGGAGACCCAAGGAGGAGGGAAGGGAGGGCAATCCAAAAGGCGACTGGGACTTCACTTCCTTTAGCTGACCCTATCTGGAGGGCAAGGTCGGGTCCCTGGGGAGAGATTAAAATGGGAAGGTGGCTTGGAGACTCACCACCAATCCTCTTATCCAGGCACCAAATAGCTGCATGTAGAGGGCTCCTGCTCAGACTCTGGGGGCTCGCTCTCCAAGCTGCGGCAAAACATTTAGTGTACTGGGTCTTGTCACCAGACTCATTTGCTTGGGCTGCTACTGTAACAAAGTACCACACCCCCTAGACTAGGTTGTTTATAAATAGCAGAAATGAATTTTCTCACCGTTATAGGGGCTGGAAGTCCAAGGTCAAGGTGTGGTTCCTCTTGAGGGCTGTGAAGGAGAATCTGTTCCATGCCATTCCTCCAACTTCCAGTGATTTTTCAGGCAGTCTTTGCTATTCCTTGGTCATAAACACAGTGTCCCAATCTCTGCCTTCATCTTTACATGACCCTCTCCCTATGTGTACGTGTCTTGTCCAAATTGTGCCTTTTTATGAGGACAACAGTCTCACTGTGTCATGCCTACCCTAATGACTTTATCTTAATAGATTAAGATGCAACCTATTTCCAAAGAAAGTCACAATCGGAGGTCTAGGAGTTACAACTTCAACACAGGAATGATGGGGGGACTTAATTCAGCCTCTCATAGTCATTTATGAGGTTAGCAAACAAACCAAAAAAGCCAGTTCTTGCTCAAAAGGGACCTGAGTCAAAAAAGAAAAAGGAAAAAAAAGGCACAACACTATTTAGAAGGGAGATAGACACAACATGGACTTCCATTTCTCAGCTCTTTGGTTAAAAAAAGAAAAAAAATTCTTACTCCAAGTCATAAACAGATCCTTAAAAGAGCATCCTTCTCTCTCTGTCTCTGTGTGACATCAAGACAGACTAGGATTTTGAGAGATAAAAGAGCCAGGAATGTCAGGCACAATGGCATAACCCTGTAATCCCGGCAATTTGGGAAGCTGAGGCAGGAGGATTACAAATTCAAGGCCAGCCTGGGCTATTTAGTGAGACCCTGTATCAAAATAAAAGAGAAAGGACTGAGAGTGTAGCTCATCGGTAGAGCACCTCTGAGTTCAATCCTTTGTACCACAGATAAACAAAGATCAGGGTCAGTTGTTTCCAAAGAACTTGATAACAGAAGTATCTACGAACTTTAGAAGAAAAGACCTGATTTATCTTAACTAGCAGAAAGGTATCAAGGTATCTCCACCTACAGATCAGGGTAGTTATGTCATATCTAAGATAAGGACAAGACATTGCTGAGGAGACAAAAGAAATACAGGATTAGTCCCTGCCCTAAAGCAACATAGAATCTGCATTCCTGTATGAGTTTTCTGTGGCTGCTGAAACAAATAACCAACTTGAAGCAAGGAAAATTTGTTCTCTCATAGTTTTGGAGGTCAGAAATCCAAAAATCAGTACCATTGGGCAGAAATCAAGGTATCAGCCCTCCAGGGAGCTCTAGGGGAGAATGTGGCAGCCCATAGCGTTCCTTGGCTTGTGGCTGCACCAGTCCAGTCCTCAAAGCTAGTGCCTTCAAATCTCTCTGCTGTTTTCATCTCACCTTCTCCTCTGTGTAAAATCTCCCTCTGTTTCCTCTGCTCCGTCTGCTTTCCTTTTATAAGGACACATACGATTTCACTTAGGGCCCACCTGGACAATTCAAGACAAACTCTCCAGCCTGAGATCCTTAACCACATCTACAAAGAGTTTTTTGGTTTTTTTTCAGACTACTGAAATTTCCATAGAATTTCCTTTTTCTAATCACTTCTATCCTTGGGTCTCTGTGAAGCTAGACAGCTAGGTCTCTGCCCCTTATTCTGCTCATATGGAAAACAGGCAAGTATGTAGCACAGTGTACTTCCTTAGAGAAAGTCAAAAGTCAGGTTTGGGTTGGGACTTGGGGGATCCTTAATCTCTGGCTATAAATCACTTCTCTCTCATGTATTATAGATATGTTAAAAACATTTTTAAAGGGGGCATTGAAAATGACAAGGATTGCCAACTTCTTTTCTGGCCAAATAAAGCCCAGTAATAGAAAATTTATCCTAGGCACTTTATTTCGTAAAAGAAACCATTTTAATTCTAGAAATCAAAGTGAGAAGGATTAATCTCAGAAGAGTCCTCCAGAAAAGATTTTTGGCAACCTGACACCTGGTGTGACCCACACTGTTCTATCCTTCATTGTACCCAAGGCAGTAACAAGTCATTAAGGATCTTTTTGAAAAATCCCTTCGAGGGACTGGAATCTACTTTCAGCAGCTGACTCAGTTGGCCTTAAAAGCCCACAGATGGAAACTTCACAAAGACCAGAGAGAAGGAAAGAGACTGCATCAGCACTGTTGAGAGGAGGCGTTTGCCAGAGTTTGGATCTGAACTGTCCCTCAGAGGCCTGTTTATCAAAGCGTTAGTCCCCAGCCTACGGTGCTACTGGGAGGTGATTATTAAGAGGTGGGGTTTAGTGGGAGGACTCAAGGTCATTAGGGGCCGGCCCTCAATGGGGATGGTGAAATACTGACTGGTCTCTCCTTCTTTTTCTTTTGTATCACAGCCTATGAGATGAACATTTTACTCTGTCACATACTCTGTGTCATGATGTACTCCCTTGCCACACGCCCAAAACAATGAAGCCAAACCTCCAAAACTGCAAGCCAAGACCAACCTTTCCTTCTTATAACTTTATTTTCTCAGATATTTTGTTATAGTAGAAAGCTAACATAATCTTGTTATCTTCCTGACCCACAGAAGCATTCTCCAGCCCCAGAGGCAAGTAAGGCACTCACCAAATCAGACTCAAATGCCAACCAGACCATGAGCCCAGCTGCCAGGGTGCCCATCTTCCTGGCTGACTTCAAACAAGTCGTAGACTTTTCTCTCAATTGTGGAGCTCAGCAAACATCCTCAGAATGCTTCTCACACGGTGGTTGGAACTTTCTCTTTGTATAGATGAACTTGACAAAAAGTTTGGTGAACTACTTCATGGTGTCTTTTTCTCTTTCACTTGGAAATAAATTGAAGTAAATATGTAGTCCCCCTCCCCCAACTAATTGATCAGAAATAGATTCCAAGACCCCTGGTCAATGCCTGAAACCACAAATAGTACTGGACCCTATATTTACTGTGTTTTATTCCTATACATACATACCTATGGTAAAGTTTCATTCATAAATTAAGTATGGTCAGAGATTAATAAAAATAATAATAAAATGTGACAGTTATAACAATATGCTATAATATTGAATGTGGCTTTTATCTCTTTTATTATAGTAAGATATCTTACTATACTGTATTCATTCTACTTCTTGTGATGATGCAAGATTAAACAATGTGTATGTGATGAAATGAAGGGAGGTAAATGTCATAGGCATTGTGACATAGTGCTAAGACAACGCATAAGGGTTACTTAAACACAAACACTGCAATTCCCACAGCAGTCAATCTGATAAATGAGATAGCTACTAAAGGCAGGTAGCATATACTACATGGATACACTAGACAAAGAGATGATTTATGTCCCAGGCAGGATGAAGCAGGACTACATGAAATTTCATCATAAGACTCAAAACAGAGCACTGTTTAAAACATGTGAACTGCTTGTTTCTAGAATTTTCCATTTAATATTTTTCAGACTACAGTTAACTATAGGTAATTATGTTCTGTGAAACCATGGATGTAAGGGGACTACTATATGAACCGAAAAGTAAACAACATCATCATCTCAGAAGAATACTATAGTAAAGACTTTCTATTGATTTTTTTGGTACTATTCACAGTAGCTGAGATACAGAATCAGCCTAGGTTGCTCATCAGTAGATGAATGGATAAAGAAAATATGGTATAAGGTACACAATAAACTATTACTCAGCCCTAAATTAAAATGAAATCCTGTCATTTGTAACAAAATGGATGAAACTGGAGGTCATCATGTTAAGCAAAATAAACCAGGACCACATGTCTCTCTCAGATGTGGAAACTTTAAAAAAAAAATTGATCTAAAAGTAGAATAGTGATTACTAGGAGACTAGAACGGGTGCTAAGGGGGAGGGGGAGGCAAAGGTGGAAAAACAATATTCAGATATGATTGATTTACCAGGTTTGGAAATACCACACTGAATCCCATTAACATGCATGATTGATACATGTTAAATAAATAAGCAGCAACAACAACGAAAAAAGACTTTCTGTTGAGGACTTTACTCACCTTTCCAAAATGCCCATCTCTACCCCTTTCCGTGTTTAAACACTCTTCTTCCAAGCAGGGTAACAATTCTGCTGCCAAGTCCCCAACCCCACCAGAGAACATGTGTGATCATAGCTCAGCAGAAATCTAATTTATCTCCACCATGACTCAGCAGATCTGTCCTCCTTCTCTCTCTGGGGCCTTAGCACTTGGCAGGATGGGGATTATTTCCAACAGCTCATTTACTGCCCTCCCAATTTCTCCTGGGTAGCCCTCGAATCCTGATCGAGTAGATGAGGTCGGAGGCGACACCAGACCGGGGATCATAAAGAGCGGGAGGCACAGGGCTGCTGTTGTCCCTTGGCTCTCTAGAGTCTGAGAAAACATCTGGCCACCAAGAACCACGGAGATAGTCGGAGCCCACAGTGGGCAGAGATGCCAAAGTGGTCTGGCCACTCCATTCGTTGGTGCAAGAAGGACGCCTAAGCTCGCCCAGCTCCATGAGAGCTGAAAAACTTCAGAATCAGGAAGGTGAATCCAAGATCCTCCCCTAGAGGATGAGCACCCAGTGAGCTCCAGGCACTGCACTAAGCCTGGGCATGCTGAGGGCTCCTGTCCCCATGGAGGTCAAGGTGGAGGCAGCACAAATGTAACATACCAGGGACGGTGATAAACAGAGAACCCACAAAGTCAGATGAGGTTGGCTTTAGTAGGGGTTCCCCCAGAAGCAGACCCTGCCAGCAAAGATTCAGCTACAAAGAGATGATCTGGGAGGTGATTGAGGTAAGTCATGGATGTAAAATTGGGAAAGCCCCGCAGGGAAGGTTAGGGAGCCTCCCAGGGTGCACTGTTACCAGTTTCTACTGTGGACAGCAGATTCGGGTTCCACTGGAAACCTTTGGGGGGTCACTGTAGAATAGGCACCTCAGAAAGAACCCGCCCAGGGGCTGAGGGACCATCAGCTGCTCTACAGACATAATGCCTGGCACAATCTACCCTGTACATGGGCAGAGAGGGCCAACAGAGAAAGTCCCCAGATAAAGGACTGTGGGTGCTGGCCATCGGAAGTCCAGCTGGCATCGACAAACATGGTAAGCGCCAAGGAGAGGAGGGTGGGATGCTGACGGCAGCTGCTGTCTGCCCATGCATTGTAACCTAAAGGGAAGGAGGAAGCCAGGGAACGTTACTGAGGAGAGTGGGCATTCGAGCTGGGCTTTGGCGAGTGCATAGGAGGTTGCTGAGCAGAGATAAGCAAAGGGGTCGGGCAGAGAGAAAAGCATGAACAAAGAACAGAGCCCAGAGAGTGTATGGTTCATTCCTGCAGCTTCAGGTGGGGTAGGTTGCTAGCCCTTGTGTGGAGAGGAGGTCCAGACAGGCAGCTGGAGAGGCACCTGCCAGGGCAGCGAGGGCCTGACTGTGTCATGCCCATGAGCTTGGCATTTCCTGCAGACCAACAGGGAGCCAGCAGTAGCTTCTACCTAAGGAAGTGACACGGTTACAGATGAAGGCTTAATGAACTTGCTGGTCCATGCTGGGCAGCACATGCCAGGAGGGCTTTATGTGCTCTCTGCTCTGCCGGATACACTGGGGGAAAAACTGATATCAGCCTGAGGCTCCAGTGTGCCGGGTTAGCACGTGGGCTTTGGTAGCGCTAATGAAACTAACTCCTCGTAAAACAAACAGCTGACAGAAGCGATTAAATGAATGAAAATAAAATGAACTTGCCAAACTGATGGTGTGAGTCTGGGCACGTGGGACCCAACACTTCTGAGCAACGATAGGCTCTGATTTCAAGGCTGTCTGGAGCTGTCCCCCTAGGGAGACGGCTGGGCCAGACAGGCAGGGCTGTCCTCTCTGTGTCCGATCTTCACCACCTGGGGACCCATCAGCATCGACACCCCTGGATTTGATCCCACCCGACCTTTGCCACCAGTTGGTAACACAAGGACAAGAGATTCCCTATTATTGTTTGGAAGAGTTTGTCCTGTACTTTTGTACATCGTCAGAAACACTTGAGGGAAAAAAAAAAAATGGAGACAGGTATGGTGGCACACTCCTCAGGAGGCTGAGGCAGGAGGTTCACAAGTTGGAGGCCAGCCTTGACAACTTAGGGAGAATCTGTCTCAAATTAAAAATTTTTAGTAAGATGGAGCTGGGATGTGGCTCAGAGGTAAAACATTTTCTAGTACCCCCCTCCACACACACACACACACACACACACACACACACACACAAAGAATTGAAAGTTTGCCTAATGCAGAGGCACACTCCTTTCATTCATCCCTGCTGAACTTTGGATATTGGTGATATACCATTAGACCTAATTCAGTTTGCATCATTATAGAGTTGGTTGGCTAGGGGCTCAAGTCGGACTAGCACCCTCAACAACTGCTACCACGAGTTGTTAGGATATGCTAGCAATTCCAAAATAGAAACTGGCAAGTGAAGTTGTTAGCATTTGGCTCCATACAAAGGAAGGCTTGTGGCAGGCCGACTTCTAGGTGGACCCCATTGACCTCCACCTGCTAATGTGCAGGTCTGGTAAAATTTGTTCTCCTTGAATGTGGGATGGACTTAATGACTCATATCTAATGAACAGAATACAGCAAATGATGGCATATCTCTTCAGAGATTAGGTGACAAAAGATTTTAGTTCTGGCACTTCCTCCCTCTCTCTCCTCCCTCTCTCTCTCTCTCTCTCTCTCTCTCTCTCTCTCTCGCACCCATGAAGCCAGGCATACTCAGAGCTCTCCTACAGAAAAGTTCTCATAACAAGACACTGAGGGAAGGCTCCAGTCAACAACCACTGGGAAACAGGCCGGAGAAACTCAGTCCTACCCACAACCACTTGATGAGCTTGGGAGTTGATACGCACCAGGTTAGCTTAAAGACAGCAGGCACTGCCGACCCATGAAGCAGACAGCCCAGCTAAGTGATGCCCAGATTCCCAGTTGTTATGGTTTGGATGTGAGGTGTCCCCCAAAAGTTCATATGTGAGATGATGCAAGAGGGTTCAGAGGAGAAACGATTGGATTGTGATAGTCTTAACCCAATCTGTGAGTTAATCATGGTAACTGAAGTGGTGGGTGTGGTGGAGGAGGTGGGAATTGGGGCGTGGCTTTGGGTATGTATTTGTATCTGGAGAGTGGAGTCTCCAGATTACCATAATGTGAGCTGCTTCCTTCTGCCACCCTCTCCCGCCTCCTGGAGCCCTGAGGAGTTGAGCCCACCTTTTATGGACTAAGACCTCTGAAACCCCGAGCCCCTAAACTCTTCCTCCTCTATAATCGTGCTGGTCAGGTTCTTTAGTCACAGCAGCAAAAAAGCTCACTAAAACACCAATCCACAGAAATTGTGAGATACCATATGTGTTTTGTTTGAAGTTGTTAAATTTTGGGATAACTTGTTACACAGCAGTGGATAACCAATATAGGCATCTTAGTGGAAGAGATAATGAAGGAATATGCAGACACATTCAGAAAGCCTAATGCCAAGAGAAATCTGAACCTTTGCTATTGGTATAATAAGTCTTGGTGGTTATAGGCTTTTCCTATCGACAGATTTCCAAAGACTGTTAAAGCAAAGACACTGGACCCAGCTCTGATTTATTGACTCATGCAGAAATTCCACAATTCGTATTTTCTTTGACTCAAAATTCTTTGTGATTATTCAAACGTACTGGATTTGGAGTCAGAGAGCACATTTTTCTGGTCCCAGATTCTCATTTTATTAATTGTGTCATTTTGGGATGAGTCATTGATACAAACCTCAAATTCTATTTATGAAATGAAAAATACAAATTGAGAGAAGTTACCTAACTTTCTATGTCTGTATTTCATTTTATTCAGTAGGAATAATCAACCCCCACCTTAATTCCTGGGATTGTTGAGAAAGTTAAGTGAAGTAATATGGGTGAAAATATTTTGAAAACTATAAAGAGCTCTACCCATGAAAGGAACATTCTAAGTCCTCTTTTGTGGGTGCTCCCATGTGGGACACTCTCTAAACTGACATTAGACTATTATGTTTAAGGAAGATGAACAATTGTCAGGCCATTTCCTGGAAGTAGCTCTTAGGGAGGGAGATGACACGGAAGGAACAAAGGCACCTGGCAGGGGTCTGGGACAGAATGCCCGGATCCCCACCTCATAACTGCAAAAGCTTCAGCCCCAAGAGAAGTAAGAGTTGGATGGATGATTCCCAAGGCCTCTCTGCCCTACAACAATCCCAATCCTTGTGCTCTTTTCCGTTTTTGTATTATCTATTGAGTACACACTATGCCCAGACCATCAGATGCACTGATTTCATGAACTCTGTGGCCTATCATGTAAGCACTATAGTTATTCCCCTTTTACAGATGTTGAAACTGAGGCTTAAAGACCTCAATGTACTTGCCAGGGTCATAGAGCAAGTAAGCAGCTGAGCAGAGATAGCCAGCGTGTTCACCTGGAGAGCCAAACCCTGTCCCTGAAGACACTTTTGCTTGTTCCCTCCGTTCTGCATCTTCCAGAAGAATGATTTCTTCCCCTTCTTTGTTTCTGTCTTCCTATAAAACATGCTGTGACACTTCACACAAAGAGCCACATATACAAATCAATTGCAATCAACTGTATTTCTCTCCTGATGTTAAAAGACTCGTAAAGGAAAACGCACTTGTTTCAAATACCCTTCTCTGACACTAAATCAACTCTCCACCGTTGGTGGAATTTCTGCACAAATTGAGCTGGGCCCCCATGAGACCACAACTTACCAGTATAAATCCCAGCTTTGCAGGGGCTGTCTAGTTGTGTTAATAGAGAGAGCTGATCTGGTGGCTGAGTTTTCTGGGGGTTGGCTGCACCTTCTTGACTTCTAGTTGGAATCAGAAGGACACTTGGCAACTTGGTATGGTCAAAGGCATGGGCTTCCCTGACCCCATTATACCTCACCCCGGCACCCCCAGGAAATCTTAATCAGAACTACTGTCCTCAGTGGAAACACCCAGGCCTCCTAATAATAAACTGCATAGGGACAATGGTTTTCATGGGATACTCACCAAATCTATCTGGTTCAAAACAAGGGTGCTTCTTGGACACCTGTCAGACAGGCCACCATCTACGGGAACTTCACAGGTTTCAGGGCTGGGGTTACATAATCCCTCATTATCTCAGGTTCTCTTATTTGGATCATCACTCTGAATCACTGTCTTCATTTATACAGTGCTGATCCTAATGCCTTCTCTGTTTCGTAGAGAAGAAATTAGATTTGAGGGGACCTTCAGAAACACCAGCCCTCTCCTTTCAACTATTCCTGCAAAGTCATGGAAATTTCCCTTTTGTCCTTTTGGCCCATCCCTAATCAATTCTTTTATGACCAAGACAGAGGTTCTGTGGCAGGGAAGCCAGCACCACCATCAGAATTACATTCAGAACGCATGCTGCCAACTGATTTCCTTCCACAGGAGCACAAACAAGGTGATGGTAGATACAATGAAATAAAAAGCGAGACACTGGATGTGGGTGACATTTTGTTATGCACTGTGGTTTGGTGTTCTATTTAAAAATGAAGATGGATGATGTCAGCAAGAGAGGGAAACAGGAAATTCAACAGTTAGCATGTATTCATGTTTGTTTATTTTAGTACCTTCACTTATCAAAAAAAAATGACCACCACTTACAAAACTTCTGATTAACCGTGGAATTCTATGGAGACATGTTCATGGGGCCAGGCATTATGTTGTGGGCCCACACCAGAGGTGGGTGGGTGTGTACAAAGTCAGTCATGATTTGGGTGGTACAGGCAACATGTCTGGAAACACAGCATCCAGGCACTTGGTTTGGCCTGGGTGTTAGTCAGCTTCCCATTGCTGTAACAAATACCTGAAATAAATCAACTTTAAAAGAAGAAAGGTTTACTTTGACTCCCAGTTTCAGAGGTTTAAGTCTGTGCTCATTTAGCCCCATTATTTTGGGACTGTGGCAGCACAGTCCATCATGTTGGGAGCGCATGGTTTAAAAAAACAGCTGGGAACCAATAGAAAGAGACAAGAAGGGACTGGATCCCAATATCCCCTTCAAGGATACAACCCCCATCCCCTAATGGCTCCACCATCTCCTAGTAGCACACAGGCTGGTGACCAAGCCTTTAACACAGGGGACTTTCTGGAACATTCTAGAGGCCACAGGAGGGATCCTGACCCTCCCTTACCAGGGCTCCTGGAGGCTTGTCATCGGGGCAGTGAGTGACATGATCAGAGCTGCATTCAGAGCAGGAGCTCAGGCAGTGGTGTGGAGTGTGGGGTTCTGGAGCCCTCTGTGGGACCTAGGAGTGTGTCAGGGAGGAGGAGCTGGTCCAGAGCCAAGGGCAGGGGAGAGGCTGGCTAGATTCCAGAGGCTCTTTAGGGTGGAATCTTTGTTGATCACAGGCTAGACATTATACCTTAATTACAAGTGTCCACGAAAACAAAATATCGACTGAGCTTGCATCTTTGTTGCTTCAAAAATGCAAGATTTGTAAAATCCAATGACACACATGATTATTCAACATATATTATCTGCTGACTGCTCCAATGGAGTCGGAGGAGTTCAGTGGAAGCAAACAAGACTAGAATCAACAATGGGCATGTAAATAGATCCCTTTTTAATGGATTTACTGATCTTCCCATAATTCTGGCCTTATCTAGTTTATCCAGATTTATACTTATCCCTGAGAGTTCTGCAACACGCCACGGACAATGGCTTAGAAAGTTTGAAAGGGTCCTCAATCAGCCTGTCATTCTGTCCACACAAAACAAAACAAGAAAATGGACTGATTGAAAGGCAGTGATTTAAAAAAAAAAAAAACTCTTTTGTTGTTTGTCATGGTATTGGATAGGTAGATAATAAAATTATTCCCTTCATCATGCAAGGAATTATAACAAAGAGCTGGTACTGTCTTAAAAAAAAAATAATCCAATGATTGGTTCTACATGTGGGCTCCACTGGGAGCCAGCAAGGATCTCAGCACTGGGTGGGAGGGAGGCAGACCAAGATTGAGGGCAAAATTGCAACTCATTGGCACAGCACATATTTTTCCAATATAAAAGCAAATGGAGAATCCGTAAATAAATTGACTATATAAAAGTGTCCCTTTATATTACCACCTCACCTTTCCAAGGGAAAAACAAAAAAAGAAAGAAAAAAAAAGGTTTCTTTTCACGGCCCCTCGTATAAAAATATCATTTCTTCTGGGTAATTTTACAGTACCAACAGCAGTCCATATCTATTTAAAATACATACGCAGCCCCACGTGCAGACCCCCTTTGCACAAATGATCCAGCAACTAGCATCAGTCCAGCGGCAGGAGCAGCTGCCACATAATTACAACCTCTCATCACACGTGCGGGGAAACAAGTCGTGGCGTTTGGGCAAGGTCTGCAAAAATAGGTGTCAGACCTTAACTAATAGTGATTGTCCTTCCATTCTACTGTAATTTACATTTAATTCACACATTTCATTTCCATTTAAAATATGATTACAGTGTTTTGAAGCACATCTCACCTGTCCCCTCGAATTACAGGGGAATGAAAATAACAGGGAACAGCAGCCACCGGGAAGCTGCCCGAGCCCTTGGCTGCAGGGTTGCCTGCACCCGCCACCCCTGGGTGGGTGGGGTGGGATGTGGGGCAGAAGGGGAGAAGTCAGGAGAAATGGGGCTTTAGAGGAAGGAGGGGGCAGGGTGGGGGAGAAACAATGAGAAGGTGAGGGGGTGGGTGGAAGGGGGCAGGCAGCCCAGTGGCCCTGGGAGAAGGACCCAGAGTCCATCTTCTGAGGGCTCCCGTTTGCTTGTTTTATCAATTCATTATTTTCTGGCGGAGTGCCCACCTTTCATTTCAGGTTCTAAGTACGTGCAGCAGGAAGCAGGTGCCTGTTAAATTCGAGGTCTGGTTTTCTCTACACTGGAGGCAGCAGAAAGAGGAAAGGAGAGGCGAAGGCTGTGACTTCCTGGACTGGGAGAGGCCACCAGCCTTCTGGAAACATGACACCCTCCTCCCCATACCCCTCCCACCTCCATCCTGCCTCAGGGGCTTCTGCAGCTGTTGGCAGCAGGTGAAAATGTCAAAAGAGGAATTCAGAGAACAAGAATCTTTAAGTTCTCAGGGACCAAGCCCCTCTTGGTGTGGCAGAAGGTGGACCTGCAGAAACTGAATCCCAATCAAGGGCACCTGATTTGCAGCAAGATTTTGGTGTCCACTCACAGCAAGGGAAAGAACCTTTATTTATCCACAACAATCCCCAAATGCTATCCTGAAAATATTGGGAAAGGCAATGCACCTATCAGTGAATTCAAGAAACATTTATAGAGCACCTACTGTATAATAAGTACTGAACGAAGCAAGAAGAATTTCAAATTGTCACTCTCCACAAATTTCTCATACTGCACACTTCCCCCTGTACTTAGCCTATTTTCTAGAAACAAATAAACATAAATAGATGCCAGAAGAGAGGAACTCCGAGTGTTTCATATTATTAAGCATACAGATCTAATTATGCCCCCCACATGATTCTCTTCCCTTCCAATAGTTATTCATCCTTCCTCAACCAATCCTTGCATTTGGCCTTTGCATATCACATTCTTCCACCTTGTCTTTTTTCATCCTGTTCATCACTCCCCCACCGCCCCACTTCTTTTTTTCTTGTAAGCTCAACCCCTTTCTATGAATGGGATCATCCCAAAGGAATTGGAAAAAAAAAAAGCAATACCCTTAACCCCTTAACCCCTTACTTCGACCTAGCTTTGAACCAATCACTCCCTGGCCTTCAGTGCAAACTTCTCATGAGCATCATCTCTAATGTGGCGGTGATAACTTGCTGCCCCCCAAAATGTCATAGCTCTACTCATAGAGAATTGGTAACTACGTTTCCTACCTCCATTGCATCTACGCATGGTCATGTAATTCATTCCACCAACGAAAAATAAGCAGAGGTTGTAGGTCACTTCTAGGCAAAGACCTTAAGATATAGCCTTCTCTTTTCTGCTTCCTCTCCAACCAGTTGGTTGGGGACAGCTGCAAGGATGAGGTCCAATGAGGGGGTGAGCCAAACACAAAAAGGATGAAGGATGGTTCCCTGGATCACATCAGGAAGGAAAGCTGCCCACTGACCAGCCACATCCAAATGCTTCAGCTTTGAAAGGGATACATTAACTTCCATCTTGTAAAGGTAGTACTGGAATTTTAGTATCTATTTATTGCATCAGCTAGAATTGTTTTAACCACAGACTTGCCTATCCATCACTCTTCAGCCCATTACATCTTGTTTCCAATCTAGTTTCTAGAAACTAGATCTCTATGAAATCCCTCCTGGTTCTGGGATACTGTATTTAATAGGTACCTCTTAGTCTAAATTTTACCAGACTCCTCAATGGTATCCAACTCCCCTCTTCTCAGAACTCAAGTTTCCATCTTTCTGTCTGGCTGTTCCTCAGGCTCCTTCACAGACTCTCGTAATACTGCTGAGTCTCAGACTCTACGATCTTGATTTCTGCTCTTCCATTGAATTAACTGGAGCTGGACTTGCACACTTGCCATAAACACTAGGAAACCAGGAAAATTGCATTACAAACAATTTCAGACATTTGAAAATAGACATAACAGACTAAGAATGCCAACAGAATGAAAACAAACAAGGTGAGCCCACAATCATCCCAACATCTGCTGGCAGGTACCTTCTGGATTTCATTAAAAGGGAAAAAAAAAATACTAGCAGACCACAGAGTTTCAATGATTTTATTCAAAAGAAATAAAAGTTGGAAAAGTCAAGGTAACTCAATTTGCAGTGCAGAACATCATAAAAGAGGGAGCTACATAGAAAAAAGGATGTGTCTTTGGCTAAATACTAAGGTGAGGCTCCATGAGGTGGACAAAGAATGACTGCTAGAGTGCTGTAAGCTAGGCAGTTGTCAGAGCTCACAAAGGGCTGAGATATGTTCAAGTTCTAATCAGCCAGACTGGCAAGACCTTGCTGATGTTCACAGGACTCAGTAGAAACTCCAAAAAGGTCACACCAAATAAGCATAATATACTAGCCCTGGAGTAAAGTCTACTCCAAAAACCAAACCTGATGAAACTGGCGGGGGGTGGGGTGGGGGGTGGGGAATATCAATGGATTGAACTGGGCCACAGGAATTTAGCTTCCTTCACATTCCAAAAAAATGAATAAAATAAAATCAAGACACTATTACATCATTCATAGGCAATCAAGAATTATTATACCTGAGAAGAATAGTCAGGAGAAAAATCAGACCATAGGAACAGACCCAGAGATAATAGAGATAATGAAACAAATTAAAAAAAAATATTAAATTGTTGTATAACTATGCAAAAAAAATAAAGAAAAATATTAACACAATGAAGATAAAAGAAAATATAAAAAAGAAACCAAATGTAATTTGTAGATATGAAAAATATAACTTAGGTTTTAAAAAAAAATGGAAATTAAACAGTAGATTAGCACTGCAAAAGAAAAGACCAATGAATTTAAAAATAGTAAAATAAAGTATCCAGACTAAAGGATGGGGGGAGACTGAAAACTAAATAAATAAACAGAGCCTCAGTGGCATGGAGTACAAAAGTGAGCAGTAATTACATAATTAGAGATCCCAAAACAGTGTGGAGGGGAGGGGAAAAGTTTGAAAAAGTAACATCTAGATATTTTTGAAATTTGAAGAAAGCTATGAATCCACAAGTTCAAGGTTCTCTGAACCCAAAGTAGGATCAACACAAAGATGCATCATAATCTAATGCATAAGAACCAACCACAAAAAATCTTAAAAGCATAAGTGTAATTAAATATATTAACATACAGAGGGAAGAAAATGACTGCTGTGTAATCTTCATTAGAAACAATGCAACCAGAGATAATGGAAAAGAACCTTCATATACTGAAAAAAAAAATAACAACACTGTACATCTAAAATTATATACCTAAGCCAGCTACAGTAGTGCACATCTGTAATCCCAGTAGTTTGGGAGGCTGAGGCAGGAGGATCGCAAGTTCAAAGCCAGCCTCAGAAACTTAGTGAGGCCATGTCTCAAAATAAAAAAATAGTAATAGCTGGGGATGTGACTCAGTGGTTAAGTGCCTCTGTGTACCAAAATTAAAAATGAAATTATATACCTGGTAAAAATATGATTCAAAGGTAAAGCTCTCACACAAATATTGAGAGAATCCATTGCTAGAACTGAACAAGAAGATATGCAAGCAAAAGGTCTGGGGGCAGAGGTGAAATAAAACCAGGTGAAAACAGTCTATACAAAATATGGTGGAATACTGGAAAAAATAAACATGTAGGTAAATATAAAATATATACACACTCCTCTGGTTTCCGAAAGAGGAGACGTCACTATATAAATCCTGCAGATAGTCATAGAATAATAAGAACATATCCTTAATAACATCATACCAAAAAATTGGCAACCCAGATGAATATTCAAATTCATGTAAATGTTCAAATAATTTCAAATCATTAACAACCAATAACTTAATTTATCCAAGTCACAGAATACAAGGTCAAACTACAAAAGCCAATAGTTTGTTGCATAATTGCAAGAACAAATTGGCATTAGAAATGAAAGAGTTGTTACAATGAATACCATAGAAATATGAAAGTGCATAAGAAATTATTATGAAAATTATACACTGAAAAATTGGAAAACCTGGAAGAAAAAGATAAATCCCTGAATATATACAACCTTCCAAAATTGAACTAAAGAAAAAACGAGAGAACTTAAATAGACCAATAACAGGTAATGAGATTGAAGCAGTAATTACAAGTTTCCCACAGCTTTACCGCTGAATTCTACAAATCATTTAAATAAAAACTAATTTCACTTCTTCTCAAACCATTCCAAAAAACTGAAATGCATTCTACAAAGCCAAGTTTACCTTTATATCAAAACCTGACAAAGATACAACAAAGGGGAAAAAATAGAAAACTACAGACCAATATCCCTGATGACAGAAGCAAAAATTCTACACAAAGTACTGGCAAACTGAATCCAATATACATCAAAAAGATCATATATTAAGATTAAGTGGAGTTTATCCCAGGGACACAAGGAAGGGAAGGCTCAACATATTTAAATCAGTTGGCATAATAGATCACATCAACAGAATGAAGAACAAAAACCATATTACCATCTCACAGATGCAGAAACAGCTTCTGATAAGATTCAACATCCCTTCGTGATAAAACAACAAATTAGGTATAGAAGGAATGTAACTAAACACAATAAAGGCTCTATATGACAAGCTCACCACCAACTCCATACTAAATGGAAAAAGCTGAATGTGCTTCCTTTAAGACCTGGAACAAGACAAGGTGGTCCTCTTTCATTACCTGTATTCAACATAGTATTAGAAGTCTTAGCAAGAACAGTTAGACAAGAGAAAGCAATAAAAGACATTCAAATAGGAAACTGGCAAATCAAATTATACCAGTTTGCAGATGCCTTAATTTTCTATGCAGTAAAACATATAGACTCCACCAAAACACTGTTATAACTCATAAATTCAGTAAAGTTACAGGATACAAAAGCAATCTACAAAAAAACAGTAGCACTTTTATACACCAAAAACAAACTTGTTAAAAAAAAGAAATAAAAAAGCAATTCCATTCACAATAGCTAGTAACAAAAAATAAAGTTTCTAGAAATAAATTTGACCAAAGAATTGAATGATATGTGAAATGAAAATTATAAAACACCAATGAAATAAATTGAAGAGATTATAATAAATTGAAAAGAATATTAAAAAAATATAAAGATATCCCACATTCATGGATTGAAATAAACAATATTCTTAAAATGTCCACACAACTGAAAGAAATCTATGGATTCAATGAAATCCCCACCAAAATACCAGTGGAGTGCTCAACAAACATAAAAAGAACAATTATAGAATTTATATGGAATCACAGAATAGTGAAAGCAATAATGAACAAAATGAACAAAGCCAGAGGCATCAAAATATGTGTTTCCAAAATATACTGCCAAGCTATAATAATCAAAATAGTATGGTACTGGCATAAAAACCAACAAGCCAATGTAACAAAATTTTAAAATTAGAAATCAATCCACATGCAAACAGTCAATTCTTTTTTAAAAATAGTGCGAGAATATACATCAGACAGAATAGTTTTTTCAACAAATGATGCTGAGAAAAGTTGATATACATATGCATAAAAATTAAACTAAATATTACCTCTGACAGTATAGAAAAATCAACCCAATGTGATCAAAGACCTAAACCAAAAGCCATGAAGTTACTAGAAAAAGACACAGGGAAACACTTCAAGACGCTGGAACAGGCAAAACTCCTTGGAGAAGACCCCCAAAGCATAAGCAATAAAGATAGATGAAAGGATTATATCAAACTAAAAGTCATCTGCAAAGCACAGGAAGCAATCTACTTAATGTGAAAGCTGAAATTACAGAATTTCCAGGAGAAAATCTTAGACAAAGATTTCCTAATCAATTGAATTTCATCAAATTACAATTTTCTGTGCTTTGACAGGCACTATGAAAAGCTAAAAATAAAAAGACTAGCCACACTAGACAAAGATTATAGCTATATGTGACATAGGACCCTTATCCAAAATGCAAATCAGTAATGAGAAAGACGAACCCTCACTGAAATAATGGACCAAATGGTTGATCACCCTTCATGGAAGACATTTAATATTATCAGTCATCAAAGCAATAAAAATTAAAACCACTATAAGATACCATTACACACCAAGGGAAAAAACCTAAAATTTAAAATATTAACAATATCAAGTATTGGCAAGGATGTTTGGTAACAGGAAACTCATCTATTCTTGGTGTGGTAGAAAATAACACAATCACTTTGACAAATTTGGGCAGTTTTTTGTAAAGTTTACATTTACCCTAGCACCCAGAAATTTCAATCCTAGGTAGTTGCCCATATGTCCACTCAAAGACTCGCACATGAATATTCATAGTAGCTTTTTTCATAAGGACAGAACGTGGGAAAATGTATGTGTTTATCAACAAATGAATGGTTTACATAATCTGTGGCATATGCACACAACGGAATACTAGTCAGCAATAAAAAGAAAGAACATCGTATACATGCAACAGCATAAGTAAGTCTAAAATTTTTTGGCTAGGGAAAAAAAGTCAGACACAAAAAAAGAGCACATGCTGTATGATTTAATTTGTGTCAATTCAAGAATGAAAAAAAAACTATTCTCTAGTAACAGGAAGCAGATCAGTGGTTATCCGGGACTAGCATGGGGAGAAAGGGTGTCCATTGATTCCAAATGGGATCATGAGAGATGTTGGGGATAATGGAAAAGTCCCATATCTTGATTGTGGTGGTGGTAGTTACACAGGAATATGTATTTGTCAAATCTCCTTAAATTGATGCTTTTAAAGGGTGCACTTTATTGTATGCAAATTATAAAAATACATAATTTAAATTTTAAAAGCTCTAAAGCTTTCTCAATATTTTCAGAGTAAAGATCAAAACCCTTAATGTTATACTCCATGTATGTACAATATGTCAAAATATACTCTACTGTTCTGGGTTCAGTGGAGCACACCTGTAATCCCAGTAGTTTGAGAGGCTGAGGCAAGATTGTGAGTTTAAAGCCAGCCTCAGCAACATAATGAGGCCCTAAGCAACCTAGAAAGACTTGTCTCAAAATAAAATACAAAAAAGGACCGGGGTTGTGGCTTAGTGGTTAGGCACCCCTGGATTCAATTCCTGGAACCAAAAATAAATAAATAAATGAGTTTCTCTCTCTCTCTCTCTCTCTCTCTCTCTCTCTCTCTCTCTCTCTCTCTTCTCATCTCTCTCTTTCTATCTCCCTCTCCTGTCATGTATATCTAAAAAGAACAAATAAAAAGTGAAAACCCTTAATGTGCTTGATTCTTGAGATGCTGGATGCTCCAGACCCTATCTACCTCTCCAGCCCACCTCACCTGCCAGCACCCAATCTTCTCTGTACCTCAGGCTCACTGGCTTTCCCTTCTTGCTTTTGAAAAAAAGTCATGATCTGTCCAAACATCATCTTTCTTTTCTAAACTGGATTAATCATAATCCCAGATTCACGACACATTCTCATCACAGGGCATGCATGGCCTGCTTTATTTAGTTACTACTAAGGCTGTCTTATTGCTTTGTCTCTCTTCTCACTTCACTCTTTCCTTTTAGGCAATCTTATCAACTTCTACAGTTTCTATCAATGCTGACTTTCTTGTACTTCCTTAACTCGAAATCCATAGCATCCCATAGAATCAGATGCCCACCTGAACGTCTCAATATCAACCCAAATTAGTTACATTCAAAACCAAACTTTCTTCCCAAAGGTTCCCACTGATGGGTCCACTATCCACCTACTTCACAAATAAAATATAAGCATCCTCTTTGTCTCATCTCTCTCCCTCCTTCCCTATACCCACGCCAATAATGTCAGTTCTTGCTTCTCTTTTTTTTCATTTCTTCTATTTCTCATCATCTCATCTAATCCAAGCTACCATCACTTGAGTGTTGATAAGACCTCCCAGCCAGCCTTCCCCGTGTTCTCTCCTAGCACCGATAATAAAATATCTACACTGCAGTCAGAAGGAGTCTTCTGAAACATAAACACAATCTCATCATCATATCAACCCATTTCAGTCCAAAATCCTTAACAGGATCTATAAAATTCTACAGGCCCTATACCCTACCCACCCCGCCAGCACCACCTCATATCACACACCCCATCCCTCTCTGCTGGGTTCTTCCCATTGGTTACAAGAAATGTAAGACTTGTTTTCTAACCTCAGAAAAATAGTATCATATTAATCATAATTTTTATGTGATGAACCACACCCCTCATTGACCATAAATGGTCTAGCTTAGTTATTCATTTATCCATATATTTTAGTAAATAATGTAATAAGAATTCACAAACCTATAACCAAAACAAAAGCAAGGTTCTGGATAATAATATACACCACCTCACATCTACTCTTGCTACTTAACCCCAGGTAGCCATCACCTTGACTCTGTGTCCACCATTTATTACATAATGCATATGATATATATATATATATATATATATATATATATATAAAACATATGCATATTTTCATTTTTTGCATGAATAAACACATACACAGATTCCTAAAAAACAATTCTAATATTTTGTTATAAGAGTAGACTCAAATATATTATTTTGGAAACTGCTTTTTATTTATTATTATGTTAAGATTTTAAGGCTTTAAAGTTTTAGGTTTCATTAATATTGTTGCACGTCATGGTAGTTCATCTATCTTGACTAACATTTGATATTCTATTGTGTGATATCTTTATCCATTTTCTACTGCCACAACAGAGAATCTGAAATGGAATAATTTCTAATGAACAGAAATTCATTTGACTCATGGTTCTGCAGTCTGGAGAGTCCGAGATGTTGATACTGTAATCTGGTAAGGGCCCTTTTGAGCTGCCTCATCCCATGGAGAAAAGTGGAAGGGTAAGAGAGCACCCAAGACAGAGGGGGGAAAGGGGACTTCACTTTTTCTTTCATTGGAATCCCCTACTGCAATATCTAGCCCAATCCTACAATAATGGCATTATTCTATTCACCAGGGCAGAGGTCTCCTGGACTAACCACCTCTTCAAACTTCTACCTCTTAATAATATCACAGTGGCAATTGTATTTCTACATAAGTTTTGGAGGGTACATTCAAACCAGAGCATGTGGACACATCAGACTTTATTTATCTGTTGTACTATGGATCACCAATCACACTGTTTCCTGGTTTAATTTCTTCTATTATGAACAGTATTACAAGGAACATTCTTGCAAATGTCCCCTTGGTATGCTCCTTAGCATATTTCAGGGTATATGAAAGCATGCCTTTGGGAAGTACCTGCCCCTGGTCACAGTGGCACACACCTGTAATCCCAGCTATTCAAGAGGCTGAGGGGGAGGATCCCATGTTCAAAGCCAGTCTCAGCAACTTAGTGAGGCCCTAAGCAACTTAGTAAGACCCTGTCTCAAAATAAAAAATAGAAAGGGCTGGGAATGTAGCTCAGTGGTAAAGGGCTCCTGGGTTCAATTCCAGATGCTAAAATAAAATAAAGTACTTGCCCTCTTCACACTCTCAAAGTGTAAAATATCCTCCAGTTCTGTAGCCTCTGAAATACTTGGTATTGTCAATCATCACTAATCAAATAGTATAAAATGATATCTAAAATTGCCTGATCACTAATTGCATTGAGCAAGTCTATATTGGTTTAATAGTCAAATACATTTTCTTCTTCATGAGATGTCTTTCAGTGTGTTTTGCCTATTTTCCTGAGGTTGTCTGTGCTTTTTCTCATTGATTTGTGAGGGTTCTTTACATACTCTTGATTCTGATCTTCATTTATGCCTATTATAAACCCATCCTTCAGCCCCAGGCCTTTACATAGCCTGACTGGGATGCTCTTGTCCTCCACCTCCCCTAGTGAACTCCTACTCATCCCCAGATCTCATCCTCACTATCACTTCCTCAGGGAAGCCCTCTCTGACTTCCCTGATTTGACTCAATCTTACCAGTTGTGCTCTCCTCAGACCAAGTAATTCTTCTGAACATTCCTCCAGCTCAGCCCTTTACATGTATGCTTGTGATTCTTTAATATATGTTCCACAAGGACAAGGGTGCATCCATGTTTTGCTTATATTTTGTACCTGACATGTAATAAGACCCCAATATATAAATATAAATGTGAAGAGTAGTGGAGATCACACCCAGCATGCTAAGTACACACTCTATAACTGAGTTACATCCCAGCCCCAACAATTTTTTTAGGTGGACAAATAAATACTATATTTGCATATGTGTTATCTCACACATCAGCTCAAAATGCTGTCCTAGCCAAGCCATTAAGCCCTTCCCTCTCCCCCTTCATCATTTATTCAACTGTTTTTTTTTCACATCTCTTCTTTTGTCTTTCTATAAGAAATGCTTACATTTTTCTGTAAGCATTACCAGAACTAAGGAAGGAATTTAACATCCATGTGCCTGTTTGATAAACATCTCATCCCATGGGAGGATAAAGTAAGATGATAATGGCCACGATATGAAGGACACAGAGGACAACCCAGAGGGTTAGTAACAGCCCACACCCCAATTTATAGGGAAACTAGAATTCTGTATCTTATTAACATATGACAAGAAGGCTATTGCACAAAAAGCATTTGGTGTTGTGCTGTAAATGTCTTTTGGTTTTATGGAGCCAAAAACACATTTTTGGAGAATAATGGTGAATGGGAAGCAGGCACTGTGCACCTGTTGCTCACCTCCATTAGAGACAGAACTGCTTCTCCAGCAAGCATTTGGAAAGCCCTGACCATGCCACAGCCACACGCCAGGCCACCCTTCATTGCAGACCCTCACCACAGACACATGCCAGTCAGACCCTCCAAACAGACTTTCAGAGACTCCCTCAGGTATAAACTCTGACAGCCATCTCTCCTTTTCCTTCAGATCAGTCCTGAACATGGCTGTACATGCAGATGCTTCCAAGCTGAGCTCTCTTCAGTGGTTCTAAGGGTTCTTTTTCATTTCTATAAAGAAGGAAGAAAATGACAGAGAAGATATTCTTGAATCCCTTTTCCATCATTACCTACCTCTGGAGGACAGGGACTAGCCCTGGGAGGGACCACCGCAGAGGTCCACTCTCCCACATCTGCTGGGGAAGGTGAGTCTCAGTGCCTCTTTGTTGTTTGCCCTTCATGGGGTCGTGGTAAACATTCTGACCATTTTGAAGTATTATTTCCCCCATTAGAACAATGTACTTGGGTTTGGGTTCTTTTTGCTTTGTTTATCCAGTAATCGTTACAGCGAGAGGGATGCACCTGTTCTGCAGGCCCATTAGACTCGGAATTGCTTTTCTCCTGAGCAGAGGCATATAGGAAAACTAGCCTTGGCACTTGAAGCACGCTGCAGTAGAGTAGAGCGAGCCTGCGGAGAACACCAAGACGCCACCTTGAGCCATAACAGGAAGTGGCTCGGGGCTAAGAGAGGGAGGTGAAGCGGTGCTGTGCCTGGAATGAGGCTGGAGCTTAGAGAGAGAAGGAACTTGCCCAAGGTCACACTGCCAATTAGTCGTGGAGCTGGAGTTACAAGCACAGAAAGCGGCCCTTGTGACTCCAAGTCCACACTCCCCCCCTCGTTATATCAGGGAGCAGCTGAGAAAAGAGAGGGGTGAGGACAGAGGAGGGAAGCTGTGACAGCAAAGTCAGAGGGCTCCATGCCCCTCGTGCCAAGAGGTTCTTTGTGTCCTATCTCCAGGGGAAAGTGGCCGGCAGATGGCTGCTGATCCCGCTATTTGAGAGGGAGAACAAGTCTGGGGGTGTAAAAACGGGAAAGATAAGCTCATACTTTGAGCCTCTTCCAGCAGGCAGTCCCCACCCAGGTGGTCTAACACCTCCCCCCCCCCATCTCTCCCTCATAGAATAAACCCAAAGCACATTCTGATTCCGGATGAAAAGGAGGGATCAGATACCCCCAGTTCAGGTTGACCCCATCCAAAATACCCTACGGCGAAAAGTGGAGGGGACACCTGTACCAGCTCCTACAATCTTTTGTTCAGAGTGTCAGAATCACAGCCCGACACAGAAGACACAGAAGCTGCTTCTGGACCCTGGTGACTTACTCTGTCATCTGCCGCCTCTCGTGCAGGTGTGCGTATTTTAGCTGGAGGTGTCCAGGCATGGAAATCGCTCTCCCTGTGCCCATATATTATCAGTATTTTTTAACATGTCGCTTTCCAAGCAGGTAATGCATTTGCAGAGACAGTGATCTTTCATCGGGAGATTACGATGATTTGTGTTCTCTGTCTAAATTCCAGCATAAATTTCAGAGCCAGTGAGGCATTGGCTTGTGGCGAGGGCTGAGTTCTGAGATGTGGCAGCTAGCTATCTGCAGACCTCCGGCTCACAGCCATTTGTCCTGATTAGGGAAAGGCTTTAAAATTCTTCCTTGCGCCTCACCTTTATTTATTTATTTTCAAACTGTGCTTCCAGAGGGTCACCTTTGTTTAGCTGGGTTCAGGCCATGAGTTATGTTTACTGGGCTGGTCCCAAGCAAAAGCTTTAAGCAAATCAATCACCAGAACTCCTGGCTCTGCTGAACTTGGGTCAAGTTGCTTCACTCCCTGGGCTTCTATTTCCTCATCAATAAGTTGAAAATTGCAATCCTTTCTTCACAGGGTTAATGTGAGGCTTAAATAAGGGAGAATAAATGAGAATTCCTTCCAAAGCAGCAGGAAAACTAGAGGTGAAATCCACACAGCGGTCGGTCCCCAGGGTATTTCCAGAGTGACATGCACACATCCGGCTCCGGCTCGGACTGTGATCACACCTCGGCTGGGCATTCCCTTTGTTAAGCCCCCATCCTATTCGGATTGCTCTAAAATTCTCCAAAGTACCTCTAAACGAGATAAATAAGTCATTCTGCCATGTGTGTTAGCTTGCTAGGGCAGTCATAATGAAGCACCACAGCCCGGTTGGCATAAACAACAGAAAACTTATTTCCGCACATGTCTGTAGGCTGGGGAGTTCAAGATCAAGGTGCTGAAGGGGTTGGTCCTTCTGCAGCCTTTACAGAGGTAAATAACCACTGTCTCCTTGTGTCTTCATATGTTCTTCTTCCCTCTGTACCCACCTGGGTCCTGATCTATTCTTATAAGAAGAAATCAGACCATATTTCCAAATATCAGGAACCCTGTAGTACCTGGAAACCTGTAGGTGAAATCCATGCAATTGTCCCCAGTCTATTCCCAGAATTACACACACAGCTCAAGCCAAGGCTATCACACCTTAACCATCCCATGTGTCTTAAAGAACTACACTTTAATCGTCCTGTGCTAGGGCACTGGGACTGGAACTTTAAAATCTGAATCAGTGAGAGTGGGTGTGGAGACACAATTCAGCCCATAACACCTGCCATGAAACACTCCAATATCTGATGCATAACTTTAAGGGTGCCTCAAAGTCAAATCAAGAGTGATGAGGCTCCCAATCTCCAAAGCCTTCCTTCTCTATGGTGAGAATGCTTGGTTTTCAGAGTCCTGTCTCAGTCATTTCCTGCCACCATCAGTGGAAAGATAGAGGGATAAAAACATGGGAGGGACTTAACTCAAGGCTGCACAGGTGGTATTAAGGGGCAGAACTAGGCCTAGAACCAACATGTGTGGCTCCTGACAGTCTCAGTGTGTGACCCTGTACTGTCACCTTTTACAGTTATTTAATACCTCCAGAGCATGTGCTGAAAAGGACACTTGGTTCCCACATCAGATGGGTAAGTGCCTTTAGGGAATGCATGTCACCTGTTATGGTTTAGATATGAGGTGTCCCCCAAAAGTTCACATGTGAGAAAATGCAAAGAGGTTTAGAGGAGAAATGATGGAGTTATGAGAACCTTAACCCAACCAGTGAATTAATCCCCTACCAGGATTAACTGAGTGTTAACTGAAGGCAGCTAGGATATGGCTGGAGGAGGTAGGTCCCCAGAGCATGCCCTTAGGGTACACATTTTGTATCTGGTGGGTGGAGTCTCTGTCTGCTTTCTGATCATCATGTGAGCTGCTTCCCTCTGCCATACTCCTCTGCCATGATGCTCTCCCTCACTTCAACCCCCCAGGAATGGAGGCTGTTCTCTGTGGATTGAGACCTCTGAAACCAGGAGCCCCCAAACAACCTTTTCTCGCTCTAAAGTTGTTCTTGTCGGGTCTTTAAGTCACAGCAACGAAAAAGCTGACTAAAACACCACCTGTGACTTGTGGCCTGCCTGAAGTCTTGCTATCTCTCTTACCTACCCTCTGTGTCTAATGGGACAAAGTTGTCCACCAGCTGGCCTGTGGAAGTAATGGTTCTAACTCAGAGTCTTCCCTGATGTAAGGTCTAACTGAATCTATCTGTGGCATCCTGTTTTTTGCTTTGTTTTGTTTAACAGCTTTTTATCTGCACAGGGGCCAACAGGTACAAGAGAACAATGGGGCTGTTTGGGCAAACACAGGAAGAAGAGAACTTAACTGGTGACCCCAATAGGCCTAAGAGACCCCGCTGTGAGAATTCACAGTCAGCAGTGGCTCTTGACAGAGCCTTGCAGAGATATGGCTCTGAAGAGGCATTGAAGCAGCTCCAAACAACCAGCTTGATGCCAGAGACTATAGCCAGCTTGGTATTTCTAATGCAAATGTGCATCGATAGATTTACATATGTATATATAGACAGATATATAGAGAGAGACAGAACAGAGAGCTGGCTAGACAGATGTAGATAGGTAGATATAACTCCACAGTGGCAGTATATCTGTTCCCAAATTCCCCAAAGCTTTTTATTCACCAGAGTGAGTAAGAGGCTTTGAAGAGGAAAAGTGCTTATTTTTAATGGACTCCCTGGAGGTCAAGTGGGGAAAGGGCAGAGTGAAGAGGAAGACCCAGGTTTAAGACCAGTTCTGTCTCTGGCCAGCTCTGAGACTGGCCAAGTATTTTCAGATCTTCGTCTAAATCATCCATTAGATAGGTGACTTGGACCTCGTGGCTTAGCTTCTCCAAGGGATTCTCCCCATGAGTACAAGTTGGGACCAATCTGGCAGCTCTCAGGAGTGCTGTATGAGGCAACAAGGCCATCTATGGGAAGTCACCCATGGCATCACTGACATTCATTCCATCCCATTCCCTACTTGGGATAGCCTCACTCTGAGACCAGGAGGGAAGGTTGGTCATAACTGGAATTTAAGGGGTTTATGTTCTCCAGGGCTATCCTATCCTGGCCATTTTCAATATGGCAAAGCCTCATTCTCCCCCATTTCTTCCCTTTTCTCCCTCCTCTGGAGGAGGAGAGCCTCTAAAGACAGCTGCTTGAGGCCCTACAATCATCTGACAGCCAGGGTGCATGGGAAGCCAAGAAGCAGACCAGCTAGAGGATCCAAAGAGGATCCTACTCCCACCAGGGCTGGTTTCGGCCAATAACGGGAGCATTCCTTCCGCAGCTGTGAGCTTTCACAACCCAGGCCTCCTCAGCCTTCAATAATGGAAGCAGGCTCAGTTCTCTAAATGCGACTCTGTCTTCTTAATGCTCTCTCAGGGCACATCAGCAAGGCTGGATGACAGCCCAGTGTGAAGGAAGAAGAGACTGGGGAGAGGGAGCAGAGAGAGGTCACTCCAGTGGAAAAGGTTAGGACTTGTGCTGCAATCGGCCCCAAAGCAGCAGCCAAGGAAAGATTTCAGATAACTGGGAGCCAGTGCCTGAGAAGAAGGAGGGTTTCAGAAGTGTTTGATGATTGAATAAATGACGGCACAGCTCCCAAACCACTTCTGGGATCTGCCCCATTTGGACTCACTGTCTCCCTCTCTCATTTTACTAAGGCTCTTCCTGCCAACACCCTGCTGGGATGTCAAAATCCTCTGAGTAGTCGTTTATTGTTATTCTCCAATAGATACCTGTACCTTGAGGCCAGGGAGTGCTTAATTCCTGGTGCTTTGAAACTCACAGAGAAATTGCTCTGTAATTATTTGCTAATTTGATTAAAGATGTTATGCCCCACTAGTGCTCTGCCCCTAATTTCACAGACTTTCAAGTTCCTGGGGACATTTATATCCTATTACAGCCATCGTTGAAGCACCTTAACTAAAAGGGGTTGGTTGTATTTCCCAAAGGGAAAAATCAGAAGTCAAGATGCTTCAGGGCCTTCAGTTTTATTTGTTTATTTGTTGTGCAAGGGTCCAGGACTCTGACCTTGAGCATACATGTACCACTGAAAAGGTCTCACAAACCCACAGAAATGTTGCTCTCAGAGTTAATAGAGACTCGTAGGTATGGAAATGTTTTAAAAGCCACCCCAATCTAGCTTTTTTCTTTTCCATATTTCAAACGACTGCAGTTGAAACTAGAAGGTAACACTTAGAAGCTTGTAAAAGTAAAAAATCAGCTCAGTGAACTTCAGGGTCTCCTTGTGAGATTTTTTTTTCCAAATTGTTTCCACGTATACCCTCCCTCTGGTCTTTAAAAGAGAAACCACAGGTCATTGATTTCTACCACTGACAAATCAAGTCACTACAACTTGGTCAGAAGAGAAAAAAGAAAAGTCCCTTCTTATCTAGTTTTACAAGTGCCCATGAGACAGTGGGAGCTCGACCCTCTACCCCCCAAACCACCATCCTTCACTCACCTCCAAATACAGAACTGGACTGAAGTGCTCCCAGTCACTTGTCAGAAAGAAAGTAAAAGAAAATATTGCCTTCTAAGAGCACAGGATTCAACCCCAACTCACATATTCCTCCCCACACCACACCCTTCCAGAGGGAAGCTTTGATCTGTATCTACTCCCAGAAAGGGAGGGGAAGCAGAGGGACATGGAGAGAACACTCAGTAAACAGTATTATTAACCCATAAGCCAGCGATAAATCAGGGCAGGAAGGTGACCTCAGCAGGCTGGAGTAATCCTGCATGTCGAGATGAATTTATGAGACCAATTTTATTGGCCTGCATGACCCAGGCTCCTTGGAGATGTCTCAGTAACAAATGCAATCCACTTCATTTATGAGCTGTGTACAATGTCAGCCATAGGGCCTCTCCAAGAGGGCGCCCGTGAGTGTGGCCTCGGGAAAGCAGTGTTGTCACTCCCCAAGAGTCAGCCATACCTGCTCAGGCAGTTGCCACCTTCAGACTAGTAGCTCGGGTTCTCCTGGCTCTGCTCCATGAGTCAGGACAGCCCTGAGCCAGGTCTTTCTCCTCCACCCGCCTCAGATAGACTGAAATGAAAACAGAGTTCTCAGTGTGCTCAATGCAGAATGGTGCTGAAGACATCTGGGGGAGGACCAGTCCTGCTCAGTGCTGGATGGTTAACAGCACTGGTCCAACTACCAGATGTCAGTAGTTCTCCTATCAAGTCATTAGATCCACCAACAAGTGCCCCTACTTATGTCCCAACATCTCACTTGATTATTAGCAGATGATCTAAGTCTGTCCCCAAATGCAGCCATCCCAGGTGGGTCTGTAAAGAACTGTTCCCTCCATTTCCATCTCAAGAGCAGAGAAGCTAATAATTCTTGTTAGTGGCACTTAGAAGGCCCTCAGGACCAGCCAAGAGCCATTCCACTGAGCGGAGTCAGCAAGAGCCAGGAAAGTTCTCTATGCAGGGACCTGGTGCCTACCTGGCCTTCACCTGCTCTCTGTTGGCTCCAAGAGCTGGGCGGAAGGCGTTTAAGTCTATTTGACTGTCCCTGTCATCATAAGGTTTACGGATGGTTAATTTATTCTTTATAGCACAGTCATTGATGGCTGTTAAATCACAAATGAGAGCCAATAAAGGGTGAATTGCAGCTGAAATTACACTGTTTATATGACAGCAGAGTGCCGGCTAAAAGATTCATATGCTGCTGATGAAGTATGTTATAAATTTTAATTACCATAGTTTGTACAAATGACATGTTTGAAATGCTATTGAGTAATGTGACCCTGATAATGAAACTATAAAATAAATCATTAACTTTCTGAATGAGCTTTTTTATTTCAGTGCTACACAGAGTAAACTTTTCGGTTTATTCCAGATCAGTCTTTTTAAGCCCCCACCCTCTGCCCAGGAAATCACTGGCTCCTCTCCACACCGGCTGGGGACAGAGGAGCAGCAGGAGCCTGGAAGAGCCTCTTGGCAGGGCTGATGCCCACCAGACATGGTTCAGAGACTGGGGCAGGGGAGTCAGCTGGGCTGAGAGGTCTAGATGTTCAAGAACAATCCCTTTAATTTTCCACCAATAGGAAGAAAGGACCCTTTTTGGAAACTGCAGACACTAACTAAAGACCCCACTAACAGCTGGGCACTGTGGCCAAATCACCCAGCAGAGGCACCTACAGCCACACACCAGATGTATCAGACTCTCAGTGAGCATCAGGCTTTGCTGTGTGTGAGAAATCCACAAGAAAACTGGGCCAATATTCTTGGACCACAACCCAATTAAGACTCCAGAAGAGAAAAGACAATAAACATTGGGCAGTTTTTCCATTGTTAAAGTGTCTTTATTTCATGGGACTTGTCCTTCGGGTTTATGAATTAGCCCTTTACCACACACCCAAGGAACAAGTCTCTACAGTTAGGCCTGTCTTGCAGAAAAAACCTACAGCTCCAGGAAAAACCTAGAAGAGTGAGCCCACCAAAGGCCAATTAGGGCAACTCCCCACACCAAGAGTTACTCGCTACAGCTCTCCCTGGAAGACATGTGTCTTTTAGTCTCGTCAGCAAGAATCACATCAGTAAGTTGGGCAAAACTAAGGGTTCATAGGCCATTAGCACATCAAGAGAACTTGGACATCCCTCCTTTATCCTGAAAATGTTCAGGGTGGGGTAGAGAGGGAGGTAGGAACAGAAAATGCAAGGGGGAAAGGTTTGACTCCCAGACATGTATCATTTCAGAGGAAAATACAAAGTTTGGAGGAGGCCCCAGGAGTTTCTCTTATGCCCTTCTAGGGCAGACCCAGCCCAGGTCTCTCCCACTTTGCACCTGTGGAAATGGAGAGCCAGTGGGACAGTGGCAGAACTGGGACTGCTATCCACATGACCAAGGCTAATTCAGAGGAGAAAAGGGCTTTTTCATTTACTATGGCCAGAATACTCCAGGCCAGCTCTAATCCAGTAGCCTCCCAGGACGGATGGTAGAAATGCAGCCAGCATCCTCCATGTCCTCCTCCTTCGAAAGATCAGCAAGGTACATCTCTTCCCTCTGCCGATGGGCTGTCTGGCAGGAAGGCAGAGCTCCGACGAGGGACTGCTCTCTGGTTTTCGCCCTTTCCCAGAGCAAATCTGCTCTCTGGAATGTGCTGCGTGAAAAGAAAGTCAAACTCAAAAGGCATGATACAGTGGCAGCCTCTGGAAGCCTCCTCCCCATGGTGCACAGAGAACACCTGGGCATGACAGTGTGTCTTACTAACCAACGCTGCCATTCAAAGGCCTTCCTGTACTACAGAGGCCTCCCTTCAACCACCCAGTGACAGAAGAGGAGGAGTATTATTGTCTGCATATTCCTTGCTATAGATGAGCGAATGGGAACAAATTCAGGAAGGGTTTTGTCATAGATCAGAGAGCACACAGGTAGCTGGAGCGAGAAGAGAATCCAAATACATTTATGATCAAACTAGTAGACTTGAAATATGACTGGATATTTGATGATATTAAGGAATTATTAATTTTAACGTCTGATAGTGGTGTTGCGATTATTTTTTTTTTAACTTTGAGAGAGGTATACTGAAATGAAAACAGACATGTGATAGATGTGTTTACTCCAAAATAATCAAAGATGGGAAGGGATGGGGGGATGGTTGGAGGAAACAGATAGGTCATGAATTGGTATCATTAAAGCTGGTAATAGGTACATGGGGGTTCATTATGCTTCTATACATGCCTTAAATTTTACATAATAAAGAAAATAAAAGTAAAATACCTAAGTGCCACAGTCCCCAAAGTTCCCTGTAATGTCTATTTTTTTTTTTTTGATGCATTTCCATGGTAGCAACCCTCCCATCACTTGGAGTACACTTTTAGAAATGTGTGAGGAAGGATGGATATTTTTCCCTTCCCTATGTTATCATAGAAAGTTTTAGCAAGAAGCCCAGCCTCCAGGATGTGGCTAGCTGCTTGGGAGGACCCAGAAGCTCCTGGGTGTCGAGATTCCCCAGCACAGCTTCCTGGCACACTCACAGGCAGAAGCAGAGAGTATTCCCAGACAAGACCCAGCCGCGCTGTATCAACCTGAGCTGGTCCTTCCATTTTTGAGCCTTGGTCTCCTGATGGTAAACACAAGATGATAGCCCCAATCTGTCTACTTCAAAAGAACGTTAGGATTCAGTTCAATAAGAAGATGGACTCCCAGAGTCAGAGTGCAGTGTAAGGAATAAGAGCACAGACATTGGACTCCCTGTAGAGTGGTCTCACCTTATGCATGGCTTCACTTTCCAGAGCTTCAATATACTACCACAGCCAGCTGAGGACCCAAAAAATGTTAATGGGAAATTCTATAAATTAAAAAATTCATACACTTGAAGTTGTGTACCACTCTGAGAAGTGTGACGAGATACGTGTTATCCTACTCAGTCCTGACTGAATCATGAATCAGCCATTTGTCCAGAGTATCCACACTATAAAAGATACCCTTCCTGTGGCATATTTATATAAATTTTATTACTGAATGTGGTTATAATTGTTCTATGTTATTATTAGTTATTATTGTTGATTTCCTAGTTTAAGTTAATTTTTGTCATAGGTATGTATGTAGAGGGTTGGTACTATCTGTGGTTTCCACTGGATATCCAATGGGTGTCTGGGAACCTATCCCCTTCTATCCCCTACCCCAGCTCTACCTCAGATTAGCTCTGTGGTTCAGACAAATTTCTTAATCTCAATCTCAGGTGCTCTACCACAGAGTATGGCATACCTAGTATGGCAGCAAGGATCCATTGAGTTAATATACAGGAAACAACTAAGAACAATACCAAGCATTATGTAAATTATTATTATTATTATTATTATTATTATTATTGCTATATAATGGTATATTAATATGAGGTGTCAATATTATTAAAATCACCTTAGGGTGCTCTACTACAAAGGAATTTGAGAAGTTGTTTATTGCAAGCTCTGCTTTCCAGAGGCTCCTAAAGGTGACGTGACATCTGTAAGCACACAGCAAGTTAGTGACAGAACAGAGCCTGTAGCAGACTCAAAGCCTCACATCCATTCTGTAACCCTGGCACATCCATCCCTCTTGCAGGTGGTCATTTTTTCTTCCTTACTAAAGAGGCCCATGCTGTGTTGCACCCCCCAAGCCAGGGTCTCCTGCTGGACTGACATGCCCTGGAACCTCAACACCCAGTACTTCATGGAATGGAAGAGGACCATATGGGTTGGAGGAGAATCTCTGGATCCTTGAGCCATCCCTGATCCCTGGAGAATGGAACACAGGAAATCGAAAGTTCCTGATCTGTCCTTTGCCTTCCCTGGTTTGTTCCTTGATAGTGGAAAGCCCTTCCAACACCTCCCCTCAGACTTATCAGCTACCACGAAAACATTTTCAAGGCGATGGTGCAGGCTGCCCTACTTACCATTAAGAGAAAGGACCACATTATTGCTGTTATAAACCATTGATTAAGGTTTATAATAGCAATAATCCCCTCGAAATTCATTGTTACTGCAGTTAATGACCAGTTTATTAGAGCGTTAACCATCCTTGGCAATGGGCTGAGTCGTTTAATGTGGGTAACGACCAATTTCTCAAGGATTATTGCTTAAATAACAATTCTTTGCGAAATGTATGCGCCACCACTAGGTGCGGCTCTGGCTGGAAGCTTCTCCTCAGAAATAATTGTTAATTATTTCCTCAGAATTGCACCACCAGCACCATACCTAACAAACCCCAAACAACAGGCTTCTTGAGGTAATGCTTCACCAACACCAAAGAACCACAAAGTTGGGCCTGGGCCTCAAGTGGGTCGCACCCTTGTAGGAGGGACCCCAAAATAGAGCCGCTACCGGGATGTCCTTGGGACCTGCAGGCAAATGCACCATGGAATGGCAGTGTCTAGCTCTTTGCTTAGATGACCACTTCCTATTTTCTTGACTTCATTTTTAGAATTCTCTACCTGCTCAAGTCTCCCCCGCAAAAAAAAAAAAAAAAAAAAAAAAAGCTATTGACTCATGAGGAAAAGAAGCATCAACTAAGGGTCTAGGCAAAGAGTTAAGAATGAGAAGCATGACAAATCCAGGGTTTAGAAAGGTTTAAAACACTTTGAAGCAAACATTTGCCTACACCTACCATTCAGGTCCTAGGAGACTTGGAAGGATGGGGCTTTAAGAAATAACCAGTTGGCACCATGCTAAAGAATCTCCTCTGTGGCCGCTGACGACCTCTGGGTTTACTTCAGGCAGGAAAAAAAAAAAAAAACGAGGTCAGGTTATACGCCTCATTGTTTGACTTAGGCTCTGAGAAGTCATATTACCATCAGACAGATGAATATAGTCAGGGGACCTTATAATCATTGAGGTTACCCTCCTGGTTGTCCAGGGGAGGACTCAGGGGCTGGAGAGAGGTTAAGAGGCTCACCTAAGTCACACTGTACTTCGAGAAGAGCTGAAATTAGATCTTGGTCTTCATTTTCCACAAGAAAACTGGAGACCATCTTTTTGGACAGACCTAAATGGGTAGTTTGTCCTTAGAAACAGTAAGAATCATGGCCGCATCAGAGAGAAAATTCAGAGATGGGGCATCTCCAAGTCTGTACCCATTTAAGCAAGTCTCTGAAGAAGCCGAGGATCAAGTGTTCCCATTCCTCCTCTCAACTTTCTCTGTCTAGTTCAATCCAAGCATTTCATCACATTAACTATTTTCTATCACTTCACATTAGCACTGATATTTCAATAACTTTTATTTTTTTGACACGATCTGAAAGCTACTGATATGATTACACTCTAATTGCATTATATTAACTAAAATAAATACTAATAGGGTGTGAATCTAACATAATAAAAGAGCAAATTGCTATCACGTTGCCGGTGTAGGCTAGAGAGAAATCTGCTGATTCACTCAGCAAACACGTACTAATGTCCTGTGATATGTGGAGCACTAAGACAATATCCTTTTTTTTTTTTCTTCATTGTCTCCAAAAATTACCTGCATGTAAGAATAGAAAGGGAGGTATCCTACTCTCATCTATGAATCCTTCAACCTCCATCTTTTGTCTTCATAACAAGAATCATTACCTGGAGATAGCAGCAAAGAGAAAAATACACATCTCTCCCCTGGCCTCAGGGGTGTGACGTTCCAGTGGGTCATTGTGACTCTGATCTTTTAGACAAGCAGGGGCCCTGGATGAACCAGCAGGGATCTGTAACAGATCTCTCCCATCAGACCCCCAGAATCTGGTTGAGACCAGAGGCTCTAGTCCTCCCCTTTCTGCTCTTTCCCTGAGACTTCTGTCAAGGCTCTGAAACTGCAGGAGTGAAATTGACTCGCTTTTCCCCAAGTCATAATGTCTGTGGGTCCGAATGTCAACATTCCTTCCTTAAGTCCTCAAACTGAATCCATGACTGCGGAGCTTGGATAAACACTCTTACTAAATCGCAATAGTTCTCTATCTGCCAACCATATTCCCAATTGCGCTGCTATCCATGTTTATAGGATATTGTGAATTTTTTTTACAGACATGTGAGATAGCAGCACCAGTTATAAATCATGTTTAACTGCATAGAAGTTCACTGTGTCACATAAATAAGTTAATACATATAAGTGTTTAAAAAAGTACTTGGTACATAGTAAGGGCTCAACAAATATTAGTGTTGATTTCTGTTGGCTATTATGCAAAGTCTCATACCAATGGGTTAAAAATTGATCTACAATTTCCTGTATATAGTCATAAAGGAATACAATAAGTTCAATAATGGAAATTAAAGCAATATAATTTAATGTGCTCAGTAACTTTTTGAATCATAAATATTTTACCAGATGGGTATATCTATATATGCATATTGGTGATAGGTCATATATCAGTATTTTATACAAAGAGTCTACTATAGTGGATTGGTCACCATTATCCTTGCCCTCAACTAGACTATCAAGAATAGGTCTAGGGGCTGGGGTTGTGGCTCAGTGGTAGAGCACTTGCCTAGTACATGAGAGGCACTGGGTTTGGTCCTCACCACCACATAAATTTGAAAAACTAAAGATATTGTGTCAACCTATAAAAAACTAATATATATATATAATAGGTCTTGATAGTCTAGTTGAGATAGTCAGTGCTAACGTGAAGACCACTAGGTCTTCAGTCTACCAAGTAAGATCACTTTTCTTCACCACTAAAACCAAAAATCTACCATGGGTTTTCCTCTAATTTTTTTTAACTTCTCTACTCTGAACTCAGTTGATTTTAACACCATTTGTGGAGCATGTTCAACAGGCTGGGGACTGTGCTCAGCATTGGAGATGCAATGAAGAATAACGGCATTCCTGCCCTGAAGCAGCTCACAGATCAGGGAAGACAGGCACATAAAGAGCTCCATGTAATACAGTGTGGTAAGTGCTACACCCCCTAGATTGTGGATGAGGGGTGCAGGAGTGGGGGAGGGAGGAAAGGCGGGCCAGACTATGGAAGCACAACAAAGAAGCAATTATGTGTCCATCGTGAGAGGGGACACTTCAGCAAGGAGGTGACATCTAAACTGCACCTAGAGCTAGCTTACCAATGTGTGGGCTAAATACTTGTTTCTGGAACCAACAAAGCAGAAACACAGAGGAGGAAGGGAAGGAGAGAAAGAATGAGTAGGATTTAAAAACTGGAGAGAAAAGAAGGGAGGGGAAAGAGGGAGAAAATGAGCTCATCTTTGATGAACTTATTCAAATATTTAATTGGAAAATCGGGAAGGGGGTTAATTTCAGCACGAATATGCTTAACGTCATATTAAAAACTTCTTTAAGTGTTAATAACCTATTAAAGGGTGAGGGTGAGTATTTAGGGCCTAGAAAAGAATTAACACAACCCTCATTAGATTTTCAAGGATTGAAACAGGATTTTACAAGACAGATAAACAAGGAAGAGCCAGTCAAGGAAAAGGCACGGAAATGCATTGAATGTTCGGGCCTGGTAAAGCATGGAAATATCTCTGGGCCATTCTCCTGCTTTGAGGCCTGCCTTGAACATTCCAAAAGGTTTGTTATCTCTAGAGTTCACTCTGGGAAGGCTCTTTCTAACATCCCAGGAAGGACTCCTGTCTCTTATGGAAAGCGCCTGATAGCTGGAGGCATTTTGGAATTTTTTTTTTTTTTTAAGCCAGAAACTAAGTGCAGGCAACCATCTAAATTATCATCAGCAAAGAACTCTAGCTTCTTACCATGGGTCCTTTTCTGCATTCTAAAAATCCACAAAGATGCTAGTGAGTTTTACTGTTTTCTAATATCTCAGAAAGAGATATTTCAACAGGATGATTTTCCTTTACCGAGGGATTTTTGGGGAGGTAAGAAAAATAGTTATAGGGGTTTTCTTTGGGTGATATTATGGTGTGGACCTGAAATAGTCTCCAAAACTCATGCTTAGTCCCCAAAGCAGCAGAGTTCAGAGATAGAGCCTTTGAAAGGTAATTGAATCACGAAGGATATTATCAATGGTGGACTAACTTATTGATGGAATCATAATTTAACAGACTATTGGGAGGTGATGGAAACTTGAGGATCACCAAAGGCCCAAGCAGTCGGGCTAAGTGAGACCATGGACTAACACCTCTTTCCTCCTTTGATTTTTTTCAGGCATTTTGTTACAGTGACAGAAAGCTAACACAAGTGGTTTGTTTTCGATGGTAACATATGAACAGAGCATTACTTTTTGGACTTCTTTTGCTTTTAAACTTTTTTTTCTATTGCTGAGTTTTTATTATAATTCTATCTCTTCTTTGTTTTTCTGACTAGGTTGTCTCCAAAGCCTTCCCAGCTCACAGTGTCAATCCCTAATAGCCATGACACTGACCTACCTTTCCTTCCCACACCTGAGCCAAGGGATTGGAATCATGTTGCAAGTTGCCCGTGCTGGGAAAAGTGGATGAGCTGTCTGCACTGGGGTGCATACCACATGTTGGGAATGGGACCCCTGTAGCAGCAATTCTGATTTTCTCAGGTGCTTGCGGTTTCTCTGAACTCTCCCAGCACTGCTTTGGTTAATGTAGGTGGGGGTGAGAGGTCAGAGCTAAATTCCCATCCAGCAGGTTTGACAGGTACATAGCATGTAGCAAGAGTAAAAGCCCCAATTCTACTCCTTAATTAAAAACATTTTTCATTCCAAACCTATAAAAGGCAGATGTGCCGCATTCCCCCAACCACAGATCGCTGCTCTATATTGAGTTCTGCAGCTCCAATTCTTCTTTCCCAGGGCTCAAAAATATAAGGCCATCAAAGCACAGTGTAATCAGTGCTCCTTCCTCCACCTTCTCCGCACCCCCTCCATTTCCACTTTCACAGAGAAACGCTCATTACCATCTTTGCAGGGGTTGTGTGCTTTAAGCTTCTTGTGACACCTCCCGACTGAAGTGGGGTGAAATGGCAGCTCACCTTCCAGGATAGACAGGAGGCGAATCTTACATTTTATTATTCTAAAGTGCCTTTAATATGAATTGTTTTAAAAAGAAGAAGAAGAAAAAGAAACAAGAAGAAGACGGAAGACACTCAGGCAGCAATCCAGGCCTAATCAGCTGCAGCAAGGTTGTAAATTAACTCAGATCTTCTTCAGCTCAGGCATTCTAGAAGGCAACCCTGTGGAGGAAGAATAAGTAAATCCTTTGCCAAGAAGTGGTCAGAAAAAATGACGTTCATCCTTGCTCATGCTGTTTTCCTATCTGCGCTGACTCCTTGATCCCTCAAATGCCTGGAGTTGAGATGCTTGGTTTGATGACATGATTTAAAAAATGGCAAATCAAATCCACAGAATGTTCCCAATGTTTACTGATAGTTTGATCTTGGATGTCCCTGCAAGGCCCATTTGTTGAAGGCTTGGTTGCCAGCCTGTGGAGCTACTGGGAGATGGTGGAACCTTTAAGAGGAGGGGCCTAGTGGTAGGAATTTAGGTTGTGGGGGGGGTGTGTCCTCAAAGGGAATTGTGGGAACCTGACCCCTTTCTATTCTTCTCTGTCTCTCTCTCTCTTCCTGCTCCCTGGCTGCCATGAGATAAGGAGTTTCATCTGCTACGCTCTCCTGTCATGATGTGCTGCCTCATCACAGGCCCAGAAGTAACAGGGCCAACCCACCGTGGACTGAAATCTCCAAAATGTGAGTCCAAACAAAACTTTCCTCTTTTTAAATTGATTATTTCAGGTATCTGTGACAGTAACAGAAAGCGAACTCACCATCCGTAAGTAACAAGACCTGAGGATCCTTTTATCCCTTTTGTTGTTGTTGTTGTTCATCTGCCTTCCTGAAGGGTCCTCAAGCCTTTTGGGTTTGGGGTATCCTCTGTTTTATTCCCAGTGACACTCTATGCTTCTCAAGGACAGGAATGTCAAGCCTTCTTTCCTGCTTCTCCACTGGGCTGAGCTAAGGCCCTGACTTCAGAGGCAACCTTGAGAAGGTTGTTGAGAGATGAATGTGAGCTTTTCCACCTGCAGGGTCTAATGCCACAGTTTGGATTCTCTCTCTCTCTCACCTTGTGTACTTTCTCTTTCTGGGTTTCCACCAAATGGCGTTATTAAATGTTAAAAAAAAAAAAAAGAAAGGAAAAAAATCCTTGCTTTTGTGAGTGATATTCAATATGATCAATAAACTTGAAAGGAAGGGGAGCCCAAGGCACCCACAAGACACTTTAAAGATTTAATTGTTCCACAGAATTTTAAGCAAGTAGTAGAAAGAAACTAAATTGCATGAAACCAAATATTTTGCTCCAGGCTTCTAATTCATCTCACTTGCCAGTTCCCAGGGGCTAGTGCCAGCACCATGGAGCTCGGGACTTTCCAGCACAGAAGGGGGATTGCACTTCATGCAAGCAAAAGAACCTCCAAGTCTCTTTGAAATGGAGCAGTTGATCAAAGTCTTCCTTACCATGAAAATCCCAGGGTTCAAGGACACAGCTGGCTGAGCAGGGCTGAAAACATATATCTAAATACAGAGTGCACTTTCGTACTTATCTCTTAGAAACGAAAGATGCTGGGGATTTCTTGAAAAGCCAAGGTCCTGGGAGATGGGAAACTGGTTCCCATGAAGGAGAGCTGCATCCGGGCATCAGAAGGTACCAAGAAGCAGTGTCCATTGCCCCAGCGAGGTATAGACCAGAATCCTGGTGGCTGCAGATTCTGGAAGCCTCAGAATGTATTCCTGTGCTTCTTGCAGGCTGAGGAAAACTGCTAATGAGGCATAGCTCCTTTCTCCCAGATAAACCACCCAGGATAGAAGGAATCCATTGGTTTACCAAGAAAAGCCTCCTAGGAACACTTCATAGACACACATAGACAAAACACAGGTGAGGGTCCATCCTGTTCTGTCATAGTGAAAATAATCTTTTGTCTATTGTGACCACAGGTCACAGAAAGCCAGGGAACACTTGGAGAAGTACTCATTGCTGCCTTTGAAAACATCTTGCTGCAGAGGATTTTTGGACAGCAGGATGAGGAGGATTGGAGAGGACACAGGGAGCTGAATGCATGAGAAGAGCAGGCAGGTGAGTCTGGACTAGGTCCAAACTCTAGGGTTGAGCAGTCCTTTCCCTCCTAACCTTGGGAATACCACTGTTCCTCTCCCAAAGGCTTTGCTCCTTTATCTATAATCAGTAATAGTAGTTCCTACTCCTTACCATAGAGTTATTGATGAATGAAAAAGCATATGCAAAGTAGCTTGGTCTGTCCCTGGCACTTAGTAGGTGTTCAATAAATAATAGATATTGCTATAATAATAATAATTAATAACTACAGGCTGGAAGGCAATAGCCTATGGAGAGATGCCATCTGGGCCTGGGGTCAATGGCCTTGACTGCATTAAAGGAAAGTGAGGGTTCGGTAGCCTGCCAAGACAGGCCTCCAGGACTGATGGGCCTCCCAACCCCCACACACAACTCTTTCCAACAGGGCTTTTGCTGGTGTCCAAACTTGGTCCTGGCGTCATTCCAGAGGCTCAATTCAAGAGAACATTATAGTAATAATATAGCTCCTATTATACACCAGCACTTAGATACTAAAAAGAAAAATAACCCGAAGGTCTGAACCTAAAAATATTTCAATAAAGTGCTTCTACTAGATGCCCAGAGATCCCACCATGAAAACAAACATGGGTTCTGACCCCACAACAAAAATGTGGTTCCATACAATCAACACAGACTGCTCTGCAGTAACACAGTGGTGTGGTCCACAGCATCAGCCCCTTGGTGTGTGGGGGCTGGTGGTGAGTTGTCAGACTCACCAGTCTTCATCCCAAGCACCTGTGTGGCTGTAGGCAGAAATGTGGGTTTTGTGGAATTAAAAGAGAAAATGATTGTAGAGATTGTGATGAATGCTTTAAAAAAAAAAAAAGATCACTTTGCCATTGTTATTATCATGATTTTTGCTATCTGTTTGGATCCTGAATGCCCCCAAAAGACTATGTGTTAAATGTTTGGTCCTCAGCCCATGGCACTATTGGAAAGTGGTGGAACCTTTAGAAGGTGGGCTTAGTGACAGAACAGGAGGTCACTGGGCTCGTATCCTCCAAGGGGATATGGGAACCCCAGCTTCTTTATCTCTTTTCTTGCTTCCTGACCACCACGAGGAAATGCTTCCTGCTTTATGTGTTCTCACCATGATGTGCTGCTGTCTCACCATGAGGTGCTGCTGTCTCACCATAGGCCCAGAAGCAACAGGGCCAACGGTGCACCGAAATCTCTGAAACCATCAGCCAAAATGAGTCTTTCCACCTTATAAATTGATTATCTAAGTTTTGTTTTGGGGGTTGTTTTTTTTTTTGGCATAGTGACAGAAAGCAGACTAATACACAGTTCCAATGAAAAATATTGAAGAGTAAGCAAACCTATATAAGTTACTAAATTTTCAAGTCTGGGAAAAGAAAAAATAGAACATCAAAGGGGAGCCACCCACCAGAGTAGCTAGGTGTTCCTCCTCATTCTTTGCCAAAGAATTTAGCCTGCCCAGTTGGGTGCACTACAGCAAGTTGTCATAACCAAACTGAGCACCCCTCTATACACAAGTACACACACACACACACACACACACACACACACACACACACACACACCCCAGCTTAACAAAGGCTGCTAGGAGCAGGACTTCCACAGAGATTTCACCTAGAGATAATCTGCCCCCTGACTCCATCCCTTACCCTATCTCCCATATGGTGACAGTGATGAAGCTCCTCACAACACCAAGCAAAGGGTTGTAATGACATGATGACAAGGTCCAGGCCAGCAGTGGTGCCCTGGCACTGCCCAGCCTGTTCACATTCAGTGGGGCAGCCACTGTGGGGAATCTTCTAGAATCATAGGAAACACAGAGGGCAAGAAAGAGACCCCTGCTCTCAGCTGATCCACAGTCATGCTAGAGAGAAAAATGCACAAGGCCAAGTATGCGCGGATACTAAAGTGGGACACCTTCAAGTACAAATTCCATCACTCTGCTGGGTACAGCAGACCACAGAGCACCCCTAGGAAGCCTCTCTCCTGCAGTCAGTGCTTGGTGATCATAACACTAATGGATGATCGTGGATTTTGAACTGCATTTTCAATTATCCAATGCTCACTTGTATCCGGGCGTTTCTTACACATCTGGGAAGTGTCGCTGTGCTTGGCTAATTTAACAAGGAGTGTTCACTGGAGCTTGTTAAAATCGGGCCCCCCCAGGACCACCCATAAGGCTGCTAGCTGCAGCTGCCCTCCGCTGCCCCACCACTTTTTCCTAAGCGGGCCTCTCCCTCTGTGCCCACCTCCCCTCCGACCTGTCCCCCAAGTGCCACCAGCAATTTTCCAGATCACTGAGGAGCTGATGGCTTGTTTATGTCACAATATTGGTGCTTTCAGCTCCTATTTTCATTCACTCTTGATCTTCTCAGACAACCAGAAAGGAAAAGGAGATCTGTTCTCCAGGAACCACAGCTTAGGAGAGCCTTTCCAACATGGGGCTGTCCCTTTGGATTTCCGGGTGGAGCATGGCTGGCTCTGGGAAGGGCCCATGTGCAGGTGGGAGGGCTAGCAGGGCACGGGTTGCCTTGTCTCCACTCCTTTGAGGTTGGAAGTGAGAACTCAGGACTGTGATTGTTGTCTCAGCTGTCGGGAGAAAGAGGAGGGTCTTTCAAGGCACCTGGATCCACTGGCCTTCACATTTCATGGCAGCCAGCCTGGGTCACTGAGGAGCTGCCCCTCTTCTCCACCTCCATGTTATTCCAACCATAAATCCAAGTGACAAGCTTGAACTTTCCTCAATTGACATGTTTACAAGGGAAGTCCACATTTGACAGGAAAATTAAGCCTATCAATCACCTAACGAGCTCGTTAATGAATGGTTCTCTGATCTCCTCTGGTAGCTGGGTTTATTGATTAGAGAGGGGGCAGCCCCAGCCCCTGTCCCCTCGGCCTACTCCCCACCACCCCTCCCTCAGCCAGATGTGCTGGCCTCTGACCTCCTTCCACCACCCGCAGCCCCCTCCTCCCCGCCGCTCGGCAGAGGGTTCTGGTTCAGGGTTTATCGGGAGGTCAGACCCCCTCCTGGCTCTGTTCTCTGACAGAACAAAGGGAACAGATGCAGGCTCTGGCCTCCAAGCACCCACCCGGCATATGGAAGCTATCTCCTCAGTCCCACTAATTACCCAGGAGCTTGCGTGTTCAATGGCTTTGGCTTTTATTGCACAGAAACCAACCTATTCCCCAACATAAAACACTTTAACGGTGTTTCCCTCCGGGGTTTCTGAGAGAGGTCCTGTCAGGTATAAAATGTGCAGAACCCCTCTGACAGCCCACAGGGGCAAGGCCTTCCACCATTAACAGAAGGGGACAGGGCACAGGAAGGCAGGATTCCTAGTGGCAAAATGAGTCCACTTCTCTTGGTATTTGGAGGGTCCCATAGCATTCAGGAAGAACTTTCTGGATTGTTCAGAAAGGCAGGAAAAAGTGCTAGAATTGGTTAAAAAAAAAAAAAAAAAGAACTGTCTCCTCCCATTCCTAGCACACGAGGACATCGAACTAAAATCTTAGACACCAAACATTCATTGAATAATTATTTTGCGTGAGAATAAATAATTAACATAGAGTAGGAAAAGGTCTGGCACCTAGTATGTGCTAACTTAATATAAGCAACACAGTTCTGCTCTGGAGGATGTCAGATCTCACAGGCTCACTAAAGGGCAGAAACTTGAAGATGTGAATTCAACAACAGAACCAGGAAAGAAATAAGCCAGGGGCCAGAGATGGACAGGTCTTAAATCCACTCACCCTGGACTCATGTCTCAAAAGTGAGATAAAGGAGGACTTGCCTGGTTTTCTCTTTGAAGCTTGTGCTGATCTCCTTGGAGGAGGTTGGCAGAACCCTAAGTGATCACAGAGGGGGATTCCTTTCCCAGAGTCACCGTAATAAATAACCATAAACTGAGTCACTTAAAATAATAGAAATGTATTTCTTCCCAGTTCTAGAGGGTAAAGTCTGAATCAAGGTGTGGGCAGGTCCCACCCCCCTCGGAAGGCCCTCGAGAAGCCTTCCTCACCCCCTCCAGCTTCAGGTGGTTACAACGATCCTTGGGTTTCCTTGGCATGTCGCCATGTCACTCTCGTCTGTCTCTGTCTTTGCATGGCCATCTTCCCTGGGTGTCTGTGTGTTCTCTCCCCTTCTTCGAAGGAGTGAGTCATTGAATTTAGGGGCCACTCCCATCCAGTGTGACCTCATCTCAAATAATCACATCTCCAAAGACCCTATTTCCAAATAAGGTCATATTTTGAGATTCCGGGTGGACACACATTTTTCAGAGGAACTCGATTCAACCCCTGCAGAGGGTAAAACAGCACAGGAAGGTGGGGGTAGCTCCAGGTGTCAGGGACGATGCATCACACGGTCTCTTTGTGTGAACTGGAGAAACACTGATGCGTGGGGCCTTTCCAGTGGGCAAGAGTGAGGGAAGCACCGGGGAAGACAGAAGAAGAATTGTACTAAGGTAAATTGCAAATACTAAAAAATATGAAGACGGCAATTTAAGTGTTTAAAATGTGCTCTGGGTAATTCCAAACAAATTTTAAAGCCATTTTCAGACCATAAAATCTTCTGGTCTAAATCAGCAACTCCCAGGCAGGCCCGGGTGCTCAGGCTGCAAAGCCTCCCCCAGATGGCGGCTGGCAGGCTTGGGAGTCTCCAGCTAATCTGGCAAATGAGTGATGATTCTTCCCAATGATTGGAGAGGGGCCCTTCTCCATTCCTCTAGGCACCTGCTCTACTTGCAAGACTGATTTGCTGGTACTTTTCTCCTTTTCTCTGGGGCTCTTTCCCAGAGGGTAGCTCAGTCACAGGAAACACAAAAACAACCAGGCTCACACCAGGACACGTCCAACCTTCTTGGCCAGTCTACTTTTCTGGGCCTGTTCTTTCTAATCTACAGCAAAGGCTCATGGGAAACCTATATCTAAATATCAAGTGGCCGGAGCAATAGAACCCCTGTAACATGCCAGCAATATCCACCTAGAACGTAGCACATTGCAAAAATATCGGGCTTCATGTCTGAAATCACCACTTCAGATGGCTCTACTCAGAGCCAGAGGATGCCCACAAGCTTCACCTGGACATAGCTTGTCTTCATCCAGAACCTTATTATTTATCAAGTTCTGTTGTCACAAAAAGAATCTGGGTGAGGGATAGAGAGAAAGAGTACAGTCTCTTGAACTGGACAGATGACAGTTTTTCCACATGTCCTGCCGCTTACTGTCTATGTGAACTTGGGCCTCCATTTTACATTTCCGAACCTTAGTATTCTTAGCAATAAAGCAAGAATTACAACAAATAAGGTATGCAAGACAATTATCCTCAATAACAGCATCCCCTTCTTTCCCTGCAGCTCCCGTGTTGTAGAATGTATTGTGTATCTATAAACCGTCTCCCTTTTTTGGGAGAGGGGTGCAAGATCTGATGACCACCCGTAGAGTAGCTTCCTAGCATAGAGCCACCCCCTCCCATGGTGCGAGAAGAGGTTTCCTGGAACCATCATCCATAAACTGGGTTTTCGTGAATTGAACTGCATTCCACCAACTTGCCATGTGAGTGAGCCTGGTACTGTATCATTCTTAAATACAGATGCGGAAACCACTCCCCTACCATGCCTTGCATGTACATTGTGTGTGTGTGGGGGGGGGGGGGTATGCTCACCGTTAGAGGAAAGTTCAGCCCTGATCGTCACTCAGCTGTTTGGCTCCTTCCTCCAGGAACTCTACTTCCCCATCTCTGAGCTCAAGAGAAGCCTGAAAGGGCAGCTGCACTGCAGACAAAGAGGGCACAGCCACCTGGAGAAGGGTCCACTCCCCATTCACCCTCCAGCCCCTGCTCCTGACCAGCTCCTGTCACCTCCAACCCCACCCCCATCCTTCCTGCTTTCTAAGTTCCACTTTACTTCTATGTCCCTAGACCCTCTATCTCCTATCACACTCCTGCTTCCAACAGGACCTCTCTTCAGTCTCTGAATAGGACACTCTGGATTCCCAAAATCCTCAGTCATCTACGAAATGAACCCAGGCTCCTTCCAGACCACTGAAGCCTCTTTTCCATTTGTCCCCTAGAGACCTGTTCAGATCCATCTCTTATTCCACCCCCCCCAAACACACCCAAGTCATCCCAGCTGCATTGTTTTGATCTTGAAGTTTTCTCCGCATGCCATGCCCTTTCCCAAGCGGGCGCATGCTCAGCCTTCTAGAATACAAGGCTTCCCATGGGCTCACACAGAAGTGACCTCCACCGGCTCGTTCAGCCTTCTCTCAGGGCAGTTATCACCTTTAGTGACATGTCCATATACGTTTTCTCTCCTACTGGCCTATAAGCTCCTGACTAGCAGAGGAAAATCATATTCATTTTTGCTTCCTCCTCAATATCTAGTATAGTGCTGGTTTAGTGGGGAAAGAAATGAATGTGGTCTGAGAATATGAAGTTAAAGCTACAGGCTGCCACAGCAATCCTGGGGACCTCAGGCTGGCCAGGGAAGAAGGGTTTATAAGTTCATGTACTATGGCAGAGCCCCTTAGGGTGAACAGGAATTTCTGTCCCTTGAGACCTAGATAGATGGCTTAGAGGGACAAAGAAAGGGACAAGGTTTTGGAATTACATGGAACACAGGGAGCAGGTAGATCTGAAAGGACCCTGCTCAGCCCCCCCAAAAAGAAGCCCAGAATTGGCTCTGAGAGTCAGGCCCAGAAGCAGGAATTTATTTAGGGAGAACAAGTTAGTTGAAAGGATGATAAAATAGACCTGGGCGTTTGATTCACCCCAGACATTTATAGAACAGTTTCTCCAAAAAGAGGAGACAGCTTGTGACTTCCGTGGCCCTGTGCTTTTCTCCATGAAGCCACTTGCCTCAGGTAGCTCTCCTCTCTTCCTCCCCTTTACCTTCATCTCCATTTCTTTCCCCAAATCTCTTTCTGTTTCTAGGCAACTGAGCTCCCTGTCTGGTCCTTTTGTAAAAAGTCTGTAATACAGGTGCTGGTCGGGGCGTGTCACATTCCACCCACACCCGTCACACTCAAACACAAGCGAGAGCAGCCACCAAAGAACAGAAGTCTCCTCCAGTGGCCTCCTGGATTCTTGTGACCCCGACTCTGTTCTTGGGGAGACCATCTTTCGCTTGTTCTTTTCTCTTCCTCTTGGGTCCCTCTTTTCTCTCCCCACCCTTTCCCCCTCTTTCACCAAACAGATGTAACTATTTATTCCTTATGTCCTAGTTTTCCTGTAATTTCATAAAGTGCAAATTTGCTGTCCTGCTCCCAAATGCCGAGTCGGTGGTTTGTCATAACAGTCATCAGTAACTGTCGCTTTCTGCCGCGGGCTTAATTAACCCACTCTCTCATTAGCATGTCCGTGCACTTGTAAGGAATGAAAGCCTGATTATTTTCTACAACAGTCGCAGCCAATTACTGCATCCAAATGGAACCACATTAATCAAATCTTTAGTACGGTGGCAAATTCAGAGATATCAGATTGCAAAAGACTGCAAAACTAATATGTCACTGTCAGCGGGGCTGCGCAGGCATTTAGCGAATTGCATTAAATAGATGGCTTCGCTGAAGCCGCATGAATTTAATATGTGATGGGATCTGGAAGCTATTAGTGTGACATGGCAAAGTAGTGGGAGCTTTGGCAGCTCTGGACTTTATCCATGAACTCAGGAAACTAATATGAAAACTTTGTATGTGTGTGTGTGTATGTGTGTGTGTGTGTGAGCATGTGTGCGCTTGAGTACACGCATGCGCTTCCTGGGGTATGTTCAATAAATTAGAAGTCGTGTAGGTTGTGAAACAGCAACCATTGTTTTATTTGCATGCACTCAAAACAGAAGTGTGTAAGAGAAAACGACAGCGAACATGGCCCCAGTAAATGCTTTCACAATCACACACAAAGTGGACTCACAGTCCTGTTGATCACGTTTTGCCTAGTGGTAGGGCAAAGACTTAAGCTGGACTCCAGAAAGAGCTGGATTTCTGCACTGTTAGTCACAGGGCCTAAGACTCTGGGTTGCCACTGACCACGCCTCAGTTTGTTTACTGAGAACAGGAAGAAAGTTCATTAGAATATAGTTTATGGTACAGTCCTCTGTTGATATCTTCAGGGGATTGGTTCTAGGACCACCTTCGGATTCCCTTGGTAAAACGGCATAGTATTTGCATATAGTCCAAGCACATCCTTCTGTATACTTCAAATCATTAGTCCATCACTTCATATACCTAATACAATACAAATGCTATGTAAATAGTTGTTGTATTGTTTATGGAATAATGAGAATAAGAACTCTGTTCATGTTCAGTACAGATACAACCATGTAACCATCATAGGCCTAACTACATTTTTTTGATCTGAAGTTTGTTGAATCCTTGTATACAGAACCTGAGGATACAGAGGGTCAACTGCATGGAGTAGATATGTGTTGACTGATGGAGTATTCTTTCTCTCCCCATATTTTTATTGATGCATTATAATTGTAGATAATGATGGGATTTGTTGTTACATATTTGTTCATGCACGTAACAATATAATTTGGCCAATATCACTGCCCACCATTTCCTGCTCCCTCCCCTTACTCCCTTTCCTCTACTACCTGCATTTAATTTTCATGAGATCCCCCACACAAATACACACAATTTCTTTTCCTTTTTCCTCTCAAGCTTCACACATAAGAGAAAACAGGACCCTTGACCTTCCGAATTTGGCTTATTTCCCTTAACATAATGTTTTCTAGTTCCATGCATTTTCCTGCAAATGACATAATTTCATTTTTCTTTATGGTTGTATAAAAATCTATTGTGTATATATACCACATTTTCTTTATCCATCTATTTCTGTTGGTGGACAACTAGGCTGGTTGCATATTTTCACTCTTGTGAATTGTGCTACTATAAACATGGATATGCATGTATCACTGTGGTATGACTTTAATTCTTTAGGATAAATACTGAAAAGTGGTATGTCTGGGTCATACAGTGGTTCCATTCTTAGTCTTTTGAGGAAACTCCATACTGATTTCCATAGTGCGTGTACTAATTTACAATCCCACCAACAGTGTAAAAGTGTTCTTTTTCTCTATATCCTCTTAAGCATTTATTATTTGACCCTATGTTTTCTTCTTTGCAACATGGTTTCTAGTCTAATTCCTACTTCTTTGATCCATTCTGAGTTGATATTGGTGCAAGATGAGAGATAAGGATCTAGTAGCATTCTTCTCCCTGTGGATACCAGTTTTCCCAGCACTATTTGTTTAAAAGGCTCCCTTTTCTCCAAAGTACGTTTTGGACACCTTTGCCAAATATCAGATGACTGAATCCATATGGATTTGTTCCTGTCTTTTCTTCTGTCATTTCATCCAAATGGAACCACATTAATCAAATCTTTAGTACGTTGGCAAATTCAGAGATATCAAATTGCCAAAGACTGCAAAACTAATATGTCAGTGGGGTCTTTGTGTCTGTTTTTATGCTAGTACCATGCAGTTTTTGTTACTATAGTTCCGTAGTATAATTTGAAGTCAGGTATTGTGATGCCTCCAGCATTGATTTTTTTGGCTTAGAGTTGCTTGGAATGGGTTGGGGTTGTGGCTCAGTGGTAGAGCACTTGCCTAGCATGTGTGAGGCACTGGACTGGATTCTCAGCACCACATATAACTAAATGAATGAAATAAAGGTTCATCAACATCTACCAAAAAATTGCTTTGGAATCTCAAGTCTTTTATTAGAAGCAAAAACTTTCTGAAGTACCAACCTGCATAATAGATCTACTTAACTTCTACTGCCCAGTTTATCCCTTGTTAGACTTTCAATAACTGAACTAATGGAAGTGTTCACCCACCAGCAAAATCACTCAAACTCCTAGGGAACCTTTTAAACAATGGTATTTTACCCCAGAGACCAGACCATACCAAGAGACATGAAATAAGATGAAAATGGGAGACTAAGGTGAGCCTTGAATAAGGCCCCACCCTAAACACACAATGGAATGAAGTAATTTCTTTGTAAAAGGTCATTGAACTTAGAGGAGTTGATAAGCAACCAACGAGACTTTCCCATAAGAAATAAATTAGCTTATTTAGCAATTAATCAAGATCACTGGAAAGGTTTCATCCACCTCCAAGAGTGAAGTCCTTCCAAGAACTGGGACAGAAACAGTAATGAAGTGTATGTCTGCGACGTACCTGTGTACCTACTGACAGCCCAGGATCTCGCTTCTTAAGTAAGAAGATAAAGGCAAATTCTATACTATAATCACTCTCAAAGCAGCATCATCAGATATTTGTCCATCTCACTAGTACAGTTAGTCCCCTAATGTCAGTTTGAGTTATATGATTTTTCAACTTTCCAACGATGTGAAAGTAATACATGTTCAGTAGAAACTGTACTTTGAATTTCAAATTTGGATCTTTTCCCAGGCTAGCAATATGCAGTATGATACTCTCTCACATGCTGGGCAAGTGCAGCTCCCAGCCAGCCTTGCAATCACAAGGGAAAACAACCGATACTCTATACAACACTGCCGTGTCGCTAAGCTGGGATGTTTAGTAGGTTAGGTGCAATCAATGTATTTTTGACTTATGGACTTTTCAACTTAGGATGGGTTTATTGAGATATAGACCCACTAGAAGTTGAGGATCATCTATCTGTGTTTATAATCACACACAATATGGTATAAGAGGTGAGAGGTCATAACTTGTTATCTTGAAGTAGATTCTATGAAGCAGGTAGCTGTTGCTTTTAAAGGCAGGGAGATGGGATAGGCGTGTAGAATTGACTTTGTGTGTGTGTGTGTAAAGGGAGTCGACGAGAAGTAAAATAAAGAACTAAGTCAAACACTGGAGAGGAAAATTCAAGAAGAGCAAACAATAGCTTCCAGGACACCATCCCTCGTCACCATCTATTCACCAGTATTGTTGATGCTGTGTCTGGATCAGAGACTTGAAAATAAAAATCCCTAAAGTGTACATGGGTCTTGACACTGATTCCTGGGCTCACCAGCTCCCAGAGGCTGGGGAATGCCATGATTTCTGGGAGAGGCTTTGATTGAGACGTTGGCCAGGCATAAGTCGTGGCCAACATGGGCACAACCCACTTCTGCTAGGCTGCCCCCAAGGAAGACTCTGGGTCTCTGAAGACTGCAAAAGGCACTTTGGAAAGGTGATGCCAGGCCACTGAACAAATAGAAAACAACAGCCTTAACAGATTCTCCAGTAACTCCCCTTCCCTGGGAAGCTCTTGCCTCTGGGGCTCAGGGAGGCAGGATTCCTGCAGAGGGAGGAAGAGGAGAGAGGCAGACACAAGGAGCCCAGGGCCTCTTGCTGCTGCACAGGCAGCCATGGAGAGAGTGACAGCAGAGACAGATGAGCCCCGGCAGCTAGGGCCTGCTCTTACACAAACTGCCTTCATCAGCAACTCGCTGCTACCATCCGTTAATCTTCTTGCAAAGGTACATTTGTACGTTTCCTTCCCCAGTAACCTAATCTACCATCTCCTTTATGCATACATGCTCTGAGGTTTTTCTTGGGATGGCACTGGGGGTGATGTACTCACCAGGAACCAATCTACCCAGCTATGCACTACAGCAGAATTTAAATACAGGAGAGTTCATTGCATTAGAGAGAGCAAAAGAATACCAGTCAATTTATCCTCCCCATTCCCCATCTAGGAAAAGAAAGAAAGGATCACCAATCCCAGGTATTAAATAGACTAAAAATCATATACAGGTGGATAATAGATAGGGACTGGCTGTTCTTAGAAGTAATGTGCAATTAATTAAGATGAGCAGTATTTCTGCAACTAATTTCTAGAGTAATTTTCCAAATTCATTTTAGTTGCAGCAGAAATAGAATCAGAGATGTTATGAACATGAACAGACACACACACACACACACACACACACACACACACACACCTCTCTTACTAAGTGCATTTGGAATAGGTCCGATCCTCTTAACTCAAATTTAAAAAACAAAAACTATTTGGTGATAATATTGTCTAATACTGAAAACCTCTTTCTGTTCCCAGCCTACAAAGACAGATTTTTGAGCATGACTGAGACAGGCATATTGGCAAAAACACGAACACAACACACATGCACACAAACACAGACCTCCACGCTCCCACTCAACCGCCCACCCATCCTCACGTGTTCCATGTGCCCAAACAGAAACAAAACGATGCAAACATTCTGACATCACCGAGAAGCCGGGGATGAGCTTCCTGCAGAGCTAACTGCTGTCTTCCAAATGTTTCCAACCTACGAATTTTCTGGCCACCTAAAATGACTTATGCTTCTTTAGACAGAGGAAGAATTTTTGGAGAATCTCTCCTATCATGGTGAAAGCAAGGATAGATTGGTACCAAGGACTTTGGGATGGGGAGGGCAGGGAAAGCCCAGCCGACCTCACCTCTTGAAGTCCAGCTTCCCCTGCAGAATGCATTTGCCCTGAGCCCAACTCCCTCAGAAACTTCATGTTTGCTGGCTGATTATGTAATGTTGCAGAAGAGTTAAGAAACCGTGTGTAAGTGCTCCGCAGAGCACAAGGGTCTTATGCAGATACTATTTTATTGTAAAGGGGTAATTATTCTAAGCCATGTCAAAGGTCTTTGAGGAGAGAGATTTGGGGTTGGGGGAGATTGACAGATGGTGGTGCTACCCATGATTCTGCATCCCCTTTCTGTATTTGCAGTCTTCCCTTCGTGAGTTCACAGTGTGCTTTGGAGTGGATCCTTGCTCCTGACCTCTTGACTTGGCCATGTAATTTTCTTTGGCCAATGCACCATGAGTCTTCCCACTTGTGCCTTGTACTTTGGTCATTGCCGTGTAGTTATACCCAAGCTAGTTCACTGGTCCCACGGGAAAAATGATAAGAGACATGTGCGGCAGAGCCAAGTAGACCCTGGATCATCTTATTCCCATCCAACCCCAGCTGACTGCAAAGTGGTGAGGATAAATGATGGTTATTTTAAGCCACTCATTTCAGAGGGTTGGTACACAATGTTTTAGAGGAACTGATACAGGGGCTTCTGGCATCTCAAAACATTCATCAAAGATGAAGTTCACTTTCCTACTAGTGGAACTAGCCTCAAAGAGCTCATCTCCTGAGCAAAGTCACACAGTGAGAAGGGACAACAGGCATCTAGACAGACAGGGCACCAGGGCGGGGGAATGGATCAAAGGCTTCCTTTCCTTCCACATAGAGCCAGGATCTGAAAATCTGATGCACAGTCACAGGTGTGTCTCCTCACAGTGAGAAACTGAGGCCCAAGTCGCCTGCCTTCCGTCTTGTGTTGGGCACACCCCTGACTGTGAGCCTGGTGCTAGAATCTTTGTGGCTGGATCTTGTTCTTGTCTGTCCTTCTGTACAACTTACCTCAGGACTGAGACAAGACTAGAGCCAAGAAGAAAGAAGAACTCCTGCCACAAAATCAAATTCCAATCTGAGATAAATCCCCTGGCCAGCCCCCGCCCAGGGGTGTGGCAGGAGTGAGTGGAAGGTTGCAGTCATAACTTCCAGGCGCCAACCTCATGAAAGGTACACAGTGGGCTTCCTACAGCAGCAACGGGATGTCCAGGGGAGCAGGCCCCTGGGGCACCCCTTCCACCTGTGGCCTGTGAGTTACGGGTCTCCTCTCTGAGGAGGAGGTAAGTGGAGGGGGATGCTCTCACGGAAGCACCGCACACACAGCCTGTCAGGCCCAGGGCACCAGCCCTGTCTGGGCTGAGCTCCAGGAAGAATGTCTGGGCCCAGCCCTCACTACAGCAGGTTGAAGGGCGAGTCTGCCAGGGACACCAGAAACACAGGAGCCTCGCCTTCTCTGCCTTTTCATTGAACAGAGGGGTGGCCAAGAGGGATGAGGGGGGAGGGGGAGGTGAGAAGGAGAGGGAGGGGTGGTCCTGGGACAGGGAAACCACAGCTGAGGAAACCAGATGGAGGTGACGCTGTGAACTCCAGAGAACACGCCGCTTATCCAGGCAAGTCAGAGAATGGAGAGAAGAAAGTGGCAGGGGGGAGACTTCAGGAGGACTGTTCTCTCTCATTATTATAGACCGAGTGTTTGCCCCCTCCCCTAAAATCCAGGTTCTGAAGCCCAAGCCCCCAGGGCCTCCAAGGA